>NC_088884.1:50976947-51601947 GCF_037157495.1 Lathamus discolor
GAAAAAGGTGACAAGAAGGTAGAAGGACAAGACAACAATTTACAAACTTCAACATAGCTGCCAGCTAAAATAATTTACACTTGTCCACACTTACAGTCTTGTTTCATCCCAAACGCGATGCATCTCTGCAGCCTACAGTACTGACATCGATTCCGGTGGCGTTTGTTAATGACACAGTTTTTTGCTCCTCGGCATGAATAAACTAAATTCTTCCGTATGCTCCTTTTAAAGAATCCCTTGCATCCCTCACAAGTTACTGCTCCATAGTGACGCCCTGGTTACAGAACAACATAAATCACGACGTTAGTTTTATACTGTAATACTAATTTTGTTTAGTTTGTATTTATTAAAACAGAAGTATTTGCTCTTTTATGCAGAAAAAAGATCACTTTTTCTCCCCATGGGTTACAGATCTTAATGTATATCGTGGCTGTAAGATTACGTTAACAAGCAAGTGAACCATTGTTCTAGTTCAGTGCACTTAAACAGGACAGATTTTACAAATAGACAAGTTGCTTATTACATTCTTGCTGAATGTGTTGACAGCAGCATTAAAAGAGATGAGAAAACTGGATAGCAAGAACACAGAAGAAACTCTTAATTTATACATTCTTTAGCAAATTCTTTTTATATGACCCTACAGCCAAGCCCTGTTACTGCTCATTACAAATTCAGCTATCAAAATTGTATGCGTTAAATCTAGTGGAATCATGGAAAGTGCAAACAGCATTTGACAGCAGTAGGTAATCACTTCAAAGCTCTACTTTCCTCTTTCATTTTCCTAACAGGAGAATGGTACATCTTTAGTTCTTTCAGTAAAACTTCAATGAAAGAAGTATCTGAAATAGCTACATTATGTGGTTTTAATCAGTTCTTCTGTGGATTTTCCAATATTCAATATTAACATATAAAAATTGTAGGATACACTGCAGAAAAAAGTCAAGTTTAAAAAAGTATCTTCAGCAGCAAATCATTTTCACTCTGCTAGCGCACAAAATACAAGTATTACCAAAAAAGCACTGGTTTTGACTAAGGCATGCTTGACAATTCCAACAATTTTAATGCAATAATCCTGAAGAAAGAAAATATTCTAAACCTGAAGATCCCTGACACGCATCCAAAATATACACTGCAGTGACATTATGGCTGCTGTTGGAACTAAGGAAGGCACATTACAGAAATAAATCTCAAATACAAACTCATTCAAGGAAAAATATATCTTTAGATGCTTTTCTTGCTCCTCACAAACTTTTTTTAGGTACATCAATCTCACCTGCCTGAAATTTCTAGAACTCTTAATAGGTTTTCTAGACTCCTTTATCATAATTATATTAACACACTGTTGATGGGAATCTTATAAAGCATCTTGAATGCTAGACTTTGCTGCAGTAGGAAAATCTTAATTGGTTTTACTGTCTAGGAAGTTCACTTCCCATCCGACTACTTCTCATGATGATAGACAACATTAAGAACTTCTTCCCTCTGGCCCCTCATCTCTATACACTTTATTCCCATCACTTCCCAAAAGGAGCATTTAACTGCACTTGTCCTGTTTTGATATTACTGGGGGTCCATCATAGAGACTTTACTGATAAACCACATGAATCTTCTAATGGAGCAACCATTTCCCTACTTAGACTAATTTTAGCTAAGTAAGTAAAGAGCAAAGTTAAATGTCTCATCTCTCTTAGACCCCATTATCTTCCACAACAAAGGAAGTGCAAAGGAAAAGGGGCCTTCAGGTAGACCATGCTGAGGAACAGCCCTCTCTGGTTTTTTTAATGAAAAAGAAAAGACATTGTCTCGGTAATTCCAGCTTGGACAGATCTGAAACACCTGATGGCAGGCGCACACGTAAAGGGAATGTGGGAGACAGTTCTCTGTACTGCTCCAACTCTATTTCTTTTCAGTCTCTTAATATTGTTACACAAAACGTCGTGCATAAAACACTTTTCTTACCTTAGCACTCTACTTTGGCAACATATGAATATACCATTCTTAAGCTTATTTTTTACTGGAATTGAAACGCATTTTTACAATTTTAATCGTGGTTCTTCAAATAACCAACTGTCCCGCAAAAATCTCACAGCAGCTTTTTGTTTTCATGCAATTGCAAAGTCTTCCTTGCTTACTGGTTCCATATTTAAAATAGCGAACAGGTTTCTCATAGATTTTAAGAGAACCTGTCAACAGTACCAAAGTTCACTGCATGAACTTATTTTAAGGAAGAAAAATCTCTCAACATTGTTGCTTAAGTAATTTTATCAGCCAAATTTCTATAATAGAAAATAAAATGCACCAGCCTAAATAAAAAAAAAAAAGGCAAAAATTATGTGGTATAAAACATTACATTCATGTTGTAAAGCAATGATTAATCCCACCCATGGACACACCACAGCCCTCTTCAGTGCAATTCTTCACTGAAGGAATAGTGCATCCTTTCTGTTTGTGCACACAGAGAGATAAATGCACGCAAACTGTTATACAGCTTCAGAGGAATTCCAGATTGCTTTTAGAAAATTGTACCACATTAAAATAAAAAACAAAAAAGGAAAGAAAACGTAAATACCTGATGCCTTGTCTCCACATACAACACACAGATCAAACACTTTATTTAGGCCCTGTTCACTGGGGGAGTTGTCTGTTAAAATCTGGAAAAAAGTGTGAAAGTATTTCATTTTTTCTTACCATTGAGAAAGATTAAAATATATCTCATGCTTCTGGTTCTGCTCTAAGACAGGGGACCAAATGTAAAAAGTATAAGACTTTCCTGACTACATTTTACAGTCTTCACAGACAGAAAGGAGCAACCTGCCATGCCACTGTGCTCCTTTTCAGGATGGAACAAGAGTTTTACTTGTAGTACTTCAGATTTCAAGATTTCATTTGTCTAAATATTACCCCTGCAAAACGGGCTGACATTTTGAAAAACATTCAGCATCTGCGCACTCTTACCTTTTGTTCAAGTTTCTATTTATATCCTAACGACTTGTGCATAGTACAAAAGAGACTGAAGAATTACACAGATGGAACAAAAGAAATCCCTTGTAAAGCCTCTGATATCTACATTCAGGTTTATTAACTCCTTTTTTATAATACACATAAATGGTGGATCTACAGAAAATGTACTCTGGACACTACCATTAACTGTCAAGTGGTCTATAGTTAGGCTTTCAGTAACAGTTTGACATTATTACAGTTCTGTTTTCTCATTCATTCGTTTATCTCTGGTACCTGTAAAGCTTCATTAAGCACGTAATATTAGAGCCCCAGCACTACAGGGGGTACACACTATAGCCTTTCATTTTATCTTTAAAAACCCTATCCCACTGCAACATAAAGCACATCAGAAATTCAATCTGAAAAAGGAACACACGTATAATGAGTAACAACCAAAAATCATCTTGACAATTACGTAAAGCAGAAAAGGAAAAATTATTTTTGCCATTAAAAAGAGATGATAATTCAGAAGTCTGAAGAGTTTCTAACTTCTGCTGTGTCTTAACGAGAAGTCAGATTCTGTCATCCTTGCTTTGCATATTCACAAGAGGACCTCTGATGACAAGAAAGGTAACTTGCCAAAAGAGAAAGGACCCTACCTTACGAGAGAGAATTTTTTAAGGAAGTTTCAAAGATAGTACAGGTGATATATAATGGAACATTTCATAAGCATACTTCTTTCTAGTTAGCCTTTGTTAACAATACTGTCTCAGAGATTCATCTATTTAGTTTGCTTTTATATAGCATCTTTTTAAGAAAAACACTATCAATGAGTGAAAAGAATATTAACCTTTCATTCCTTTCTAACTGCCATTATTAACATTATGTATTTTCATGATGTTAAATGAAATATACATAAACAAATTCTAAGTCCTTCCATAAATGAAATCTGTACTGAAATGGAACGTTCCACATAAGGAAGTGCTACAGAGCTGGACCCATGATGAGATAAAAATCCCAGACTCTGAGAACTCATCAAATGACCTTGAACATGAAGAATCAAAATTGATTATTAAGATGAAGAAGAACCACTGAAGGCAAAGTAGATGATGGGAGAAAGGGCCTTGCCAAATGAGTCGATGCAAAGGTAAGATGCAATAAATGAGAGGGTTTTTTTCAGAACAAATAAACGGCCATTTCAAGTGAAGGCTACAGAACAACAACAACAAAGGTGGAATTGTAAATGAAAAGTTCATTTAGGCAAGAAAATATGAAAGATCCCAATGAGGATGCAGTCAGACAACAAATGAATGGCAATCTGTATTTCACAAAATAGTGGAAAAAAGTGGAAAAACAGAAATCTCTACCCACACATATCAGCTGAGAATAGAGCAATCTAACTGAAGAGACAGGATAAAATGATGCCTCTCAAACTAACCTATTTTGCCCAAAATGTACAACCACAGCTTTCCATTTTTAGTCCAGACTTCCTCCATTCCTGAATCTTGCCTTTTAAATCAGTGTGGCACACTTTTAATCTCTTAAATAGTCTTTGAAAATTCTTTTTCATACGGATTACTTTAAATCATAACCCACTGGTTTATATTTTTGCTGAGGTTTACCTAAAATACAAAGTGTAAAATAGTACTAAAAATGCTTAAATGCCTCTCAATGGGACTGGTTTTTGCTACTGCTGCTCTATTCTTAACAAATTCTTTGCAGCAAGTATCTTGGATGTCCATTTGCAAAGATCTGCAAGTTTAAAATACAAAATAATGTAATATATAATACAAAAATGTGTTAAGATTAAGCAACATGTGGGTAGTGAATCAGAATAACAGACAGGCTCCCAGAAGAGCGCAAACTAAATAGGTGTGGGGTCTACAGTTGAAGAGATTACCTGGTAGAGGATATAATACTGATTTATAAAAACAGTATGATCCTTTAGAGCTGTCTCTTACAGTGCAATAGAGACCTAACTGAATACTTCTCTCAGAAGATCAGGTATAGTACTGTTTGCATAGCATACAATTATACACAGACCAAAGCATATATGGTCTATATAAATAACAAAAAAAGTTGTTAAACTTTATTGGCAGCCATCAAAGAGAATGGTCTCACTGTAATTTCCAAACCAGGAGGTTGCTCTAAATCACTGGCTAATGGAAATGAAAGGGTATGTTCAGAAGAACCATTTATTTGTCCAGTTTTCAGTATTTTTCCTTAGGCAACTGTTTCTGGCCATCGTTTAAGTCTGAGATAGTGGTTTAAATGGACTGTAGCTATCCTAATGTTGCCTGGCCTACCACACTGACATATTTTAACAACAGCATAAATGTACATGGGTAAACAATAAGCAATAACTGTGCTTTAGCTGGAGTGCAGTAACCTCCTACTTCATTCATAGAATCATAGAATAGTCAGGGTTGGAAAGGACCTCAAGATCATCTAGTTCCAACCCCCCTGCCATGGGCAGGGACACCTCACACTATGCTGAAGAAGCTCAAATCTCCCAAGCTGTCTCTGCATACTCATACAGAAGATGGAGGCGAGGACTAAGGAAGCGACACACAGAATGTGCACGTGAGTCAGGTGCACTGGGGACCAGCTTACGGAATCACGAACTTGCATTAGTAAACCCCAAATCCTTAGTGTTATTTTCCCCTCCCAACTGAGTAAGGTTCTTCCCTACTACACAGCCTGTTTGAGAAACTACCTGGAGTGCAATCCACACAGCTGAACAGTGGTTACAACAGCATATGGAAAGGAAAACAAGCGGAATGAAATGTTAAGTGGTAATGGAGAAAAGAGTATGTTTTTCAACAATACATGACAACAGATGGAGATTCAATGAAGCAGAAATAAAGGACCGCTGGTACGGCAGGAGCTGGAATTCACAGTAAAAGTTAACAGTACTCTTTCCAATGTCATGAGCCAGGGTATAAATTTTAAAAGCAACAAATTTGCAAAAAGAAACCACTTTTCCTCATAATTTCTAACTATCCACACTGAAGCCTTGTGCAAGGTAAAGTACACCATCAGAAAAAAAGAAAAGGAGAACCCAGACAGACATATTTGGAAATAAACCATCTCTTCTCATCCCATTTGAACCAAAATGATGAAATAAAGTGGATTATCTACCTGGATGTGTTGTGCAGATATATCAGGGGACGCAAGAAACAGTTGGTTGACACCTGCAGCATCTGGAGTTGCCAGGATAACTTTTCTTGGAGTGGAATCTTGTCTGGCAAGGATCACCTTGCTTGGGGTAGAGCCATCATGATTTGTTAAGATGAACTGCTTGCCTGGTGTGCTCTGATCAAGTGCTGTAACAATCTGAATCTTCTGGCCCGTCTGCTGATCTGTGACAATCTAATAATACATTTATCTCAAATTGTGATGGTAACTTAAGTTCACCTGGGCACTTGAAGAAAACAGGAATTTTGCCTTTAACATCTGTGAAGCAGGATTGTCTTCCCCTCTGTCACACAAGAGTGAAGTAAACTCAGGTGGAACCTTAGATTTTCACTATATTGGACACACATTTCAATCAAGGGTATCTGAAGTCAAAATCTGAGTTCATACTCCAGTTTTACAACTGGACCGTGCTTTTACAACACTACTGAAACCCTTGACCAATCCAGCATCCAGAATTCGAGCTACATCTGCAGCTCAGCTCTTGGACCCATCAGGTTGTGAGAGATCTTAACTCTTGAATTCACTGCATCACACCACATAAAGTATTTAGCACCTCCCAGGTTTGGCTGCTTAACAAAAACTCTTAAAAACACAAATGTAGACTTCCAAGTGACAAAAGTAAGCATCAAACAGCAAGAAAAGCAACAACATTGTTGCATCTGTATGTACGTTTTTGGCTTAATTTCTGAGGGCTTTTCTTTTTCTGCATATATATTCCTAAATAAAATAAGTAAATCAGAATCTCTCTCCTTGTCACTTTTTCTTTTTAAGGAATAACTTATTTTCATGTTACATTTCATAACCAGAAACAGACCAACAGACTATTTTTGTTTCCATTTTATACCTATTTTCAAGCACAAATACAGCAAAACATTATTAAATAATCCTCCACTAAACTCCATTTTTTGCCAACTTTGTCAGAAGATTATAATCCTCAGAGAAAATAATGAAGGTTAGTTATGTATCTTCCATTACAAATCTCACTTTCAGTCACTTCCTGCCTTTCTCCATTGAAACGCCTATATGGAAAAGTGCCTGGTTTATTCTGAAGACTAAGCAGAATCATCCTACAAAGGCTGTTTCCTACAACCCATTCTTTCAATTACAGATCACTAAAAGAGCTGCTTTTTTTTTTTACCTACAGCCAAACATTTATGCCCATCTCGCCATCCATAACATTTCTATGGGCCTTATGATGGATGAAATTATGAGTTTCAAACTACACAAAAGGAATGTGTTTCCTTCAGATGGCCTTTTGCTATTAACATTTTAATGGATCAAATTTCAGTTTTTTCTCTGCAAAACAATTAAAACCCTGTTTAAGAGAAAAGTGTAGGCAAGACGACAGAATTCCAGGTGCTAAAGTTAGAAGAAAAGAACGTAAATGATCATGAGATTTCGGGTGTAAGGTGGGAGGACAATGCAAAACCCTCACAATAGCTATCAACATGATTAACACAGGGTTTTCCATCCATTTTTTTTCAGATATGCACGTGTCCAGGACCCCCCGTGGCTAGAGCAGTCCCTTATTTCTCCTTTCAATTCCTTTATGTTGGTTCCTTATTCTTTAGAAAGCAAACTTCCTTGCCCTTTTAAATCCCTTCTTTGCTTAACTTCCTTCTTCCATTCAGTTTTACTTCATTTGCAGTGTTACTTCTGGCTATTTTCAAAGCAAATGATGTTCCCTTCCTCTCCCCAAACACATTTACTTTATGCAGATTAGGAGAATTCCAGCGCATGTTATCCTTAACAGGGTGCAGACGTGTACAAAAGCCAAATACAGAATATTGTGCTATTTCTTGAATTTCCAAACCTCATCTCTGAAAGACACTAGTAGCTAAAATCTGTCTCCCTAGCAATACTTAAAAGTGCAACTATGTGTATATCAAAAAAGGCATACACTTGATCTAGTTACGTTTATAGAAAGTACAGTACAAAACTAGGTCAAAAACCAGCACACCCCAAACAGTGAAGATACAAATTTTACAAATTAGAACTAAAATTGAAATTACTTTTTGCATATATACACTAAACTACCTTTTTTGACTCGCGCAGTCCAGCTCCATAATTTAAAACCAGTATGTATTTGGAGACAAATACAGCAGGACATTAAGTAGAAGAACCGCTGCCACTCCTATTTAACAAATAGTGTCCCGATTCTTCAAACGGCTTTCTGGAACTCTAGGAGGATGCCCAGGCAGTTTTCACTACATGATATAGTAGGTATAGTGCTATGTTAGTATGTAGACAGAGCTATTCAGACTGTATAAATGATTTTTACAGCTGCCAAGCACTTGACAACTGACAGAAATGAGTGAGACCAGTTTAAACAATTAAGCACAATCTGTCTGCAGCTGGCCTCTTCCAGCCATGTACCTGCAAAAACTCAGCTAAATCACAATGGGACTCTGAAAAGTGGACCAGTTCACCAAAGCGTAACAACTTGCAATACCTAAATGTTGAGATAAGAGAAAAAAAATAATCAAAGGGAAAAAGAAAACCACTTATCTCCCCAAGGGAATCCATCAGGGCTCAGTGAACAACTCATTATGTTTCTTAATAATCTGAAACTCACTATCGCTAAAGGGATAATGTTATAAAATGGGAGTATCTTAATGCAGGACTGTCTTCTTAGAAATTTACTTCCCCATGTATTTCATGTAAGCGCCTGTCCTGGCTTCAGCTGTGACAGTTATTTTTCTCCTTCCCAGTAGTTTGTGCTGGAGGATAGTATTCTGCTTTACTGCTTTAAGCCTTGTCCATTAACAAGTCCTGACTTCCATTTGAACATAATTCAATAAATTAAATACCTCAAAAATTCTGTGTTAGGAAAAAGAAAGTGTCTGAACACAGAGAACTCACGTGTTGAAGAGCCAGTTTTGAACAGAAATGTCTGCTCAACAACAAATGTGACATTCAACTTCTATCCTAGAGAAATGTTTACATTCCCTATAATGGCTGACAAATGGAACACATTAAAACATTTTACTGAGGATTTTGTATTTCAAGATTTCAGATTATCATTTATGTGCATTTTACTGTAATAAAATAAAGGAAAATATTGAATGAACATACAAACTCAAAATTAATTTAATATTTATTATGAACATTTCACTGAAATATATTTGTACACAAGCCTACAAACTACTCTTTATGGAAGTTGTGCTTTGAGGAAGGTTTTTACTACTAAGTTGTACCTCATAACTTATTTATTATAATGGATATTGGTGACATATTTGTAGCTGCTTATTACAGGAAGGATGCCATTTGATTGAGCACTGTTCCACATACATCAAGAGACAACCACAGCCCCAAAACACTACACATTTTGAAGCAAAAACTAAGCGTGGTGAAAATAGACAAGGGACAAAGCAGCGGGGTTACATACAAGTGATCTTCCAGCTACCTGAGACAGTTAAAAACTATATAAAGGTTCCTGTCGCTAGGAATATAATTCTCTGTGTTCATCATATTTGCAGTAACTACAGTGCCTAACCAAAGTAATTCTCCCTGCACAAAAAAGCTGACACAGAAGGGTTAGAAGTCTGCTACTGGCTTTGAACCAACAAAACTGTCCTGCTGTTCAACAATAAAGGCTCATGGGTTTCTTATGTTGTCATCCCACACTCAGACCCTAATGCTGAAATTACATTAAATGGCTTCACACCACAGGGTCATTATAGCATACAGGTATTGATAATGAAAATCAGGCATATAAAGATTAACATAAATTAGTTAGCAAAAGGTACAGCTGTACACCAAATGTAGAAGAAGAGCAGAGATAGCTGAAAGAATAAAGATCTACTGGATGGATAGATAGGACCAGTACAACAACTACAGCACAGGTACAGAAGATCATGCATGAGGGCAATTGTGAAGAGTTTTGGAAGGTTGAAAGCTTGAATGCGGTGCACTGAAAAGAGGAAAAAAAACAGTGGAAAATGTTTAAGAGTGAAGCCAGCAAAAATAAAAGCAGCCAAGATTATACTAGCAGCTGGCTCACTTTAAACCATAGAATGCTTCAGGTTGGAAAGGACCTTAAGATCATCTGGTTCCAACCCCCCTGCCATGGGCAGGGACACCTCACACTAGACTATGACACCCAAGGCTCTGTCCAACCCAGCCTTGACCATCACCAGGGATGGAGCATTCACAACTTCCTTGGGCAACCCATTCCAGTGCCTCACCACCCTTAAAGAACTTCTTCCTTATATCCAATCTAAACTTCCCCTGCTTAAGTTTAAAACAGTTACTCCTTGTCCTATTACTACAGTCCCTGATGAAATGAGTGGGTTTGTATGCAACAAGAGCTATCTAAGAATAATTTTTAAATTTTATTCTGCAGTTGATACTTTTCTCTAGGATGACATTTAAAAAGAAAATGTTTGCAAGGACTTGCACTGACTTTCAAGGGATAAAAAGACAAAATCCAATTTCCCAAATCCTCCTAATCCCCATACACACATATCTGTGTTATTTTAACTACCTACACTGCCAAAAACTTCATACCCTTGCTTGAATTGGAGATCACTACCTGGCCAGGCTATGAATCAGCATACTGGGACATGCAACGTTGGTTGGGACAACCAAAAACCAGCATGTTCCTAAGACCATTAGGTTCCCTTGCACTTTTTCATCACTTGTATCAATGATACAATGCAGTATGTCCTTCCCTCCCTGCTCTAAAATGTAGAAAAGTTCCAACAACTCAGCTGAATTACCAAAATTATTCATCTTTTACAAAATATTTTATGTCTTTTATGTATTTTTATGTATATATACACTGTAGTTTTTATAGTATTAGGGAAAGTATTTTTCTGTTTAGTGACTGTAATTTTTTGTAACCTTAACATTCTTAGGATAAAAAAATAATAAAAAGGCGGGGGAGGCATTGGAGTGATGTTTTATTCCTGTTTCTGTAAAAATGGTCTCTGCCACCAGGGCTGAGTATCCACATTAAAGCAAATAATATGATGCAAATGAAAAAAGAACGGTATGTGGAAACTGGTAAATAGTTCCTATCTGCTTTCAAAATATATCAGAGGAAGCATACCTGTATACGTTGTGGTAAAGAGAGGCCTGAATCTGCAGGGACAATCTGTATTCGTTGTGGTGTCCCATCCATTAGTGTTTGTGAAACTGCTTCGTGGGAATGGGCAATCTAGAAAGAAGAAACAGATAGAATGGATTGACAAGGTATACACTGCCTTAAGGATGGATACACCAATAGTTGAAACCTTCAGGTTCCACCAACTTCTGATTACTCTGCACAAGGCTATGGAAACTCTGACACTCTTACTGTATAAGGTATGCAAATGATTGTAATCTAATTTAACAGCTTAATGTTGCTAGTTTGAAAATTCTGTTTATTTCACTGTTTAAACCCATTCTGAAATACCTTCCAACTTGAAATTTAGAAACATATTAAGTAAAACAATTCACGGTTGACAAGTCCATGTAAGTCAATCAGATTGAATATTTATTACTGTTGATGTTCATGAGACACAATACCTTTCATCATAGCTCTGCCACATTTACAATTAAATACTTTTACCTTAACGGCTTATTCAAAGTGACAAAAGAATTTCTGATGCGGAAACACAGCAATTGGCCTTTACTGTTCTGCTTTTCTGTTAAACAGCAAAACCAGAGCAACACAATTCTATACTGGGGAACTATCAAAGAAGTTAAGAGAACATTAATGAAATTCATCAAATTGGCAAGCTGTGTATCTTAAACCAAACTTAAATCTCTGTATGAGCACTCTCAGACGCTATTTGTGGAAGTGTTTTAACTGTTAGATTTCAAAAATTCTTCAAAAGCTTTAGCCAAAGGTATAATGGGGTATAATTACATTACTCGTCAACAGAAGTTAGGAAATACAGCTGCTGCTTGCAGAGGCTTGATCAGAAAGGCCAAACGTTTTGTATGACAATGGGAGTTTATGTTCACCGAGCTTACAGATACCTTCAAGCTGAAATTTTTGTCCAAATTCCCGAGTAACTCCCTCAGTTTTTTTGCAGTTCAAAACCTCTGGAACGTCCCAGTTTTGCATTAATAATGATTTCCAATATTTACACCATCATAAAAATGCTCCTTTTCACCTGTCCATCTGTTGCCCCTTCAAATTACTGTAAATTATCTCTCTGTATCACAGTAAGGGTACTGTTCCATAACAGGACAGCTTTTCTGTTCCTTGTGGATCAGCTTCCTGATTTTGCAACAATACCACCACGTAAACGCTAGTACCACAGAAAAATGCAGTCAAGAACATGCAAGTGGAGGTGAGTATGATAAGAGGAAAGAGTGGTGGCTAAGACTTCCCCTTGCAGCAGAAATGCAAGCTCACATCAGTCAAAGCTAATTTTGGCATTTCACCCCAAAAGGCATTACTTGTGCTAACAGTCTCAGCTCTTACAACCTACTTGCTCCTATCCCTTCAGCTTGGTAGGTAAAACTGGTTGTTAGTCGTTCAGTGATCTGGAATAGGACACTGATTCAGGTTAAAAAGCAGCCCAGCAAACAGACAAACGGAGGCTATTCTTAGCAGAGCTGAAACCTTCAATCCTGATCTCCATAACGCTCAGAAGCAGACACATCAAAGCAAACGAGAGAGCGGGATTAAGCTGCTGCAGGGATCATTCAAGCTGCCAGCACCATCAATGCTTGTCAACTACTGCCCAAGCCATCTTCAAACACTGCTTTCTAACAATACCCAGTTTTTCATGAGCATGAATACTTTCCATATTCAAATAATTCATCCACTTCTTTGCTTAAGTAAAGGATAAAAAAGTGTTCATTATACAGCAAAATTTACAGTTTGGAAGATATTTTCAAGCATTAAAATTGTGCATCAGCCTCTCAAACGACATGTACACGTGGTGATCTACAGGCAATTGGAGTTTTGTGTGAATTTATCTTTGCTTTGCAAAATAAGCTACATATTGCAGGACTGTTTTACATTTGCTCCCTTAAAACGTTATGATCCACATGTTGTATAAGGTAAAACTGCTCTTCAATGCCACAAAGTATCAGCCTGACAGTTTTACTTCTATACAGGACAACAGAATACAGGGAGTTTTTATTGCAGTTGAAAAAAAAATACTGGTAAGAACAACCACAATATTTGTTAAAAATTGTGTTTTGTATGTGTATTACAGACTCTTTCAACAAATGCATAGCTTTTGCTTGTTACTGGCAGATCCTGCGGAAACTAAACACTGGTTTTGGGTACTCAAGGTACCCAAAGGCAGTTTAAAGAAGGTTGCTGCGGGCTCTTGGCAGGCAACTTCCCTACCTGAATCAAGGAATGTGAGCTTGATATAGAAATATGAATTATCTCACACTCAGCAAAAGATGATTAGCAGTTGGCAAAATTAAAGAGGAACAGTGTGCAATGCCCCATACAGGCAAGGCTATAAATTCTTTCTTTAGTAGGTTTTGCTTTCATGTCGTAAAGCCCTAAATTAACAAAAACAAATGTTTGTGAACATCAGCATAAAACTGTTTGTGATAAGTTTGTGTTTTAAAATGTTTCACAAACAATAATTAATATTCTGAAGAAACCAAGACCTATGTCAAAGAACACTTAAGACCATTATGTCAATGAGACACAGAAGCACTTTCCATTCTCCTCAGAACAGGAACACTTCTCTTCTTTCTTGCATGCTCTGCTCATGTAAATTTTTCCTGTAAATTCAATTAAAACCATTTCAACAATCAAGAGAATTACAACTGCTAGCAAAAACACTGCTGAAGTTCCATAGGCCTTAAACTACCATTTTAATGCTTACATCAAGTAGGAACAACACCAAGCAGTTGCAGCCAGTAGGTCACAGGTAGGTAGGAATGTAAGCTGTTACATGAAGGCCTCCCACTTTCCTTGCCGACTCCACTTTTCAGGCAGTGCACTCACACATGGCATGCACCTTTGACAGTAATTCTGATTTACAGAGTCCCACCATGCACTGCCCTAGGTGATGCTTTTCAGTCCTTCTAAGCAAGAGCCAGGTTGGGCTGCACCTTGTACTAGAAAAGGGAACTGACCCCAACTAGGAGGGAGAAGATTTTCTTCCACTATTCTGTAATTCTCTTTCTCCCCCCAGTTTTGTCCACCACACAATGACACACAGAGCTTACATGAGCAAGACTAGCACAGCATGAGAGTAAGTGAGGGCTGGGGAATGCTTTAGCTGCCTACACTGCTGCCAAATAAAATGTGATGGCCTCAGGCTCAGTAAAATCTTGCTATAGGCCGAATCCTAATCTACACTGCTGACAGAACAATGTCCATGAAAACCGTAAGGCTGAAGTTTCCCCATGAACAAAAACAGCTAACAGCTCTCTGTAGTGCTGCACCTCCACTCCCTCAATCTATTCCCCTGCCTTCCCCTGGCTACCAACCATCTCCTTTCCAATGGCTCTGGTATTCCTTAGAGCATTCTTAGACCCTACTCAACGCACTAACCCAGGAAAAAACCTTCCACTTGTTTTGGCCAGCTTAGCTTGCTCTTGGTGTGGAAATGAAATAAGGTAAGAAACAGAAAAAGGACCTTCCCTCTGTTGGCACAAAGATACTTAAGTCAGCTCAGTATCTCATGGAATCACATTATGAAATTGAGAAACAACCTCCCAGAGAATAAACATCATCACTACACCATCCTCTTTTCTGAATGGAACATACACTTTAGCTAGCTTTGACTAGCCTGCTATTTAAAATAGATAAATAAATCAGGAAATACAGCCCTATTTAGACCTCCATAATGAATTATATTACCAAAACAAAACACCACTCGACATGCCATTCTCACCTACAAAGAGGACAAATGAGAGAAAAAAACCCACCATACAGCACATAAATCACTTATGTCCTCTGATACAGTCTTAGCAAAACTCAGGTGTGTCCTGGGGTCAGCAGTAGCAGTCATTTTCTCCTTCTTAGTAGCTGGTGCAGCGCTGTGTTTTTGACTTTCAGCCTGGGAACAGTGCTGATAACACCGATGTTTTCAGTTGTTACTAAGTAATGTTTACTCTGACCAAGGACTGAGTCTCATGCTCTGCCAGGGAGGAGGGGAAGCCAGGAGCAAGCAGAGACAGGGCACCTGACCCAAACTAGCCAAAGAGCCACAGAGGTATTCCATACCACAGCATGTCATGCCCACTATATAAACTGGGGGCAGTTACCTGGAAGGGCTAGATCACTGCTTGAGGTGGGCTGGGTATCGGCCGGCAGGTGGTCAGTGGTTGTATTCTCTCCCCTTGTTATTTCTCTTATCATTATTATCACTGGTGGTAGCAGTAGTGGTTTGTGTTATACCTTAGTTACTGGGCTGTTCTTATCTCAACCCATGGGAGTTACATTCTTTTGATTCTCCTCCCCATCCCTCTGGGAGCGGGTGGGAGGAAAGTGGTGGGGGGAGTGAGCGAGCGGCTGCATGGTTCTGGGTTGCCAGCTGGGTTTAAACCACGACAAGATGCTACAACAATAAAATCTGGAAGAATTTATATAGAACAGAATTAACCATACTTCCCCCTCCATACCTTGCTATTTGAAATCAAGCCTGAGAAGAACTAAGATTACTTGAGGAGTAAGACTATGTCTAGACAAGAAACCAATGGGAGATATTTCGAGTTAAAAGAAAAAAATGTCACTGCTTCTATCTAATTTAAAGCAGTGCTAATTTTAAATAGGCTATGCTATGATGAAACCTTCCAGGTAAGTATGTATACTCTTATCTACACTCCCAAACTATTTGTGCATCTCAAAGTTCTCTGGCTGCAGCATACAGACTACAGAAAATGAAAACCAGAAGTTAGCAGACGCAACAGCTCAGTCTTTTTTTTGACTTATACCAACAAATACAGTGAAGAGCATGGCAAACCTTTACTAATGAAAACAAAAATGACAGGTGAAGCGATTGCTTAATTGGAAAGTAAAAGGTAGGTGCTGACAACTCTTTTGATTGTGGATTCTGCAATTGAAAGTGAGCAAAGCAATTATGCAACCAGAGGCCCTAAAGGCAGAGCTGAAGAGCTACTCACTTCCTGGAAACACTGCCAGATTTTCCTTAGCTCCATTTCTGTGGGGCAAACTTTGGCAAAAAACAATTTGCAGCATAACTTAAATAACTGGGCATAATAGGGTTTTGTCAGTCTTCCTTGGTAGAGAGTCTGGAAGCTTTGGGTGTACTAAAAATTATTTTCTCTTATGATTCTGGCTTTTACATATCACATTTTTCTACAAATATAACTACTTTAAGTAGTCTGTACATTTTATCATTCAATGTCTCAAACAGGACTTAAAAATTTATGTACCTCTCCCATCTGTGGTTCAATAATTTGATGGGCCAGTTCCTCTACGGTTGCCATGATCTTTAATCACCAGAATTTCCTGTCAAAGAAAGGAAATAAGATGCTTAACATCTATAGCCTCGAAAGTAAAAATACCTTAGGGAAAATATAGTTCACATAAGTAAAGCATGTTCATATTTATCTGCAAATGACATCCCTGTAGAATTTTAAGTTTGATCATACTAAGAAGTAATAATGTATTTGCTATCTTTAAACTGTATCTTTTTACTCAACTCACATAGAGACTTCCTATTTTTCCTTCTCTGCTTTTCCAGAGAGCAACAATCTAATAAACTCCTTGAGAACAGAAGTGTATTTCTGACCATGACATCAGCAGGTACATAATTAACATCTTAGAAATGAGAACAAAGCCAATTTTGTTACTGCAAATCAAGGGGGTAAATCTAACTCCTGAACTCATACTGATTTTTTAGTAGCAACTGGAGTGCTTGAAGGTTAATTTTGTAATTAATATGAAGCACAACTTGGAAGGCAGAAAATACGACGTTTAAAGAAAGAAGCTGTTTTGGTATCAACACTGTAGTTACAGGGTTAAGAAGAATTTTGCAAGATTTAACAGACACCACTACATTAATGCAGTATGAAGTACTTAGCTGTATGCCTTGCTTGTTTGGGTATGGATTTACAAATACTCACTAGGCAGTACTTAAAAGGAACATATACAAATTATGAAGCACCATAAGCACCGAATTTTCCTGACAAAGGCGGTATTAAAAACAGTGTAATGCCTACTTCTTATATGAACAAAACCAGTACACTCTGACATGAAATGATTTATGTAGTAAATGTGCTTTGTTTCAAACATGCAATGTAGTTGGGTTATATACAGCCTCTTCATTGCAGGCAACATTATAAAGATGTTTAATACCAATGCATATATTCCTGTATTAACATAAGAATAAATGGCATCAGTATAAAGGAGTTTTCACATGGGATGAAATGTTTATTTAGAAGGAAAAATGGTTCTGTGCAAGCATACAAGAAGTCGGAATGTTAATGAAAATGGATATATATGTAGAAAACCTGTATGTATAGCTAGTTGGTTTTCACTCTAACTTTGCTAGTGTTCCTAGAAGTATCTACTACCCCAGTTATCTCTTAAATGGAAGCTCGCTCTGCTCTTACAATTAGAAAGAGATCTCTTGACCAGGACAAGAACTGGATGCCTTGGAAGCGTGCACAGCAGTATATCAAACCCTGACTGATGCATGGGAGGGAAGACCATACGAATACTGCACTGCAGATCATTCTTAATCACCCACCAGCATGCTGCACTGTTAGTTAAGACAAAAGATGACAAGCATACACATAGAGCATAGGAGACTGAAGCTTATGTTGAAAAGCATTAACCCACTTCTGCATGCAGTGACCTGCAGCACAGTCACTATCTAAAGAGCACCGAGATTTTCAAGACAGATGGTGTATTTTATCAGACTTTTTCTTCATTTAAATAAAACACTAGCAACAAAATATTGCATTGTTTACACACACACTGCCAGAAATCAGTACTACGTCATTAAAAAAAGGGTAATGTCTTCAATGCAAATTAGAGAACTATTTAGTAAGACAGACACACTTTTGGGTAAGACATAAACTTTTTGCAGAGTTATTTCAGTGCTCTGTGACAATCTGCTGTACCAGAAATATTCTTCCCACGATGATAAGCTGCAAAAAATTGAGAGTAAAGTAAGCAAAACACTGAAATTCTAGTCTGATCTCGGAACTGATCCTGCTTTGAGTAGGGCTTTGGACTAGAGATCTTCTGATGTCCCCTCCCACCTGCAGTATTGTACAACTCAAAAATGTACTGTTTTCTCAGCTACAAGAAGAACAAGAGTTGCTTGCAATTACAAAAAATGCCCAATATTTTGAAAGCAGTCTAACTTACTTCAAAGTCAAATCTTTTGACTGCCTCCATGTAAGTCTACTGTGCAGATATTTTCAGACACAATAAACTATTAGCTAATCTTGAAGTTTTACTTCTGCCCATGGCAGGGGAGCTGGAACTAGATGATCTAAAGGTCCTTTCCAACCCTAACTATTCTATGATTCTATGATTCACTGTCTAGTTTAAAGACCTATGCACAAGAAAGCTTGCCTTGAGCAGTTTAAACCGATTTTAAGGAGAATACCATGTTCCCCTAGGTCAGCATATTGAAGCAGTAGTAACATCTTCTACTCTGCAGTCACTGTGTCCAGCATTTTCTACATTGTTTTCTTGAAAGAAACTAGACTACATCAATATCATTTTCCCATCAGAAAAGCCAGGTCTACAATACTTCCCATAACAAAATATGATTTTGACCGTCTCATTTTTAGTCATATTTACCAACAGAGCATATGGCTATTTTATTTTAGGCTTTTCTAAAACTCCCAGTGTTTCAGCCTGCAGAACTAGCATATTCCAACAAGAATACTGAATACTAATTATTCCTGCTATAGCCGTGTTGCACCAACTCAGCAGCACATGGAAATGAACAATACAGTACAGTGAAAAGAAAAGCTTAATTTATTGTTCATCTAGTAAAAGCTTGCAGTCAGATATTGAACTTGCACAGGAGGCAAAATCTGGAAAACAACTTTTACAGAAATTGACACAGACATGAAGTATAAAAAAAATTCTTCCCTATCATACCTATGGCACTGCAAAATGATAATTATTCTCTTTAATGTTCTCTGTCACACCATTACTTTAAATTAGCATGTCAACACATTAATATTTTTGCCACAAACTCAGTTAAGTGAAAGAGAGGTCTGATTTCTCCAAGCCTCCTCCACAAGTACTCTGTCCGCAGACTTAACAATAAGGGCCTTTTCTTTCTTGTGTTAGAGACTCATTACTACCATATTCAATACGATTCTGCACCCAAAGGGCTAGCCCTAACCTATTTCTCAGCCTGTTTCCAACTTCTCTGCCTGCTGCCAGTATTGATACACCTGTAACTTCACAGACAGCAGCAAAGTTTTCTTTTTGTTCATGTTAGTTCTCATGCCCAAGGAATAACTTGCACGTGATATATTACCATGCAAATGCTACTGCCGTACCAGTGATGGAGGGGAAAGGTAGATCACGCCTTTCTACAGCAGCAGAAATTTACATTGTCTTAAGCCATACAAAGTTTCCTATACTTCCCAACAGCTCCATAAACTGTTGTGAGCTGAGCCCTGGAGCTTAGACACACTTACTTTGGATCTTACAGATAAACCTGGTGAAGAAACAAGAAACAGGATGAAAAAAAAAAAGCATGATAGAGCCACAGGACAAAACAGAAAACACTCATGATGGTAAAGTGGCCTAGAACATACCTCTGGTCCACAAGCTAAGAGTTAGATTCATGGTGTTCTATCCTCTTGCCTCACCCCCAGTTTCCAGGCATGGTATCATTTTCTAATTGTGAGAACCTTAACAGTCAAAGCTACTTTTAAAAACAATGTGATGAAAGCAGTGCCATTATAAAAGCCTCACACATAAGTTTATTTATAGCTAAACTTTGTATTCTCTAGTAAAAACAGTTTCCAGCACAGACTTTTTAACCTCTTAGTAGTCAGCCCTCCAGTTAACAGATACTGGTTGACCTTTTCAAGTCCCAGTACAGAACTAAACAGTACTGCATCTTTCCAACATTGCACTTGTTTGCCATACTGCCAGTGTTCTTTGCCATACTGCCAAATGCTCACCAAGAGCATGGCAGAATTTGTACTGGTTATGGCAGAATTCTGTATTGATGTTAACACCTGTCTTTAACAAGATCTCTCTTGTGAGCAAGAAAGATGAGACAGAGCTGGTATTTTCACATTATTAATTCAGTGTTATCAAATAGTGCTAATAATGAAGATACTCAGCCCTCCCAAATCCAGAATTGACTATAGGCATCCTGTGTTCTTGCTCTTAGGACAAGTATACTCTGTTTTACTTTTAAGAGCAGTGGAAGAGGCTTTCTAGAAGAGATTCCCTGTTTTGATGATGCATTTTCAAACTTCTGTAGTGAAATAAGCCTGTAAACAAAACTAAGGCTGTTTAAAATGGATAAATGCCAATATATCCCCTGGGTTGGTTGGCTGGTTTGTGTTGGCTTTGTTTTGTTCTTTAAACACAGTGACTTCCTAAGACCGCTGTACCTCAGTCCTATCTATAAAGTAGTATCGACTGTGAGGCTATGATCTTATGCTAGTTTCACTTCAACAGGTGAAATTCCTTTGTGTACATGAGAACAACTAGCAAATTAATACTCCTTAGCAGTCAGTCCCACCATGGCTTTTGCTAGTGAGTAATGCACTGATTCAAATTCTCAGAAACAGCAACCCGACTGAAACACTCACTGGACTTTAACAGTGCTTATAAGCAGAGGCAGCAAAGCTTGGAATGCCATACTGAATTAATCCTCCATCCCATCTTCTCACTCCAAGTGTACAGATGGATGAGCTACTTCTGAACTGGTTGCTGAATCACCAGAGAGCAGGACGTTATTCTAAAGTTTGCCTTTAACGTTTGTGTTCAAACACCATGCAGTAAACAGTAATGCTTAGCAACTGGCTCAAAAGCACCTTGACCATCTATCTGTACATCATAGACAGGATGACAGCCAAGAGTGCTAACTGTCAGGAGTTGCACTGATGTCCTCAATTCTTTATCAGCACTACTAAAGTATAATCTTAACTTTGGCCTGAAGGGATGAAATTTCCATGGACACAAAAAAACCCAACAAAAAAACAACCACCAAATACCCTTGACTACATCCTAAAATAAAAGCATTTTAATGAAAATTGGGTTTCTTTCTCATTTACGTTACACGGCCTGATGAGGCTATGATGCCTCATGCTGGTGTACAACTTTATGCGTTGCAAACACATCCTTTAACCAGTACATTGTAACTTGCAATTACATACAATAAAAAAGTGATACATGTTACGGGATTATTCCCGTTTTTTTTTGCTTTTTTAAATAAGGCAAAATTAAGGAGTACTATTGACAAGAATTTAAAGAGTAATTACATGCCGCTTTACATTCTGACTCTTGCAACTTCAAGCTGCATGAACATTCAGTAGTAGGTTCTTTTGTGTGTTGCTGCTTTAACTTAAGGAATCCCTAAACACAAGGGCACTGACAAATCCAGTATTTCTAACAGCAGTACCGTGTACTGAGATGCCTTCACTTACATCACCTCCAATAAATTACGTGCTGTGAAGAGCATGTGTAATAGTGAAACAACTCACCAACTCCAATGTTTCAATGATAAACTTTCAGGCAACACTTCATGCTGCAGCTCAACTACCGAAATGGCTAAGCCAGACATTCCTATCCTGTTCCCCATCTCTGCTTTATTATTTAATCTCTTCTTGTGCTGGCATTGGCATACACGTAATGCCCCAAGGAGTCAGTTCAAGAAACTGAACTGGCAGGAACCTATTTCTTACTTGCAATGTCAGGGTATAGTTTCAAAGGCAGTTTGAACAGAATTACAGCTCACCCCTTGTTGAGAGGAGGTCCTGCTCACCCTGACCAAGCTGTGGTGGTGGTGGTGGTGGTGGTGGTGACCACACACTAAGATAATTCAACTTGATAAAAGACAGGAAAAAACTAACCAAGCAGAAATGCACCAAGCATCTGCTAGGTAAGCACAATGAAGCAATTTACTTGGCGGTCAGCTTCATTCCATTGCAGACAAAAGGGAGAACATGTTGTTATAACTCAAAGGAGGGAGGGGAAAAAAATGAAGATTAAGGAGGAGGCAAACCTCCCCTTCCATTGTTGTTGGTGGGAGCTGGTAATTCAGTTCAGCTGCACCATGAAACTACACGCTTTGTTTTCAGCCTATCCAGCTGCTCGATGGAGCTCACTGTGGAGTCATTCTAAGCTAACTTTGGGACAGATGTAGAAAGTTTTGTAGTTCACCATTTGCTTACTTATCTATGTTTGCCTTCACATCAGGTATGGGTCTGCTTAAACACTCTAGAGATCCCTGCAAAGAATTAAGTGGAAAAAAACCAGCCTTTTTTTTCTTCTATTACAGAAACTTACAAATTTAGCACATTATTCATGTTCTTAAAAGCATCTTCTTCCAAGTTATTCCAATCAACATTTCCCAAAGCTGCATTTTCATGTGAAATGATGAATATATCCTAAAATCAAGCTATCTGAAATTGGGAAATACTCATTAAACACCTGCATTTCCTAGTAAAGAAAAAAGATTTAAATTAACTATTGTCATGGTCTGCATTTTGATCTTCAGCAACTGGAAGTAGCCCTCAAGGTGTTCTCATCCAATGTGAACCTTCCTAATTTCAGATATGCTTCTTTTCTCCACACTTGTCCAAACCATGACACACATCTTCAAAGCACACATCAGACAACATACAAGAAATGTTTTTTTATTGCTAGTGTAGGAAAGAGGTAGACTGAGTCAAATAATTGATGTTTCCTTGTTTGAGAATGCTTTGTTCCTCTTTCAAAGGAAATAAGACAAATAAACTAAACTTTATCCAGGCACTAGTTGCTGCTAATCACATTTTTATTTCCTTCTTAAAGTCATATAAAATAATGAAAGGACAAGGGCTGGAATTCTAAAAGGGACCAGAGAACACAACATGGAAAAACTGCACATATTTTCAGGGTCTTATTTATACCATCGCACAATTAAAAGAACCATAATAATATTACAGCTGTATTACTACCCCAAGAAGGGATTCTACCAATAAATACAGCAGAACTTAGTTGTTTTCAAATATTGCATTTATTGTATCTCTCTTCAATCTTGAGACTCAAATGAAAAGTAACAAGAATCTCTGTATGTAAATATCATTATTTAATGTCCATAGTAAATGAGTTTGCAAACTCCATAGTGAAATGCAAGTCAGAATTATTTTTCAATACATCACTACCATCAGTGTTAGCTCACTGTTGGTGTTAAGCCTGGCATCATTGCCAGTGGTTTTCTACTGCTACTTTAGATACACTCCACAAACCATCACATGAACAGAAAACTTTCATTAGCTTGCACTAATTCAACCACTCTTCTTTACTCCTTCCTCAGTTTTTACGGGCCAGAGTTTATCCAATGCTTCAGTCAAAATAACTTAGGAAAGACTTACCTTTTAAATTGATTTTGGCTTACTTCAAATGAAATGGGTTAGGAAGCATTCCCACAAGAACAGTCAACAGATTTGATGGTCGGTAATGAGAAGCACTAACCTCTCCACTAGTACAATGTTTAACTCAACATCCTTCTCCAGAGACAAAAGTTATACAACTTTAATTACCCCAGTAGGAAGTTCTTACTAATAGTATTTCAAAATGTCACACCAGTGTAAACTAAGGACTTTAAAAGCAGTTGCAGAAAGAGTATTTCTTTATGCTTGGACTTTCCATTTGATGGAAGTGAAACATCTTTTGTTCTATTATACTGCACTTCTGTTATAGCTGCCCCACTATTAAGTACCTTGATTCTGATTTAGCACCTTTTAAATGAGTAAGACACCACATTGGTATGAAGATATAAGATGAGAAAATTATGTCGATCCCAGATGTTCAATTTACTTACTTTTTTCAAAACATGTCACAATCCTCGCCAGTAGTAGTTTTACTGGTGTGAAAACAATGCTTGTAAAGTTTGAGCAGTAACTTGCCCTGCCAGCACTGTCAAACCAGCTTGACACGATGGAATACATAATGATTCTGATGACTACATATATATATATACACACATACGGGATGTGTGTTAATAAAGGGGTCTTTCCTGTAGAAGGTCAGATGCACATTTAAACTAAAAGTTACATAAGAACTTTAGACACTTCTGAGGTACAGGCTTGTTAACTAGTTATGACTGCAGGAATTACTGTCCACTTTCTGTTCTTCTATCACAAGGGAGATAAATACAGAAGATCAACACCACGTTTTTGGTGAGACAAGGAGGCACAAAAGCACAATGTAGTCAGTTCTAAGTAAGGTTAAGTTTGATGGCTTTGTAATAGAAAATAACTGCGGTGCTTGAAGGTAGTTGACATAGTTTCAGGTCCTTAGGACCTTAGTACAAAAAGTGTATGAAAAGCAGAATAGAAAAACCGGATCTGGGGATGGGGAATATCTGGGACTAGCAGATGTCCAGGATGGGAACAGTTAAACTAACTGATAAGTAGAAGGACAGGATGATTGCTATGTCTATAATGTTAACTAAGCTGGTGCTTCAAAGACTGCCTGAAGTTATGAAGATTGTTGGGAGAAGTAAACAACCCTTAAAGACCACCATCACATTTTTTGTATGCATGTGGGAAACTTTCTGGAAAATGATGGAATTCATGTGTAGCCTCATATATAAGGATGGCCTGTATAGCAATACAGGGACACATGTTAGGAGGAGCTATCCCCCGTGTCTCCTGGCACCACAATAAAGAATACCTGCTTGTCAACTTAAAACTCTGTTGGAGAGTTTGTTCCTGGAGTTTTCTCCGAATCACTGGAAAGCTCAAAAAGTTAATGGAACTCTAAAAGTATTCCTTCTTAGAAGAAACTTTCTTAATCTCTATACTCATACTGCTTACGTAGAAAATTATTTCAACTGATCTCCGAAAATTAATTAAGAATTCACTATTTTAGCTCAGGTCATCACACTGGGCTTACAGCTGCTCTGTACCTTAAAATGGAAACTAGTCCTCATTTCCATTCTCAAACTCATCATATACTAATTAAGAATTCAGCATAGGTTGTGCCAAACTTGTTTAATAAACACCTACACATAAAATACAAAGCATTTAACAATACATCTAGGACTAAGAGTGCCAGAGTTAGCTGGCTTTGTTACTTGTTCTAAGCACTAGCATTCCTTTCTACTTCATAACAGTATTCTGCAATGCTTTATAGATAACAAATTAAGCCAAGGAATCCAAACACATCTGTGAAACAATGACACTACTTTGCTTAATGCTTCATAAAAGCAAAGCTCAATGAACGCAGAAAACTGGATAAACTATTCCTGGATTATCACTCTACAAGCCATATTGCTCAAGATGGTAGAACAGTTGGCAGACTTAAAGGAGTAGCACTCTCCTTACCAATGAACTAAGGAATATTTATGTGACTCTTGACGCCCAGTTAGATACTGTTTACTAAATTTGCATGACATCAAGATTTAGAGACTACATACATAAGAGACAGTAACAGAAAACTGAAGCAGCTAAACCTGCAGGCAAGCAAGGGAAGATGAGATGCTTGTAAAAGCATAAGGGAATAATTAAAAGGCACATGGCAATAGAGGAAGAGATGCATTTGCAAGCATGCCCGTACAATTAATTTAGAATCATTACTCTCACTGCTTTTTTATGTAAACAAGTGCTACAGTAGAAGGAGAAATGAGAAAACAGAATTGTTAGGATAAGCTTTGAGGAGACTGCCAAGTCATTCTTGCCACTAATGGGCCACCTCCCTTATAGCCCTGGGCTCCTGCTGCTTTATCATGCAGTCTCTAGAACCTGCCTGAACAGTTACAGAGCTGATTCAGCTCACCAGCCTCACAAAGGACAGGGGAAAGGAAGGAGTGGTGAGCAGTCAACAGAGAGTTTGTGGGTCAGGGTTAAAGGGAGAACAGCCATGGGAGACATTACTGTGGGGATCTGTTACAGACCATCTGATCAAGAGGACCCTGGCGATGAAGCATCCTACAGACAGATAGGAACAGCCTCATGCTCACAGGCCCTTGTTCTCATGGGGGACTTCAACCACCCTGACATCTGTTGGAACGATGGCACTGCACGGCACAAGCAATCCAGGAGGTTCCTCAATTGCGTGGAAGACAACTTCCTTCTGCAAGTAATAGAGGAGCCAACAAGGAGAGGTGCCATGCTTGACCTTGTGCTCACCAGCAGGGAAGGCCTGGTTGGAAATGTGATGGTCCAAGGCAGCCTTGGTTGCAGCGATCATGAGATGGTCGAATTCGAGATCCTCAGGACAGTGAGAAGAGCGTGCAGCAAGCTCACTGCCCTGGACTTCAAGAGAGCAGACTTTGGCCTCTTCAGGAACCTGCTTAGTAAGGTTCCATGGGATACAGCACTAGAGGGCAGGGAGGGCCAAGACTCTTGGTTGATATTCAAGGATTAACTACTAGAAGCTCAGGAGTGTTGCATCCCAACTAGAATGCTCTGACCACATCAACCAAGTCTTGGAAAGCAGATGCAGGGACTGTGAGAATGAAAACCCTAGGCCCACTGTAGAAGAGGATCTGGTTCGAGACCATCTTAAAAACCTGAACGCGCACAAATCTGTGGGACCTGATGGAATCCATCCACGGGTCCTGAAGGAGCTGGCGAATGAAGTTGCTAAGCCACTGGCCATCATATTTGAAAAATCATGGCAGTCAGGTGAAGTTCCCGATGACTGGAAAAAGGAAAATAGAATCCCCATTTTCAAGAAGAGGAAAATGTAAGACCCGGGGAATTACAGACCAGTCAGTCTCACCTCTGTGCCTGGCAAAATCTTGGAGCACATTCTCCTGGATGGCATGCTAAGGCACATGAAAAACAACAAGGTGCTTGGTGACAGCCAGCATGGCTTCACTAAGGGGAAATCCTGCCTGACCAATTTGGTGGCCTTCTATGATGGGGCTGCAGAACTGATGGACAAGGGTAAAGCAGTTGATGCCATCTACCTGGACTTGTGCAAAGCGTTCGACACTGTCCCACACGACATCATTCTCTCTAAATTGGCGAGATATCGATTTGATGGATGGAACACTCGGTGGATAAAGAACTGGCTGGATGGCCGCACACAAAGAGTTGTGGTCAATGGCTCAATGTCTGGCTGGAGACCAGTAACGAGTGGTGTCCCTCAGGGATTGGTGTTGGGACCGGTCTTGTTTGACATCTTTGTTGGTGACATGGACAGTGGAATGGAGTGCACCCTCAGCAAGTTTGCTGATGACACCAAGCTGTGTGGTCCGGTTATATTGAATCTATTCGGTTATATCCAATCTAAACAGGGGAAGTTTAGATTGGATATAAGGAAGAAATTCTTTAAGGGTGGTGAGGCACTGAAATGGTTTGCCCACAGAAGTTATGAATGCTCCATCCCTGGCGGTGTTCAAGGCCATGTTGGACAGAGCCTTGGGTGACATAGTTTAGTGTGAGGAGACCCTGCCCATGGCAGGGGGGTTGGAACTAGATGATCTTAAGGTCCTTTCCAACCCCAACTATTCTATGATTCTATGATAAGGAGGGAGGAGGAGAGGCAAGGGGGACTGTCTGCAAACTGAGTCCAGTCGCATGAGCACTGGCTACAGGCCAGAGCTAGGTAAGAAGAGAGCCATTTAATCAGGTCAAGCTGCTGTCATGTCAGCCATAGCCTGCATCTGCACCTGAAGCCTGCAAAATCCTGCATTGGTACACAAAGAAAAGGGACAAAACTGGTTCCCTGCACCAGAGCTGAAGCTGCACAATGATCTAGACCCAGAAGTTCACCTGTCTGAAGCCAGGTCTGTTCTCCTACCTGGCACACAAAGATTTCATTAACACAGCATAGCAAGTGCAAATCCTTCTTTCCAAACATAGAGGCATTAAATCTACTATAGTATAGCTACAGCATTTCACAAAGAGGCAGTCCCAATCCTGACTGACAGCTTTGTCCCCCTCTGCATTTCACCTCACAGTTATAAAGCTGTAAGGTAAGCTCATCTTCTGAATTGATTTACCCTACATCTAATTGCTACATGTAACACACACACAAAGAAAACAGGTAGTAGCAGAAATAAAATATTTATTTTGGAAAAAGCCCATAATGTTACAAGAGTTTATGCATAATACCAAACTGCCCATAGTCATGGTGTGAGACGACTGCTTGGGGTATTCACTGAATTACAGCCATAGATGAGACAGCTGATATACGAAGCTACAGTATGGAAAGGACATGCAAACATATTCAGCGGTACTACTTGCACACACTCACATCCACAGAAACTGCCTTCAAAAGAACCCCCCTCGAGTTTCACACAGATCCTCTCAGCACAGTAAATCAGTGTTGACATTGTTTCAGATAAAAATATCATCATCCACTTCTTCCCTGTTTCTTCCACACACCCCACCCCCTGCCCCCCCCTTATCAACTCCACAGGATTAGATTTTGTTAGAGGAGTGTGGCTGGGGTTTTGTTTGGGGTTCTTTTGGTTTGGTTTTTTAGTTCCTATCAACACACTTATAGAGCACATTGGGAGAAAAAAAAAATCCAATTAAGTCAGTCAAGAGTGAAAGCACTGGTCATGTTGACACTTACACTGTCCTGCTAATACTTCAAAGGAAACGTTACCAAAATAAACGGAGCAGTTTTCACACCACAAAGTTGCTGCTAAGCTATAAACCACAACCTCACCTTACTTGGAATTAAATAACCATTAATTATAGTTAATATGACAACAGCAGAGAGTTTGGCTTTAGTTTTTTGGTGGTTTATGTTTTTCAAGTTTCTGGTTTAACTTTCTACAGAGGCTGTCAAATACTTAGCTTAGTCCTGCCTTTCTCCCTATAAAGTTGAAGAAGAGTAATTTAAATTAGGCAAATTTGAACAGTCTTTCAGAGAAGGCCTGGCCAAACCAGCAAAATTAATCTAAATAGTGACACAGAAAGGCAGTTCTTAGACCATGATTTTCAGGAAAGAGTGTACTTCCTTACAAAATCTGCAGCATTACATCGTAAGACACATGGGACTTGTGCAGAAAGCACAAGCAACCCTCTGGTCTGAGAGAACTGGAAACGAAGAGCTGATAATTCAGAAGATAAATCTTTTGTTGCTTTAAGAGTTTGGTGAGTACTACTATCTAACACAGTAAAATCTGCAATGAGAAGCTGCTGACTGAAGGGTAAAAATATGTACAGGTCTGCATACACAAGAGTAAGATTTTGATTAACTGTACCTTTGCAGTTTTACCAGTCATTCTCACACTGATTAAATTCTGCTTTGCAGCAGCTCACCTTATGCCAATAATGTACAGGCACAAGTTTAAAGTGCCAAAAGCAGCTTGAAACAGCACCAGAAGATAACTTGTCCAGTTTTCCCTGATGGACACTGTTGAGTTGCATGCTGCAGCCTGTGTCTGACGAAAAAGCCCAGGCAGATAGCTGTGCTAGCCACAGCCTTTGGTCCCTGCACCCACCCTCAGAGTGGATGTTAATACCTTCACAGGCCCAGCAAAACAGATACTCATGAGAGCTCCCTGACCTGCATCAACCAAAAATCACTCAGGTTAGCAAAGCTTACGATTAAAACCAGTTAAGCCCTGGTGCCTACTGAAGCAGGAAAGGCACATACCCTCTGCCAGATGCAGTACTGCCAACAGAGATCCATACTTTGTCCACCAGCAGAAGAAATCTGTACAAGTTAAAGATTTGACCCTGCTCTATTTCTTATACACACTTCAGCTCCCTTCTTTAAGCAGGGGTTGCTGGCTGTTTCCAGGATTTTTTCTGACCCAGACATTAGACACAGGTTACTTTCTTTAGGGAGACTGCCTTCCTTCACAAACCTTAAGGAAACTCCAGCAATTTCACTGGCTGCACAATCTTTAATTGCATAATACAATAAGCACACAGTAAATCAGAATGAAAATTGAGTATCAGCATAAGGAACAACCAAACTAATCTTCCCAGTGTAAATATTTAGATTTCACATTACAGATGAAAGCCAGTACTCACTGAACTAGCACATTAGCTTTAAGCAGTCTGTAACTGTATTTTGCATGTGAATTATTTAACAGCATGCCATAGTATCAGTGGGGTTTTGTTTGGCTTTGGTTCCCCATGCTCCTCTCCCCTCCAGCTTCAATAACACAGCATAGTCATGAAATAAATTCATGTTGAAAGGGACTTCTGGAGGTCATCTGGTCCATGCCCTTTTCCCCCAAAGCAAAGTCAGTTTCAGAGCTACCAGTGGTACTCAGGGCTTTCTCTTCAGAGGCTGAGAAACTTGACCAGAGAAACCAAGGTAGGCTTTAAAAAAAGTAAAATAAAAACCCCAAACTAGAACAAAACCCAGCCTCCCCCTGCTACCCCATAATCTAGCCTAGGCTATGGCTATTCTTAAAGGCATCAGAACTCCCACTGCATTTGCACCATATTTGTTCTCTTCAAGGCAACACTCGACAAGAAAACAGAACCAGTAAGAAAAACAAGTGCTAATAAGAATTGAGGTGAAGAGATAAAGCCAGTTAATTTATCTACTTCTAACTCTTTTCTGTAAAAACCATCATGATCTGTTCTTGCAGAATGCAACAGACTTAGCAAGTGGTGCCCAATCATGCAAGCAGAGCAGTCTGAATGAACCGCAGAAGCAGCTGAGGACTGTACACCATGCCAGGTGATGTCAGTTATGTTCCCTGTATTACCATGTATGTGTACATATACAGCTGAGCACCATCAGATTAACCTCAGTCCTGAGATAAGAGAGGGTCTGCAATGCCTCTGGAGAAAGAACTATAGATAGAAGCAGTCAGACATTTCACAGACCTTAAGACTTCCCTCAAACAAGTGCACTGAGGAAAGCTGTACAGTTGAGGGGAAAGCTGTACAGTTGAGGAGAAAGCTGTGGGTTAAATGCCTGTGGCACAACCGGCCACCATGGACTAATGGGGGGGCTACAATAATTTACAGAATTATTTTCAGGTAGAAATACTGTTACAGAAAAAGCCACCCAAAATACAAAGCACAGAAGTGTCACCAGGTGAACACTGCCTCACCCAGCACAGTAATGTGATGTTGTGCCTCCCCTAGTACTCCTACTTTTACTTACACAATGCCGACTCCAAAACCAGGAAGCTGCCCTACAGAAAACTATTTGAATTCTCTGCCATCTCATTTTCAGGATGCAGCTCCTCCTCCTACACCACTTTCTCCAGTCCCCCTTGCTGATGCTGTATCAATAACTTCAGATCAGTTTTCACATATGAAGAACGCCCAACTCAGGCTTTCAAGAATCATGCCCACACACTCGTCTTGCAGTAAAACCAGTATCGAAAGCCTTTTTTTTCCTTCCCTGTTTCTCAAGTTTATTTGCACAACACATGCCGCCTCCTCTCTCCCCTGCATAAAGTGCAAACCTAAGTCCATCCTGCGATACAGAGCAGCGCTTTTCACACTTAGGACAATACATTGCAGCAGTGAGAGAAGGAAGAACCCACAAGCCCAGCAGCTCACCCAAGGACACAAAACACGGAACAGCGACAGGGTCATCTGCCACAACAAAAACACTACCGGGCGGTATGCAGAATTTATTACCTTAACCCAAACAAACCCAGACAGCCGCCAGCGGTATCTGAGGGGAGCGCACCGGCTGCGTGACGGAGACGGCAGGCACAAAGCGGCTGGGGGTCGGGAGCTCGGTCAGCCCCCGGGGAGCCCTGACGCCGCGCACGGCCGCCGCCGCTGTGGGGGGGGGGGAGGGCGGGGGAGGGAAAAGGGGGAAGGGAGGGAGCATCGCTGCGGCCCAGCTTCCGCCCAGCTCCCAGGCCCATCTTACCCCAACCCACCCCCAACCGCCCCCCTCGCCTCTCCGCCCCCCGGGTTGCTCCGCGGAGCTGCGGCGAGGCAGCGCCCGGGCTCGGCCTCCCCAGCGGCCAGCGGGTCCCTCTCAAAATGGCTGCGCGGGGCCGGAGCCCAGCATGCGGGCGGCATCGCCCACCGCCGCCTCCCCCCGCGGCTGCCTCTCGGCTGCGGGAGCGGCCCGAGCCCGCCGCGCCGGCGGCGAGCGGCACACGGCGCGGCCCGGATGCGGGGCGGCGGGAGGCGCAAACGGTTCCTGTAGGTGAAAGGTCGGGGGGCGCGGGGCCGCCCGCGGTGCGCGCCGAGGCCTGAGGCGGGACGGGCGGCGCCCTGCGCCGCTCTCCGCGGAGGCGGCGGACGGAAGCCGCGCAGGGACGCACCGTTAGCGCACGGCCATCACCGCGCCGGGCCGGGCCCGCTGTCGGGGAGCGGCTCACCTGGTGCGGCCGGCGGCCTCTCCGGCCGGTTTATTTGGCGGCGGCGGTAGCGGAGGCACCGGCTCCCGGAGGTCAGAGTTCGTGACCCCGCCCCCTCGGCTCGGCACCGCCCCGCCCCTCACCGCCGCGGCGGCTGCGCCTGCGCTTGCGCCTGGCTGCCTTGGCGGCGGCGGGGGGTGCTGGGGCGGGGCCGGCTGTGGCTGTGGCTGTGCGCGGCGCCTTCCGCATCCGCCAGCGGCCGGTGCCGGCGCTGCCGCCGCGGGCGTGGAGCGGTGCTGTGCGGGGCGCCGGGAGCGGAGGTGCCGCGGGCAGCTGCGTCCCTTACAGGTGGGGAAGCGTGGCTCGGAGCCACACGGCTCTGACAGCCCCGCGGGCATTGCCGTGCCCGTGAGGAGGAGGACTCGAGGCTGCAAGTCCCCGCTGCTGTTCTCCTCAAGGAAACGGCAGTGTGTCAGCTTTGAACATGGCAAGCGCAAAGCGAGTGCTTTTGGCTTTGGGAAGCGTGGTGGGGTCTTCCCACTGGCACAAATACATAGGTGAGACTTGAAGAGATGGAACATGGTGGAGAGGCACCAACAGTACTTCACCAGGGTGCGAGTCACCCTCGCGGTTACTGTAGCGGTTCAGCCAGCAGCGTTGGGAAAAGCTGTCTTTCTCCGCCGGCATGGCAGCAGCGAAGTACTTCATTAAGTGTCAGCGCTGCTCTGAGCAGGGTTTGAAAAGGCGATGGGGAGCCTGGCTGCTCCTGAGTGCACACCGCGCGGCAGCAGGGCTTTCACAAAGGTGCCAGAACTGCTGCTCTGGCTGTGTCTCAACAGTCGTTTGGACCAAAGTTGAATTAACTACTTAATTTATTCTAATCATTTTAGTGACCTGCATCTTAAGTAAGAGTTACATACTTTAAATATGTCGTTTCCCCCCCTCCTTTTCCACGTGTTCAATGAAGGTTGTGTAGCTGTGGTTAGAGATCAGCAGGAACTTCATTTAGGCTACCGGAGCTGTATGCACAATTTCATCACCTGAAATGAATTTAGACTATTTTACACAATTTCTACTGAATCAGATGACATAAGCATCAACATCTGAGAAGCAGAGATAGGAAAAAAACTCAAATTTATGTGCTATTAATAAAATCATTCTTGTCAGTTGCTTCACTACTTTTCTTCCTACCCAGTCCCATAGCTGCACTTACATCCAGCTACTCTGGTTCAAGATCACTAGTTCAGTACACGCAAACATCATAGTTTGCTTTTTGATCAAACACGTTCCCAAAAGCCAAATGCAAATGAACCTTACAAAGAAACTTTAAATTGGAGCAATTAACTTGCTAAGCATTTCCTGGAAGTGACAGATACAGCACTCTCAATTGACAGTACTTGTCACTTCCTAAGCTAGCCTGAGCCGAGCATCCACTTGTATAAATGAACTTATTGCAGTTTAATTTAACAAATTCCAAGGAATTTGAACCAGAGCTTATTTCAGACAAATATTCTGATATGCTCAATAGAGCAGAAATGTTGGTGTGACCAATAAAACATGGGTTCGATTTTTTCCTTTAGCAAGTAACCCAGTTCATACTCTATCTGTATTACAGAGGCATGTGGCTTTGTCAGCCAGGATTACAAGAGACACATAGCTATCAAAAACATGCAGAGAAGCAAAACTCTTTATGCTGCAACTGCAAGTTACCAAAAAAACCTGCTTTCAAACATCCATCAGAGAAGTACAAGGAGGCAGTGTAACTAACCTGACAGCAAAATCTCTCCTTTACAGGCCCTGCTAAAATACTTACAGAATCACAGAATCATTTGCATTGGAAAAGACCTTTAAGATCGAGACCAACTGGTAACCCAGCACTGCCAAGTCCACCACTAAACAATGTGCCTAAGTGCTGCATCTGCATTATCTTTTAAGTACCTCCAGGGACGGTGATTGAACCTGGGCACCCTGTTCCAATGCCTGACAACACTTTTGGTGGAGAAATTTTACCCGATATCCAATCTAACCTCGTTCCCCCCCAGCACAACTTCAGGCCGTTTCCTCTTGTCCTATCTCTTGTCAGAACTAATGTTTCAGGTGGTCAAATCCAGCAGCAGTGTCAGTCTGTGCACACAGCTTACATTTTCTGGCTTTTTTCTCTTAGTAAGAGCAAAACATGAATTTTAAAGCAAGACAGATGGGCAGGATAATGACAAATTCTGCTGTTTGAATACACAAACTACATAATACATAAAAAACATGATAAAAAAGAAGATGGAGACTCAACTAAAGTGAATTTATTTATACAAAAATGATACATATCCACAGGAGTATTTACAACAACTTTAAACTGTTTTAATTTACAAAATAAAGATTCTATTTGTTCATTTAGACAGTACAATTTAGGACTGCTCCAAATAAAAGCCTATTTGGATGGTAAATACAGGGGACAGCAGTTATGGCAAAAGGCATTGAATATGTCTTTCCAAACATCTCTTTACATTATGATGCAATATATGTAATTGAGTAATCAGTTTTTCCACACAAAAAATATTTAGTAAAATGTGTTCTATAGCTCCTCAACTATCCATTTGTTTTAAGTCCTTTGGGCACAAAAAATAGTTTTAAAGAGAATTCAGGATCCTAGAACCTTTCATTTATCCAAGAATAAAGATGCTAGAACTATTACTCCATGCTAATGTTTGTCTCATACTCTACTAACCAATCTTAAATTAATTATTAACTATAGATTCTTATAAGAGGTAGCCAGGTGTTTAAAAACTTCTGGTCTTGTTTTAGTGTTCAGTCAAATCAAAAAGTGAATACTTTACTTTTGATGGCAATGGATCAAAATGGGAGGTGAACTGGAGAACCAGGGTAAGTCTGAAAAGCAGCCGTCTGAACATGTTATGAAAATGCCTATGTTGTGGGTTCTTCATATGACACAAACCACTCGTGCTGAAGAAGGAGGAAAAGAAATATTCAAACATGTTTACAAAGACGATTTATTTCACACCGAATTAGGCTGCAATATATACCCTATTAAGGCTCCATTCAATCTGTTTCTGTCACAGAAAGATTTTTTTGATTGATCAGCTGCTTCTGGAAGAAGTCCTCTGATTTTCATAGAACACTTGAAACTATTTTTTCACTCTGCACCAAATCCTTAGAGGTAGTTTAATGCCACAGGAGGCAGAACTTGGGTGCCTTATTCAGTATGCATTTTGACTTTTATTGCTCTGTTCTGCAACAGGAAGATCAATATCAAATGATGAATTGTAATTAAATTAGCTAGCTCCTAGCCAAATCTGATTCATTTGCTGGCTCATGGCTTTCCATCTTAGTTCTTGTGCAGACCCTATGAAAATATTAAAAAGCTCTTCCCTTGGATAATACCAACTGCAAGAGCCACATCTCATCTATGTTATATTGGGTATCGGTTTTGGTTTGGGTACAGTAAAAAACACGTCAGAAATCACCCTGAAGAGACATGCTAATAGCTTACATAGCTTCAGACAGCAGCTGGTTTTGAAAATTAAGTGAAAGCCCTTTATATATCACGAGAAAAGTATTAATTTATCACATTTCTATTAAAATAATAAAAGAGAAAAAAGGCTTTGATCAGACTCACACTGAATTTGAAACACTATTTGGTCAAATCTCTAGCGTTCATGAGGGTCAGATCTCCAGCCTGGAGTCCCTGGTTCAGAAAGGTACTCTACTGAAATGTCTGAAGTCAATGAAATTACTTATTTCATTATACAATGAAATTGTGTACTTAACATTAAACATTGGCTTAACATTAACATAGGCTTCCAAACCCACTATTAACAACAGAAGCTCTGGAAAATCAAGCTTCTTCAGAGCTATGTTAGTTAGTATCTTAGACCTGATCTTGAGGTATTTGAGGGAACAGGAGAATTTTGGTTTGCATTTTCATTCTTGGCCTTCCTGTGATGACTAAGTATTCTATTATGCATTCTCTTTCCTTTGTGAGGCCACAGAATAGCTATTAACAACTATTAATTAACAGTGAATTGCTCTTAATTCTGTTAACCACAACTAGCTTGATTCAGAGGAATACTGAGAAGTGTTTCACACAGTAAAATTAAGTGGCTACATATGCATTTGACATAAAAATGGCTTCCTTTCATATGTTTTTTCATAGTTCTTAGTTCCATTTATGCTATTACAGTGTTAAAAAACTTTCAAAAATTAAATAGAATAAATGCACCAGAATCATCAGTAACTATTTCCTAATGAGGTATACTGATGATTTTCTTAAAGAAAATAAACCCTAACACCTAAAACTGAATTGTTTTTTAAAGTGTCGAACAGAAAGTCATAGTGTAAACAAAAAGGTATTCAGAATTGTATGCATTTTCAATGCCATCTGCACTAAAATAGCTGGGTTTTCTTGGTATGGCAATTCCAGTTTAAATATAATATTTAAATATAGTTTAAAATTTGGGGAAGGGTGTATGTGTGTGCATATATTGTTTAATGTTCTTTGAACAATATACAGTGTTTCATGCTGCATACAGTACCCATTTGACACAAAGTTTTGAAGCAAATAATAAATTGTGTCTTTCCCCTGCGTATCAAAAATGTATTTTTCACTCTGCTTTAAATTACTATTGGAAACATAAAAGAAAATACATCCTGTGATTGTTTGAAGATAACTCATTTAGTTTCTTTGGCATCTGTAATACTGAAAAAGCTCTAGTGCCTTACCTGTGTAATTGCAAAATCTGTTTTACGGTATTTTTTCCCCTTTTCTCTTTTCGTAGTAATTGAACTTTATTTTGCATTGTTTCTGTGATACAGAATTCATTGTACTGTTCTAATGTACTGGTAAGCAAGATTTCAATTGCCATTCAAGGAAGGGAGCAGCAGTATCATACAACTTCTCATAAAGGAGTTTACAAAGCCAACAAAGATCCAGAATCTTTGCAATTCCTATTCTAATCTGTTCTTGCTAACTTGCAAAGTGAGCATCAGCAACTCAAGACCTATACACAAATCATGAGGAACTGTACAACTGCAACAGATTTGTTTTGTGTTTTGGTGGGGTTTCTTTTTTAAATATAAACTTCAGGAATATGTTGACCAACCCCTCGCCATTCTGAAGACACGGGCACTTTGGACCTCAACGCAGACCTCACAAATCATTCTGACCATTTAAGTAAACACTGGAATTTAATAAATAACATATTTTGTATCAACACAGAAATACACACAGTTCTTTAAAAAAAATATTACCTTACACTAAAAATGCAACAACTCCTAATCCTGACAAATATACAATTTTGTGGAAGCTGAGACGGCAGGATTCCATTTCTTTGAACAGCTGCTGTACTCTGTTTTACCACCATTCCTGGACAGTTTCCTTTAAGCTTGCAGACACGATGCTGACACTGCTATAATATGGTGCCTTCTTGAAAAGCTTCTATCCACCTATTAGAAAATTAAACAGTTAGGCAGTTGCTGGTAAAGGTGTAAATCACACTGCTTTGACTAGCTACAGATCCACGCAAGAAGTAACATCGTACTTGCATTAGCAGTTGGTCTGTTTGTGCAAATGCGAGAAATACATTCAATGAGTCCAAATATACAAAGCTTGCTAGAGATGCATTAGCTATCAGTACAAGGCCAGATGACAGAAGCATTGAAGGCAGTACTGGACTAAGAAATTTAACAGCTCTAGAAGTAAACGTCTTGTTAAAATATATTACTGTACTTACACAAAAACATCAGAGATTTTCTTGGCCCTAATCGGAAAAAATGGTGTCCACTGATGTAAACAGGCCAACAGCATGTTCTTTGTTTTTTCTTTCTTTTAATGCTATCAAAGCAGCATTTATTCTGGAGGTTCAGCGTAAGTCTCCTAACGATATTACTCAGACAAAGCTTGCATTTTAAGGTACTGAATGTTATTCCTAGCTGCAGTAAAAAAGAGTATGTCCAATTTCAAGTTTTCCTACTGATGAAAAAAACAATTGTCTGAATAGGAAAACAATGCTATTGAATGCCTTGGATCTTTTTTTTTGTTTTGCCTTATACAGTACAAATAAGGACACAGTGGAAAGAAGGGAATTATATTGTAATTAACAAGAAAACATTTGTATGCATCTGCAAGACAAAATACTCCCCAAAATCAAGTAACGACTTACAGATTTTGTGTAGAGAAGTGTAATTAAGCATGTTTGCAGCTGTTCAGAATTTTCAGTTGTGCTGACTATTTTGTTTTCTTGAGTATCCCTATTTGCACAAAACTATACATGCAGCCCTTTGAATGCTGAAGTATTAATAATGGACTAGTTAGCACATGACATCTATTGTATTAATGTAAAATTCATTTGGGAAAACTGCAGTGAAACCAGTCAGATAAGCTAAGCATACAGGCAAGATCAATATACTGATTCCACGCTGATTTCTAGTCTACTCCATGATTCATATAGCAAATAGTCTCCTGATTAATGCCCAAGCTTCTAGGTTACTTCATATAAATCACACATAATACATACATTGATAAATATGACTCCAAACTCAGACACATCAGCAGGACTTTAAATGAAACAGCTTGTGTAAGTATTCTTTGATTTCAAGCTTTTGGTCTGAACATACTAAGCATGCCTAGGTGCTCACGCATATCTGCACACACACTTCAAACGTCTGTTCCTTACTTTGTAGGGTTTGCTTTATTTTCACTGCCATATATTAATTAAAAATAACTAAAATTTACAGCTGGAAATAAAAGAAGGGACACATCAGTTAATTCTTAAAAACACATTTTCTGATTTCTCCTAAGGTAACATTCAATTTTCACTTCAGCAGACCAGGGATAGAGGAATAGGCTAAAAAAGAAAGGTTTCTTATTTTATCTTTCTAAGGCTTTTTCATTCTCCTACATTTATTCCTTTGCAAAGGACAGTCTGCTTCGTCATTTAAAGCATTTCAGAAGTCCTAATGAAACCAGGACCTTATGTTTAAGTAATTTAAATGTTTTATTTACATATGTTATAATATGCATTTTCTGTACATATGCTTAATCTGTGAACATTAATATTCATGACTTCTGAACCATTTTCCAGGAAAAGTAACAAATCAAATAGTTTCTTACTTTTGAGCTGAATGGGGATCATCTGCTTTAAATATATAAAATAAAGTGTTTTTGTGCAGTAAATGGAACACTCTAGACTCTGAGTTTTCATCTTTTACTTCACTGACTGTGAATCCAAGTAAAGGCTGGCTCTCTAATGCTGCCACATCCTATTTTATGGGGGAAAAAAAAGCAAACAAGACAAAATTGAGCATGTAAGACATACTAAGAAATGCATTTAGACTTACTCATGCACCATACCATTGCAACAGATTATACAACAAACAGGTTGTTACAAATAGTCACACACAAAATGCCACTGTTTATAGTCTCCATGCATGAATCGAGGGACAGGAAATAATAAAGCCTCGTAGACTTCAACATTGCTGTTCCTCTTTTTATTTCCCATTTCCCTGGTAACATCTTCATATTCTTTTCTCAAGCACAGGAGTCACACTCCAAATACTTTTGATGGTTAAACTTATTTTGCTTCCTGTTGCTGAAAACTAAGAGCATAGGGAAAAAAGGTTGCTAAGTGTTTTCCTAGCCAAGTGGTTGGCTAGTACAGAGTAGCAAGAGAAGCTGCACCTTTTTACCTCCTCTTCATTTAATTTCAAAACCTGGCTAATAAGGCAACCTTTTCCCTTCCTCAGTCATCTCAATTGCTTCCTTTTTTTATGCCAAGCATTTCTGGAAGGGGGAAAAAAGGAAAATGTATTTTCATCCTCTGCATATTCCAAAACAGTGTTTTGTAACTAGGCAAGGACCTGCAATGCTTCCGGATAGTAAAAAAATAAATAATGAATACACATAAACACCGACACATCAGGTGAAGACTTTGGTAATTGCCTGTACATTGAAACAAAAGTATCCTGAGAAAGCAACATTTCTTGATATTGGAAAAGCAGTCAAGTAAGGCTTAGCAATCTGGTTTAGTATCTTATGTACCTTTCAGTACCTCAGGTACCTTTTGGTATCTTCAGGTTTTGTATCACTAATAAGTGGTCTTTTTAGCACTAAACTTGATATCACTTGGAACTAACAGAAGTAGTTTAACTGGAGCTTTCTGTCTAAGGCCACACTGGACCTTCCTTGAGCCTCTAAACAATGTCTCCAGCAATGGCTCATCAGGATGAAAAATAAAGACAGCTATTCCTTAGTTTAAAGAAAATAGGAAAGAGTTAATTTTATGATTTTGACCTGCAAACTGAAGCTACTCTGGAAGGCTGATATCAGCAAAAGAAAATTTAAGGTGACTGTCACAGACAAATATGCCTTTCTTTACCCTTTGTTAAAGTCTCCTTTGCAACTACCAGGAAAGACACATTGCTGTAAAATATTTGTCAAATCTTTCAAAAGTAATTGTTTTGTATATCCTAATCAAAGATAGTTTTAGAAATACTTGGGATTTTATTATTGCCAATGCTGTGGTGGAAGTAACATCACAGTTTCTGGACGTAATTCAGAAATTCAAAATAAAGACTGGCACTACAGGAGGAACAAATCTGAGCATAAACCAGGAAATAACTAGAGTGGGAGTGGCACGAAGGTAAAGAAGGGTAATTCTTTACAAAATGTAAGGCCCAGGTTAGGCTGGGCCTTACATTTTGGAAGAAAAGTAAGGGATGGCAATGCCTTTAAACATGCCTTGGATATTTTGCTCTTCAAAGCTATTAGCAAACTATAATATGTAATATACAAAGGTGAAACCCAAGATCTTCCAGTGCTACAGTGCATCCATATATGTTGCGAAACATTATAAGATGCAATAAAACTATATCCTCAGCGCATGCTCGGATGTGCAAAGCTTATACATATTTATTAGATTATTCCACACTGCAATAGGACTACACATTCTAAATAAAAAAAAGCAAATGCCATTAGATAAGATGCATTTCTTTTTTCTACTGCCACACTGTGTATTAAATAGTAACTCGAGGCTGAAGATGACAGTTTGAGGAGAAGAGATTTAGTTTGCTCATTTTCCAAACATTCAAGATACCATATGGAACTTCAGAACAAGATACTTCAAGATGCTTTCATAAGGTTGGCTTTGCCACTAGCCCAGCGTGATGCATCCAAACAGACCCCCATGTATTCAACTGACTCAGAACATACCTACAACTGTGCAATGGTGTGTAGTGCAGAAGTACTCAAAACTAGGTGTGGAATCAGAAACAGTGGAGCTGTATCAGTGTGTTAATGGTACTAAGTCACTGGGCCTTTTGAAAATACTATACTGCAATTAGACCAATTACTGTTAGGTGATCTAACCATAGCTTGTTGCCAGATGATAAAAATAAACAACTCTGTAACAAAGACAGTATTATCATTGGCTATTTGATTTCTAATATGTAGCCTCTTACCTCACTAGCAGCATATGTATATAGCACCTTATTTTTTATAACAAACCATAGGTGTTTCCATGGTTTCTTACTGCCCTTAGATCTGTGTAGGTAGCCACTCATTGTAGAGTCTTCTGTATTTGCCGAAACCTGAAGAGACAAACAAACAACCCCCAAAAGTATGTATGTATCTGTCCAGGTTTTCGCAGTACAGCTGTTTTTAAAACAGACCTCCAGTGCCCTGTCCTGTCAAAGACTCCAGTTCTTACCTGATCTCCAGTTAATGTTGCTAATTAACTCAGATGGCTGACAGAAAACTGATTGTGTCTGCCACCATTTATCTGGTCTGCAAGAGAGGTTTCTGCAGTCATTAGGGTTGGAACTTAAATTGGATGCAACAAGACAAAAGAGGGCTGAAACACTGAGGACCACAGGGATGGAGAACACACATTTCTGTGTAAGAAGAAAAATTACTTCCTTCCATTCCCAAGGCCTCCAGCATAGGTAGGCAGAGTTTAGCTCTACCTTTCCTAATCATAAGCTTAGAGCTGAGTTGGTGTAGGAGTCTTCTCATTGACTGTTGGTGCAGTGGTAAATCACCATTTCTTGAAACACAGGGAAGCAGGAAAGAAATTAAAATTCCAACTATCTCCCTGAATCACAGTCTCACAGGTGTTTATGCAGTTTATATTCTGCTTCAAAGTTCAGGTTCCTGCCTAAAACTAAAGGCCACTGTTACAGGCAAATTCTGACTTTGTAGATATCTAAAGAAATGCCTAAAATATGGAACTATTTTTTTCATTGTTAATATTGATGTTATAATACCAACAAGGCATGACTTTTGGTCAGTAAAGCACTTACTTCTTTGAGGGCTGCAGGAATTTTTTTCTGCTTTCTTCCAGAGGGAATGCTGTGTAAAACTGTAGACAAGGCACTTGATGGAGATTTATGGTTGACTGGTGATCCGCTCTTAGGAGTGCACTGGTTATCTAAAATGCATACGATAAACATATAGCTTTCATGTCACAGGTGACTAAACACAGGCAGTGATTCTTGGACTTTTTTCTTAAAAACAACTGACATTTTTCTTCTGATTAGGTGTTTCAATAGTAACAATCACATTGAATTCAGTGTGGAATTAACTTCTCAGTATTATCATCAACAACATGAATTAGAATCTCCCAAATCATACCTAGACTGAAAAAAAAGCCCACAAGAAAATGAAAACCAAATGGATTGGTCTTGTTTGCTTACAGTCTGTGCTCTTGATGATGAACTACCTTTGCCCATATGCAGGGTGAAAATTAAGTCTTAAAAACCATACCAAAGTTTTAGAGCTGTCCTCTGCAGTTCAGTCTGTGCTTAACATCTGTTCCCCAACTCTGTCCTTCAGTCCTCTACATCTGTTATCTTCTCAGCTTTTTTCAGTATGGGTGCTACACAGTTCCTCTTCCAGCATCATGCCATCATTCATGCACTTCTGGAGATTCCCATCTCCAGAGTCAAATCCATACTTCTCCACTGCCACTGGCAGTTCCTTTATCTCTCTTTGAAGACTTCTGCACCACTTCACTCCTTTAAAACCCTCTTTTCTAGCAACACCCACCACTGTTTCACAGCCCATCCTGGAAGGAATAGCTTCATTAAGTCTACTTCTAGAGTTGTCCCTGAACAGAGCCCCTGCCGAGGCTCTGAAATAGTGAGCAGAGCAGGAGAGCAATTGCATTGCGAGCCGTACCCACTTGCTGTGCAGCAATCCTCCCAGCTAAAAGCACCTGCAATTGCCTGCAGCACAGCAGCCTCTAGTGCCCAACCCACAGACCTGCAGGTGGTCCATATAATCCACCTTCCCCATCATCGCAGGCTCCCCACCAGCACTTCAAGGGTTGTCGATGCTGCTTTCCCCATCCCCATGAGAAATGTCAGTGCCAGCATGCTAGAAGCCATAGCCTGATTATTTCCCTGGGGAATCACAGATTTCCTGATACCCTATAGAGCTTGTGTTGAACTGTAGCCTCTGCCAGTGGGAAAGGCAGCAAACTGTTTCAGTCCCCGCTTATGGCTGCTTGCATATTTTATACTAGAGTCTTTGGGCAGAATTCAGAGCAAGTCTTGTGAGATGGGACTGGATTCCTGTTTCACTCAGAGATGCCTCCACTGACTTTATGTTCGTTTCTGCATAAAGGTATGATGAAAAGCAATGTAACACTAGTTATCTCAAAAAGAAAGAGGTATATGCTACATGTCAGTACCATAGGGCACATGCACGTTTCTGGAAGAAAGAGCCAATGTATTGAAAATTCACTTCCTAGCTTACTCCACAGAAACTTGCTTGGTCCTTTTATAAACTCAGATGCCTATGACCTGTTAGTGACTAGCAGAATTAGGCAGTTGAATCCAGCAGTAAAGATGAGGCACAAACATATTAATAAGGGCCACAGAAATAAGACAGCTTGTGAAGAATTTCTTTACCTTGTTTCTGTAGCTCCCTGAAGCAATGATCACATACTCTTGCTGGCTGGTTTTTCATGTAGTCTAAACCATGTTTATTTGATGAACAAGCTTGACAAACAATCTGGAAACAGATAAAAGCATTATTGTACATGGTGTGTGCTTGTAAATCACCAAATGGTCAAAGACGTTCATTTCAGCACTGTTAAGCCTGTAACAGAACCTGAAATAGGCACTATATTACATTGAAAATGGTGTAAGATTTTGGCTTTACCCTATGTCCTTATGTTCAACATGCTGCTCTTTCCTCCTCTAAATTATAACAATTTAAATATAAAAAAAAAAAATAAATCACTGAGTTACACAAGTTAATAAATCAACATTAACAATCCATGAAGAGAAGAACAAACTTACTGCGTTACTGAACTGCTTAAATCTTAAGCTTTTAAAGAAAGAACTAAAAATAGTAATTGCTATCTTGACAATTTCTCTACAACACGTCTCAACTGCACTGAATTCTGTATTCTCGCTTGATTAAAACAAGAAGAAAGGTTTATTAGATATACCCGTCATAAGTGTTAAATATATATACAGCTTGGTACCAACTTAAAACCAAAAATCATTATTTATCTTGTCAAAATTGGTGAAGAAGATATTTTTCCTCATTCCAGCTAACATTCTCTGTTTGTACTACATATTTACAGAAGCAGAAGACAATCATAAATAGTACTCCAAAACACAAAATAAGAAACATGTAACAGATTAAAAGGTTGAACACTGCTCTATCATAATACCTTGCTCTAAAACAAAGAAGCAGGCAACTCCTACATGATGGTTTTAATCCATACAATTGTGTCACAGTACAGCGTTCCCTTAAAAGAGCTGTGGTGCAATCAGGCTCCATCTGCATTTGTCACACAAGGAACCTGAATGACTAACGGAAAAGATGATGACAAAATTGCCCCACCTTTCCACATGCCCTGCAATGATGCCTTCTCCAAGTCAAGGTGAATTCACTTGTACAGATCATACACATTGTGGCTCTAGTATCAGGGATCCAGATTGGAGCCTTTGATCCGAGCGGACTATCTTCTTCCTGTTTCTCTGGATCTGCCTGAGAGAACATAGGCTAAATATCATTGCATTCAGTGATGAGAAATAAGATTAATATTAATCAGTGATTATAGGGTAACTCTAATTAACATTGGAAAGCCTTCTCTGATAAATTGTCATGGTTTTAAATGTTATCTACTATTTCATCAGTGACCATTATAATGCAACCCTGAAGAGAGAGCTGTATTTAATTAGTTCAAAAAGGCTGTGTGACTTTCAAGCTTTACCAGCCTATTTATACCAATAGCTGCTGTATTTTAAAATCTTTTCATTTTACCTTTCTTTTAGTAAGATTATGGAGAGAACTGAAAAAGCTGGCTTGGATTTTTTGGAAGAAAATAAATGTATGAAGCAGATAACATTACGAATGATGTATTGTTCTGTTCACTTATCATTTACCATATTGTAAATTGTAAATTTATGTAAATTTAATGTAAATTGTTGTATTATTCATTACGGAATGCCCCTTGTTTCTCTAAACACCTACAGAGAAGCTTTGTATTCAAAAAAGGAAAAACACAATAATGGTGTGACATACCTCTTCAAGACTTTTGCTAGGATTAAATGTGATTCTTTTTTTTGTATATTCTTCAATTGACTTGGAGATAGCTTCTAACCACTCATCTCTTTCTGTAGCAGAACTGTTGGAGTAAAAAAAAAATATAGATTTATTATTACTAACATTTAAAACTAAGAAGCAAGTGTTGATTAGAATCCCACTAGCTTTATTACACACTGACTTAACTCTCTTGCAATTTCAGTTTTATAGAGCATCTCCAGTTCCTACTGAAACTGGCATTATTGTTTCAGCTGTCTGCATGGTGTCAATCATTTGTGTTGATTAATGCTAAAAAAGGTTTCTGTGTCTGTTGTTATAATAAGGGTTCCCTTCCCCTCTTTCCTCTTTCCAAAATACCTTGTGATTATTTCAGGGCTTTTATGTCATTATCATTTACTGGTCTAAATGGCGCTCCAAGAACAAAGACAAGGGCCCTCCTCTTTTGAGAGGGACTCTGAAATTTCAGTAAGCCTTTTTTTTCCTCCCCCCCCAGCTTCCTTCTGCATCAAAGTGCAGTTTGTTATACTCAGCTCTATGAAACCTCAAATTTCTCTCAGGAAAAATACGCTGTCTCTTCCCCAGCCTTGTGTTCCTACTGTGTCATGCTGCTTTGAAATGATTTTTCTCTTTCACATTTTTCCATTGGATTAGCTAACCCGAAGAGATAAACATATGAGCTTCCTGTACCTCTCTATCCCACAGCTGATGGATCACTAACCACTGAGGGGATGCTAGGCTTGAGGGGGATGGGACCAGCTGGCCTCACACCACATCAGGCTGGCACGAGTGTTGTTTTCAGGACTGAAGCTTTACTTCTATACAGCGCCATATCATGCAGATGTGCAAGCTTGTTTCTCCGATTAAGAGATTTCTAGTACAATACTGCATTGTACCACGTAAAACAATACACATTCCTACAGCCATCCCAGGAAAACTGAAACCTCAACATAGACTAGACAAAGCAGAATAAATAAATAAAGCAGGCAGTAAAACTAAACCTGAAATGATAAAAAGACTCTTGTCTAAGTAGTAATCTACACTTCTTTTGTTAACTGGCTTACTTTTTATGACTAGCAATTTTTCACCAGCTTAACTGCTACCCTCCCCATCTCCATCCCCAGGATAATTTCAGAATCTCTTCTCTGGTGGTACATTCCACATAATACTTACTATTTGAAAATACACAAAAGCAAAATTTGTTTCCAATGTCTGTAAGATTTGAACAGTTTTGCAATTCAGATTTTTACCACAAAGGAATCAAGAATCTGTCAGAATGAGGTGTCATCACAAGGAAGATGTAGGCTGTATTGACAAGCTATTGATTCTTTTCACATCCAGGATATTCATCAATAGGAAAAATAGATTTAACTGTGCAAAAATACATGCAAGCACCTGTTGCTGGTAGTTTTTCACTTGTTTCCCTCCTACACCACAACGGGCCCAGGACTCACAGATGGGTAACAATCTGGAAACCGCCATTTTACACCTGCGGCCCTCAGCACCTCCTTTATCCCCAGCAAATGCAACCTCCCCTGTCATTGTTGTTTAACTTAGGGCTCTGACATACACATGGCTTCCAGCAAGTATAACAGAACTGAACACTGCAAAGATGCAAGATCAACAACACTAAAAAAGAAAGAGCAAATCAGAGCAGCTTTAGTTGGTAATGTGAAATTAATTCCAGTAATTTCAAGGTCAAAACAACAACATGTCACAAACTCTGCCCAATTTCATGAGAATGTTGCATATAAGGGATTTTCCCCATGGGACTAGCAGGCATTTTACAGGAGCTGCTTTTAATCTACCACTTAATCACTCTTCAAAGGGACAAGTCCATCGTGTTTTGTGGAAGAAGGTAGGCTGTATTGCAAGATGACAATCTTTTTACAAGTTCCAGTGATTTCTTACAATTTTCTTAAATGACTGAATTCAAAGTGAAATGCTGTTTCAAGTCAAGCAGAGATAAATGCACATTGCCTACTGCAATCCCATAAATGTCTTCACGTATTTGTGCGACACCCAGTCACCAAGGCACCTAAGCAGCAAGGACCTGCTCAATGTTAGACTGGAGCAGAATCACACTCTAAACTGTGACATGCATTTTTTTTTCCCCACTGTGCAAATGAACTATGAGAAACATTTCAATTTGTTGAACGAGTATTTTTGTATTTTTCAAGTCTATTGTTATAAATAACTATTGCTCAGACAGTCGAGCTACTTCCTTTGGCTACTTCGACATGTTTAACCTTGGTCTACCTCTCAGCTAGAGATACTGCTATCTTTGTGCAGACATCCTCATGTTGGTGCTTACAAGGTCACACAAAAAGAAGCAGTCTGCCCTTGCTCAGTTTTGCTAAGCGAAAGAGAAAACATGTCTTCCTTCATTGGTATCACCACTGTCACAAATATCAGAACACATGAAACTTCAACTCAAATGTAGCAAAACCAACAATCCACAAAACCAGCTCTTTGCTAAAGGCATCTCAGTGAAGGCAGACCAGAGTTACTCTGGCTTAGTGGTCAGAGTATCTATCTTTCCCATCCATCTAGCCTTTTTCTTCTAAACAGAGAATTTGGTTTTCTGTTGAAGACAACCACCATTCCAGTAATTGCTGCCATTTCCATAATTTCAGGTTCACTGAGATCCATTTCTTGTTTCAATTACACTGTTATTTTAGCTAGAAGACCAGGATGACTTCTTCGAATTTACATCAGTTACCAATGATGATATCAAAATTTATTGTCATGCTTCATATCCTGTCCTGTTAATGCATGAACTTAATGCATAAGTAATTTTGGAAGCACAAAAAAACCCACTGAAAAGCAAAGCCTAAAATTAACTGAAACAAAAATATTTGAATTCTCCTTCCTCTCAAGGAAAGGCAGTGAGAGGATAGTGTTTCAGTTCAAGTTTCTGAAGGTGTATAAGCTGAACTGCCAGAGCCAAGCAAGAGTTTTACTCACTCCGATTGTTAATGGTTTTGAGAACAGTAGAACCCGTACCAGCTGTAGCCTTAAGCCCAAATTGCTCAAATATCAGCTACATTTACTATATCTTTTGTGCTTCTATCCATCATTTCACAACAGGCAGTCTTCCTTACAAGTCAGGGTGAACTGTATTAGAAACTAGAAATTCATATGGTATCTGTGAAACTTATTACATGTGGCCAGGCTTCCTTTGTGCAGGCTCATTTAAAAATAAATTTTCAAAATTAGATTTTGAATGTGAACAGAAGTAGATTAGAACAAAGCCTACCTTATTTCCAGAAATCCATCTGGCATTCCCTCTGTTCTGTAACTACTCCAGCCAAGGGTAACTTTGCATTACATAAGTGCACAATGAGCTATAAAGAGCTTACATGGCATATTCATTTGTAAGACTTACCTTGCTGAAAGAATGAAGGATCTCTCTACACTTTCAATGTTCAGCTCATTCTGATATGCTTCCTGGGTTGGCTTTTTAACCTTCCATTGAGAGAGAAAACTTGACATTCAAACTGAAATGGTACTTTTACAGTCACTTTAGGTTTACTTACTGTAAAATCCCTTACACTTTAGGTTTACTTACTGTAAAATCCTTTACACTTTAGTTTTACTTACTGTGAAATCCGTTACACTTTTACTGCATATGGGGTACACTGGAGAGAAAAATCTCTGCTCATACACCTCAGAGGGCCCAGCTACAATAAAATTACATGCAACCCAAATTTTTATTTCACTGTGGCCTATATTAACACTGGTGACACACAGGGCCATGAAGCTCCTGCAGTGCTTCAACATGCCCAGGCCCATCGCCCTCTAATTACCTCCTGCAGCTCAGCACAAAAAGGCACTGCTGCTGCTGCTGCAGGAGAAGATGCAGCCTGCCTGTGTACCCCACAATGGGTATCTGCCCCATACCTCCAAGGAATGGACTGCCCTGCTAACCCTTCTGAGCTACCAGGTTTCAAATACAAGGAGGTTTAAATGCCAAGAGTGGCTCTGAGCCACCATGACACATCTGCTGGCTGAAGAGATTTTGCAGCTCTGCCTGCAAAAGCTTGGATCCGGGTGCCAGATCCGCACTGCAGCTGGACTTGGTGCTCTTATCTGACAGGACCAGAGACAAGTTACTTGATTCCCAAGGCAATGGTTTGTTGTTCCCACTGTCATGTCAGAAACCATGTCAATATATGGCATGTGTGTCCCTTATCACTACCCAGAGGGGCTGAGGGCTTAACTTTGGTGGTTTTCACAAAGGCTCAGAAACAAAAGCCATGTCTCCCCTCACTATCAGATCTCTATAAACCATGGAGATTTGATCCACCAGAGATTTCATATGCAGAGATGCCTGAGCTCTGCGCATGAGCAATAAAAAGCAGTTACAAAGCAAAAGAGAGGCAATCTCAAAAAGTAGGTAGAGTATTCCAGAGTAGGACAATACTGGATGAAATGCAGGTGAGCTCATCCTGCAGCAACACAGTTTTTTAGGGAAACCTAGATACCAATCCCACAGGCCATATTATGCAAGAAACATTCAGCCTGTAGGACTCCTCTGGAACGTAAGCATCTTTAAATCTCTTTCCAACAATAAACATAGTTGTGTTTTGAACATTTGAAGGCCTGAGTTTAAATAGATTTGAAGAAAGACTCTTTTTAACAAGTGACTCACCTTCATTCCAGCCAACGACAGCATGTTGTTAAGTTTATACATCCCCGACTGAACTGGAGTTGTATACAACAGGGCATCATTGAACTGTAATGCAGAAGCAGTGTTTTTTAATGACTGAAGACTGTTTAGAGATAGATAATTTCAGATGCATTTTACTGGAAGTACAGAACTCATATAGCACTGAGATCAACTGTCCAGAAGGGCATCTTCTACTTCCTATTATTCCACTTAGAACTCAAGAAACATTTTCATGTATGAATTTAGATAACAATAGGTGTCTATTTATAACATCCTTGTGTACATATACATTTGGCACATGAGTAAACAGTGAACGGATGTCAAAGAACAGGCTGTCAAAAAGGACAAAGATGTTTGTTGTGTACACATCTGTACTGTGTAATAAACTACTTTAAAAGAATATTAGAATTAAGCATTCAAACAAAGCAAAACATTCCAGAAACTCGGAGACAGCAGAATTAAGATTAGCAATTTATACTTATAAGGACAAACTTGTCCGCATGTATCATGTGAATTTTACCAGCTTAAATGTGCATCTACTGTTTATTTCCTGTTCCACCAGACTTGGCTTCATTCACTGCACTTACTGAACAGCTATTGAGATTTATTTGTTGTTCAACAAATGGATCCAAACGTCAGCTAGTGCACATAAACACAGACCGGAAAACTGAACTGCCTCATCTGTGAGGTTCTTTGCAAAATAACCAAATGTTTCACAAGCCTTCACATGATCAGTGAAAAAATTGCTGGTTAAGTGTCTAAAGGCGTAAACACTAGCCTGCACAATGTTTGTATTTATATAGATTTATATTCAAATCCCCCCCCCCCCAAATCCCCCAAAACTCACCATCTCCAAAACCGAAACAAATAAAATCCAAGCTAGATCTACTCAAATTTATAAACATCTGATTTGGGAAGTCCAGCTTGACACAGCACCAGATTTTCGAGAGTATTACCTTAACTGATAGAATTTGCAATTATCTCAGTGCTTTATATGCTACAATCTCCAGAGCATAAGACAGTCACTTGCAAGCTTAGAATCCATACTCCGTGACTGCCTAGGGAAATACTTATTCGTACTACCTTAACTACAATGCAGATTTCAGCTAGGACCGTGGACCAACAATGCCACAGACTGCACACGGCAGCAGTTGCCTTACCATCTAAATAAAAGGGATAAACAAAAGTTCAAGTGGAAACAGAAACTTCAGGGACGCACAGAAGTTCAAAACAAGACAGTAGCAGAGACAGGAAAAGAACCTAGCACTTAACTCCCAGCCCAGTGCTCTGCTCAGGATGCAAGCGGGCTTGTGCAGGGGAAGGAAAGAGGAGAAAGGAGGGAGGCAGGGAGAGAAGAGTACAATAGCAGCCGTGGAGCTGTAGGTACAGCTAAGCGGGATGGAATAACTGTGTTAGTTTTTGCACTACCACAATAACATCTGCTCATAAAAGCGCTCAAATTTTAAGTGAGCCTTGTTCAAACAGTACATTTTAATAATCAACAGTTTTTTATTAAAATTAGCGTATATGCTAATAGGTGATCTCTCCAAATTAAAACTGAGCAAGTAACACATCAACAACTGGTCATTTTATCCATTACCTGAACTTATTAGTTACTTATGTTTGTGGTGTAGTGTTTCAACCATTTAAAATTACATTAGCGTTAGGTACACAGCAACACAGTGTCTTACCAGAAAAAACATTCGTGGCTGCATGACCTTGCGGGACAGCTTCATCAGTGTTCCTTCCTTCAGAAACACCTAGCAAATTAAAACAAGACATTTGAAGCCTAGCTTCTCATGGCACAAGCTGTATAGATGAGCTGACTTCATCATCATCACAGAATCATAGAATAGTTAGGGTTGGAAAGGACCTTAAGATTATCAAGTTCCAACCCCCCTGCCATGGGGACACCTCACACTAAACCATGTCACCCAAGGCTCTGTCCAACCTGGCCTTGAACACTGCCAGGGATGGAGCACTCATAACTTCCCTGGGCAACCCATTCCAGTGCCTCACCACCCTCACAGTAAAGAACTTCTTCCTTATATCCAACCTAAACTTCCCCTGTTTAAGTTTTAATTATTCTTATTATGATCATGGTTATTACTACTACACTAGAGGTGCTGCAGAAGTTTTGGGATTCAAGACCCCCTTTCTAAGAAAGACTCTTCACTCTTAGGTTTCTCTAAAAGTGAGTGTGAATGGCTGCATGACAGTTTTCCACACCTGAAACCATGCTTGAGGAAAAATAAACTGCCTGCAAGACCTGGCAAGGAATCACATTCTAAAATTCATAAGTTTTCATCAGATAAATGTCTAAAAAAACCCAACACATATGGAGAAGCAGTATTCATTTGACTTTTAGAACAGAGTAATTAAGTGATGGACCATTTTAATTCTTGGTATATGCCAGCTTCAGTACTTGGCTTGCATATCATCTGTGCTGCACTTTTACTGCAATCTGCTGAATGCCAGATGGAGGACCTACCCTTCCCGGCTGTACAATCTCGTGGTGTCCATTTAAACTGTACTGAATCTGCATAAGCTTCTGAAAGTTATCCTACAGGGAGAAAAAGCAAAAGGTAAGTAATTGCCCTTGCACCCATGATTTGAAAGAAAAAAGTTTTAGTCCACCAGCTTTGTAAGTCAAAATACTTACTCCCTGCTTCATGATGTCATTGGCGTGGTTTGCAACTTCTATGACAACAGCTAGAGCATCTGAAGGATGAAGAGATGGCAATTAGGTTATACAGACTAGCTAGCATTGGTATTTTGTAAAGCATGGGTACAATATTGCTCCTCCACAACATGCTGAGATTCAAAAACCAGTCACTGCATCCAGGAGCACTTCCCATAGATCCCAGTCTTTGGATCATGGTTTAATAAGTGCACTAGCAAGTCATTAGTTCAACCAGCAGTGCCAATCATTTCTTACAGCTAATCAAAACAGTATAAAAGGAAAATTAAATTCTAGATTATCACATAAAGAATTACTTGAATTTCACTGTCTCTGCTTACAGCAGCAAAGTTAACATTTTAACAGAGACTATGCAGAGATTAAATTTTTTCCATTTTAAACAATTGACTCCAGTGCCAGTCATAGACTACTTAGAAAAATTATCCAAATCTTTGTGATTTCTTTATTCTGCCTTTAGTTTTGTTGCACCTCAAGATAACAGTATAAAGTTCAAATTTCTAAAGGTAAAACTTTTAATACCAGAAGAAAAACAAAAGATAAAAAGAGAAGAATCTCTCAAAGGGAAGAATTGCTAAAGACAAGAGATTTTATTAAGTACTGATATTCAATAACTAGCAACTTGGTTGTAATATATGCTACGGTGTAACTTCAAAAAGAGGTTACATAAAATGATTATGTAAGCAGTGAGTGTATATGAGACAGAACTCATCCAAGGTTCTCATCCAAAAACTTGTAATTTACTTAAGTAGGAAAAGAAAAAAAAAAAAGGTTAATTTAATTGAAAGCTGGAACAACTGCTCTGATAAAATGCAGTCTCTGAAGTATTTAGCATCTTCTCAGTAACTGAAGTACTTCAAATAAAGGAACTATATTTGCTTAAAAGTGCACAGAGAAGTCTACTAAACCAGATAAAAGCAAGGCCTTCGGTTTTTTCCAGATAATCATTACAGTATTAGTACTGTAGAATGCATATACTTCCCTTATTGTTGAGTTCATATTCAGGAAGAAAGCATGTTAAAAGGTCCACCTTTCTGAACTGAAAGGTTCAGAGGGGCATGAAGCCATACAAAAAACTAAACTGAGATATGGACAAAAAGATCCTCCTCCTAAATTAATCTAAGGAGAATTTTTGTTTCCATTAACCAAGGCAATGCAAGCACATGAGTTAAACAGTTAAAAGGCATAGCATATATCAAAAGCATTTTATCAAAATTTAAGTATAGATATAGATGTCATGATGTCAGCTGAGCCTGCTGAAAAATAGTTGGTGGTCTCCTACTAGGAAATGTTGGAGCTGCTCCAGCCAAAACATTCCACCAGCTCCCATTCACTTGAAAGAAATGAAGGGAAATTTAGCTAAATTCACAAAGACAGGAATGAGTACCTGATTTTTTTGTTATAATTTCCTTCATCTATCAAGCTATTATATCTATTAAAAACCTAAAATTTTACCAACTTACTTCAAGAAAGTGTGAAGAATGTTAGAGAAAAATTTCTGGTTATTGAAGGGAATGTTCCAGAATCTCAGGGCTACTTATACAGCCAAGACTAAAATCTAAACAACAACAGAAAATAATCTATAGGGCCAAAGTCCATAAACAAAAGTGGGTTTTGGCCGGGAAGTGCATTCCATTTCTTACACCACTTAGCTGGAGTAGTGTATTCAAGTGAAGGCCATCAGGAAGATGGGTTATTGGGGTTTTTTTCCCAAGAATACTAACCATCACTAAACCTACTCTTCCCCTCCCTGACCCTAACTCAGTTAAATAACTAAGCAAAGTCAGATTAAGTTAGGCTTAATTGTCACAAGAAAGATCTTGATGAGTAAGGATTCTTACTCAGTTTCAAAGCTAGACTATGAAACATGTCAAATGCATAAAGCTAACACTGTTATTGTTACAACTAAGCTGCTGGTTTTATCTTTGATGTAAGAAGGGAGAGAAAAATATCGAGGAAGGTACAACTACAAAAACCACAGAAGCTGGAGACATTACAGGAAACTGTAGGATAAAATATGTTGCTCATTAATAAAGTTAATTTATTATTTTTTATTATTATTAATAAAATGATAAAGTTGCTAATTTTTCAAGTAGTCAATTATTTAATGTGTAGTGGAAGCACTGCATTGTTAACAGCCATAAGTGCAAGGCAAACTTTTCTATCTCTTAATCATTTAAAATATTTTTTATATTTTCAATATACTAAAACAAATATGTCTGAATGTCCTAAGGAAGACAGTTACTCAAAAAATTTATGGCACTGCATCAGCATATAATGCTACAAGAAAACGAACTTCGCTCACTGCACTGAAGACACTTCTTTATTGCAGTCCAATTCAGCTGCATCCGCACAACCTTCCTAAAGATTGCACAAATGTCACTAAAGAGACCAAAATAAGTGACAGGAGCTCACACAAATGAAATGGAGACATTGCCTGGGAGCATTTTTGGAACTAATGAGGCATGCACATGGAAGAAGGAAACAGTCTGAATATGCACTGCACCACTACACTTGAGTTAAACAAGCTTAATACCAAACTACTATGAAACACACAGTCCTGTCTTCTTCCATCACAACTGTTCCCTCCCATTTCCTCTTGTATCTTTTCCCCTCACATGCAGGCAAAGTTGCGGAAGTCAATTGTGTTTGTGCAACTTGTGACAAGCCAAACTGGGGAACTCCTCAGGTTAAATATAACCCAGAGCAGCTCCTTGATCTTGTTCACTCCCACCACACTCATGCTTGTCCTGGCACAAAGAGAGAGGCAGTTAGAAAGGCCCATAGCTGGGGGAGAGCAGCTGGTATACCAGACTGCCTATCGTGAAAGGTCTACCAATGCAAGGACTGCCTCTTTCAATAGCAGTGCCCAGAACACCTGCTTAAGCTGCCTGTTCAACTTCACTTGTATCTCCTGGTTTCAACTCAAGGATGAGCTGATACGACTGTAACCTTGAAATGTTTTTGAAACACAAGCAGTATCTCTGCTGAGAAACTTAGAACTAAATAGAAAACATTTCTACAACTGGCTTAGTGTCTTGCATGCATTTAAAATTTAGATACGTTATCATATGTACATAAGCTATTATTCCTTTCATCTAAAGAGACATTTACCTTGAGTATCCCTATAGTCTGCAGATTCTTCTAAAAGATTCTTTAAATAATCTGTATAAAGAAAAAATAATATAGAGATAGTTTTGTTAAAGAAATAAACAGCACCAGAAACTAGTAAAAAACACCCTTTTCCTGGAAGTCTGCTTTTCAGGCAGATCTGTGCCACAAAGATCTACTCCTAAATCTTTTACATCTATCAAAGTAATTACAAAGGGAAAATCAGCATTTCTATGATGAAAGTCTACTGTGATATCTTGCTCAGGGCAGTGCAAGACTTCACAATTATGACCTCCCCCCACCCCCAATGTTCAAATAGGCATTTTTGATTATAAATTTTAAGTTTAGTTCCTCAGCCACGAGATGGCACCCTCAATCCATTAAAGTGTCGGCAGTTTTAAAATCGATTTTACTTAGCTAAAATTAACTCTAAGTGTATGACTATACAAGAAAACATCCCCCTCGAGTTTCGAATCCCTGGTATAGTGTCTAGCTCACCAAAATTACAATATCCTGTTAAAGATTAACATATATCCTCAGTAAAAAGTCCATCTATTCTTTACATGCTGCAGCTTTGAACTGCTTAATATTGACAGAAACCAAATCAGGAACTTTCAAAGAAATATACATACATGCCAGATTGATAAAATCAACAAGCACTGATTTATAATTAGCTTTTAAATGAGGTATTAAGATTCTGGCAGACCTACAGAAAACTAATCATATGTGCTCTAGCAAGCGTTCAATTTTAGCTTTGCAGTTGTACAAGTTTCATGTAGGAGTGAAATAACTCCCATATGCTTGCCCTACCCAAATTCATTCTTTTACTCAAGAAGGATCAGGAGCCAATTGTTCCTGCCTTCATGAGATGTCTTGCTTCATGCATGCCCCTCAGAGACCAGTCAGTGTATTGTAAGCTTTTCCTTATGTAAATAAAAAATTAAAAGAAAGAGAATTATGAGACATGTTTCGGCAGTAGAAATGCTGTGAAAAGTGTCACAGTCAATGAAAGCTTGGAGAAAACCAGAACCACAGGAAGAGAAATACCTGGCACTGAAATCTTACTTTTTGGCAAAGACCTAAGGGAGGATTCAAGAGAGAAGCATGAGGAGCAGGTTGGAGTGAGGGAAGACGAACCAGCTGGGGTCTCCTGCAGGGAAGTGGAGAGGGAGTGCTGGGAGGTCTGGCTGGCTGGGATGTGAGAACACCCACAGCCTTCTGCTCTCCACAGAGTCTTGTCTGATCATTAGCAGGCGCTGGTCAACGTGTGATCTTTTTAAGACAAGTCTGACATTGGCACCAAAACCTCTCCAGCTATACTCATAAATACTGCATCCTTCACATCCCTCAAGATCTCGTGCTGTAGCAGCTACCAGACATTGCGGGGCAATACTTAGGTGGACACATATTCCATTAAAAGCAAAGTTCATCTTACTTCACTTCAGATTATGCTGATAAAAAGCTGGTGTGAGAGAAATAAAGAAATAAAAAAAAAAAAAAAATCAACAGGAGGTATTTTGAGAGGAACTGAGAAGATTGCTTTTAACTTGGTTTAACATGAAGGTCCCTATCACACACGAGACACAAGCTGCCTTCTCCTGCCCTGCCAGTGGGTGCTCTCTCAAGCCAGAGCTGTGCCATACTGCCCAGGCAGAGCATTCCTGGGACTCCACCATAAAGCAAACAACTTAAAACTTCACAATTGCAGCTTGATCTTCATTGGGGCCAGCACAAAGGACTCCAGTGGGAACCTCCCAGTATGAGTCCCTACAGCTTATACAGAGATACCAGCTTGTTAAAGCTGCCAACCACACACCTCTGTGGACTGAGAGCAAGAGGTGAGGTGGGTGTAATTTACACATCTGCAAATGTACTGCTGGCACTCTCAGAAACTGCCCCTAGTACATGGAGACATCTGATTTAATATTCAAAGTAGTTGTACTAGAAACTTAAAACCAGAGACCCAACATGGGAACTGTGTCTTGGCATATTTGTGCTTTATGACATGGTCCCCAAGCAAATATTTTACATCAGCAAATGGAAGAGGGAAGGAAAATCAGAGGTTTTAACAAAGGCGTATTAATTTAAAACTGTTTTTAAAAAAGGCAGTTTTTGCATTACAAGACTGAAGCAGTCAATAAAACTGTAAAATCCTGAAAGTGATAAATACGTAATTTTGATCTTGACACTCCCTATGTATATCTGGTAAGTGGACCTCAGTTCATAGCTAAAGCTCTGCTTCAGAGAAGCATCAGAACAGATATTTTTAGTCTCTTCTGTGAATACACACTGTAAATTCTGTGCTTGCAGCAACCTTCTGGAGGTACTGGCTTAAACTATACAGACAAGTGGGTTTCACAGACAGGAATAACGTCACATTAAAAATTTAGCAAAAATATTCCTAGATAAAATAAACACAGAAGTCAAATACTAAGGTGGAATTGTATTGACTGTCTTTGCTAGAAAAAAAATCCCCCTCTTAAATGTGCTTTAGTTGTTCAGATTAGGAAGACCTTAAGCATACCTTCAGAAAGGCAGACTTAGAAATTAAAACTCATAACTCTGCTAGATACCCCAAAACACAACCAAAATCAACACAAAAGCATACCATTCCTGTGACAAAATTTCCCTATGCCCTGCCTCTACCTGACAGCAGCCAGCAATTCTTTCATGTTGCTGAGGAGCAGTGACTATCACATCTGCTAGAAGTTCTCTTCTGCTTCATTAACTACTTTTTGTTTCAGGTTGTCTAATTTAATTAAGTTAAACTCTAAGCAATCCTTCCCCAACAGAGTAACTGGCCTGAAGTCTGACAACTCTCTTTCTGCAAAGGAGCAGTGAGCTCAAAGGCTTGGTTTTCAACCCCTCAGCCTCTCCTCACTACACCCCAGTTAAGGATAATGCAAGACTCTCTGCAAACCTGATGTTGAGAAAAAGAGAGGCTTATCATACAGCAAAGAGCCTGTTCATACCGTATAGTCTCGAGTCATCTACTCGAATCAGAAGTTTTTGGGAGGAGAGAATCACCTCTCTTTTATTTCCATTAGAAATCAGAGGCCTCTAATTAACCTCTCCCCAAACCCAGTATTTGCCAGTATGTGAAGAAGTGAAAGCTCACTTGCTGGATGGAGAAGCTGTATAATTAAGCAGAAACACAGCTGAGCTGCGCTTCTCCTTGGCTGATTTATATGAGTCCACCTGCTCCTGCTTTTGTTAGCACAAAAGTAACTCCACTTCAAAGCACACAGCGACAATCTTGTGATGTGACCATGTAGCAGCAGGTTACCAGTACAAAGCTGTCCCACTGACACAGAACATCTAAATAGGAAGAAATCCCTGCTGACTCAAGCCTAGCAGCTTCATTTCCTGGATTATTTTTGCTCCTCTGCACTCACCCACTGCCCCCTCCTCCCTTGCCCACAGATCCCCCCTGTTTTCAGCCTGGGCAGCTGCTGCATCACTGCATCTCACTCACTGCAACAATAGACCCAAGTGTTTTGTGTGCCCTCCGAATGTTTTGCACCACAAGTTTATGTACAGATTGCCCAATATTACACAGAGGTACTGCAAGGTAACAGAGCAGACAGGTCATACAGAGAGATAGGTAAGAGGGAGAATCTCAAGGATGACAGAAATGCTCATGATAGATTAAACAGACTGAAAATGAAACAGATCCAAAATAACACTTCCAGCCCCAGACAATTAAATTTTTAGTCTGATCTCTTTTAATGCTTGCATTGCACAAAAGAAATTATTTTTCTCCATCAGCAGCCAGCATTGCAATCCCACTCCTGTCAACTGCATTTGCAGGTGCATTTAAATCTGGGAAGCCACAGTAAGGTCTGTAGACTGGGGACACTCACAGCAACCCCCATCACTACAGAATAATTTTTTTTCAGGTCTAAAACAGCTTGTTCTAGCCACAGTAACAGTTAATGATGACGAGTAATTGCCCTTCAATGCCTGAGTTCTGCTTCAGTGCCATTCACCCCGGACATCTCTTGCTTTTCTATATATATTGACAATGGCATTTACTCCATCCTGATCCTCTGTTCAACCTTTTTAATATAAACTTTTGAACTTATCCAAAGGTCTGCTGATTTTGGACCTTTTAAGATAAAACAAGTCACCAGATGCCCTTTTATGGTGTGATTTAATCAATAAGAGTCACTAAGATTTTCCCCTACAAATAATCTATTTAATAAGGGAGTTTCAACACCTGTGACTTTAATGAGATGATTAAAATAAAAACAGTCAACATTAGTAACTTGGTAACTGCTGTATAACACTTAAGTGTATCTCACAGCATCACTAGTCTAAGTACTTCCTGGGGAAATGCCAACAAGCTGCTACAGAGCCAAAAAAAAAGGTCACAGAGCATTTTATTTTGCAGTTACTACATAAACAGAAGCTATTTTTAAATTGTTCATCAAGAAGCAATGGCTTTCAAAAACAATGCCTTAAGTATTTCCAAATCCTTACAGGAGCCATCCCCCTCTTACAACAAACACATCTTAAAATACTTCACAAAAGAGGCCTCTATCATTACCCTCCTTTTACAAAAAATAAAGCACTGCATCATGGAGATGACTCGATCAAGGTCACCCAAACATGCCAGTGCCAGAGCAGGGTATAGAGCCCAGATTTCCTAGTCCCAAACCAGCTCTTAAGCCTCCAATGCCCCTGTAACAAGCCTTAAGCACTTAGTGGTAAATGTACACTAAAAACATGTGTTTTATCTCTAAAAGAGAATGGATTTTACAGGCAAAACACCTGGGTGGGGCAGAAATGGAGAAGCTACTTGCAAAAGTTCACAGTTGCATAGACTTCTTTCACTTCCTTCTCTGAGCTCCAATTTTCCATATTATATTTCTCCTTCACCAAAAAACCCTGACCAACCCAACCAGTCCCTCCAAAAAAACTGAAACCCACAGAAAACAAACAAACAAAAAACAAACCCCAAAGCAAAACAGGAGCATTCCAACCCTCTAAGGAAATTACAGGCTTCTATTACCACAGAAACAACCAAAAACCCCCACAAGTTTCATGTTTTCCAATTACTGCTGAACATCAGAGAACACACCACAGTGTTGAGAATATTAGCATCTATATTATTGCAACCAGTATTAACAAAGAAAGCCTCTAAATCCATGCTACCTTTTTAAAAGCTCCACATATCTGAAGTCAGATAAACACGCTTTACAGACAAACACAGCTGCCTAAAAACAAGCTTCCTGGGACATGTGAAGACTGGCTTCTTCTTAAACCTGTAAGAGAGTTTGACAGTACCTGTCAACAGGAGCCTGTACTGTGGAATCCTCTGAACCGGCTTGAGTAGATAGTGCTTCAGGGCTAGACTAGCACAGCGGGGGCTCATCTGCAAGAAACACCCAACATAAGTACCGATTCTGTGGCAGTCAAGAATTCCAGCACAAGAAAACATACCTACAATCAACTACCGATTACACTGGATAAGCTTTATCTTGAAAAGGTTTGACTATCACAGAGTTAAACACTACACTACAGAGCAAGATTTCTGTGGGGAAGACCTCATGCAAAATTAATCATGTGTTGAAAGAGTACAGTAAGCACTCCACTCTGTGGATTCAAAACAGGTGCTTTTGCTTGTAAGGAAGAGAGGTGAAGCTTCCCAGAAAAAAAAAAAAAAGGAAACACCAGTGGTGAGGGCAACATGCCCCTTTGTAATTAGTCAGTGTCCATTAGGCAGAAAGGCAGAGGAGACAGTGCTCACTGCAAAAGTTTTGGTTCATTCACACCTCTAAAGACAACACAGAATTAAAAGAGCCTTGCCTCCAAAATGTTAATTATCTTGAGTTTGCATTCGAAATAATGTGCATCTGAAACATGGAATCTTTATAAAGGCCTCTTATCTTCTTCCTGTCTTTGGCTGACCGCCTCAAGCCCTTCCTTTGCCCACTGTAAACAGCCCTTTGAACCACTTGCAAGCAAACAGAGTAGGGATTACCCAAGGGGTAGGGACTGCCCAAGGGGAAGCCCATGTAACAAGAGGTAAATTCACAGTTTGTGTGCATCATGTGCTCAGGGCGCTTGCACCTCTTCTCTGTTTTGTTTTAAGGGCATTATATAAAAATCTGGCAACGCTCTTAGGGAAATGAATCAGCTTTCATCCGATTCCGCATGTGCTGGGTTTGAAACCTCTAGAAATACGCTGATGAAAAATATCACTTTTTTATGTTTCCAACTAAAATGAAACACCACTCCCATGTGTAAGCTACTGCCCTGTGATGTGGTAGAGAAATCATCCTGGTAAAATAGGACAGCTAATCGGAGTACAGTATGACCGGAAGACAAAACTAAAAAAAAACCCAGCCGAGTTAATGTGTCTTTGATATAATCTGTAGCAAGCGCTGCATTTTGTGAAAATCAGTCCTTTATCATATCTCACTGTGGTAGCCAAAATCACTAGCTGCTTCACAAAACCTGAATTTACTTCTTTCCACTTCTATCCTACTAAAGTCTCAAGCCAAGACTGCAGGAAAACAAACCAGCCACAAAAATCCCACTAAAAACTCCCGAACAAATAAACAAGCAAATAAACTTCAGGATAGCCTAAAGCCTTATTGAGGATCACAACTCCTGAAAAGCCACAAAACAGGATATATCTTACAAAAGACTACAGTACCTCAAAGTCTTTGACTACTGAAGCAAAACCTGCATTCTTCTTACACTGTTCATCTAATAGTGCTACGTTTTTATCAAATTCTTTGATGTAAGTTGAATACATCTTTAAGTAGGGACCCTTTTTAACAAATATGTCAGCAATTCTTTGATGTTCGAGCCTAGAAACAAAAAACAGAGTAATTAGAGTAAAAAAGAACATACATCATGAGCCTACAGCAAAACATCTATCTTCTTTTTTTCGCAGCAAGATGTGCTAGTGTATACTCTTAACAAAAAGCTTACAGTTCATCAGATAAGCATCCATCTCACTAGCTACTCTGAAAAGCCTTATTAGACACATCTTGACACACTGATTTAGTGTTAGATGAAAACCACTTAATACACAGTCTGTATAGAATGGTCTTGAACACTTTAGTACAAGTTGGATTTCTGAGGAGACAGATCTTCAAGAAGCAGTCTCCACCCCTTAACAGCAAGCATGGGATTAGAGTCTTTATCCATCTCAGTACCTTTGTATAGCTCATTTAGATCCACCCACCAATATAACTGAGAATGGACTTCAGTGGGATTGAGGCTGTCAATCAGCATTGTGTCTGGTTATATCTCAACTACCTTTAAAATGTAAACCAGTCTTCAGGACACCCTCATTTTCCTATAATGAAATCAGTCCACTACTTGTGCCCATGCAGGGACCAGAACTTTCAATTAAAAAAGAAATTTTAAAACAAAAAGTGTGATTGCTAAACACATCTACTGACCATTGCACCTTTCTGGATACATCTAAATGGCAAAAAGTACATCTCAATGGAAAATGATCTCCTGTGCTTTCAAAGTCAATTCTGTCATTTAAGAAGGCACATGAAACACAAACAAGAGTCAAACCATGGCCACATGGAGTCACATCAGCCCCACAGATAAATTTCAACAACATCAAAGCAGTGGTATCTCTTTATTGATAGTCACCAGTGAGATAATCGCTCTTCCAGTTCCCTCAGGAGGTCCCGATTGAGTTCATACAGCTGAGGTAGGTAGTACAGGATCTGATTCAGGATTCTGTCCTCAATCACTGGCTTTCCAAGCTGCCTAGAGGCATGTGCCACAGCGTCCCGGAAATCCTGCCGGAGTACAAAGAGGACAGAACCCCCCCTTCCCATGAGTGAACAGCCTTCAAAGCACCAACACAGACAACGGGTTCTCTCTGCAGACATTCCAGGCACTGCTCCCTATTACCAAAGGCAAGGCAGGTACCATCTGGGTTATGTTTCTCTGCAGCTTCAGCTTACTCCCCTGGGACTGCCTTAATCCCTTTGGTTTGAGGCTGGAGCTTTATGGTTTTGCTCCTGTATGCATAATATAGAAGTTGTTCACTATTTTTACAGCATGCCCTTAAGAAATGTGCTGGTACTATATAATAAGGAAATTAAGGGGGTAAATATCTTGTCTCTGGCAAGGGTGTTAGCAGCCTTCAGTATCTTCTTGTTAATATTTGGGTCAAAAAGAAGAAATAGTATATCAGCTAATACTATCATAATCTTACTTTAAAATCATACTAGTTTTCGTAATTCATCTATATGCTCTTTTAGAAGATGTGCCTTTTGGACAAAAATGTAGGGTCACAAAAAATTACTATATGTAGCCACTTTTCTATATGCAGAAAAAAATCACAACAAAAAGATATAGTAACAACATATGGGAGCCGTGAGATTACAAATGTTAACAATGATCAGCAACAACACTGGTATATTCAAAACATTACGGGGAGGGGGAAAAACCCTGCCTGCACTTGAAGGATCTTCTTGTAGCATTTTTTATGCTGTAAGAGCTCCCAATAGGACACAGACAAGGCTTACTGGTTCTCATCAAACTATTCAGAATTAAAATCTTGGCCCCACACAAGTCAGTATGGCCAGGACCGTATCACATTAAAACTCAATATCCACTACATGAGGTATTTTTCCTGATCACATGCAAACAAAACTTCCAAAAAAGGTTAGCCATTAGCATTTCACATGAAAACCAACACTGTCTAAACTGACCAAAAAGAAAATCTAAATTTGGTGTGCTGTATGATTGTGTCTTGCTTGAATTTGAGCAACAGTAGAAAAAAGACAATCCGTAATAGCCCTTTTTGAGTTTGTGGTCTGCTGCAACCTTATAGTGTGTGCACGATCTATAGGTATCCTGAGAAAGCTGACTAACAACATGTTCCTAAGTACAATGATGAGTTATATTTTAAGTGCGCATGAAGGCCACACCTGCCTTTGAAAACCTGTAGGGTCCTCAGGTTTCCCCCTCCCCAGGTCTACCACTACGTGTCTTATTAGCTATCAGTCCAGCATCTGGCACTGTTTAAGGTCTCTCAAACTTAAGCTGCCTCAACTTTCCCCTGCCCTCTCTCCTCATTACGTCAGCTCCAGGCAGCGTGAGCTCCAGACACACTTTCTTGCTTTGTGACCCTCTGGGTCACAAAGGCTGTGACTGGGCAGAGTTATGACAAGAAACTGAAAGGAGATACAGGGTGATGTCTGTGATGGGGGAAGGCTGAGAACTAAATACAAGGGAGTTAAAAAACAGATGGCGTTATTCATATGGAAATGTTCTGTTTTACATCCTCTGTGCAGACTAGTGACACATAGGTTAACTACCAGCTGCATCTTATGGGTTTTCCTGACCCTAGGGCATCGCTTAACACTGAAATGATACATGGAATTACAATGGCAAAAGCTCAAATGAGGCATTCTGGAGAGTTTCATGCAAAATGCATCACCATATTATGATAATATTCTCTCTCTCCCCACTCCCATCCCGTCCCTCCTCTTCCCCCACCCTCACCCCCCATTACAGGCACACACAATATACTGTATGTACTTTGCCATGGGATGAAACAAGAATTTCGTCTGAATGTTATAAGGCTAATTACACGATGAAAAGAAAAGCAGTTTTGTCTGTAGTGTAATCAACAACCCAGGCTTTTCCCTGACCAAACAATAAAAGGAGAGCAGGGAGCCAGGTTTAAGCACCAGCAGATAAGACAGGAATGTCATTTGTAGTTAACAGCATTTATTTAACTTCTGGATATAGCTTTCAAAGAGTCTGCAGGATATTTTCCAGATCCAGATTTGATTTTTCAACTAGCTTGATCCAAAGTCCATCAGCTTCATGAGGCTTTGGATCACACCATGAAAGACTCTACCATTAAAACAGCCAATCAAAACTGCTTCATCACCCTCTCTGTCCCCCTCCACAACTGAATAAACGAAGGGAGCCCTGCAGAGAGGAAACGCAGGGAAGAAAGATAACGTGAAGCTTTCAAATGATGCAAACCAGTCTGCTAAACAACAAAAGAGCTAAACTTCAACACTTCTTCTAATCTATTTTTTATAATTATCAAGTCTTCACTACAGAAGCAGTACAATGCATTTGTCACTGTAACCATATCAAGCTTTATTTTTAACCTGGCAGTGGGTGTGAAGTAACTGTCATGCCAAGTTCATCTGGAGATAAACTGAAGAGTTGGAGGCAGAGAGCACATGCCTGAGGAGTGGGGGTAGAAAAAGTCAAACAAACTGTAACAAGGCTGGAGTTAACAGTGTTTATGCTTGAAGGTACTGGCCTTCTGCAAACTTCCTTATCCGAAAGGATAAAATACAGAATAGGTCTGTTTCAATTACCAAACACAAAGTATGTTAACTTAAAAAGTAAATCTTGAAATTTCACTCCCAAGGGTAAAAAGCATTCAGATATGGACAACTTTTTACATAACTAGGTGAATGACTCAGAAATTAGAAAATGCAGTAATAGTCATTTAATTCACCAGAACCAAATCCCTACTAACACTAAATCCATTCCCTGCTAAATAAAAAGAGAATAGCTGTTGCAAATAATATATATATTGCTCTTGCCTATATATACCTGCAAGAAGTGATTTATATTACAAACATTTAGCATATATGTATGCTATATATCTGTATATGGCTATATTTAGCATATAGTACTACGTAACACTGCTGAAAAGCACTACTTTCATCAGTCTGTTCAAAGACAGTCACCTAGGTTGTCCTAGAATTTATTCTGTTTGAAGCAGTGCAGTCATCCATTACAGTGAATTGTAAAGAGAGATTTTTCCAATTTAAAATGAGTCTTTCAAATATTACAATCTTCCTCTTTAAAAAAAAAAACTTGCCCGACTTTGGAACTAATATGCTTATTTCATTGCAAAACACCAGTCTTACAACTTGCAGACAAAAGTTTCCTATGCCGCATGACAGAGAACAAAAGATTATGCTAGGCATCCTGAATCATCCCAGCTTCTTACCAGGGCAAGTTTTCCTTTCAGAAGGAGGAAGGCTATTGTACACTTTCTGAAATGCTGGTTTACAGTTTCTAGTTTTACATTATATTCTGGTCCCATAATAATCCTTTATACAACTTTTTACTGCTTGGGCAAAGCCAGCTGTCTTAAAGGTAAGATCTTTAAGAGGACGGCACTCATTGCCATCCCTGGAAAGCACATTCTTTCCAAACCAGAAACAGTCTTAGTTTATTCTAGACTAAGACAGCATGCTGCTAGGTACTTGTTCATATGAAAATCTAGTCTAGCAGTTTCAAAGGCTTCTAAGTACATACTGTTGCTGAATGACTGCCTGATAAAACATTCCCAACTGAAAAATGTTTAGGGAATTTTATTTATCCTATAAGTATACACTCCCCACTAGAGCTGTGCAGTTTTTAAACAGTATTTGAGGAGGACACCACCTTATGTTTCCTCCTGCCCCTCCTTCACTGCACCGTCTTTAAATAAGCAAAGGGCTATGATATCTGAAATAATCCTGACCCTGTCGTGAATCATGTGTGACCAGCCCACACACTTCCCCTCTGCAAATGCCCTGACTCAGTCCGTCTCAGTTCTTTCCACTGGAGGATTCCCAGCACACAGCGAAGTGACCTGCCCTCATCAGTCTAGGGAGCAAAGGAGTAAGTTCAGTTGTTAACAAAAATAGGTACCAACAAGACTAACCCCTCACTCTGCTGCTGAGTGGGTTAAGTACACCTTCAGGTGCTGAATGAAGATAACTTCAAATGGGTGAAATTAAAACTTCTCATAAATTTAACTGAAAGAGAGAGAACTACGTGAGCTAAAAGTGGTCACGTATTTTACTCCTAAGGCTTCGACCAATATTCATCTTGGATCCGTTCTCCTAGAACATACCATCAGCAAAGCAAAACCAAGCCATAATCCCTTCTGCTGAGACACAACTCCCAGCTAAATACACCTGCAGATAGCTCAAATATCAGCTACATTTAAAGGAAAAAAATATGCCTGCGCCTGGACGCTTTTCAAGGAACACACATACACACATCCTACGGGGAGGGAGGAGGGAAGGGGAGGAAGTTTCACACTCTGGGGAACAGCCAGGCTGCTATATGTGACAAACTGTAAACACGACTGCTAGGAATATGGCTACGGAAGATTTCAGAAATACATTATTTAGAATATAAATAAGCAGTCTTAACTGGAGTTAGACTATTAGCCATGAGCTGTTCAGTTAAACTATAGCAACAATAGTTAATGCAGACTATGAGTAAGCGTGGATCACAACACTTTTCAAACGCAGATTAGGAGATTGCTTCTGGAAAGCTGCCGAGTAGTTCCACACCTATTTTCTCAGGTAGTAAGATCATTTATGAGTCTTAACAATATAAGATGGTTAATTTCTCATAATAGTCAATGATTTGACTGTGGCATAATCTCAGAACGTTATTTCAAGGAACAGGCTTGGTAGTGGAACAGTGTTTTCTTCCAAACCAAAACTATTTCACTAGCCATCTTAATGAGATTACTACAGCTGCAATTCATTGTCAAATGCCTCAATCAGCAATTCTAAAGCACTTCATAGACTAAAATTTATCAACATATTCATGTAAAGACTGGTTAAACACTGAAGTTTTGCAGATGGAGGAAAAGGAGTTTGAGGTTGAGAGAACTTTATACAGCCAAACAGTAGGTGACTTGTAAGCCAGGACCAGAGGTCAGGACTTCCTTTGCTTCAAAACCCATAGCTATTTTATTTCTCAAGATACACATTACATTCTTCTCCTAAAGCTACTACAAATTATTTTTCATAACATTTGGCTACAATATATAAAAAGACTAAGTTTTTATAGATAAATAAAACTGCATGTTTAGTGGTAGACTTGGCAGTCCTGGGGTAATGGTTGGACTCAATCTTCAAGGTCTTTTCCCACTTAGTTGATTCTGTGATTCTATATAAAGCTTATACTGTATACTTCTGCAATTGTCTTCTGAAAACTCAAACATATTAAACCAAAATTTCTCAGTCTTGTATCTCCAGAAGGACACACAACAGAAGAAAAAAGTGTGACCTCTTACCTGCCTTCTTCAATAAGAGGCTGATCTTGTGGCTGTAGAAAAGTTAGAGATGCCTCCTGACAACCTCCTACTTGCTCTCAGAGTCCTCATAAGGACAGAAAGGTTTAAATGGTCTAAATCAGAAGCTCTAAAGGCTCAGGCAAAAGCCCACAGGCCAAAGCTTTTCTTTGCTCACACAGTACAAAGTTACACACTCAGCCTTGCAGTGGAAGGACCCCTATCAAAAAAAACATGCTCTTCTGCTCAACCAGAAGCCTTACTGCCATACCACAGCAGCAGGAGGAAAAAGAAATCAAAAAGGGTGGGAGAACAAAAAGAGCTGTGGGGTTTGGCAAAAAGAAAACAAAAACCAAAACCAAAAAACACCCAACAAAATTTGGGTCAAAAATAGACAAAAGAAATTAAAACAAGTAAGCCAGGCAGCTTACCCCTAGAGCAGCAGGATGCTGCTGAGGTCCTCTCACTTGTGCAAAGCCAACCATTTCCAAAGAATCTCACAGCAAAAAAAGTACAAATGGAACTAATCCTGCCTTACTCCTTCTCCAGGAACACTAGGTGTGTTTTGGGTACCAAGCATCTCAGACAAACTTGTTTCTCTTATGTCACTTATGTTTCATATTCAATTCACTGTTCCTTTTTTTTCTGCAAGTGCCCTTAGGGAAGGAACAGCACTTTTACCCTTGTTTACCCACTTGTTTACCATGCATGAATTATCTCACAAAGAGGCATACTTATGAGCTGATCTGATTTAAGCCCCTTTGTTTTCAAGGAGTTTCTTAACAGCATTTTACTGGAATTTTATCCTCTAAACCAGTGTTACGACAGTTACAGAAATATAGAGAATTCAAGATTACATCTGAAGTTTGATTACTCCCTCAAGCAACACCATTCACCAAGTAATATGAGAGAGCATCAGTGTGCAAAGCCAGTTAAGTCCCTTATGTCTGCTATGACCTACTTATTTCATATTATTGAGTGTCCCCAAGTGTTTACAATTTTCTAGAGAACTTTTGCATTCTGTCTTTAACAGAAGCAGTCAGTTATACTTACAACATGCGACAGAGTCCAAGCAAGCTGGCACCCTTGCATCTTGAGAGTGGTGCTCCACTTACCTTGACTTACTAATTTAAAACAAAAAAATGCTAAAAAAAAATAGTATCAATGATACTTGCAACCAGTTCACAATCACGTTCCCACTTTATCAACTGCTTCAGACTCCAACTGCTCTAAGCAGCAGCAACTTAAAAACCTTTTTCCTGCATCAACAGCCCTGTTCCCTGACTGTACTTAAGAGCCATGAGCTGCACTAACTGGCATTGGTGAAACAGACTGAGGAGAATACCATTCACTTCAGATCATCGCTAATGGAATTAGTAAATTTCAGTAACTACTCTTCAGAAAACCACCAGTAGGTGTTTCAGAGGGTGTAACTGAGCCTCCCCTGACCAACCAAATCTCTACTATGGGTAAAACAGCCCAGCCTGGGGAGAATCTATGTTTTCATTCCATAAATCTGTCAGAGGTTGCTTGCCTGGCAGTTAGTAATCCTGACAGTGAGGCTAATAAGCCAAGTGGTTCAGTGCATGTGAAATGAAAAGGATAGTTTTATCAATGTTCAAATATTAGCCACAAGAAATATATGATTACATAGATTTAATAATGTCTGTGTTGAATATACACAAATCCTCAGGCATGCCATTCTGTGGAAATTGGCAATAAAAAAAAATGTGTTTCTTCAACCTTTGTCAAGGGTGGCAATTCTTATTTAATGAAGAATGCACACACACACATAGCCTCAAAACCGATGCCCACTCCGACAAGGACATCACCAAGGTTCCTGCTGCAGGCCAGAGGACAAGATGAGGACAAACTGTTTCCTTGACTCCTAGACTAGCACCCTCTGCTAGATCAGGCTGAATACATGTTGATACTGCTAGCCAACAAAAACATTTCTAATGGTTTTCATTTGGCAGCTAGAAAATAGCGTACTGTCACAAAGGGAGTTGAGAGTTACCCATTAAGAAAAAAGCAAAGCACATTCTATACTATTGCACATTTACACTGTGCAGACAGCCTGAAGTTTGTCCCAGAAACTTCCTAAACTCCCTATTATCTTCCCTCTCCCACATTCTTCCTCTGTTTGCCTGCATACTCAGCACCAACACTCTTTTCTTCCAGTACCATGCATGTTTCCTGAAGAACTGATAGAGTGAAAGGCAAAAACACCTTTAAGATATAACTTATACACCTGAAAAATATAATTAAAATCATACAGCTTAGATTTGTCTATACTCATTAGAACAACTCTCTTCCTTTATCCAGTACTTAAGCTTGAGTTCTGTACTAGAATCCATGTGAATATAAATTATATATTGGCCACAACTGCCTGCCCCAGCTTTTAAAAACCAAGCTTGACCAGAACAAGAAAATCAGTTACTAAACTGGAAGGCAAAAGAGGAATCAGTAAGTGGTGTGGCAAGTTTTTGTTTCCTGGAAGATGTCTGTATAACAGGACTGTATACATCCATCTATAAAAGCCTTTGTTCCCTGTTTCACAGAACATGCTTCTCAAGAGACCGAGATAGACCAACGCATCTGTTTGCAATATAACCACTTCTACTGACCAAGGTAAAAAAAATCACTATGCATGTGCTTCATAGAGTGACAAAATGGAACAAACTATTCCACAGATATCACATAAGTTGGCAGAAAACACATAAAACAGAGCTAGAGAAAGCTAGATTCTCCATTAATTTACTATTATCACTTTCAACACAACACAGCATGTTTAACAGATGACTAATTTGCATAAACATGGATTAAAGACTTAACCCTTGCTGTGGACAACACATTGCCCATACTACAATCGCAGCTGTTATCAGAAAGCAAGCATCTGTCAAAGAACTGTAGCCCTCAAAAATATACTGCCATGGTGATGGATGCACCATTAGAGCTAATGAATGTTTATTTTAATATACCATTTCTAAAGGTTCCTGTCTCCCTCCACTACTTTATAAATTATTCTAATCAAAGATTTATTTTGGGTGCTATGGCACATGCTGGCTTATAAATATGATGCTGATTAATGTAAATGGATATATATTCCATTTTCAATATTCAAGCAACATCCCTACTTAGCTGGAAGACTGAATAAATTAATTAAGGAGATGCAGAAGAAACCATCAAAATATTCACCCATTATATAAAATCTGAAACTTTAAAGTTACGCTTAATTAGATAAACTTTTATGTTTTTAATATGTCGACACAAAAAAAAGTCACATTCACTGCAATAAAGCCTAAACATAGAACTTTAACAGATTAAATAAATGGAAGAGAAAACTTCTTTTCTGGGGTACTTACAATGTGTAAGAGCTTTAGCACATCCACAAACCTAGCAGAAAAGCAAGAAAAAGCAAATGGTTACATTTTAATTGCCCAACTAAAATAAATTGAGTAGCTGTTAAGTATAGCACTGGCACTTACACTTTCTCTGAGCTCATGATCTCCTTGGCAATATGGTAAACCTTTGTTTTCTTCCCAGCTGCCTTACCCTGCAAATAAAATTGTATGTTATACTATGCACCTACTAAAACTGTAGCTAGTAATTCCTCAAACTCAATGTAATTACTCAATAGTTATTTCTAATTAAAGTTATTCCTAAGTTATTTCTAATAAAAAAAGTTTTACACTGCTTTGAGATCTCTCGGATTTGAAATCTTCTGGCCTTTCAGGATCTGTGAGAAAATCAATTTCACTTGTAGCTGGAAACAACAATAGTAGCTAAGAGTAGTTTTTGTAACACTATCAGCCTTTCTATTTAATTATTACAGGAAGCACTGAAGCCCATAATAAATGAAGCCCTAGCAAGTGACAATTATTGTTTAGCAAAAGTAGTACAGATAGTATTTCTACATTATATGACACCCCCACACACACCACATACCCCCCAATTAATACAGCAACAGTAATATCTGCAGTAAACTCAAGTGGGTTTCAGTAACATCTCAAAAGAAATACACTTTTTTTTTTCAACTGGAAAAGAAGACAAAAGGAGAAAGCGGAGGGGAAAAAATGACACCAAAAAGTCAGCTTCTGACAATCTACTAAAGGAGCTGCTGGAATAACTAGCAACCATACTGCAAAGATGTAGAAGTGTGAGCCTTGTCATCTACCTGAAACACTGTAGATGATTATGCTGGTTTTTACTGCACATGCATTTGGCTTTCAAAAATGAACGCTATTGTTCAACATGAGACAGAAGGAAGAGGTATAACAAAAGGGTGTATCTGTCAGGATTCAGCTGTCTTTCCTATGCAGCGTAACTCCCATGTACCATTTCCCCCACATAAAACACCTTTCTCCATTACAGCTCTCATGGTTTGCCATATGCTTCTCTGCTGCCAGCTGTCACCACATCTATTAGACATTCAAGCTTTCATTTTAATTGGCTGCAAAGGAAGAATGCATCATAGGATATGCACCATAAGTGCAGTGGAAGTCCCAGAGAGCATGTACTGAGTACGGTAGTGTAATGTTGGCATTATTTTCATAGTTTATCTAGAAAATCAGGTATTTGTGGCATTATATATATATGAATTTTTGCTTCATAAGCACTAATGTTGTAAGATTTGTCTGGAGTTTTAGCTCTTCTCCAAACCTATAAACAAGTCTCAAGAGCTGGAAATCAAACCATGGAACCAGCTATATTCATAGGTTGGTTTTAATGATACTGTTATATTCAAAATAAAAAAAGAAATGTAAATTACTTTCCATTTTACTCTAATGCCAAATTAATAAAATTTATTTCTAAATTTAGTAATTTGGTGTTGCATCACATATATGCAAATTATATTCTTTATTTTATATATTACATAGACATCTTCATACAGAGCTGTGATTTTTCTCCTAAAATTAAACTTATTTCCAAAAACCAGTCAGATCTATGCAGTGAGGGTCAATCCGATTCAGGTGAGATTCTAACACCCATCCTCAGGCCTCCATACCTCTTTAGAAAGCACAGCTGACATGCTCCCTACAAGACTGAATTCACAAATAACTCAGTTATGCAGAGCAAGGTATCTGCCATCACTGTAGATGTGACAGTTGCAAAGAGATGAAAATTAGTATTTTCAGAACAAGATGCTACCGCTAAACAAAGTGAAATACCACAGTCTGTTTTCAACCCCTTTTGAAAGACTTTTCACATACCAGCTGGCACTGAAAAGGCCACTTTGCATTTGCTCAGCCAAAGATTCTCTGGACCTTAGAGAGTCTCTAATGGCAGAACTGAAGTGATGCAAATTGGGCTATCAGGCATGGCACTGGGAAAGAACCTTGTAACTTCTCTAACAGATAAAAAGCATCAAAACAGCCAGATGCTCACAGTAACAGAAAATAAAAACAAGCCTAGCGGATGACTGATGCAGAGACTGCTTCTTTCTCTTCTCCAGCTGCTCTCCCTGTTAGGAAGTTGGTTGTTAATGCCCAGCTGCCAGCCACACACGCTGCAGGAGGCTGAAGCAAGCCTACGAGCAGATGCTTCACAGCAAACACTGAATTACTCCATGAAACCTGCCCAAGAAGCCTCCTAATGGGGATGCTTTTCTCTAAAACTCTGTCATTAAAGGTTTAGGGCATTTCTATAGGCATCCAAGGTAAGTTAGCTTCTATTCTGATACAGTCCTGCTTAGTTTCACATGCACAAGCTTTCCCCTTGACTCTCTTTCCCTCCCCCAGTTTATTCCTCTCAGAAGATTTGGTTAAATGACATTTAGGTCTGACTTCATCATCAAGTCTTCTCTTCCAGAATTAAAAGATCCAATTGCCCTTGTCTTTTTTTTTTCTTCCTTTTTTTAAAAAAAACCCAACAACTTACTTATTCATTTCTTAGGAAAGGAAGGAAATATAACTACTATCAAAGGAAAGAGAGCTGCCAGGACTGATGCTGAGGACAGGCATTGGTCTGTGAGCAGTCTGGTGCCAGGGAATCCAGGACAGAAATAAGAAAGTGGGTATCCCCAAGGACAGGGATAGGACCCCCAAACTTCATTTCATTCTGAGTAGTTAGCACTGTCTTCCTGCTCCTCATTTGAGGAAGAAAGAAGATGAAAATAAGATGAAATATTAAAATGAAAATGAAGAAGAAATAAATGAAGGTGGCCAGGTTGGATGGCGCTTTGAGCAACTTGTCTAGTGAAAGGTGCCTCTGCCCATCACAGGGGGTTTGGAACTAAATGATCCTTAAGGTCCCTTCCAACTTAAACCATTCTATGATTCTATGAAAACAGGGGAAATCATTCAAAGCTGGCACTCATAGAAGCTAGCAGAAGGTCAGACCTCAACCCCAACAGTCAAGGGTGATTTACACTCCTCAAAGGGCCACATAAGTGGCTCTGCAACCCTACAACAACAGGTCTTGCATGCATTCACCAACAGTCTCTCCTCAGCACCTGAGCAGTGAATTAAGGAACTTAAATGCTGAAAGGCATGTTGAGCTCTTTGTGTTTCATACCACTGAAAAGGAAGAATGAAAAACTGCCCCCTGTGCCCAAGCAGTGATTTGGCAGGTTAGTATGTAGAACCTACAAACACAAGAAAGCTGTCTGCACAGAAATGGTTACTGGGACACAGCCTTTACTGCATGACCAAGATCCTGGAAATAGGACCATCCAAGCAAAACTGCAGCTTCCAAGAGATTTTTCAGAAGGACCTCCTCAGATGTTGCAAACTTCACCTAGCCCCTTTCCTTGGGCTTCAGCAAAGCTGTCAAATCAAAGGTTGACATTAAATGTTCAGTGTAAGAGACACTGTGCACTTGAGGATCTGTGAGGCATAGACAGCTTCATTAATAGGTATTTGCAAGTCTCAAATCTGAAGATCTTTAAACACCCATCTGTGCATGTGGCTCTGTAAGATGGGCATGGTAGGCAGGTCTACAGCTCCACAATTCAGAAAAGATTAAGAACAAATATGCCAGGCAACGCACACTTTTTAGTGGGCTATTTCTAAACCTGACCTCTTAATATCAGGCTAATGTGCACATATAAATGAAAATTTTAGAAATGTACTCCAACACTAAACAATAAAAATAACAAAAAAAATTATAAAGTTATGTTAATTCAATGCCTTTTATATGAAAATATCTCAACAGGTTACAACTTACAAAATAGAGCAAGAATGATGAATAACTTCATAAGATAGAGGTACCTGTTTATCTTCTGGAGGATCAGGCTCCCCTTTGCTGGAATCAGAATTTGTGTCATCATCTTCATCAGAACTGTTCATGATATCTTCTTCATCTGACTGAAGATCTCCAATTACCATGTTCGGATGATCATGGTGTTCTTCCAAGGACCTAAAATTAAAATACGCTTAGTCAATAAATGTACTATATTTATGTAAAAAGGCTTCTGTTTTACCTCACAATCAATGGCTTACTTGGTATCAAAACCGTTGAAAACAGTAGCGGGTAGTCTGAAGATGACAACAGTGGTGGGCTTTTCTATCGTGGATTCATAACTCTGCAGTGTTTTATCTATGCTGGTATTGATATAATGCTCACTGACAGTGAGCAAAAGCCACAGTACTGTGGAGTATTTATGTTATTCTTATCCATCAGAGCCTGCCTGACAGCAAAGTTTGATAAATCTATTTCCTTACTGCTATGTGCATATATAGTGCAACATTTGTACTGTGTGCCAGAAGGATAAAGAAGGATCATAGCTGTTTTGCTATATTCTGTCTCATAGCATCAGGACTTGTTCTAGGCATGGTACTCAGGCTGGAGCTTTCCATCTGAAATTTTAGATGCATTTATTATGTAGGGTTGTTTCTCAATGCATACACTGAAAAACTGCATCAGGGATAGCAATACTAACCATTCTGTTCAATAATTCTTCTTTAAAACACAAAAGCAGAACCTTTTGTGATTCAAAACTACCACCCCTCAGAGATAGACACCTTCCAGGGAACTGTCAAAGCTATAAAATGTAACCTTATTCTGCTGCTGTACAACAATTACAGAGGTCTGTCTTCATTAGGTTTACCCGTATTTGCAATACAGAAATTACATGAGACAAGCATACAGCCTTCTTCCTCTAACTAGCCTCAACAACTTCAGTAGAGATTTAAGAAATGCAATTTTAGAAGAATATAGAAAAAAGGGTAAGGAAAGATAATGAAGAAAACACAGACTAGAGGAAACAGAGCCTGAAGTTTTGATAAAGTTACACAGAAACACAGCAAATCCCTGAGCTCCTACTTTTCATCCCTAAAAATATCTTATAATTGCCAATTAAACTGAAGCTGTGCCTAACTTCACATAATCTGTATTCAAGGCCTGCAAAAATACGCTGGAATGCCACAGACTTACTGTGATAGGAGCCAGAAGTTACCCTAGAAAACAAAAAGCAAATCTAGAAACCCTTATTCCCAAGCTGCTGCAGTCAGCAGAGATCTCACTGTGCTGATCAACACTTAATTTTGTGCAGCCAAAATCTGTCAGGGCTACACACTTCTTCATACAACTGCCCTCTGCCTCCCTACACAAGGGACAGTGATGTATGATCTTCTCTTTTTCCTAACTTTGAATCCCAAGAAAGCAGGTACGGAGGGCAGCTCTTCAGACCCACCACCTCCAACTATGATAGTCACCAGATAGGAAACTTGTCAGTGTGGATCCCAGGGGAGGTGGGTGCCACTAATCTGAATAGCAGAAGTAAGGAATACCAGCTGTGTAAGGATGCTCTGGCAGCCACAGCAAGTTGTTGATTATTCAACACTCAAGGGAGAGTTTGAAAAAACAAAATAAACCAAAACAAAATCCACACCAAACAAATACCACACAAATGCTGATCACAAATAGAAATATATTTAGAGATGGGGATGAGATATGTAGATAAGTTGGCTTGCAGACAGACCTTGATCAGCCATGAAGACACAGAAGATTAAAATAGCTTGCTTCTATTAAGACAACACAGGAAGGACTCAGGAAACACCCAAGCAGTTACTGTCTCCCAAAATTGAATGGGGTGGGGGGAGGAAAGAGACTGCAAAGCTCATCACTGATCTCAAACAAAATCTTGAGCCAAGACTGCAGCACCTAGGTGTCAGAGACACCCTCATTTATTTCAATTTGGAAATTATCAGCTTCACATGGGAAACAAATGGCCACCAGAGAGATGGGCACTGATGACAACAGTGCATGGAGTACACCAAGGATAGCTTCAGGAAGGCAAAAAAGTGGCTTTTCACTGGAGCTTTTCCTGGTGTAGAACCACACTAGCAGGACAATGAGACTTTTGCAGTTACTTGTTAACTTCAGCAATTCAGAAAACTCCTTATCTGTCTAATTCAGAGTCAAACAACCTGTTGGCCTGACAGTGTTTATTTTAGCAGATGCCATTACATATCCTGTTATTTTATAGATGACAAATGTCTTTATTACATCTATAACATTACAAGTGGTAGATATATCTTCATGCTTTAGTCAAAAACTGCAACAGAAATAATTACTGCTACTCCTTCCTTTACTGTATTACTCACAGTTTTACTATCGACATCTGCCATTGAATCTACATCTGATCTAGGATATTTTTTCCCCGTTGCAAAATGTATTAAGCACTTTAACCATGTTGGAGTTCACTTTTTTGGTCCCTTATTTTACTTTGGTTATGGAAATTTTATTTACCTTTTTCCTATCCTTAGTATTTGTTTTTAATTGCTGCTTTATTTTCCTTTAACTAAGATTCCTTTCCATCAAGAAAACATTATTTTCACAGTTGTGAAATCACTGTTCTTTAGCCTAAGCATATTGTACAGGATGCCCAAATCCCAGATTCTGCTGTCATTTCTTACTTATATTTTTGAGGGCAACTGAAAAGTTTTAGAAAACCTGCCCTTTAGGAAGTCAGGAACAAGTATATTTCTAGATGAGGCTGTATTCTGCTGATGCAAATATAACCCCATCACCACTGAAGGATGAAGAGCAAACTAACCGGACTGTGTTGGTGAAGAATTTTCTAAGTGAAAGATTAATCAGCTTATCAAATAGAAAGTTTCAGTGAAAAACCCTGAACTATTAAAAATTTTTAGTAATTAACAACTGATGATATAGGATGCTTAGAAAGTGTCCACAAGTGGCAGCCACTCAGCACATACATTTTTTTCTTCCTGTGAATGTTAAAGCAGAAACCTCCTTTGCTTGCCTTTGTGGTGTGTATGCACCTACTATTTGCATAAAGGAAACTATGAGAGCTGAGAAAACCATCTACGAAATCTTGCCTATGGCATCTGTCCCACCAATCAAAGCACCCCAGAGTCATCCCTATTCCCTATACGTATTTATCCTATATTTGCTCAGTTCACAGCCTAACATAGCCACAGGGTACATTTTGTTGATTTTTTTTTCTTTTTTTGCTTTTGAAAGAAAAAACACAGTGGATGATTAGATGATAAATAATCAAAAGTCAGTTCACATCCAGCCATGTTCAGAATCAAACAAGCCACCAGTTCAGGGATAGGGTGCAATGCTGTAGCCAGAGGTAGATGCACTCCTGGTGGTATCTGTAGTTGTGCTCTCTCTCTCAGAGAAGATGGTGGCAAAGTCACTTTGTTGATCTGCCTTTATCAGCCATGTGCTGGAGAACACATGACTCTCCTTGGACTTACACCTTAACCTTTCATCATAAATACTATGGCTTTACTGTTGAAACAGAAGGTGGTTTATTTACTGATTACTCTTTCTGTACTTTTGCCCCTGAAGTCATCTATAGCTACGTTCTCTTTAAGTTAACCCTGGATGCTTGTGGCCTTTAAATGAGTTTGGAAATAGTAGCCAATCTTTAAATAAACAAAACGTTTTCTACAACATATCAGTTCCCCTTTTCCGAAATACAACATGAGTGCAGTAATAGTTATTTTTAAGCAGCTCTTCTGAATGGTATTTTGGGGATACTGTGAACTCTATCTTGCTCCCTCTTCATCACGATTCTTTGTCCTACCCACAGCAGTACCAAGAGAAACTTCTGCATTATCTGTCATGTGAAACACCATCAGTGCCAACTCACCGTGCTGCCCACTTAGTAGGAATATCTTGCTGTATCTTGTGAGCAAATAATCTAAATATAGACGTGGGGGTTTTTTGACATATAAAATAAAGGGATCATCCGTTTGCCTCAGAATGAGCAGTTTATGGGGGATGAAGAACATATATTGTGCTCATTTTCCTAATAAAATAGTAAAGTATTAACGAAACAAAACATGCCAGTCCTAGCAAGACATATATGCAAGATAAACTGTCAGAACTTAAGAACTGCCATCAAGATATTACAGCCAGAAAAATATACCTTAATTAGCATAAAACCCCCTTACTGTCTTCAAAAGATCATAGAATGGTTTGGGTTGGAAGGGACCTTAAAGCTCATCCAGTTCCAACCTCCCTGCCATGGGCAGGGACACCTTCCACTAGACCAGGCTGCCTCATCCAACCTGGCCTTGAGCACTGCCAGGGATGGGGCAGCCACAGCTTCTCTAGGCAACTCTGGAGTGGCTCACCAACCTCATAGTAAAGAGCTTCTTCCTAATATCTTCCTGACATCCACTGTCTTTCAGTTTAAAGCCATTTCCCCTTGTCCTGTCACTTCTTGCTCTTATAAAAAGATGACCAAGACTAGTTCAGACTAGCTTATTATAGAAGCTTCAAAATACACCTGAGGCTTCATTTCCAAGCAGTGTTGATTTACACACTGCATAGGACACTATAGCCTTAAGTCACAATTAACATTTCAGACTCAGTTCCTTATTTAGAAGGCAAACAGAAGGCAAACAGTATTTAAGCTTGACTGAGATGATTCAGAGGGATTCTCTACTGTGGAATGCCCCAACATTAAGTATTTTATAATATGATGGAATTAATTCAAGTGTTAGCATCACCATATCTACTGAAAAGCAAGTTTCCACAGCTCCAAAGTATTTGTTAAAATAGATTCAGTCACACTGCTGCTTTACACACATTTCCTTGTGTTCTTCATTATTTTTAGATGTTTCTTCTACTTCCATTAAGTAATCAAAAATATTTAGGAATCCAGAATGAACAGAATCTTGTACAAAACACTGTTAAATTCTTCTTTTCCCCTTCTTTTGTTATATTACAAGGAGTGTCCATTCTACTCTGCTTTTTGTAGGAATGTCCCACCATCTTTATCCTTATTCTGTCTCTTCCTGCAGTATTTCACTGCACTTTTTTATGGGTGCTTTTGCTTGTTTATTTTTAAAGAAAGCCTTCAGCATAGTCAAAATCACACAAACTGAAGCTCTTGCTCGACTAAAAAACACACACAAAATACCAGCGCTCCAAACAGAATACCCTACTATAATATTTCATCTCAAATCCTTTTTGCATTGCTACAGCATTTCACAATCCTTTCACTGCTGCTTGCATCTCACTTTCCTCCAGAGAAGCAACAATTGCTATTGCATTTTCAGTTTTTAGTATCACCAGTCCCTGCAATCAATTTCACCATTTAAGACATGCCAGCTGCCCTTTTCAAGACCTGAAAGCACACTGTCTCTGTGGAGGCAATAGCCATTAAGGCTATTTTTTCATAGTGCCTCATTACTTGTAATAGCTGTAGGTAAGGCAGGATGCCTCACTGACCGATTTCCCTAAATGAATCCTACTTGTACAGTTCTGGGAAACCCCAAGGATAAAAGACTTAAAGGGAGAAAAAATAAGAAGAAAAAAAAAATGTGTTCTGCAGCTTATTTTCTCTTTTTCTATTTCCTATCTAAATTCAGAACCTCTCAAGGTAGAAGGAAGGGCTGTAAATATAGAAAAGTTAAGATCCTACAACAGTTTAGGAAGCAATCACCTGATTTGAGTGCTGAAGGTAACAGAAAATGCTCTTGGAAAGCCAAAGCAAAAGTGAAATTACTGCTTGATTAATAATTGCTTGATTTTGTTTCCTGAACTTCCTTTTGCTTTAATTTAATACTTTTTACTTAAGACAGGTCAATGTCTTCATCTAATATTTATTTACTGCAGGTTTTTGGAAAAAAACCCAAGACAAATTCTAGAAAGCAAGCATACTTGGCAAAGCACAAAGATAATAATGAATACTAACCATGAGCCCTAGTGAGCTCTTATGGGAGTCTGAAGAAAACACATGACTGGGTAAGTGATAAGCAACATTAATAAAAGCATCAATTACTGTACTTTTTGGATGAGTTATATTTTGCTGCAATACCACAGCTCCAGAACCATCCTTAAGAAGCCAACATCAGTACCTGTTTCCTTGCTCAAGCCAGTCTGGAAAGCAAAAAGCTGAACTCTGTATCACTCCAGATGCACCTGGACCCTAACCCATCTTACCTCATAGATTAAAAGTTCAGATTCTTCAAACAATTGTGGCTGTCTACCATTATAGCTAAAACATTCCCTCCTTCATCACAGAATAGTCTGGGTTGGAAGGGACCTTAAAGATCACCTAGTTCCAACCCCTCTGCCATTGGTAGGGACACCTTCCATTATCATGTTCCCCTGCTTTTCATTTCTCCTTCAACCATACTGGACAATTAAGCAGCAAATAAGGATGAAATACAGCCTGGACCAAGTGGCTTACTTATCTGAGTTACTCCCACAGCACCAGTCACCTCTCTGGTTTAATGACAGATGCACAGATGGGAAGAGCTGAAGCTGAGATCACATCTCTTCTCTCTAGGTGTCGTGGACAGTGTGAGAAAAGGCGGTGGATGCTGCTACGGCTCTCACAGTGCTGGCCTGGCTGCCAGCACTGGGGACTGGTTGCCTTATTGCAGCCAAGCTGCTTGGGCTTCAATTTCTCTGCCAAAAATGGTGCTTTTTCACAGTGCGTGAGAGAGAGATAGCACAGTGCCCTCTCAAATAGGATTTTACATGCTAAAATTAAAGCTACGCTATTTGTTCTGCAGTGACAACTCAATGATTTTAATAAGTTCTTCGTATTATTAGGACTAATAACAACAAAAAAGGCAACAGGCCGGGAGTTTTTAATGGTCTGATGCCGGGGAACATGACAGACAGTTAATTTTGATCTCCCTTTTATTTATATTCTTAAGACTGCTTAAACAGAGCCTGCCTGTGAGATTCATTAGTTCATTTTGCAAGCTCTCCTTCAATAGCTGACATTGCTGAGGAATGAAAACCACCTCCATGACAGTCTTTAAACAAAAACAAGCACCATAAAATGAGAGGCAAACAAACTAGACCAATGAATCCATGATTATTTGCATCACTTATAACTGTTGTGCTATATTCCCTCTGGGATGGTTAGGGAACTTTAAGGATACAATTACAAACATAAACATTCCTCAAGAATCACAGCTAGAGAACAAAAACAACCTGCACCCAGCTGAGCAACTACAACTGAAAATGTTCTGCGCACATCCGGTTGCTTTTTCAAATTGTAATTTAAAGATTGCAAGAATTGAAACAGAATTATTTTAAGCAGTATCATATGTATTCTATGCGTGCATCTACATTTTTTCATAGAAAGTCAGGACACTTGATGACAGGGATCCATGGTCAAAAGAGAAGCTCAAGACATTTGAAACAGCTTTTGGTTCAGAGCTGCTTGTGCTTCGAAAGCTGCTGCTGCCCCCCAGGCAAAGGGCTGGCTGCAGCAAGAGGCCAGGTGGGATGCTGGGAGTTTGCTCCTGCCAAGAGAAATGCCAAGAACTACCGTCTTTGTCTCTGTCTTTACCTGCTCACACCTGGATTTTCTGGGCAAGAAGGGTATCATAAACACTGCTGAGAGCTGCCACCACATTTAGCCTGTTAGATCATGCCACTGGCAGCTCCTTCTATACTTGGCTAAGCAGGCTGCAAACTGCAACACCTGACTTGCTGGAACCAAAGTTAGCCTAGTGTTCACAGCCAGCAGCATTTAGTTTAGCATTTGTTATCCTCAGGCCAAGTCAGCACTTATTTCTTTCCTCAACAACAAGAAACAAATTAATCTGACTTGCATTCTAAGCAAAAAATAAGGAAGACATTTGTCATATGTGTCTCACACTTAATAAATCTCGGCTTTTTTTAAAAAACATCGATTCTGTCAGTCACCCTACTTCAGGCACGCTATGGTCAATACAGTCACCACATACTCTGTTGCATGACTTAAAAAAGCACAGTGTAAGAAAGGTGCAAACAGCTCTCAGATTATCTCCATATTTAGCTGTGATTTGCAAACATGAGCTCCCGCAGCACACAAGGACCGCTCTCGCTGCAGGCAGCGTCCCATGCTCACAGGAGCTATCTTCAGCCAGAGCGTTTGTTGACAATTCCCCAGATCCTTGGAAAGTTCAACATAAACACACACACATGCTTCAGATGTTTCCACACTCACCATAGGAAAGCTGCATTTAAGAGAGGTCCAGTTCTAAAAGTCTTCCAAGAAAACTGGTGCCCATGATGTGCCAATTCAGCTCCTGAGCAGCGTGGCACAGCTGCAGAGACAGTCACATCGCCCTGCCTCTGCCTGGGCGGCCCCAGCAAAACTGCCAAAAGGAGAACATGCCAATGGAACAGAATATAATCCAAGAGGATATAAGGGGACAATCTCGAGCACTAGTACAGGAGAGTGAAACACTGCAGCAAAAAATGGGGATTTAAACCTTTGCCAGAAGACTTGTACAGGGGAACAAGTCTCTGCATCAGTTCTTCCTGCCACCACCCAAAACTGGATTCATTGGTCTAGTTTGTTTGCCTCTCATTTTATGGTGCTTGTCTTTGCTTAAAGACTGTCATGGAGGTGGTTTTCATTCCAGAGTCTTACAGCTCTCCGTGTAAGCTGTAAGGCTTATGGCCAAGACCTTTGGAAAAAACTCCTGGCATGGAAGTGATAAGAAATATAAAACAGGGGCACAAAATATGGCACTCATCTGTAATCAGGACTTGCTATTCTAACTTCCCTCACTTCACAAAACAGACGCTAGGGGGGAAATGTTTATAGAGAAAAAACACCAGGATCAGACGAAAAATAAGACTTTACTTCCCAGTCACACACACACACACAGGAAAGAAAAAACACAAATTGGGTACACACTGAATAGACTTCTAGAAAACTATAACCTATCCATTTCAAGCAAAACTGATTTTACCTTGTCAAAGATACCATGACACTCCAACATATGACTACTTCTGCTCCACTATGATCAGTTAATGGAAGACCCTAAATACTTACCATATTGACTCATCATTATTGTTATGATTTTGGGGTGACTTTATCCCTGAAATCAGGGCTGTAATACCTCTCTTCAAAAAGTTGCTAATTCAGCTAGAAATAACATGCAACCATTTCACTCCATTTTTTTGCATGTCAGATACCTAGAAGATGACGAGAGATAAGTAGCAGAGTACTCAGAAGGTAGTGACTTGGATCTAAAATAAATATGGAGAGACCTAACTCTTAAACACACAACCGTACGCACAAGGGCTGATGCAGCTTCCTGAACAGTCTGCCAGAAAACATAGAACAGTTTGGTTGAGAACACAGCTGGCTGTAGGGAATAACTGAGCTGCTTGCAAGATTTGACTTGTACTCTTTCTTCCTCTAATCTTTTGCACAGATTAGAAAAAGAATGGAATTTAAACACTGTTTCTAAACTATTCAGTACAGAATATCCAACCCCAGGAACAATACCACTGGGGAAAAACAAAACCAAAAGCACTAAACCCCCTAGAAAAATCAACTGAACTCTGCACAGTAGAAATCACTGAGCCATAGGCTCAGGTTGTAGCTATCAAAATGGCAGTTTTGGTAAAAACTCCTTTTAATTTATTTACATGCATCTCAAGAGATTATTTTAGTCCACTTCTGCTTGAGCAACTTCATAAGTACAAAGATACATTAAGAAAAACTTAAAACTTGTGTAAACTTAATATCTTTGTAAGAAACATCTTGGATTCTAACATCTGAAATAAAAGCTACATTCCTTAACCTAAAATTTTTGTAGTGCGTTGAAACAACACAGGTACATAGTTTTGTAAGGCTATTCCTTAAAACATCTTTAACTGAATCAAATACATATGTTGAGTAAATAAGGCATATTAATATCAGTGTTGGGATTTCAATAAAATCTGAAGTTAATATTTAGATTGCTTTCTTTCAACATTTATTTTCTGCCCCCCAAAATCTTACTGTTTTGCATATACAATTACATTAGACCTTGCTGCAGTTAAAATATCACCATACAAACCAGAGCACCATGGAGCTTCACAAGCACATTTCTTGAGCCAACACTGAAAATAACCCACAGGAAAAGGCTGTTGTTGAGCATATAAATGGGTCTTTCATCAATTTTCATGTCACATTTGACTTCCCATTCTATATTTGAGATACTCTCTGGAGCTACACTTTGTTAACCTGCAATTTATACCACAGCTGGCAACCAGAGACAGAGCATGCGTGTTGGAGACCAGGGAGAAAAAACAAAATATAGTGACGCTACGTTAACTTCGCTTCCCCCCATCTTAAGGAAAAGGAAATCCATGAAAAGAATGCAAAAATTAGTTAAAAAAAAAAAAAAAACACGAAAAAACAAACACCAAAAAAAGAAACCAACACACACACAAAAACCTCACAAACCCACAGCATAAAAGAGGAAAGAAAAAGTGTTGGAGATTCATCCATAAAACTGCGCAACACCTGAGTTCCTGTTATCCATGCACAGGGGCGGGGAGGAAGAAGGCTAAAGGACACAGGGTTTTATGTGTGACTTTGCTTACTCCAGGCTCCTCCACATCACTCTAAGTCACCCTTTGGCTGAAGGCAAGAGCCGACATGCTGAGCTGGGGCGATGTCACTGGTAGGAAGGACAAGGACATCTTTGTATTGTACCAGGGGGATCAAAGGGAACAGCAGTTAGGACATTTTTGCCATCTGTGGTGAGCACTTCTTAGGTGGGAAACGAAGGATAGCACAGTTTACCCTCAAAATGGCTTTTAATGCATATATATGGACTGCAAGTGCGCCAAGGTTAATGTGATGTAATTTTCTAGATTGCACCAGACTGTGACAAAAGGAACCACCAAACCTTTTGGAGAACAGCAGAGGGATTTTGCCTAGCAGCCGGGCAGCACACCCCTGCAGTGATGTACCTCATTGCCAGCATCACTGTCAGCTTGTTCCTTCTCATACTCACAAGCACACCCAACCCCAACCACACTTGGTAAAAAGATAAAGTCAAGAACTCAAACCACATCTATTTTTATACAGCACTTGTAATTCATCCGATAAATTAGAAGTCTTTTATTATTGCGCCTCCAACTCTACCAAAAGTTTCCATGTGCTGTGCCCTTGTCAATCTGCATCACCCACCTCTTTCCTTCACAAAAATCAATAGGGAGCCCTTGAAAAGAGGGATGAAAGAAATAGCAAAGACAAAAAATCTCTTTCATAGCAATCTTGGAGATCTTCACAATTGGTTTTATTTCATATGACCTTTCAAACCTTTTCAAGACTGGATTGTATACTAGAATAATGGACTAGGCATTGGAAAAATGCAGTCCTCCAACTCCTTGCTCTCCCTCATTGCAGAGGGAGAGCATCAGACCTGAGAATCTTTCCCGATGTCAAAACAGATTAAATCAGCACATCTCAAATGCATTTGGATGAGAATGTGTCAAGATTTTTTTAAAGCAAGAAAATTCCATCTGCATGTACCCAGATCTGTCCCAGAGTCCTTGTGTCAGAACATCACTATTCCCAAGCAACAGTACTACCACTTCTCACCAATATTTCGATTTCGCACTGATTTGTACTCTGATTAGACACCCCTAAACTTCATACAGAATTTGGCTCTTCATAGTCTGTAAAAGCAAAACATAAGTCAGTAAAACAGCATGTCTGGTAGCCAAGAATTGCTTTGTTCATTCCCTGCTCCAGAGCACCACAGCTGGGACAGCCAGTTAGGCTTTGCATTCAGCCTGGCAGGGGACAGGAAGCAGAGATCTGAGCCATCTGACTCACTCTTTACTGACAAGCCCTCAGATTTGGCACAAGCCTACCAGCTGCATAACATGTACGTGAGAAAGCAAGGTAGGGAGGGAAAGGAAAAAAGGCAGGCTGAAAGAGGCAGAATACAAAAAGAAGGCCAGTGATAACACATGACTGAAGATAATGAGGGCTGATAGCAAACCCGAAGAGCCTATTATCAAAGCTATTCTATTAAAACCTGAAGTAAAATTGCAGAGAAGGAATTCAATGTGCAACTAAGGGCGGCAGAAGCCAGCTAGAAACACAGGAGGAGACTGGAAGATAGGATGAGCCTTTAGAAGTGATGGAGGAAAAGAGACCTGCCTTCTTCAGATCAAAAACTAATCCAGTATCATTGTAAGAAGCAGATGAAATAATAATAATTAAAAAAAAAAAATAATCTACATACCTGGCATCTACTTATTAGGAAATTAGATCCTCTAATAAAATTCAGTAAAAAAAAAAAATAATGGTTTAAAATGCATAAATGACACCTTCAACACCTAAAATGTATTTTGTGCATTCAAATCTCAGCATAAGTGTTTGAAAACTGTTTTTAAACACTATTTAGACCCTGCAGTATTTTATTAATTTAGTGTTTCTGAATGGGAAATTTGCAATTGCAAAAAAAAAAAAAAAAAACAAACCAAACCCTTCCCTAAACACCACATTTATTTGGTGCAATACTGCTCATCAGAAGCATGTCTCAACCCTAACAAAGTTCAGTACATCAAAGAGAAGCATGTACCAAAGCAAAGCGCTTAACCACACAGATTTCAATACTAAATTCAATATTCCAGGAAGGCTTTCATGCACACTTAATTGACCTCTGGGGACTCAGCCACCACAGCAGAATTTAGTCCAGAAAACTAAACTTATGTTTTGCATTGAGATGCTCATTTCTGGAAAACCAATAGATTATTGTAAATCAGCAGGGGTGGGACAAATAGGAAGCAGTATTTAATTAAACCAACATTAAGATTTCAAGGGATTATTGCCACATGACACAACACCCCTCCACCCCCAAGACCTTTCCAAAGGAAGATCCTAGCTGGAAACACAACACAGCTACAGATTTTGTCATGATCAATTAGCAGTCATGTACGTTTACAACATCTTGAAGGAACACTCAGAAGTACCCAGTAAATACAGTAGGCTGTTCCTTGAAGGGTGAAGGAGCAGACTTACTCAACCTGAAGTACAATTGTCTTGCCTAGAACAACATTACAAATACCAACAGGAAGCCCACAAGATCCAGAAAAGTTTAACTTTCTGTTTTCTGCAGCATGACAGATGTCCCAAGGCACATTCATTGTTCCTTTGCGTCTTTAGATTACCAGACAAATATACACTCAATTGTACTTTTAGTTTTAAGGCTGACATGAAGTAACTCAAAAATGAAGCGGTGAGTGACAACTGATACCCACCATTAACTATCCAGGCCCATCATTTGCATTTAAATCCCTGTGGGGAGGCCTAAGCAAATGAAAGGTACCCGAATTTAATAAGACATATGAAGTTCAGGTAAGTCTGTCAGAAACTATTACCATTCTCCACTAAAGCATACTGGTTTCACCAGAGGGGATCAGGAGGAAATTTCTCAGTAACCACTAAAGCAGTGTGTATATTATGAAAATTTTATCTCTTCCTCCAGAAAGAGATATAATATGGGGTGGTAAAGACACCATCAAACTCTTCTGGTAATGGCAAGTCTAGCATTCAAACTTAATATACTGCCTATGTGCTATTATGACGAGAAGCAAAGGCAAACATCTACGAATTTCTCAGAAGAACAATCTCATTTGTACATTGGCTTTAATCATAAGATAATTTGCTCTGAGATCCCCATTAGCAGTGCATTACAGGAGTTCTACGTGCCAAGACCTATGGAAAAGTTAAGTGCGTGTTCTGACAGGCTGGGGAAAAGCACGGGCAGTGATTACTTCAATGACATCAGCACTGTCTCTCTAACTGGTTTTATAATACCACCTGGCCCAGGAAATTGTAAAAGGCTCTTAAAGAACTATGCAGAAAAGGTAAGATGACATTGATAAAAAGGTTCAAAAGATTCGAGATAACAATGTATGGGAAAACTGGAGGAGCTGCCTGGCTGGCTCTGTCTGGGCAAGGACCCTTACACCTCCCAGGCCAAAACCAAAAGGAATACCTGTACCTGCTCTTCTGGGTGGCATCTGATCCAAGTCAGGAGACCTCTGCCCTATTGTGTCCCCTTCTTTTCCTGGGGATTTCTTTGTACCCCAAGATCTACTGAAGTAACTGCAAGCATTAATTTGTCTCCTAAGGGAGTTTCTGACTATGTAATTTAGATTAAAACAACCACTTGTATAAAGGGCTTTAGTTATGGTTTTCTATGTGTGCTTTTTAAAGAAAAACACAACACAAACCCACTTATGCCAAGAACAGTGAGCTTAGGGAGCAGCTACAGGTAGAGATGTGCCAGGACGCAAGAGATCACTTATATCCCTTTAATCGCCAGTGGTACTAAGGAAGGTTTGCATGAAAAGGGAAGAAGTATGTATCTCCCACACTCGCCAGTTAAGAAAACTGTGAAATTTCACTCAAGGAGCAGCTGCAGTCTTATGTCTACCATGCTTCATACAGCAAAACTGTCCTTTACTTTTCCTAAAGCAGACACATTCACCTGGAACCTAAACCACAATACAAACCAAAACAGACTGCACAAACTGCATAATCAAATCAAGGGGATACCAACAAGACTATAGTCAAAATGCCTGAAAGATACCCAGAGATTAGATTTAAACAAAAAACATACACTTAGCCAGGAACTTAGAGTATACCAAAGACAAAACCACGAAACACCCAACTGCAAACAAGAAGCACACTCAACAGCCACATGAATAAATACACCAATACCAAGTCCATAAACAGAAATCCTACTTCCCATGGTAAGGCTTCATGCTTTCAATCAAACACTCCAGTGTTGAGATTATCAACTCTCTAAACAACCATTAACATGAGATACCACTTAAAATATTTGTCTCCACCTATATAAGATGACATGGTCCCCTAAAGAATGGTCATCTCTCATTCTTTGGAACATATGTATGCTATGCACACATTCAAAATTAAATGAATCTTAGTAACTCTCACTGAAAAATTAAGTTAAATGTGACTATCTATAAGCTATCTTGTTTATTCTTTTCATGATCAATATATTATCAACAGTGTAAAGAAGTTTGCTGGGAACTATAAAATATACAGGCTGCATATTTCATTCGAAACCTTATTGATTGTTTCAGATAAATCTTTAAGATCTGTAAAACCAGATGATTAGCTGAAGAAGTTAAATGATACCATACTGGGTGAAAACAATGCTTTACCTGCTAACACACTCTGACAGTCACAATAAGTGATGCTATTTAGGGAGAACATATGAGTTTGGCCATTCTCTAAGGCCCATTCCTCTTCCAGCATACACAGAGTATAATAGATACTAAAATATCCGTTCCTGCCTTTTCCATTTAGCATCTGTTTTGGACATATCTATAAATTGGTCCAATCCCTTTTTGAATCGGCTGATGTTATCTGTCTCCACCACCTCCTGAGACATTGAAACACAGCAGCAACCCGCAGCGTCAAACTCCATCTTTCAATAATATTCTGTGAGAGTCATGCAAAACTTGTGCACCACTATCACCTTTGCTGGGAGCACAGGGAGGTGCAGAAGACTCACTATATTCAGCGAGAGGCAGTATCTTTTGTTGTATCTGAAAAGCTTTCATGACCTGATGAAGAATTTTCATACCCAAAAGCCTGTCTGCTTTCCCCAGCTCTATCAGCTGATCTAAAAACATATTAATTCCCCTTACAAACGTAGCAACCACGCACTCCACAGATGCTTATTCAACTTTGTCCTCAGATAGTGGTAGGGTTCATTCCTCCCCATTTAAGTATTCTTAGATACAAATACATGATCATGCCTGATCTGCTTTACTTAAATCTGGAAAAGCACATAATTAGTTTCCCAAATTCCAATCATACACGAGGGAGAACGAGCCTACTTTTCCTCTTGACTCTACTAAATGCAGTTTTGAAACCGGCAAAAGCATATAGAAAGATATACAGCAGCTGCTGTCCTGCTGACATTTCATCAACTCATCATCTAAACACATTTATAACAGCTAGAATCACAATGGAGCTCTTGAACTTCTCTTTTCTCTTTACCTGCCAAGTCTCAAATGCCTGCTTGTAGCTTCACAAGGCTCCTCAACTTCACAAACGCCAGGGTTCTGGTCTTCCACGCTGCTCGAGTTCTGCCATTCAAAACAGAGATCTCTCCTAGCACACATAGCAAAAGGCAAATTCTCATACTCGGGTATTTCCTCATAGTGACGCACGTTCTCATACTCTGGAGCACAAGTGCTGGTTACAGAATTCAAATCTATTTGTGACAAATTCTCTCCTGAAAATACATGCCCCTCTAAACACTCCAGCCTTTGGTTATCTCGCATCTCAGGTTGACTTCTGTTTCTCTGCCGCTTCTTCTGTAACGCTGGACTACTTATTTCTATGGAAGGCAGCTTGGTAGATTTAGCTTTCCTTTCATGGCCTACAGATGCTATATTCCGGTTGTTACCGCCTCCATACCCATCTCCAGTGGAAAGGTTGGCAATAGCACTATCCATTGACTGGCTGCCTTTAGACAGAAATTTTTGGAAGTCGCTTTTCATTAAGCAAACTGACAGTTTCATGTTGAGAAACTTTTTCAAGCTATTCTTCTTCTGATGGTCTTTGCAAGGCTTGTCTGTCCTTTCCATATCCACAGACGAGAGAGATTTGGCCCTAGGCTTCGTCACAACAGTCAAGTGGTTGAAGCTGGTAGCAACATTAGCAGTTTTTAATGATTCAGAATTTCCTGAAAATGGAAGAATAGGATGAGGTAACTTCCAGACAGGTTTCTCAGAAAGACGTTTGGGTATGTCACAGGATGACAGTGCACTTTTCTCCTTGGCTGGTGGATGCGTGAAATGAGATCCTTCCAGAACACCATTCGATTTGTCCTCACTGGAGCTGTAAGAACTTTTCTCCACAAGCTCTGCTGATGCAGCTTTTTTCAGCACGCCAGCAGCTGGAAGGCTGTGCCTCTGTGGTTTCTTAGGAACGATTTTTGGAGAACTTTCATCCTTTAGTTTAACTTCTTTATCTTGCATTTTTTGTGGGGAAACATGGAGGCTATTGGAAGCAGACAAGTGCTTACTGCTAGTTAATTTGAGCTGCTTTGGCAAACTCATGGACAAAATATCACACCTGACAAAGTTAGTCCTTTTGTCCACAGTATCTAGCATACTGGCATCATCTGTCATCTCATCCATGGAGTTAACTAAGTTATGGCCTACATTTAAAGAACATTCAACACTTTCCACCAAATCAGAAGTTTTGTGTGATAACTGAGGCAAAAGATTCTGTGAAGTTGACTCTTCCATAACAAATGCCTTCACCTGATGCATTTTGTCTACATTGTGCTCAGTTATCTCAGATTTTTCAGGATGAAGCACTTCTATGTTATTGTTATAACAAACACTCTGACCAAGGATATTGATTTTTGCTGGCTTTTTACAGCTTTGGTCCACAAGCCCAAAGGAATCTTTCTCTGAATTAGATGGTTCCTTTGTTCCTTCTCCTGTGGTGTCTATGCCATCCTGACGGACTAGACATGCAGCTCGTGGCTTTCTTGGCTTAGGGATAGGAAGCACTTTTGAGCTCAGAACTGAAGATGTTTCAGAGGAGGCTTTATCAGCATCTGCTTTCATACCTGTTTCACCTGAAAGCATACCATCGCCACTTACATTTTCATTTTCCAGGATTTCCTGGTCCAATGGGCAAGAGCAATTGTGGTTATTTACAGTCAAACTAGGACAAATTTCAGACATCTGAAACTCATCAGCAGTAAGCTTACCATCAGTATTTTGTTGCTCCCCTTTAGCTACCTCGGAAGACAATGAAGACTGTACAAGTTCCATAAACTCAATTTTAACATCGTTCTTGGAACTGCTGCTATTGCCTTTGTCCAGTTTATCTGCATACCTTCGCCTCACAGGACTGCTGTTAGGAAACATACTATGAGTTAGAACATCCTTAAGTTTCTCTTCCAAAATGCTGGCTTTCAAAACAACCTGATTTCTGTTTGCCAGTTTTTCATTGTGACTGTCCCCCAGAGCTAGTGCATTTTTTTCACCATCTTTGATGTTCTCCAAATTTCCAAAGTGCTCAAAAATGATCTGAGTTTTACATGTGTTCTCCCCATTTCCAAGCTTATGAAGGCATTCAAATTTGCAAGATGACATTGGCAGAATATATGCTGTGTTACCAGTACTCCCTTCCAAGGCTTCATTTTTACAGTTCAAGTGGTCTAGCGTTTGAGAAGAATCTCCCCTGTGCTCCTCAAAGCTTTTTGTGCTTTTTCGTGTAGATGACGGAGGTTTAACTTCTGGAACAGAGGAGCTCTTGAGAACCTTTGGTTTCGGTGCAATTGCTGGCTTGGTTTTCCTTGCTGCTTGTATAACACTAGAAAGTACAACATCGGGCTTCGGTGCAACAGGTGGAGGTGCTGCCTTGTGTCCTACCACAAATTTGGGTTTGGGGGCCACTGGTGGCTTCTTAATCTCTAGGAAGGATGGAAAAAAAAGATTTTAGTCACCATCAGCCCGCAGAACAACTTCACCTGCAGCACAGTATTATTAGTTATTTGTAACATCTAAATCACGTGATCTACAAATCTCAGTGTGTGTATATATATATTTCTCTTAAAAACATGCCTCTCTTCCCTGCCACTGCTTTTTTAGTTGTTGACTTTGTTTTAACAGGCACAGTCAAGGAGTGGTAGGAAAAGTCTTCAAGGGTAACTTGTTTGCTAAAAACCAGTTTAGCTTTAGGAAAGTGCATTTCCTTGCTTAGATGTAAAAATTATGCTAGCAAAACCAGTAGATTAGCCTGGTTTTGCAGTTTCAAATATTATAATACCATTTTCACATGGCACAAATATGTTAAGTGCCTCTTGTATAATAAGCTATGAAGGTAAAAGAAATCTAGAGTAGCAATCAAGACAGTTCAGTACCTTCCCCTGCCACCTTTGGAAATGTGTAACCTAAAGTTCCCTTTTCCCTTCCTCTTCTTTTCAAACAATATTGAGATGGATTACCAGACCAGCTGTAAAACTGGCACATCACTACCCACAGTTCAGTGAAATGAGTCTGTGGTGTGAAGTTAATGCGCTAATTTGTAGCAAGTCAGCACTTTCCTACTGTAAAACACTATTTGTGTGCAGCTTATAAAATTACTCTTCCCCACATGCTACTGTCTGACCTAGAAACAGTCACAACTGCTATGACTTATGACCCACTTGACAGCACAAGATGACAAACCCTGGGAAGAGCGGACAGCCGGAAAAGGAGCACGTGAGGAACTAGGAGATTATGGAGTTTTGATTGCGTTGTTGGTTTGGGGTTTTTGTTTGGTGGGGGACTTTTTTCTGTATGCCTTCAACATTTTTATATTGCAGAAGGTCATTTATGACCAATTTATTTCCATACGCTGGAATAATTTTAGATTTCTAAGTGCTCTGAGTGATTTTTGACATATGAAAATTGACTTACAAAGTAAACAAGTTCCTCATTCCAGTTTTTGTGGGGTTTTTTTGGGGGGGAGGTAGGTTTGTTTTGTTGCTCTGTTTTTACATACTACCTCTGGTTTTACCTTTGTTTTGAATAACATTTTGGCATACTTTCAGGAAGTCATATACACGTTAAATAAAACTCTCAAGCAAACATGCTAATTAATGTTTCACGTGCAAGGAGACTGCGTAAGCCATTGATTTATTATCCCCTTTGAACTGTGGGTTTGGTGTTTGGCTGTTTTATCATGATTATTATTATAGATGTGCAACTGTATCCTAATCTCTAGCCTAGAAATACAAGAATGAAGTTTCAGGCTTGATTTTTTTTCTGGTTTGGATTTTTGCTGTTTATTTGAAAGAAACCTAGATGGTATTAAAAAGAAAAAAAAAAAGCCAGATGCCCTCAGTTGCAAGCATTTCCCAAACACTGAGCCGCTGCTCTAAGCAGACAGCCAGAAACAATGTCCCTACTATAGAAACAGGAAAACCATGTTTTTCTAGGACATGAATCATTACAGGGTATCCAGGCTGACCCCACTTACACTTAGAATAGCTGTCTTTGCTGAAGTTACATTAGCAAAGAGATAAACCCAATGGCAGCGACAATTTTTGAGACATTTTGCAAGGGTGAAAGCAGAATTTCTTTCCAAAGCTCCCTATAGCCAGCAACACAGCCCTACCAGCTAGTGCAAAGGGTGTAGTACCACCTTCTGCTTCCCGTCCAAAGACAGGTTTCCCACAGATTGGAGAGTGAATAGTCACTATGAAAAAATAAATAAATTAACCCTTTGAATGGGCAACTACCAATTCTGAACAGCAGAAGTGTGTACACTCTCCTCCAGACAAGGCAACTGCCTGTTCAGTTGCAGAATGAAGAGATGGCAATAAAGGAGCCTGTTTTCTACGGTTAAAAAAAAAAAAAAATCAAGTAATGGATGCCCAGTTTGTCACAGAACACAAAACAGTAGTAGACCTGGGCCATGTTCAGTAACATTTATGAAGTTATTAAAGCTCCCTGAAAACAGCGGAAAGACAGTCTGTTTGGGAATCCTTCCTGATGCCCAAATGAACGAAACAGATTGCAGAAGATACAAGAGATTAAATACTGGCTAGGCAAGCGATATCCTGTGGATTATTTGTCCCACTCTGCAAACTAAAGCCCATAAACCTTGGAAGTTTCTCTCTCTATAGTAGGACTGCCTAACATTTTGCACAGCAGTCAAACTAGGTTACACTGCAGGGCTTTCAACTAGTATTTATTAAGGAGGACACTAAGAAGTTATTATATGATACCATTACCTGAATAGCAGATTCAAAACTAAAACATGAAAATGTAAGGGAATGCGAAGAAAACAAACCAGTCATTTATGTGCCAGTAGTGGAAACCTGGATAATGAACAGAGTGAGAAAAATTCGCTTTTGTTAGTCAGTGCTATTCAATATGATTTCTGAAGCTTACTAGAATTTTTCAAATTACTCCAATGTTAAAAAGCATTGGGAAAGACAGAAGAGACCAGCAAGTTGTATAATAAAGACACCACTGTCTGCTTTAAAGTAATTGCTCATTTCGTCTAGAGTAGATATGGGTCAATGTATTAACAGGCACATTACAGTCTCGGTATCAATACAGATATGCAGTCAACCGCTCAATCAGAAAGGAATGTGATGAAGAGCCCTTTCAAACATAAATATGACGTGAGAGGAAAGACTGCAGGAAAGGAATGCATACCAGTAGTTTTCCTCAACAAAATACTCTTAAGTTTCTGAAAAATACATGTGATGAACTTGTTAGAAAAAAGTCACAGCAGCTAGGCAAGGGTAAAAATATATTAGATTTCAATTAGAAATCAAGAATTAAAGCTCCGTTGATTATAAAATAATTTCATTCACTGTGTGTGGTTAAAAACCAGTTCTACATAACACAGTGCTTTAAAAGGGACAACTTCCCATCCTGCACAGAAAGAAAACTAAGGAGGAGGCAACTGTTATATATAAAGGTGTAAGGAATGACTGGAAGTCATATGAGAACGACTTTGTTAAATGACAAGCATAAGCAAGCTTCTTTGGTGAAAAACAATAAATATGATCAAAGAAATGTTATATAACCAACTCAAGGAGTTCTGAGTTGTTTGAACAATGGGCTTTTTCCTGGTGCCACATGGAACTGTTTACCTATGAATAGAGATGGTTGGCTAAGCTTGGGAAAAGTAAAAACGTAAGAGAATTTGGAAATCACTGCAGATAGTTATTTTGAGAGCCCCATGCAAGTCTGCAGCTAAGTGGTAAATAATCCTCTGAATTACAAGGAGATAAATATCAAAAGATGAAGGGAGCAGAAAATACTTCTGTACACAGCACCTGCCAGACTGTTAGTGACATGCTGTGTCACCTTCTGGCATTCTTAGGTGAAAGCTTGGGATGAATGCAAGGAATATAAAGTATCCAAGGTCTAAAAAAATCGTGCCTTGAATCCCAAGAAAGCTCATCCTGCCTAATTTAACCAAGAAGCTGAGAAGTGAGATGGTAATAGTATATATACTTATGTACATGTGAAAGATTTTTGGTAACAGATGGCCCTTTAAAGGGGAAAAAAAAAAAAAAGACAGGCTGGGATCCCACAGCTGATCACTGATGTCTGACAAGTTCAAACTTGTAACAAAGCTTTAAAATTCTTATTAAACTCAAAGGATAATTAACTACAGGAATATCTCACCTAGGGTTGTGGTAGAGTCACCAGCACTCAGGATCAACCTAAGCTCACTTTCTGAGATGTGTAGAAGTTTCAGAGGACATTGTGCTCTGGATATTGCATTCTCTATCTTATCTTACTCAGGAGATTAGAACAGAGAACCACGACAATTTCCCCTGCTCCCCCCTAGAATCATACCCCATTTCTCCAAGAGGACTCCTGCATTATGGGTTACTAGTAATGAACCCAAATGTAAGAGCAGAAAGTCAATTTTTTATTTGCATAAACAGATTAAATGATTAGGAGGCAGAAGCAGCCAGATATCCTCTGGTTTGCTTGACTAGACAAAGGAAGAAATCCATAAATAAAGTGACTAACAAAGCTGCCATCACCAACAGGAAATCTACTGCTCATCAGGAACAGCCAACACTGCATTCAATGCTGAAGAAAAAAAAAATGCTCAAAAATACCAACAAACCCAATAAATACCCTTTAGAAAAGTGGATTAAAAAGGGCAGTATTTTTCTAACAATAAATAGCCATTAGCACCACCTATGCAGATGAATGCATATGCTGCTCTTTCCTACTTCAGGTCACACCACAGAGAACTCGTATTTGTCCCTCCGGTGAATTATCTCCTCCAGTGTGCTGAGGAAAAACCAACACACATTCTCAGCCTGCTAAGCTCCTTTGCACCCAACACTCATTATTGCTCGACTAGCACATGCTCCTGTCCTTCCTTGAGGTTCCTTGTCCTCTTGAGGTCCTTTCCAACCCTAACTATTCTATGATTCTACCTTCAAGTTTGTTTAGACGAGGATGAGAACACCCTGGGGCAATTTCTGCTCTCAATATTTTGGCCTCTAAGAGCCCATTTCTTCAGATGGTAGGAATTGGCAACTGAGGACCTCATTTAAAATTGCTTTTGTGCCTTTTCCTATGCAATATCATGAATGAGCAGCCAACAAGACAGCACAGACTTAAGCACTACTGTTACACAGCTTTAAATCTTCTCCTCAAATTTTTACCTCGTTATCTTGCCTGCCCAGCACAGGAACAGGGAGAAAAAAAGATATAATAAGTTGAACTGAGGTAAAAAATAATCAAACAGCACTACCTCTTCTGCAAAAAAAAAAAAAAAAATAAAACTACTGTTGCTAAAGGAACATTTTCCCAGGTTATCTTTATGCCCACACTTTTGAAATTATGTTAACAACCTCTACACTTAGGAACCACAAAGGAACAGGTTATGTTTACCTGCATCTGTTCAAGAAATAGGGACAAAATGGTTCCGAATGCTGCAGTGCACACATAACTTGATATTCATGTCCTTGCAATGCTCTGCATGAACAGAGGCCTCTCTCCAGGTATTCAGGGTCCCCTATGGGACTGTGTCTACCCATCCAAGAGGTATCCCCATGGCAGGACCCTGCAATCCAACCTAAAGCAATATCCCTTTTTAACCACAAAACAGAAGGAAGACAGTAAGCAATTAATCAGTGTGACATAAGATGTTGACAGCAGCTAGACCTAAACTTAAGGTATGGGTACACAATCAAGTTACTATGGTGTAAGCCAAGGTGTGAATTTAACAAATCAGCTACTTAGTAGAAGCTGGTCATACATATAATCTTTCTTACTATACAGTATACAAGGTTTATTCCTTTTCACCTATGAGCGAAATTTATTTCACATGTACTAGGAAAGGAAAAGAGCTTGAAATAGTTACCGCTTAATAACTGGCCTACTGCAAATGTACATATTGGCTTTCTCATGGCACCTTATTTACATATGCATACTGTATTTTTAGAGTTAGGAAATCACATCTGTAGGCTATATATAAAAATAACATGATGCCCAGAAGGTATCTACCAAAGGATCCATGTGCTGTTCCTTCTTAAGTGAAGGAAGAACTCACTCCAATAGCTAATTTACTGTTCTTGAGACTACTTTCGGCTTAAAACACTACCACTCACCAGACACAAAACAAGAAAGCCAATCTGGCTTTTAAAGAGCATGCAGGAAGAGAAATACTTATTGCTATACGCTTGGGATAGGCTCAGTGGTTATTGTGATGGCACTTAATATTCATACACTTCACAGAGAAACAGCTGAAGTATTTTAAAACTCCCATTCTCCATCAACTTAAGTTTTAATGACTCACAAAAAGGCTTTTCGGTTCACTTTGCTTTCAGTTACAGAAAGTAGGTTTCATTAGGTATAAACACCTCATAAAAGTATTCCGACATCATTAATTTATTTCCTGACAATGCGTATTTATTTTCTCATTATGCAGAGGCTCTGATTTTCTCAGGTGTCACAATGCCCAAAAGAAAACAAAAAAAGGAATGAGTCATGACATCCCGGAAGATAACACATGTAGTTTTTAAACTGTAAGGGAAAATGATGGTTTCCAAGCCACTACAGTTTTAGAAAACATCCTAAATAAACTGCAAAAGGAAAACATTTATTTCAAAATCTCAGGTTGTTCAATGACTTGTTGAAATAAAACAGGAAAGTTGGGGACAACTTCAGAGTAAGGAAAGGAGATGAATAAACAACCTTGTAAGATTGCATGCAGAGATAGAGCCAAGTAACTCTAATGAGAGTTGACATGTTAGAGGGTTAAAGGGACATTAAACCCTGTAGGTCTCATTTTTTGAATCCTTGAAAGCAATGAAGTTTGACTGGAAAAGTCATGTTGATTTTGTTTATTCTATTCCTGCTATGTTCCCTCCCCCGAATTACACTTTTGACATTAAAATACACTACATGTTTTCATTGCTGTCAAATCAGATTTCAAGCCTAAGCTATACATTCTGCCCACATTAAATAAGCTGTATAGATTCACATATAAGGTCTGTTTCTTCAGCAAGAAATACTAAATGTCAAACTCATAACTCTGAGCTTTTGTTTTTCCCTTTTAAAGGCAAAGCACATACTTGAAGACGGCACAATAGTTCCAGGAGAAAATGAGTAAATGCACATTCATCAGCATTGTATATAAAGAATATGCATGAGAAAGCAGTGACAGAAGAACAGCTATAAATGAAGGTTAAAACCAGCATACAGGTTGATCGCTACAATAAGATAATTTTTTAATTATCTAGAAGTACTTAAATAAGTGCTACAGTTCTTTAGCTCTAACAAGGCCAGATATACATACACATCTTTAAATCTGCAAGCAACAGTTATGGCAGAACTCCTTCACCTATCACTGAATTACATCCAGCTCTGGACTGAAAAGTAACTGAAATGATTTTGTAGAGGAACTACAGAAAAGATATATGGCAAGAAACTGAATATGCGCTGCATTACTTAGAAAGGTAGAAGGCAAGCTGGAACAGAGTTAAGGCCAAGTCATCAATGTTGGACCTTTCACATCAGCCCATGAACAGGATCTGTGTTTTGTATTTCTCTCCATATCATAGTCCCTTCAAGCAGTACGGTATCTCTTACAGAATCCTGCATATCAAGCTTCAGTCACTCCTACCTGCTAATCCTACTTAAAAAATATTAAATCAATGCAGATGATGCTGTACAAGGTTGGTTTGTTGTTTTTTTTTTTTTTTTCCAAAGGTACATGAAATGTTTTAAAGGTACGTTAAAAGAAGACACAAGAGACACTCAAGCCCTTCAAGTTAACCTGAAAGAAGAGCAGAAGGATTTCTAGGCATTTCAAGTTCCATCTGAAGCCCTTACACGTGGTGATAAGATTTTCACTGAAGTGTTGTGTTGCAATCAGTTGTCAGAAATCTAGCTTATGCAGCACAAACGAGGAATAACTGAACTCACAATGAAATAATTTCAGTGTGGGAAATAGACCCTACATATCACAGGCCTGAAATTAAGATTTAGGAATTGGTAAGTTTTTGTGTGAGCAATAGCTTTATAAAGCACATCTGTATATTTCAGGAGCTAAATTCTGCAGCAGTACAAAGAGATGGATATTAAACTTTCAGAACTGTCTTCTGGCAGTCCTCAATCATTCCATACCCTGCCTAGGAGCTCTTTAACCAAAATGTCAAAAACTGTCATGACACTGTCAGCAGGATCATGAATCACTGAATCACAAAATGGTTCGATTTAGAAAAGACTTTAAAGATCATCTAGTTCCAACCCCCCCTGCCACAGGCACACCTTCCACCACACCAGGTTGCTTAGAGCCCCATCCAACCTGGCCTTGAACACTGCCAGGGAGGGGGCAGCCACAGCTTCTCTGGGCAACCTGGGCCAGTGCCTCACCAGTGAAGAACTTCTTCCTAATATCTAATCTAAATCTAGCTCTTTCAGTTTAAAACCATACTCCCTTAGTCCTGTCAAAATAGATGCTAAAATGAAAAATAAAATGAGAAGACGCTAAAATACTGAAATAGCTTAGTGTTTTCTTGCAGTTCAACTGTACTTGCGATCACCCAGTCCTAAAACCTTCCCTGCTTTCACTGGAATTGGGTATCGGGGGGCAGACCCAGAGGGTGTTCTGCTTGTTTCACCTGTTCCACATACATTTATTTTATCCTCATATAATCCATCAGCCACAAAATACTCTTCATCCCTTCTTCAACAGCCTTCACATATCCATCAGCTTCCCTCTTCCTGCCCACCAGGACTTTATGTCTTCCACGTCAAATCCCTGACTAAATTTCACATTTTCCATGAAACTATCCCACTTCTTATTGATACCCCTCTGCATCCCTTTCTCTTTTGCTCCCTAAGTGACTTTGTTCACCAGAACCACTTTCCTGCTCATCTTCCCATGAAACACCATCATAATATAAACTAAACGAAGAGACTCAGTCACACAACCTCATCTCTGCAAGTGCCGAAATCACTGTTTAGTCCTAAAAATCTACCCAACTTTCTGCAACTTCATACTGGAACGGACTTTAACAGCCCAGCTCTAAGCTCTTGAGCACCCCCTAACATTTATCTTTTATTTGCACAGCTGTTTAACTCAAAAAGATCAGGGGTGGGTTGCAGTATCAGCGTATGATGCAAACATACAAGGCAGCTATTAAGCAGAGATGATATCCCACTTTATTGCATGCTTTTCAAGATCTGAACAAAATCAGTTCCATCATATGTATCGAAAATGGGAACATATTAAATTAAGCAGAAAGATGCATTAAATAACTTTTTATTGTCCAGTGAATTCTTATTAGCTAAGAAAGATCAGATAACTTAATCACAATATAGTTTGGGTTGGAAGGGACCTTAAAGATAATATAGTGCCAACTGTCCCTGCCATGCGCAGGGACGCCTTCAGTGCTGGACTCAAGTAACTGTTTGACGTATTTGAGAGTAAAACACTGGGAACAAGGCTGACAGTTTTGCTTGAGGTCAGTGTACTGCCTTTTTCTTCAGAACACCCCTCATCCCAATCCTTACAGGAAGCACTTCGCTGCTTCAGGTTTACACTGTAATTTGTTATGTTCCACACAATACATCATAACTTACACATGACACCTTTTCAATGCGGAAACGACTATTCTTATTTTTAAGACTGCGAAAGGAATCTACTCAAGTAACAGATGGGTGAACAAATGTACTAACAGCACACCACCGTGCTGCCAAATAAACAAAAAACTCTGAGCAACTCCCTCAAACACGGGGAGCTCTTGTTTTAAACGAGGAATTTGCCTTGCAGCTCTTTTAGCCGTAAAATCTGGCAGCGGCCAGCAGACGGGGGAGGAAAGGTAAGGAAAGCACTGAAGTTGGCAAGCCCAAGAGGGAACGCTCTCCAGTACCCCCGTCCCTGCGGGAGGGCTCCAGCCGGTACCAGCCCGACCGAGGCAGGTATAACTGGAAGCAAAGCCGGAGCTTTGACGCTGACAAGCTTTGGCAGAGCCGCGAAGTCAGACGGAGCGATAACCCCGAACCCCAGCGCCGGCCCGGCGGACGCTCCGTCGCTGCCTCAGCCCCACGCGAAGCAACCCGCTCGCTCCGTCGCCAGAGAGGCGGGACCGAACGGAGCCGTCCGTGTGCGCGGAGAGCCCGCACAGCCCCGAGGCCGAATGTCCCGGGGAGAAGAGGGGAACGGAGCGCCCGCAGGGGACCCCGGGGTAGTGCTGCCCGACGGGCCGGCAGCAGGGTGCGCTCGGGCCGCCACCCCAAGTTTCCTCCGGGGCGACGGGGGAACGCAGCGCTCAGCCCCGCCGCGGCGGTGCTGAGGAGGGGAGCCGGGCGCAACCGGTCGGCGCTGACGGGACAAGAAGCGCAGCGACGGCACCTCCCTCATCCCGCTCCCCACCGCCGCGGCGCCGGGCCCCGCTGGCCGCCACGGGGGAAGGCGAAGCTCCTGGCCGGGCGGGCGGAAGGGAACCGCCGCTCCCCAAACTTTCCCCGGACACTCACCGGCAGAGCTCATGGTGGTCCCCAGGCGCCGCGCCGGCCTCCCCCTCGTCCCTTACGCCACGGCCCCTCTGAGGACTGAGGAGAAGGAGCCCATTGTTCCCCCGCGCCGCCACCCAGCCACAGCAGCGGCACCCCCCGCGCGCCGCCGCATACCGCCCCGCGGCTGCCGGCACAGTGAGCGCCCGCAGCGCCCGCAGACAAACCCGCCGCCGCACCGGGGCGCCCCCTGCCGGGCCCGCTCCTCTCCGTGCACCGCCCCGCCCCCGGTTCCCCGGAAGCGGGCCTCGCGGTGCCTCCTGGGGGCTGTAGTTCTCCCCGGCGCCAGGCAAGGCCGGGTTGGGCGGGGAGGGGCCGCCAGCGGCGCGGCGGACTCTGTTTCCCAGAGTGCCCACAGGGGGTGGCATGGCGGAGAAGGATGACACCGGAGTTTGACGAAGAAGTGGTGTTTGAGGTGGGCGCGGGGGCCTCCCGGGGCGGGTTGGGCCCGTGTCTCTCCGCCCCAAGCCGGGGCGTTGCGCCGCGGCCCCCGGGGGCGGTGTGTGCCGGGCGGCCCTAGGTGGCCGTTGGGCGTGAGGCGGGCGTGGGGCCCGGCCGGGGTAGTGCCTGCCGCGGGCGGGGAAGCGGGAGCAGCAGGTCGGGGCGGTGCTCGCCCTGACAGGCGGGACGGCGCGGGGTGTCCCGCTCTCCAAAGCATCCCCGGGGCTGGAGGGGCGCCCCTCCGTCCAGGCCGCTGGCGGGAGAGGGAGCCGGGCCGGGGAGCGCTCAGCTGGGGAAGGGGCGATCCTTTGTGCGGCTGCCGCCGGGACTGCCTATCCGCGAGGTTGGGGTTGCCGGCCTGGCGACCTCGGCGAGAGATCTCGGGAGACCAGTGTCGGCGGGTGTCCCGCCCAGCCGCCTGTGCCAGCCTTTGGGCACCGTTCGGGGACCGTTATGGGCTGAGGAGGGGCGCACGGCCGGCCGGGGTGCCGGCGAGGTGGGGCTTCCCGCTCCGCACTGACACTGAGCTGCGGGGTCAGGGTGCTGAATCCGCTGTGCAGCTAATAACCCCAGCTTCTAAATCTGTGTAATTCACGTATAAAGGTACATTTCAGCATGCGCTCACCTGCGTAGTAAGTACTGAAACCACTTAATCTTAGAATCATAGAATGGTTAGCGTTGGAAAGGACCTTAAGATCATATAGTTCCATCTTCCCTGCCATGGGCAGGGACACCTTCCGAGCGTTTGTTATTTACAGGGTTTGCATAAAACTTTTACTATTACATTGCATGGCTTGGTAGATAATGAGGCTACAGCATCATCTTGCTCTTATTTAAACCAGTTGCTAAATACTTACGCTATTGCAGTTGGGTAACAAAAGTAGATCAGTTTGCAGCAGGTAGGTGTAATTTCATCTTCATGGAGGGCGCACCTGATTTCACAGGTGTACAGAGAAAGCGGCTGTAGAGAAATACTGTCTTTATAATGATTAATTATTATAACAGTAATAAGCTTTCCATTTTTACCAGGAAGGAAAAGCTCCTTACATAAGGAATGATTTTTTTATTAGCTGTGGTAAGTACTGAGCTATGGTCTGTACCATAAAGTTTTGTGTTTATACACAAGCAGCCTTGAATCCAAACAATAAAATTTGTTCTTTGTACTGCTGCTATGTTAAATCGCTTCCTTTAATGGCATAAATCCATGGTGAGAATTTATTTCACAGTTATAATGCCTGCCCTCTGCATTTCCTTCTTCAGTAAAAATGATATTTATTCTACAGTTCCATAGTTCATGCAGCAATTTCTCTTTTGATGGAAAACGTTCTGCTGTATAGGGAGCAAAAGGTCTCCCTGCATGCACGTATGAACTTCACTTTGTGTTTTCAGAATGGATTTCCATCGCTAGTAATGGCTGTCTGATACATTACTGTATCAAGTATGCGTGTGTGTATATGCACACACTTATTCCAAGGGACACGATAATGTATATTTCATATGTTAGGGTACAACTATAACATCAGATAAGCAGCAGGAGGCAAAATACATGGTTGGGGTTTTTTTTGCTGGTTGATTGGTTGGGATGAAGAGCTGAGTGAGATATGTGCTGATAATAATGGGTACCATGGAATACTTGCAAAAATTATCTTCAGAAATGCTCATCAGGGTTCATGCTATTGTAAAATAAAGGTTTCATAGAGAATTATGAAGGTACTCCACACAAGTGAGCTAGAGATGGGAATTAGCAAGGAGACGAAAAATAATTTCGATAGTTAATGCTTCCACGTTTGTTTTTTAATGACTGTTTGTTGGGTTTTTTTTTTTTGGGAGGGTGCAGATTCTTCCCCTTGATTATTTGTGGGTTCTGGTAAGCAACTACATTTTTTCTGCACCTTAGCAGGTAACTTCCCATGTTGTTCTTCAGCAGTCGCTGTTGAAAGGAAGCCATCGACATGTAGACCTAGATTACTGTGAACAGCAGTTTCCTCTGTGCTTTTGGAGCTCTTGTGAAGAAGGTATCAGTCAGTACTATAAGCAGTAGTGTTGTGCTGACAAATGCACAATCAGGAAAGAAGCGGTCCTTTATGTTTTTCATACCCAACAGAATGGGTAGGAGAGGGAAAAGATCAAATGGGGTAGGTTTCACCTGTTCCACATCACAGTTATCGCCAGGGATATTTTCTGTACATTTTGCAGGTCAGAGCTCTGTCCAACAGGCCCTGAATACATCAATGACACCTGCCCACATTACAGATTTTGCAGCATCAAAGAGATGATGGCCCACTAATAGATATTTATGAGCTTCCAAGGACTGATAATTTTTCTCACTATCTAAGTATCTTTCACATTAATGTATCTCTGAAGGAAGGGATGCACAAACTTGGCATCGCTGCCCTGGGAAGGCAGTGTTTTCCATCCAGTTCAAGAGCCATTGCAGATCATTGTGATTGAATAATGGGAAATTTATCCATTAGGTGCTGCCATGCTCTACCCAGTTTATAACTGGATTCTTACAGCAGCCAGACATTTTCATTCACCAACTGCGTAGTCCTCAGCGCTTCAGTTCCTGCATTTGTTACAACCAGTTGTTCTTGCATTTAAAATGCTACAAATGCTTGGGGGGAGACAGAACCCAAGCAGCGCAGAAGTGCCCCTGATGTGCTTGGCTTGGGCTTGTCTGTCAGCAGCATGTCAAATTAAACACTTGTGGTGTAGATTGTACTAAAACATGAGGAGCGATGAATGACATTCTATGTTAATGTCTGTCTTAATTTATTAAGGGAGATCATGAGATATGAAATTTGATGTTAAGTTACTTGAGATTAGTATTTTACGAAATGAGCTAGAAGTCAAAATGCTGCAGTTAGTGTGGGGTGCACTGCAGTTACAGTGTGCCCCAGAGTCCTCTGGAAAATTGCAGTGTTTTGTGTATTTTGAAGCTGGTATCGTGTGAGGTTTTCTGTTGTTTTTTGGACAATGACATCTCCTTGTTTTATTTTAATTTTTTTAATGTATAAATTAAAGAAGATCCTTGTTGAAACTGTCTAAATTTCTTCATCGTTATTCCACCGGGGGGACTGTGTCAGAACTTCATTGCTCTGATAGTTAATAACTGCCATCTGGCTTCTGAGTTGAAATTTATTTATGGCCACTTCATACCATGTGCACTTCTGATAATACTGTCCATTAGAATATATAGTTACATTTCTCTAGAATTTACATCTCCTAATGTATTCATAGAAAACAGTCTTATCCTGGCTAAGGGTTTTGCTAAGCTGAATAATCCAATATATTTTAGCTTCCTTTCACAAAACAGATTTTCCTGTTCTTCAGTTTTGTTTGGGTTTTTTTGTTTGTTTGGGCTTTGGGGAGTTTTTGCGTCTACTTCAGTTTGAGTTCATCTTTCTTTGCCTGAACTTGGAGCATGGTACTCTGCATTCTTGCTGAGGTCTTGTACAACTATTTTCACATGCTTCTGCTGGGAATACTTTGTTTCTTGTATCCTAGGCCTACAAACAGCTTTTTCAAGTCTTCATATTGTTTGACTTCGTTGTAATGCAATAGGGTAACCACTCATGTCTATCCTTATTTTTATTGAAGTTTCCATGTTATTTTTTTTTAAATCCTTGGGATTTTTTAGTATCCTTTTTTAATATCCTTAATATTCAATTTTTTCAGTATTTAATATAGGGAAATATTAAATAGTTTGTTTTTATTAGTCCCTCTGTAAAGTCTTGCTGTTGTTTGCTGTTAAATTACATGCCATTATGAGTAGCTACTCAAGGTCATCCAGGTTTTTTTGTATGATGCTTCAGTCCTTTTCTTTATGTTACTTGGTGTTACTGGGAAATTTCATTAGCATGCTTTTTTGGTAAAAGGTTAATTAAGGAAAATACAAAAGCTTTGACCAAAGACTCATTCTTCAGGAACTCCATCGGTAGCCTTCTGATCTGATAGCTTTCCGTTCAGTATAACCCACTATTATCTCTGCCATCTACATATTTGGTTCCTTTCCCATCTTTTTCACCTTAACTGTTATGGCACAGTATCAAAAGACCATACCCCATATGGCACAGTACCAAAAGTCCATATAAAACTTCCTGCATTTCCTTTATCTGGAAAAATCAGCTGCCTTGTTCAAAGAAAGATGTCAATGAGTTTGGCACACTCTATCTCTGGTGAACCTATGTGATATCTTCCATTATGATGATCATCTGTTTTCTCTTTTGTCTTTGAATTTTGCAAGAACGAATAATTATTCTCAGCATCATGCTGCTCTTGATCAGATTGATAGGCCTGACATATTCCTGATTGGGTTGGGTTTTTTTCTCCTTGTAAATATAGGTGCTATTTTTGCCTTTTACCACTTCTGAGTTAATAGATGTATTAAAAATCCTTTCTGCTGCATCTTTGATCTCCTGCCTGTGCCCATTCTTTCAGAATACTGGGATGAAGGTGGTCCAAATACTGTTCTTTGAGTGCATTTTCAGCTCCCTATTTCTGCTTCCAGCTAAGTCATTTGTCCTACATTTTAATGAGCTTGTGGAAGTTTGTTTTTTACATTTGAATGAATATTAAAGCTATGCTCACAGAATCACAGAGTGGCTGAGGTTGAAAAGCACCTGTGGAGGTCATCGGATCCAACCTCCCTGCTGAAGCAGGGTCACGTAGAGCAGGTTGCCCAGAACTGTGTCCAGATGGCTTCATGACTGTCACCTAAATGGTTCTGGTGGAAGGATTGGTGCTGACTTTTGCTGCTTTCCATTTTAAGTCTCTGTGTGCAGGAGAAGGTTAATCCATGCAAGACTGTTCACCAGATTGCACAAAAGAATGAGATTTTGACACTCAAAATCTCTAACTGCCACTGCCGTAGATTTTTAAGGACTTTTTGGTACACAATGTTTGACATACAAAGCTTTTCCTGTAGAACTGTAAAATATAGTACTGAACTAGGTTTGTTGGTTTTGGGGGGGTTTTGGGGGGTTTTTTAATTTTAATTAGGAAAGACAGCTTTCCTCACTTGAGACATTGTTTTAATTAACTCATGAGTCCTGTGCCATTCCTACGTCCAATTCTCTCTGTATTATTTACTTCCACAGCTTCTCTGGGCAACCTGTTCCAGTGTCTCACCACCCTCACAGTAAAGGACTTCTTCCTAATACCTAATCTAAATATGCCCTTTTTGTTTTAAAGCCATTCCACCTCGTCCTGTAACTACTTCCCTTGTAAAAGTCTCTCTCCAGATGTCTTGTAGGCCCCCATTAGGCACTGGAAGGCTGCTATAATGTCTCCTTTAAGCCTTCTCTTCTTCAGGCTGAACAAACCCAACTCTCTCAGCCTGTCTTCATAGGAGAGGTGGTTGTCCAGCCAGATCGTCTTTGTGGCCTTCCTCTGGACTCAGTTCCACAGCCAAAAAAGGACTGTCATAGTTTAAATCCAGCTGGTAACTCAGAACCATGCAGCTGCTTGCTCACCCTCCTCCTTCCCCCCTGCAGGCAGGATGGGGAGGAGAGTCATACAAGCAAAGAATGGTTTGGGTTGGAAAGGACCTTGAGATCATCTAGTTTCAATCCCCCTGCGCTGGGCAGGGACATCTTCTACTAGACTATGGCAAAAGAATGTAAAACCCATGGGTTGCGATATGAACAATTTAATAACTAAAGTACAATATATTACTACTACTATTAATAATAATAATTATGATGATAAGGGGAGAGAATATAAAGCTAAAAGGGGAGAGGAAAAATAGTAATAACCACAAGTGATGCACAGTACAATTGCTGGCCACCCATGACCAGTATTTTACATTGGGGCCCCAGAGCTGAATGCAGTACTGCAGATGGGGGTCTCGGGAGAGCAGAGTAGGGGAGGAGAATTGCTCTGACCCTGGCAGTGTTCAAGGCCAGGTTGGATGGCGCTTTGAACAACCTGGTCTAGTGGAAGGTGTCCCTGCCCATGGCAGGGGGGTTGGAACTGAATGATCTTTAAGGTCTCTTCCCACCCAAACTATTCTATGATTCTGTGAATCTGTAATAGGTGTGCTTATTTCACAGCCAGCTCTTGCTCAAGCAGCCATCCTCATCCATCCTTGGAAGAAAATATGCACAGAAATGGAATTACCCTTTCCAGAGTCTGGAGAGACATTATCTCCATTCTTTGTCTTCTTGCTGTAGTGGAAGAAGCTAATGTGAAAATAAGCCCTGAAAGAGTGGAGGAGTCCTTTACAAGCAGCGTGCCATCCTGGGAGAGAAAGGAAATTCCAGGGCTCAGCAGAGCTGGCAGCTGCATGGCACTGGGTCTGGCCTATGTGGGGAGGAGGTAGGAATGTTGGAGTCTGTTTAGGAGGGGCATGGGACAAAAGTGCTTGGGAAATATTGGGCAACATCATAATGCATTCATATGTTGGGTTCAGAAAGACAACTCTGCTTATTTAGGCAACAAGCCAAGATGCTGCTTGGTGCTTAGGGCCATGGAGAATGCCTACATATAATGGTCTGATATACAGGTTTTTGTAATATTTAAGAGAGATTCCAGTAAGGGGCACCTTCATTTCCCAGCATAATACAACTGTATTCAGAACAGCCTTTAGTCGATGTGTTCTCTGCATGCCTACAATAGTAAAACATGTCTAAAATATGGCATTTCTTTGCTTAAAGTACTGGTACATCACTAAACTGAGAAGTTCATATCCTCATCTGAACTCTTTTAAGCCAAATATAGCTTTCATCAAAATAGTCAGTGATGTTTGTTTTCACAAATGCTTTTTCCACCTAAATTGAGCTGTTCTAAAATTATTTTGTTTAAAAAATGAAACAAAACCAAATGAAAACCCCGGGAAACCTAACCACAGAAACTGTTTGTTGTGATGAAGATTTTCAGTCACATTCATTCAAAAAGCTGAAAACTTTAGGATTTGCCAAGTAATGTGATTTTTATCAAGCGTCAGGTTTATAAATGTATTCTAAAAAAAAAACCCCAAAAATGCAGTCTCTTAAACAGTCTAAATTGGGAAAAAGAATCTGAAAAGAAGATTCACACAACCTCAATGGTAGTGTCAGTGATGCTCCCTCAAACAGATTTTTCTCACTGAATACTGGGGTGGACTAAATATGTCTCTTTTTATACATATGCGTAAAATACAGCTGGTTTTAAATACACAGTGCTGTCAGAACCACAGTTCAGTTGTCTTTCTGGTGAGCTGGATCTGAGACTGCTTTGTCTGCCTGAAGTGTGGGCTGTTGCCAGAAGAGATGTTTGGCCTTCGCTCCTCTTTTTGGAGCTTATTGTCATACTCTTCCTTGTCCTGGCACCTGGATTTGTGAGTGATGCTATAAGCTGGCTCAGGAGATTGATTAGGCTATAAAGTAACCTTGCTAGGAAAAAAAAGAAAGGATGTTTTTTGTTTTGTTTCTTTATAATCAGATCAGTTCCTCATTCCATCTCACCATTTGGCTGCATAAATATTACCATTAGCGTTCTGAAATGGTACTGCAGCTTTCATGTGCACCCACTGGTAATGGCAGATTAAATTGACCATGTAAATGCAGCCTGGGGAGATACCAGTGCTGCAGATTGCAGTGTACTATAGAGGCACCTGGACTAGTGACGAGTAGACTATTTCAGATATTTTGCTTCTCAGCAGTTTGGTAAGAGGAAGGGGAAGACAGGCTGTGCTCCTTTTCAACACATGACTGGGAGGCGCGTGATACCACAGAGAAAATAAAAGAAACTGCAAGCTTAAAACTAAGGAGCAGTCTGGTTGTCGCAGAGGCCAAATAAACTCATCAGGCATTTGGGGATAATGCTGTCTTCTCTGAATTGAGACAGACAAGTATTATATGTGCTGTATGGTGTGTAAACACGTATTGTCTTTATTATTTTTTGATAGAAAATATAAAGACAAAAGTCCATGATGATCCATAGTAAATTTGAGGTCTGTGGCTCCAAAATTTTTTTCATCCTCTTCTATATTAATTACTCTGGGGTCATGTTTTCAGGAGGGTTAACACTGCAGTGCTGCTCTCACACCTTCAAGTCATGAATCAACTTCACTGAGACACATGAATAGAAAAAATGACCCACTACTTTTCTTTTAGTCTTCATAATGTTGACATTATCCTTGTCAGAAAGGTCTTGTTCAGCTTTTCACCTGTAACCATAAGTCCACTTGTGAGCGGATGAATAATACAGACGGTTTCAGGGCTTTGTCTAGTAAGTCATATTTCTTTCAATGACTTTTTCACAATGGTAGTAACATGCAACTACCTGCTGAAAATGCAAGGGAAAGAGCTTTCCCTTGTCACAAATACAATGATATAGAATAAAACTTTCCAAACTCTTCAGGACACATGGGTGCATGCAGAAATAGATACATATTGTACATCAGAAGACACCTGGGAATGGTACTAGATTAATGGCTTACAAATAGTTCTTGGAGCCTGCTTCTAAATCAGATGATACAGTAGTACCAGAAAAACCAAGGCCTACACTCTTGTAGCGGTGAAAGCAGAATAGGAAATTGAAATGACTCTTTCACTGCCTTGAAGTCAGTGTCTAATATTAGCCCTGTCAGTGCCTGGCTCTTTGTCAGTTGGAGCACAGGAGGAGGTGGTTACCAGCCAGGAGAATATGACCTAGGCTTTTAAATACTGTAGCTTGGGAAGTCTTATTAATGGCTGCATATAAGATCGATGTGCAATAATTCTTCCAAGCAGTATCTTTTAAAAGCCTTTAGCAATCTGTCATCCTCATATCCCTCCCCCCAGTTAGAAAGCCACATTAGTCAGGAGAAATCGCACGGATGTGGGAAGTTTCAAACTGCATCCACTGATGCCGTCAGGAAAATGCTACTGTGCAGGGGCACAGGTGCAATTACACTGACGGCTGCTTCTCTTCCTCGGCTCGGGTCATCCTGGAGGGACCAGCAGAAAGGAACGGGGAGGCAGGCGAGATTCTATCAGGTGCATGGGAACAGTACCAAAGAGAAAAATGGAATGCCCTGTTCCAGGAGACAAAGATCGCACTGTCTGTGAGTGTGTTGGTTCATCTTCTTCAAATCTGTGTCTTGAGAGAGAGGGGTGAATTTCAGTACTGTTTGTTTTGGTCTGAGTTTAGTAACCTGTTCATCGTATTTTAGCCTTTGTTGTCACTGTGATAGAAATGCTTAATTTAATTTATTTTTAAACTGATCATTCATAAATTGTCGTTATTTTGGAGGTGGTTTACAGTACTACGGTGGTTTTTGGCATTTTTGAACCCTCCGCTTTGGAAAAACATATCCATATCTTAAGAAGAGATCTTTAAACCTCTTCTTTTGTGCTGTGGCATTAAGTACTACTTTTAAGGTTAATTTGCTCCACTAGCTATGGTTGAAAACTAGAGCAGGGGTTTACTAGGTAGTAAATGTTATCGTAGTAAAGAACATTGGGTGTGGGAAGCCCCTGTCTGTGATGGATAAATCCTGAGTCATTTACTTCATGATGCATCAGCAAAATAATTTGGGTGTGGCTTTGATTTTCAGCTGCTATTGTAACAAGGCTGTGAAAGCTAACAGTGGCTTAACCTGGTTTGTGACTGCAAAGGTTTTTCTCAGAATACGCACAAAATGCCTCACATATTAAAGTGCAACATCTGTGCATGCAATGCTGCAATAGATGTAAGTATTTGAGTAGGTATCTATCAAAAATACGCAGTTCTGACGCTAGTAAATTCTCTACTTCAACAGCCTTTCCATCACATAACAGTAAGCAATGTTATATATATTTTATTATCTTTTAATGTTTGGCTTGGATTTGATTTTTTAGGGTATTAATTTTTACTGTAGGCTTATTGTTGCAAACACGACATTTAGTCCTCAGTTCAGATGATGTCTTTTTCTAATACAGTCAGCACTGCATGGCAAGCAGCACTAAAATCGGCACTGGGAAAGGGTTAAAGAGCAAAACTAATTTAGTGGATAGTTTTTTAATCCTGAATAATGTATTTTGGGCTTAGAATGAGACTCAGCCACTTTCAACAATGAGAAAAAGAGAGCTGTAATTAAACATATGTATGTAAGTGAAATAATTTTTAGTATTATGGATCTAAAATAATTATGTTCAGGGAGCTACAAATGAGGAGGAAAGGATTCTCTTTCTTGGTTCTGGAAACAAGAGCTTATAAATGTGCAATTACAGTTGAATGCCTTTGCAGTATGTCTTGACTGTAGTGAACTAGAAAACTCATAGAAGGGCAAGTGGGGGGTTTTGTTGTCAGTCTCTGATGGGTACCTTATTCTTAACATTTTCAAAAAGTACATTCCTGCTTAGTACACTGACCGTTTCTGACTACCTTGCTTCACTTGTTAGCAGGTTTTTTTAATGTATAATCTGTATGAAGTACTCCAAAGAATAATGGCATTTTGTCTTCTGTCTGTCCTGGAACTGTTTTCCATTTCCAGCACGCATTTTGGACAAGTAACATAATAACAAAATGTTCTAGCTGTAAATGGAATGCTTGTCTGTTGTATCTAGGTGGTCTCAGAAAGTGACTTAGAAAAAGAAGAAATCTTAGAAGAAACTCTAGAAATAAGTACAGCATATTGCTAAAAATCCCTGTCTGAGTATCCTCTCTTGCTTTAGGTTAAATTTCTTGTCAGTAACTGGTAGTATGACGGTATCATAGCAATAAGCTGAATTATTAATTTTTTTTCTTCTCAACTTTGTACATTATTCATTACCATGTCATCCTACCAGAGACAACTAGAAATAAACAAAGACGACTGTCAGACATGAGTAATACTAACTATTGCAGTTATTATCTGAGAGTGTTTGAAAGTAAAGATTCGAAAATATGTGGAAATAGATTCCTCTAGAATAATGTGATGCTGGATTAATAGGAAGATGAGATTTTGTATTCCTTTTCATGCTGTCCACTGAAACAACCGTGCTGTCCCTTTACATCACAATTCAGCATAAAAACCTTGAGTCTAAATTATTTTTTTTTCTCTGTAAATTACAACCTGTTGCTACTTGTAAGGATAAACTTTCTGGAATGTCCTGAATTTCTTAAAGTGTAGGGTCTAGAATATGTACTGAAATGTAAAATAAGTAGCTTTTTTTTTTTTTTTTCTTAGTGTTGGAGTGTTGAAAGAAAAGGAATGCAGGAATTTTGGGCAAAGAAAATTGGGACAAAAAAAGGCAGATCCCTCCTATTTTCCCCAACCAGAAAAATATATTTTTTTTAATATTACTATGGCGTTTGCAGGTGAAAACAGCTGATGATGCTGATAAATGACAGCATGAACTGAAACCAAGAAACTTTACTCACAGAAGTGCCGGTGGAAGAATATGTACGTATCTGTAATTTTTATGAGAAAGAAGACATTTAGGAGAGGTTTGGGTAAGGATGTAAACTAGAAATTCAGAGCTACAATTTATGGGACATCAGAGACATTATGAGATTTAATTGCTTCTAACTTTGTGAAGATAAAAATCGCTTCGTAAGCATTACGTATAACACTAATGTCTTGTATTGAAAAAAGCAGTAGGATATTTTAATGATATATTGCAATTCTGTAGTTGCATAGTTAGTAGGTTTTTGGTAATATTGGAACTTTAGTGTGAATGTGCACATACATAAAATCTACCCTTAAACTTTTAAATTCCTTTACTGGATTTTCTAGCCATTACTTATATATTTCATGGGAGAAATTTGCTATATGGTGACCTTTGCTATATGCTATATAGTGAAGACATCCTCAGTGAGTTATACAGACTGCACAGCTTTACAAATGACAGGCTTGTCAGTATCATTTAAAGTTAGGCAGTATCTGGGACGTGAAAATAAACAAATAGCATGTGTTTTTATGTTAGCATAGGCTAATTTATGTATGCCACCATTGATATTTCTAATAGAAGAGTTTAATCTGCAGATTTTCTGAGCAAAATGTAAAGCTGTGTTTGCTACACAAGCAACCTCAATCTTTATGGAAGAAGTTTATGATAGTTCCATTAAGGTTCTTAATCTAATGTCACAAGGGCCTCAACCCACTTCTTACTCAGTGATTTCTTTACCCCATCTTGCATGCTCCTCATGGATTCAGAAGGGGGAATAATGGTGGTTTTACTCTTACAGCATAAGGGATTTTAGGCACAGCAAATTTCTTGGTCATTTAAGTTAATAAAAGTGAGATTTTCCAGTGTGAACTTAACTTCCACTAGTAATCTTTTAGGGAAAGAGAAAGCATGTGAAGCCAGAGAAATGTGTTAGAAGAGGATTGTCATAGCCTGAGTACTTTCTGATACACTGAAAGAGGAGAGCATTATTCTACTTGAGGAAAATGTGATAAACATCCAAGTTAAATTTTAATTAGTTATCATTTTCTAACTCAGTAGTCAGAAAACTGGTTTCCGGTTCCAAGCAGTGATTAGAAATTGCAAAGCTACCCACAATTAGACCCTGTAAAAGCCTTCAAAAAATTAATCAGAAGGGATTTATGTAAAACTAGTCAGGAGCCTTTATTCTACACTGATTACAAGAACAAATAAAATTACTCTTCCTAGGTAGGGGCTAAAGTCTTGTTAACATTTGGAAAGATGGTGTACTTTTTACTATTTCTGTAGAGTAGAAAATGTACTAATTACAATTAGATGGAAGGTTTTGATGTTGCCAAATACACAGTAAGAAGGAAGAATTGGTCAAGATGATGGCCAAGATGATGGACTGCCAAGAGCCTAGATACAATTTCCTGCCTTAAGTGAGCATCAACGCTGATTTTGAATAAAACATTCTCTGCTCGCCTACTGTTTTGTTTGTGTGTCTTCATCTAAATGGGGAAAATTCTGGCTGGTTCTGACTGAAATCTCCATGCTACCCAACCTAAAGCACCTCATTTTGGGGTGTTCAGGTTGTTCCAGGTGTGCCGACAGTGCACAACCTCTCTCTGTATGAAAACAGTTTTAAGAAGACAAGGTTATGTGCATCCAGTCATACTCCGAGTTTTGTCCTGAAGTTGTTATGCAAATTTAACTGTTTTAAATAAAAGAAGTATTCTAATCTATTATGTTTTCTTTTGCATTTTAATTAAGTAATACTGGTAAAGTGGCATGTTCTGCACCTTCTTTTCAGCCAGTCCTAATAGCACATTGCTTAATTAGAGTTACATGCATATGAAAAAGTACTTAACCATGGAGAAGGGTACTTGGAAAAAAGGTAGGATTGAGTTGTCACACTGAAAAAATTCCTACAAGGAAATGAGTCATTAACCTATCCTAGTGTTTTGTACCATCCTCATCATGTGAGGGGAATTTTCTGTACCTGTGAGTTGGTACAAATGTTTCAGTTTCAGCTGATGACTGGACACTGAATCTGTTGTAACTCAAGCAGAGCATGCAATAGTATGAATCTGCATGCTTTAAATAGGTAAGAGTGCTCAAAATAGCATTTTAGTGATGGAGTTAAAAAATCCCTAGAGGTAACAAGTTAATTTGTTCAGCTTGCATGAATGATTGCTTCTGAGTTTTGCTGTGTGGCAAGCAGTTATTTGAGGTTGGGCTATGTTGGTACATGGTCATAGTGGATCAGCCACCTTCACAACTTGCATCAGCAAGTTAATGACTGTTATTACAACATTTCGTTACCATAGTGGAATACCTTCCACTAGACCAGGTTGCTCAAAGCCCCATCCAGCCTGGTTTCAAAGTTGTTCAAACATTGCCAGGGATGGGGCAGCCACACCTTCTCTGAGCACCCTGTGCCAGTGCCTCACCACCCTCACAGTGAAGAATTTCTTCCTAATGTCTAATCTAAATATACCCTCTTCCAGTTTAAAGCCGTTCCCCCCTTTCCTCTCACTACAGGCCTTGGTAAAAAGTCTGTCCCCATCTTTCTTATAACCCTGTCTTTAATTATTGTAAGGCTGCAATAAGGTCTTTCTGGAGCCTTCTGTCCTCTGGGTTGAACAACCCCAGCTTTGTCAGCCGTTCCTCAAAAGAGAGGTGTTTCAGCCCTCTGTTTCTGTGGCCCTCCTCTGGATTTGCTCTAACACGTCTATGTCTTGTGCTGGGGACTCCACAGCTGAATGCAGTACTTCAGGTGGGGTCTCAAAAGAGCGGAGTAGAAGGGGAGAATCACTTCCGTCAAGCTGCTGGCCATGCTTTCTATGCAGCCCAAAGTACGATTTGGCTTTCTGGGCTGCAAGCACACAGGGCCAACTTATATCCAGTTTTTCATCCACCGCTATCCCAAAGTCCTTCTCTGCAGGGCTGCTCTCAGTCCATTCTTTGCTGGTTGTGTGGTTGCTGTTTTCACAGTTGTGTTTTATGGGAAACAGGGAATTATTTTAACTTTGGGGGTTTATTATTTTTTATTTTGAATTCTCTTTCAGAATTCCCCACTCTACCAGTATCTGCAGGATTTGGGACACACAGATTTTGAAGTATGTTCATCTGTGTCACAGAAAGCAGAGCAATGTGCAGCAGCGGAAAGCCAAAGAGAGCGGACTCTGCATGCTGCCCAGAAAGTGAGCACTCTCCTGTTCCTATTTACCTTTTCAAATGAGAACTATATTATTTCATAAGTAGGCAAAATCAGAGAGGATAAAGATAAACCTCTTGCTGTATTAAAAGAAAAACAAAGCAAAAGAAAACAAAACCAATTGTCGTATCTTGTGTGCAAATGTGTTTGGAAATGCATGGTTTGCCAGTATAGTTTGGAGTGCTTCTTTGCCCTTGCGTAAGCTAAGGAAGCAAGAAATGTTGATAATGAATTTCTTGAGTGTTGTAAATTATCTTATTTACTGGATATTTGTATGTTACCTTAGCATGACATTCTGAGAATAAATCTGCCAGAGCTCAGTTTTCCTTTTGTTCATTCCTATTTCATACCTCTTCAGCCATTTTCAAATCAGAGGTTCACAACCCCTTTCCCTTCATTTGTAACCTCTGCTGCTTTCCTGCTCCACAATGTTCTACCCTCCCAATTAGCTGGCAGTGAGCTGGAGGAGCATCCTGTTTTTCCCAGACACAGGTGGTATGTTGAGTGGTCAGGAAACCTCCATAAGGTCTCCCTGCAGGTTTTTGTGGATGAGGGGATCATATGGCAGATGAGGAGAGTTATTGCTTTTCTTGGGATCTTTTCTCAAATAATGCCATCTTGACATATATCTGCTACTCAGTTCTCAGATGCTTCAAGGAATTAGCCAAGTCATAGTCACGAGGCTTTATTTCCACAATTTTTTTCCACTTTTGTATGTGTCCCTTTTGTTCCTCCTTTGGTTTAGGTCAGAAGCATTTATTTTTTTGTGAGATTTTTAATCTATTGTGCTGTGTGTACGATCTTAAAGGGTAGGATTAGGAAGTGGATGAATTGATGTGGATAACATCAGTTGGGTTTTTTTCTGATCTGGGGGAAGAATGTGGTTTTTGAAACGTTTGCTATGGTATACTTGCAAGCACTGACATGCAGTCTTTGAAGTGGAAATTTAGAAATTGCATTGGGAAGCTTATTCATCTAGCAGTATTCAGAAGAGTGTTGATGGGTCATATTTTCATATAGTGATATTCATTTCAACCACTCTCTGTATAGACTAGATAAGCTTCTTCACACTCATTAATCCATTTGAAAAGACATTATGATAAAACATGAAACATTTTGCTTTGGTCTTCAGTTCTGTTGGAATTAATCTTCAGGCATAGATTGGTCATAGTTTGGTTTTACCTGTGTGCAGGTAAGACCAAGCTGTGCGCTTTGCTTCACAGCCTCGAACCCCAGTTTCTGAGACTTGTAGTCCCTCACAAGTGTGCCATGTCTCCTTTCTCTCATGCCCCACTTTCTGATCGAAGATGATAATGTAGATAAGATGCAGGGTGCATATCCACTGGACAGATCAGTAAGTACTACATGCCCAGCACATGAATTAGACACCTGTAAAAAATAATCTTACTATAATAAGAACCCCTAAGTTCAGCCATGTCCTTGTAGAGTTTACAGCTTTTCAAAGAGTTCAGTAATCATGTAGAGAAGAATCAGGAAGCAGCTTGATTACAGAACTCCGGTCTCGTGTGCTGAGGATTTGTGAGCTCACGAAACAGGTTAATTGAGGGGAGGAGGAGAAGTGATTCTTGCAGTGTCTCCATGCTTCCTCAGATGATTTCTCTGCCATAAGATTATTTCAAATTTAATGAATAAATTGATTTCTAGTTAATGTTGATGTGGATAGCTGTTGCATTTGTAATACAATTGCTTTTATCAGTGGTCACAAGGCAAAGCTGAATTTAATTCAGGATTTAACTCATAATTTTTTATACTTTAATTTAAACTACCTTTGAAAATATTCATGGAAATATTAGGCTCACTAGCCTTACTTTTCAGAATTGTCAGTTATTGTCACCATAGCCCTTAAGAAACCACCTGAAGTTTTGTCTTCCCTTTAAAAGCTATTGGCAGTTTTGAGGTACGTTTATGTTGAAGATACCTATTCTGGCTTAGTGCAGGAAGACTTTAATCAAACCACTGTTAACTGAAAATTAGAGTGACATACTTTATTGGCTATCTGTTTGTTACTATGAAGTAATGCATGCAGTGTCACTTGCTAGCTGCATTACTTTATTTTGCATAGTTAGTTTTGTGGAATTCAGTAAAGCAGTATGATGCCATGTTCATATATATGATTTCCACCAAATTTAATACAAAAGTGCTGTGGGGTGAAGAACCTCAAAAGGATTAAGTGCACTGCTTTGAAAAGCCTCAAATATTCTGTTTTTTTCCCCTTCCTTCCCCTTAAGCATTTTACACTTAATTTTATTGTGTTGGGAGCAAGTCCTCCAGTATTGTGTCAGATGTAGAGGTAATTTGCCATGGTTTGCCTTGCAACTTGCAGGGAGTGGGTGTGTGAAAATGTGCTGTCCATTTCATACAAATACTAGGATGACATTCACATTGTCTCATCTCTGTCTAGACAAGGATATGTGGTGGAAGAACCCTTTGTGTAACTAGTGGTATAAGTTCTTTCTGCTGGTGTTCCAGTACCAGTTTGGGAATGTGAACACTTTTCTTTTGTAATCTGATGTCAGAAAGTCTGGTTTTGTCATTTGATTTCTGTGTCCCATTTTGGTAGGGTGTCTCAAAAGGAAAGAGAATGAAGGAAAGGCAGCTGGCCACACTTTTAAAGAAGTAGACTAGATTTAGAAGGATCTGAGGCTTTGCTGCAACATTTGCATGACATGCAGGCGAATTATGAACATCCCTATCCAATCGTTTCCTCAATTTTTCATGATCAAGTTGTCACTTTCCTTCTCTCAGCCTTCCCTGGCCTAATCTACTGAAGTTATAAAATGTCTGGGAAACGTGGTTTCTGAGTTCTGAATATGTACCTACCCATAGTCCTGGTACATAATGATCTTGCTGAGGCTTAGTGTTGTGCAAAATACAATCACAGGGCACGGATGATGTTCCATGCCGAGTGATGTCTAGTACATGCATATATTTTCCTTTTCTTCTGAAAAGCAAGTTTACAAATGCCTCGAACACTTTAGTAAAATAAAAATAGAAAAGGTGCAGGGTTGCTGTGTCTTTGAGTTGAGGTTGTTTACTCCTCATATATCCAGTCAAATATGAACCCTGTGCAAATACATTCTGGTGACATGTAGCAAGATTTTGGCAAGGAAAGATGTAGTCTGGGATCTTCAGGGACTGAAAAAAAAATCTGGGAAAGAAAGGGGTTCCTACTGACTGATACAAACGTTGCTGCTGTGTCTTCTTGTCCTGCCAAGCAAAGCATGTGAACATTAAGCTGAAAAGCTCAATAAAGGTGAAGGTGCTTCAAGGTTGTGTTCTGAGGACTGATGAAATGCCAAGCTCCAATCTGAGGGAGTATAGAGATGTGATTTAGCACGGTAATTATAGGTGCAGTGTTCCTGGCTGTACTAGTCTCTGGAGGAAATTACAGTAAAGTTATGGTCTCATGATCACTTGATACTCCACAGCACTGCTTGCAAGAGCTCCTAGACCTGTTTTCTGGAATTAAATACTATTTGGATAATTCTGCTTGATCTTTACAGGACAAATTTCTTCCCATTTACATTTTTTCTTTCACAGTCATTTTCTTAGACTGCTGTGCATATCTGAATGTTTAAATTGATTATACTGTCACACCTTATCCCATCTAAGATGTGATAATATTTCATCGCTAGAACAGGGCTGGTGCTGGCAGCTGCTACTGAGGATTGTGTTTGGGCTAGCCCTCAGTAGCAGTGCAGATGACCTGATGTAGAAAGTCAGAGGGACTAGTCCTTTGCCTTTGTCTAGGTCTCCCACCCACTCAATGCTAGCTCTGAATAGCTGGAAAGTATTGAATATGTAGCATTACCTTCTTTCTGAAGTGCACAGAATTGAAAGGTGCCAATGTGAATGAATGATATTTTAGATACCTGCTAGCTTGCCATTTCAGGTTTATCGTGTGCAAAAGAGAAATAGTCCTTAAAATTTTATTTTAGATTCAAATTAATGTACCTAAAATAGTTTTTATATTTTTATGGTTTTTAATGTTAGGAGTTATACTTCTTTGTTAGTTTACAAGGGGGTTGACTGAGTGGTGTTCTAAAGCTGTGAGAAGAATGCTCCAGAAACATTGGCAACATGACCTGACTTGTGTGTTGATGAAAGTTGTTTTACTTGTCAGTAACACTCCCAATGGGAATGCAAACTGTGAGACACTAGTTCAAGGATCTGAATAATTTAATGTGTTACTGTACTCTACTGGGTCACAGCCTAAGACAGTGAGTTGTCTTGTTTTGTGTTTTCAAGCACTGACATGCCTGTTGAGTGTTTGTGCAAGCTCAGATTTTTATTTTTAAGCTAAAACACAAAAAAGAAACCAAAAGATTATTTACATAGCACACTAGTATGGTTTTGGTTTCCTGGTCTGTTGTTTTGGGGTTTTTTTTCAGTAATTCCACAGTCTAGTTTAATCAGCTGGTAGCAGTTTGAAATTATCCTGATGTAGGTTTACATGTTCATGATAAAAACCCCAAAGACTTAGGAAAGCTAAACAGTTGAAAACGGGAAGCTCCAGAGGCATCATTTTCAACAGTAAATGGACAATTTTTCTGTACCCTGCTTTCAAAGTATGGGGAAAAGTACTTCTGAATGAAGTGTCCTGTCTGCAGCTTAAATACAGAGCAAAGACCTTTGTTTATTTTCTACAAATTGTAATTGGCAAATTTGGTTTTATTTTTCACCACTTCACAAGAAACTTGGAGGATAATCCAGTGCTGCAGTTTGTGACACTCTTCTCCCCTTCCAACTTACGTCAGTGCCCTTGAGCAACATCAAAATACAATCCCTTGGATTTATTCCATAGTCTAAGAAGTGTGGATTGTCGGGATAGCTCCTCCTAGTAAGCCACAATGATGCCTGTGTATCGGGAAGAGCTATAATTACGAAACCCCTTTTGGTATGTCTCTCCACTGACCTAAAAACACTTCCTTTTGGTATAGGTCTGCAATTGTAACCGTACACAGAAAGATGAGACATACATAAAGAAAAACTCAACTTAGGTACATAAATGGATGCCAAAGTAAGTTATTACAAAAATTGTTGAAGCATAAGGGCTTCAGGGTGACAATTTCTGATGTTTACTCAAAGCTATTCTGCCCTGGCTTGCTTCATCAAACTTGTGTCATGCTGCCTTGAAAAGGGCTGTCAGGTTTATCACACCACTAACCATAGAGCTCCAAGCTCTTGTTGCTTGGCTTTACTCTTCTATTTCTCACCTTATAGTTGGGGGGGGAAAAAAGGAAGAAAACCCCAAAACAACAGAACGAGGAGTGGGGGTACACATGCAGGTGCTCCAGAGTTAATTTTTGGGGGCATACATTTGGTTTGATTGTATTGCATGTCAGCAGTCTGAAGATAAGAGGTAGGGCCTCAGAAATCATGAAATACATGTAAGTATTTTGAAGAACACCTCCTGTCAGCTCAGTCTGAGGGAAGTAGATACACAATGCATGTCAAAAACTTTCTTTTTCATTCAATGGCTACAGAGTGAAACAATATGCATCTATTTAGCTATAATCTTTCATACATCCTATTTTAGGAAGATACATGAGTGAAATGTGTGATGACAAAGAAGAAGTCCTGCTAATTAGTGTTACATTTACAGCCCAGATGAAAGTGTGGGTTTAGTAGGCATGGAAAGCAGCATGGGGGCAAAGTACCTGATAGCACACACCGGTTGGGACAGGGAGGTTCTGGGACGGTTCCTCTTCTTACAGTCACTCTTCCCTGTCTCTGCTCACAACTTCTCCAAAGCCTTGCCCTCAGTCTGTGGTGGTCTGCCAAAGAAAGGTTGTTCCTCTCCTCGTCTTTTCTTCATTCCCAATTAGACATTTAACCTTCTTTTATCCTCAAGGAGAGAGAAGGTTTTTCATAGCGATGCAGCGTTTGCCAACTTAAGATCAAACTAATTCTAGCTGTAGTTATTTTTAACAGTACAATAACAATCCATTATGCTCCAAATAGGTGGGGTTACTGAAAGCTTTAGTTCACGCTCTTGTGTGTACAAGCAAACTGACAGGAAGCAGATGTTCCTTAGTGTACTCTGAAGTTAGGCCAGACACAGTAAGTGAAACTTCCTTACAGGTACTTGGGTCTGAATTAACAAGAAGAGCAAATGCAGAAATAAAGGAATTGCCTGTTGTTATTTATTTTTGGCTTGGTTTTGGTTGGTTTGGTTGTTTTTTTTTCTAATTGGAATAATTTCTGTTCCCTTCAGCAAAGCATCCTGTCAAAACTAGTTGAGTTCTTTAGAAGCTGGTTTCCTTTTCCACATTATAAGAAAAATAATGATATACTTCACCGACTGGTAAGTGATTCCTTTTTTTTTTTTCCATTTACTTTCCCAGTCCACAGGTCTTCCTCTCCTCTGAACCTCATCCTCTGACCACCATCTTTGGTCTGTATTGTTGGTTTTGGCTCTAAGAGTTTTACTTCAGATAATATTCATTCTGGTTTTCAGAGTTACTGTGGCAAGCAAATTGAGCACACAAGAACAGAAACAGTGTCAGTAGCCAGGTTGAAGGTTTTCAAAATGTGGAAGAGAAATAAAAATAAAACATATAAGAGAAATTAAATAAATTCTTGAAAGCTGAAAGGTATTAACCTACAGAGTAGCTACACTCTTTGATGGAAGCCAGTGTGGAGACACTGGCTGTGAAAGTTCAATTATTGCAGCCTAGTGCTTTGCAGACACAGCTCAAGACAGAAGGCTCTAGAGCTTCATCTGAGTATTGCTTCACTCTCTGTTTCAGTGCATTAGCTCAGGCATAGCACCACCACAGTGCAGATCTACTACCCCTGAACCCATCCTGGCCCGTTTGTTCCTACACTGCTGCCCAGAGTGCTTCTGCATTTGGGAAAAGCTAAACAAACTAAGGCACCTCAGTTGTAATGCTTCAGAACAGTGTTACAGCTTAAGAGCGGATGACATCTGTGTAGCGGTCTGTCTGCAGGGAGAGGCAAGAGCAGTCCTCTGTAGTATCTGTGTGCTCTCATCTCAGCAGTTCAGAAGCGGTTGGGAGTCCATCTGCCCACCTGAATTTGTATTCTCCTACCGGAGCCTGCAGGAACTTTTAGGGCCCAAGTCAGGCTGCATGAGCTAGACTGAAGAGTCATAGTTCTACCCCACATAGTTACAAATAGTTTTATGGTGCCACTGTTCTCTGCAGTGCTACTTTCCAGCCAGGTCAGTTAAGCCTGGGCTTAACTGAGATCTGCTTTAACTTGCACCCAGCTGTTCCAGTTTCCTGGTCTGGCTTGCCAATGTCACATTAGTCAGACTGTCCCAGAATCTAAAAGTTAGCATTTTGATTTATTTTTTATTGCTATGATGTAGGGATGATGTCTTCAGATGTAGCTTCAAAAAAAAGCGAACAGTTGAGTTCTGCTAAGTCCAATTGTTATCTCTTCTCCCTTATCTCAAGATAACAAAATTTCCTCCTATTAGTGATCGTGGATTGTCTTTTTTAATTCCTCCCTCTTCCCCTATGAATCAAAGGTATTATCTTAACAGCTTTTTTTAGCCTTACTTTCTTGAGATGGAGACACAACCAAAGAGTACGGAAAACATGTTTCTCCTGCTGTTTGCTACAGTAGGGTACTGAAATGACACAGGATGCGTCGGAGGAGGCAGAGTTTCCTCTTGCACAGTCCTCAAACAAATGTTTGCTATTAAAAGTAGAATGCAAAATATCTCAAGCGACATCAATGTATGGAATTAAACTTTCAACTAGTTATCTTCTAGTTTCATAGAGAATCTCAGTCTGTCAGTGACAGAACTAAACAGATCTTGTACTGTGAAATGTCATGCTTCTGTTGAAAGCTTCTAATAGAGGGTTTTCAGACATAATCTCCTTTCCCTCCTGTAATCTGACTAGATGTAAAGATGCACATGTTCAGTAGTTGCTGGGTTTTGTTATGACATTCTTAACTTGTTTTGTAATTATAGTTTGGTGCAGTATGCAAATTAAAATTTCAGGGGGCTTCTCTAATGGATAGACTTGGCTTAAAGAGCTTTGTATCTGTCTTGAAGAGCTGTACTTGTAAGGAAAAAAAATAGCAAATGCTTATCATGGCATCAAATCCATATGTAACTCCCTGAAGTCTGCCTGGAGTTCAGCACGTGTGTGGTCTTCAGAGTCCCATGCCATTTCATGTTTGGATTGAGTTCCTTTGGAAAGACACAGAATCTTGCAGGAGAGGGCTTCACTGTCTTCGCTCAAGGCTTGAGTCCAGTGCATTTACCCTAATGTTTTTAAGTATCCACAGGTGATTTTTTGTTGATTAATCTGTAATATCCCTCCTTTTCTTCCTAATTTTTGTTTTTAATGATGTAAATTATGTCATGACATCAAAAAAACCCCATGTGTTCGGTGTTTTATTAATGACCTTCTCATAGATACAGTACCTCTCTGATTCTTACGCAAATATATTGGCATAATCTGTGGCACATTTCCAGGTATTGTTACTATCTAGGTCAGATCACAAAGTCAGTGCAATGCATCCTGCAAGTCTGAACTGTTAGGAAATATGTGAGTTTTTAAAGTTAAACAGCTTTAATAAAAATGAAGTAGCTACTTATGATATATCTAAAACATTTCTGTAGTAGTTGGGAACAGATTGTTGTCATCAAAGTGTAGAGTGTCTGGGTGTTTTCCTTGTTCTACTAACTTAATTTTAAGAATTTGCATATTCTCTACTAATGCCTGTTTTTTTCTCCTGCCCATTCGTGGCTAGGATGTTGGATTTCGATTTGACACGCTCCGTACCATCCTGCAACAGGAAGTTCTGCTGCAGGAGGATGTGGAACTGATTGAGTTCCTTGACCCCAGTATCCTGTCTGCAGGGCAGTGTAAGCAACAGGAAAACAGACAGCTTCCAACGCTACGCTCCCTAGCAACTCCTAATATTTGGTATTGTACAGAGAATATGTACCACCATACTCACTGAGAAACAAGCAATAAATATATTGTGTGTTCTTTATATAAAATGCAGCTACAAAGTAACTACTTTTTTTTTTTCCTCAGGTTGTTGAGTCTTTGGTCCACTAGTCCCCAGATTTTTGTATACGCATGTTTTTTTCCTCAAGTGTTTTATTGCGAAAGTCAGTTTTAATCTGAGATAGCTACATGAACCCTAATATGTGCTCTAGGGAAGAACTAACATGGTTGATTAATTCTTGAATTTCTAAAGCTATACAATGGTGATTTTGATAAATGAGACATGATTCTGGAGATGATTTGAAAAGTGCCTTCTTTGCTGTGGTCTTCATAAATATGTTGGGGAGGTGTGTGCAGTAAATTTTCAGATGTAGAATGCCAGAACAGACTAAAGCATTTTTAAAGAAGATGCATTCAAGCCAGCAGAGACTGGTGAAATTCACCCTGGAAAACTGAAGGAGCTAGCTGCTGCAGCAGTGTCAGAACAGCTACCACCTGTATTTGAAAAACAGCGAGGACAGTGGGTGTTCTGACAGAGGGTCTTACAGAATCATAGAATAGTTAGGGTTGAAAAGGACCTTAAGATCATCTAGTTCCAACCCCCCTGCCATGGGCAGGGACATCTCACACTAAACCATGCCACCCAAGGCTTCGTCCAACCTGGCCTTGAACACTGCCAGGGATGGAGCATTCACAACCTCCCTGGGCAACCCATTCCAGTGCCTCACCACCCTAACAGGAAAGAATTTCATAGAATCATAGAATAGATAGGGTTGGAAAGGACCTCAAGATCATCCAGTTCCAACCCCCCTGCCATGGGCAGGGACACCTCACACTAAACCATCTCACCCAAGGCTTCATCCAACCTGGCCTTGAACACTGCCAGGGATGGAACACTCACAACCACCCTGGGCAACCCATTCCAGTGCCTCACAACCCTAACAGGAAAGAATTTCCTCCTTATATCCAATCTAAACTTCCCCTGTTTAAGTTTTAACCTGTTACCCCTTGTCCTGTCACTGCAGTCCCTGATGAAGAGTCCCTTCCCAGCATTCCTATAGCTCCTCTTCAGATACTGGAAGGCTGCTATGAGGTCCCCATGCAGCCTTCTCTTCTTCAGGCTGAACAGCCCCAACTTCCTCAGCCTGTCTTCATGTGGGAGGTGCTCCAGTCCCCTGATCATCCTCGTGGCCCTCCTCTGGACTTGTTCCAACAGTTCCATGTCCTTTTTATGTTGAGGACACCAGAACTGCACACAATACTCCAGGTGAGGTCTCATGAGAGCAGAGTAGAGGGGCAGGATCACCTCCTTCTACCTGCTGGTCACGCTCCTTTTGATGCAGCCCAGGATACGGTTGGCTTTCTGGGCTGCAAGCACACACTGCCAGCTCATGTTCATTTTCTCATCAACCAGCACCCCCAAGTCCTTCTCTGCAGGGCTGCTCTGAATCTCTTCTTTGCCCAGTCTGTTGTTGTGCCTGGGATTGCTCCGACCCAGGTGTAGGACCTTGCACTTGGCATGGTTAAACTTCATGAGGTTGGCATCAGCCCACCTTACAAGCGTGTCAAGGTCCCTCTGGATGGCATCCCTTCCCTCCAGCATATCAACCAAACCACACAGCTTGGTGTCATCGGCAAACTTGCTGAGGGCACACTCAATCTGACTGTGTCACCAACAAAGCTGTTGAACAAGACTGGTCCCAACACCAATCCCTGAGGGACACCACTCATTACTGGTCTCCAGCCGGACACTGGGCCATTGACCACAACTCTTTGTGTGCGGCCATCCAGCCAGTTCTTTATCCACCGAGTGGTCCACCTATCAAATTGATATCTCTCCAATTTAGAGAGAAGGATGTCGTGTGGGACAGTGTCAAACGCTTTGCACAAGTCCAGGTAGATGACATCAACTGCTCTACCCCTGTCCATCAGTTCCGTAGCCCCATCATAGAAGGCCACCAAATTGGTCAGGCAGGATTTCCCTTTAGCGAAGCCATCTGGCTGTCACCAAGCACCTTGTTGTTTTTCATGTGCCTTAGCATGCCTTCCAGGAGAATGTGCTCCAAGATTTTGCCAGGCACAGAGGTGAGACTGACTGATCTGTAATTCTCTGGGTCTTACTCAGAAATGGACAGGAATCAGTAAATAAAAATACCTCATAACACATCCCCGTGCTATGTTTTCATGCTATATTAGGAAGATGGATAAAGTTATTATAAAGCCACAGCATGTTAAAACCCCCACTGTTTAAGTTGTGATATGTCATTACTGATGCCGTTTGTCAAACAAGAGAACTTCTGAAACAGATTTTTGCAGTGCTTTGTCTTGGTCCTAGCACTATTCATTGTTTCTTTAACTGTTCAGATGATAAAGGACGCTTACAAAATTTGTGAATAATGCTCAGCTTACAGACAGCACCAAGTTTGTAAATGTTTTGGCAGAATGGAATTCAAAAGTAGCTTTGAGAAATACCTTGAAATCAGTAGAAAAGTCAATAGACAAAAGTCTAATGCTTTTGGGAAGGAAAAATCAAACGAACAAACAGGTGGTTAATAATTGGGTAGGCAGTACTACTTCAGAAAAGGACCTGCATTTGGTTGCAGAGTATAAATTCAATGCTTCAGGAAATTATTGAAAAAATGACAGGTCTCATCCTGGTGTCCTTATTAAATGCAGCATGCAGGGGGTTACTTTTCTGTCTGTTTCCCTAAGCCTTGTGTTAGACTACAGCATTTGTTTTTGGATGCCACACTCGGAGAGGCATAGGCAATTTAGAGACAGGCCAGAGCAGAACAAGAAGAATAATGAGTTTAAAAAAATACAGTCTTTTGGAAATGTTAGAGTGTGCTAGGGTTGTTTGGCCAAAATGGACAAAATTGAGGTGGGATGAAGCAGTGTTACGATGTGTAGAAGTTAGCTAATAGGAAGGTGGTGATCAGTCGTCATTTATTCTGTTCGGAGAAGGAAAGGATGTGAGGAAAAATAATGCAATTAATTTGCCAGTGATTCCGACTGGACTTGGGGGTAATCTTTTGAACTCTAAGGATATTTATGAGTTGCAATAGCTTCCTGGGCGGGTTGTGGAGTCTGAATTTTCTTCTTCAGTCTGTCTGTGATGATCTGGATTAACCAGAAACCGAAAATGGACAAAGTGAGCTTTTAAATCTCTTTGAGTCTTTCATTGCTGTGATTCATTTTCTATGTGTGTGATTTTATTTTTAATGTACCAAGCAAGTTGTAGACTACGTGTCTGTCCTTTTTAAAGTTAATTACTTATCTGGAATATTTTAACCCTGGACTTTTAATGAAAGCTATCAGTAGCCCTGAAGGATAAACACTTGTAAACCGTGTTGAAATATGACCGCAAAACTGTCCAGAAAATAGAAATCCACAGATCATGCCTAATTTTAGAAATGGGGAAATATTCCTTGTGAATACTTCCAAAACTATATACAGGATATGCAGGTAAAGAAAGTGAATCTTTTTCTTTCAAAAAATATGCAAAAATAAAGTTGTTATGCATCTTGAAGCCCATATCCCATCCATCTCTGGACTGTCATTTAAAAAAATGCAACTATAATACTATATGTGAAACACGGTGTATTTTCTAGCAGTTACTTGGTTTTGTGTAATTTTTCTAGGTGAAAATAACAGCTTTATGAAGGTTTTTTGGTGTCCTTGAGAAATAACTGATTACTGAGATAGATACAGTAACTGTTCTCTAAGCTTCTAAATTATTTAAAATGATTATACAAGCCATCTCTATAAAAACGTGTTAAAAACTCGTGCTGTGTTGGTGTCCAAGTTAAATGAGTCAGACTCTAGAAAAAATAAAGCTGGCATTACTTGAGGATTTTGTTACCAAAAGAAATATGCCCTTCCCTACTGTACTCTGGAACCTGGAAGTACAGATATTCCAATTCCCACCCACCCTGGATTATAATGCTGAGTAGTCAGGTTTTTTCTTATTCTATTTTCTTTTCTATTCTTTTATTTTAAAGTTGTATGCGTAAGAGAAACTGACCTTTCAAAGTGCTACATTATTCTTCTCCTTGTGCCATAAAAAAGCCAGAAAAATGTTTCCTTAGGGTATAGTGCCCAAGTAGTATCATGTACATGTAAATACATGTAAATCTGCGACTAGGAATATTTTTCAGTGTTTACAGCTCCCTTCAGAATCTGTATAAAAACCCCATAATAAGATGTCATAATGTCAGATGCAACCAGTATCTTCATGATTTTGCCACTCATTTGACCTCAGGAATCTGTGGTTGATGATACTTTTTCTGTTTGCAGGGATGTCTCGCTGCTTCTTGCCTTTGTAAGTGCACTGCTTATGCTTCCCTCATGGTGGAAGGAATCATCGTGGCTGCTATGGGGACTGGTTCTGCTTGTCTATGCAGTCTTTCGAGTGTGGGGCACATGGAGGACAGCCAAGCTGCAAATGTCCCTGCGAAAATACTGTATCCAGCTGGAAGAAACAGTGGCAAATAGCCGAGCTTTTACTAATCTTGTGAGGAAATCTCTACGACTCATTCAAGAGACTGAAGTAATTTCCAGAGGATTTACCCTGTGAGTCTATATTTCCCTTTATATAATACACAGATCCATTCAAGCCAGATGCCTTCTAAAATTGTCTGGTTACACCATCTCACATAACAAGTGGAATTTCTGAAAAACGTGATACTTAAAGCTTTTTGTTCACATAAAATAGTATCATTTCCATTCATACTAAATGTATGAATTCTAACAATTCAGTTTTAAAACCTGGCATCCTGAAGGAGAATTAAGTCTCACCAAACTTTTATGTCACTGAAATCTCCTACTCTGCTATCAGTGAAACACATGAAGAAATGGATTTTGAATCAATTTAGTTAAGTATTTTGGGGAGTCATTTAGAGGGCGGTTTGTATGGGGGGGTATATATTTTATTACCAAATCTATGTAAATAAACTGACTGCAAGTAATCATTCATATTTTAGAAAACAAGATGACATCATAATTCTATTTTTATTTAACAAACAACAGTCTGAAGTAATGAGAACACAGCAATCAGTGAAGACCATTAAAGGTCATTTCCCACCTCAACTAAAGGTTACATTGCTCATTGAGAGATGAGGTGTTTAAATTCTTAAATTATTTACTGCTGAATTTGCATCTCACTTAAGGGATATGAAAATGTTCCTGGTTATTTAGCTCTTGTAGCTATTTGGCGTTTTTCACCTATTTGCTGTGTGAAAGGACATGAGAATATGTTTAGTGTATGCAATGATCCCAAAGCCAACAGGCCTGCTTCTACGCACTCTCATTGCCATGTATGCTTTTCTTTTATAGCAGCCTGTGGCTAGATACATACCTGTGCCAATTAGACTTAAGGAGGGTGAATGTGCCAGTCAACTAATTTCTAAAAACAGTAAAAAAATTCCTTTGTGTGCATGAAGGAATTGTTTGTTCCTGCCAGACCATGCACTCAGGCGCATGTTTTTACATGCAGGTTTGAAATTGTAGACTTAACGTTTTGAATTCATTTTCTAGCTTGAGATACCTTCAGTATGCTTCACTGAAGAAATGTTTCATTCTCCCTTTGGAATGCAAAAGCACGTCTTCAGTCTGCCTAGTTATGTGTTTTGGTTTGTTTTGTTTTTTTGCTGAAGAAGCATATAGTTAAGCAATTGGCAGTCTTGTCTTTGCAAATGGGTTCTTAAAAGAAGTTATTGTTAGGGCTTGTCCAAATTACAGATGAGAAAAACATTTGGATTTACTCCTGAGTTAAAGCAAACAAACTTGTGGTCAATGTCTATATTGCTAGTGTCTTGTTCTTTTACTACGTATCTTAGATAACAAATTAACAGAAAACAGACTGGTCTTTAAGCTGATGCTTGATCTAATAGCCTCTTTACTTAAAACTTTGGCAAGCTTTTCCAAAGACTTTGGAGTATGGATGGAGTGGGAGAAGTCTGACTGTGCCAGCATCCTCGTTGGAGCAGTTGTCCAGTATGAAGAAGTCAGTGCTGTGCAGGTTTTTGTTTGATTTAGCCTGGAGGAAAGTCTAATTCCAAAGTGTTCTTTTCTGCAACCATATAAGCAAAAGATGCTGCTGCACAGGGCACCTGAAATTCTCTCTTGAGATAGCACTTCATGTATGATCTGAAAAACTAGTTACGTTTTTTCTTCCAGAATTTTGCTACAATAAACCGTAGCAGAACAAAGTTTTGTGTGTTCTCCTGTAGTAAATTTGTCAAAGTCTTAATGCTAGTTCAGAGTCACAGGGCAATAGAAATGATTGCATCTAAAAGTTAATGAGTATCTTCTTGTGTCATTTTTCATCCTTGAAGGAATGGGATTTCAATCAGGTAGAGCTGCGTCCTGTTCGGTGATACCTGTGTTGCTGTTCTAGTATACTTCTAGCTCAGCATTGTTTGGAATGTGCATTAACTGTGTTGTCAGTGTTAAAATACTGAAGCTGACATTCAAACAGTACTGAGTTCAGATTTTGGCTAGGTGTACTTAGCTAAATACTGATATGGCAAGCCCAGGTCTGCAGCTTTGGCCTGAAGCTCCTTGTATTCCACTACTGCTTCTCCTTATTGCACTGTCCGTTGCAAAGTTCTTGTAAGCTAATTAGCATATGCTTTGAAATCTCCGTGGCTTTGCTTTGTTCTACCCTGTTCCCCCTTGTTAATTGATATTTGACTGTCTCTGTAAATGTTAAATTTTTCTTCATGAGTTTTCAGTCGGTTGTCCACTGGTTCCCTGGTTTACTACTGCGACAGTGACTGCTATATGATTAACCAATTCAAGCATAATTTTGCCTTCATTCCTGAAACCCCACAGCAGCCACATAGAAAGGGAACTAGCAGGCCTCTTATGTTAGCTGCTCTCAAAGGTAACTGGATATTTCGATTTCAGAATGGCCTTCAGAAGTGTTTAACACTATTGTTGGCATTTCAGGGATGTCTGCACAGTACAAGCTCTGCGTTGCAGAGATGGCTGGGACCTCACCAGGGTAGTTTGGATTACAGAAATTGTGTAGCCAATGTAGGGTAGTGCTATACTCAGGCAGAATGGCACTATTTCTGTCTAATGGCTTCATTTGCAATTAGACAAATGAAGCCTGATCATGGATTGCAGCCTGGAATTTCCTCTGGGTAATGAAAGTATGTCCATTGTCTCATACATTATGAAATGGAAGCTGTAGAAATACATAATGAAAGGCTGCAGCAGTAAGCATTGAGTAATTATTTCCTTGTCACTGAAATGATTAGCTTTTCTCCAAAACGCTCCCTTTTTTACTACATTTTAAACTAGAATCAAGCTCTATGAACACATATTGGTGTATATAGCATCTTTATAGAACTGCTTTCCTGGTGGAGTACAGTAACAGGTTTTTATTAATGTGTCTATACAAGTTTGTTATAAGTTGAGAACTTATTTAAAATTTGGCTTGTGAGATCAATGGAGAAATAAGTCACTGTTCTTTACTTGTAGAATGGTTTGGAGCAGTAGGAAAGAGGAAATTCGCCCTTAACCTTTTTACTTCTTGCTATTTGTGGCTGGTATGCAAAGTTGGTAACATTTTTTAAGTCCAATTAAAATATATAGAAGATAAATGGAACATTAGGAACTTAATGATATGGCATGTCTGGTGTAGACATTAATAGCAAGTTATACTAATTCGAGATTACTTGAATAAAAAAGAATTATTTTATAAAATGCACTGAAACAAGGCCTCCCAGAAGGAAAGCAAATTGTTTTGTTTATTACTGGCAGTACATGCTGTGAGTGGGTTCTGCTATATTTGTTCTGTATGGGAGCTGGAAATGCTTATATCATTGTAGCAGAACGCAGATCTCTTTCTCTCTTTTACAGTAGAAGAATTTTGTTCTTTGAGCCTGCTTCTGACAGTTCACCCAGGGCTTGAGTCTACAAACTGATGGGAGAGTTTATTCATAAACACTTCCAGCTGTTATCTTCAAAAGCTAGGGGAATGTTAAAAATTGGCATGTATTTTACATGCCGTGTTCCCTAGTGAAATGTATGGCAAGACTAGCATTTTAGATTTACATTTAGAAATTGAAATTAATGCAATTTGGGTTTATTTTATTCAGGTTTTAAAGTACTTTATGAGATGTTATATAAACCATTTTAATATCACATCATTTAATATGGTACACAGACATTTTAATGTGCTATTTTGGCTAGCGTATTCAATATACTGCAGGTTTTGGCATGAATCTCCTTGTGTTAATCATATTTAACATGCTGATATGGGTCCAGCCTTGCTCACTGGGTGGGCTGCATTGCTTTTCATATTTGACAGTGAGGCGATAAGCTATTTCCCCTCCCAGTCAATGTGCAGCATGGTCCAGCTAAGCACATGCAGTAGGACTGACATTTTTCCACCAGGGTCAGGTTTCCTGGCTTAGTCAGCTCTTCAGTCAGTTGGGTTACAGAAGTAGTTCCCAGTGAAGCAGCCCACCTCAGTCTTACCAGGTACCCTATATATGCTTTTCCCTTTTAACTGGCCGAAGACATGAAATCACCTCCTTACCATGCCCTGGGAAAGGTGAAAGCAGAAGCAGGCTTCCAGTCTCCAAACAATTAATCACAATTCATCACCCTGTTGTCCACTCTATGTCTGTTCCTGAGCTGACTCTAGTAAAAACAGTCCCAGCAAGTAGAGGCTATTTTCAGTGTCTCAGTCATAGGTTTGGCATCAGACTGGGTATGAATAGATATAACTGGATATGAATAATTTTTTTTTTTTTTCATTTTCTACAGCTTAATGTTACACAGACATATTTAATGTTTACCCAGTTCACAAGTCAGTTTATTTCCAGATGAGGCAATTTCTTACAGTTCTAAAGCCATTCTGAAGTATATTCTAACAGGCAAATGGCACAGTTTCTTTTATATGGTATATTTGCCTGAATATGTGGACACCAAAGTATATTTTCAAATACGCTTGTATAGCTGCATACATTTCGTGTGTTTGCCTATCAGATTCCCACAGACACAGCTGCCATTCATTGCATGATGATAAAATCTGTCACCACTCAAATAATATCTCCGTTGACCTGGAAAAGAGAGCATGGAAAAAGTTGAAAGAATACAGTGGTTTGCATGAAAAACAGTATGTAGTAGCACATTTTTTCTGCAAAAAAATATTGAACGAATTTGGCTATAAAGAGGTATATGTTAAGTGTTTCTTAAAATTTCCAAAGTCTACAGAGGGTTTGTGGTAATTTTTTATCAAAGGTAACGTTATGGTCTGTCTACCCTTAGTGTATAATTTAGGAAATCTTTGGAGAAAACAAATGCTTCCTGTGTTCCTGTCATGTTTCCTAGTGAATCCTGGCTGCTTATCTGCCATTCTGATTAAATGTATCATTGATATGCTGGACAATAATATATATTATTATATATATCATTGATATGATTGATTAGGGTTTTTTTTTTTCTCTCATAGTTACTGAGTGGTTTGAAAAAGTTTTCTAAGTAATGGAATAAGAAAGCTGATGTACTGTCTTTTAAAAATACTTTAGGACATCTGTACAGTTGTATCACATTTTACTTTTCAAGTTTGCTTGACAGGGTCAGTGCCGCTTGCCCATTTAATAAAGCTGGACAGCATCCTAGTCAGCATCTTATTGGTCTCCGGAAAGCCGTTTATCGCTCTGTCAGAGCCAACTTCCGAGCTTCAAGACTGGCTACTCTGTACATGCTGAAAAAATATCCTTTTTGCAAAACCTGAGGAGTTCAGATATTCCAAGTTACCTACCTGTAATTTTGCCAGTGTTTAGAGTTAGTATATCTAGAAACTTACAGTATTTAATTACATACCTAAACAAGACAAAGAAAAGGTAGCATAGTAGATTGGGATTTATGCTTGTACTGTGCAGTGTGAGAGAAGATTCTATGCACTGAAAATGTCCCAGTTACTCACACCCATGCCCTTGGTGTAAGCACTGTTAGTGTTTTTCAGAGTCCTTCAGGATTTTGTTTGTAATTCATCTTAGCCATCTTTTCCCCTTGCACCAAAATAGCCTCTTTTCTGAATAATATGGCCGTTCACTCGACACCCCTGTGTTCAAAGGTAAGTTGATTTCCTGTTTCAGACAAGCTGGGTAAAATTCTGATTACATTAGTTAGCCAAAAGGCACATATAAGACTGAGGAGTTTCAACTCTGAATCAGAGCAGAACACTTGGTTCAGATTCCATTTTGTGTCATCTGTATTTCTTTATATATATTTGTGTATATATATATATGTATATGTATATATATACACATTCTTTTTAATGTTAGCATGTCAAGGTTTTTTTCTGTGTTTATTGTACTTGCAGTACTATATAGGAAATAGCAATGTCTTCACCTTGAATTGTAGCAAAAAAGTAAAACAGGTATGTTGCTGATCTGGAAAAACACATGCAGGGAAACAAAAGCTGGTGGTAGTGCGAGTGTTGAAAATCTGACATGGCAAATCACTTCTTTTGTCTTCCTGGAACATAATACTAGACTAATGTATCTTGCCTGGCAAATGGATGGATGTACTGAGTGATGACGTGTAAACACGCAGGGGAACACACAAAGCTACTGATATGTGCAGTCACTTTGAAGGAAATGAGTATTTCTTCGCAAAACAGTAACTTGTGTAGGGATAGGCATCCTCCTTCTGGGCTCAAGACTTCACTCTTAGCTCTCAGGAATAAGGTGTATTTGCTACATCTTAAGAAAGAAAAATTACTCTGACTGATTCAAACAGGTTATAAGAGCAACTGATACCTAGCTTGGAAATAATCAAGAATTGCTTCTAAGAACATGGGACAACAGATCTGAAAATGGGGTCAGTTAACATGGCCTTCTCAAGTATCCTCCAGCATGAAGGGTAGCAATGGTTAGGACAGGTTTATAGGTTGTTGCTGTGGCTGGGGAAGTTACAAGTCAAGGAATATTGGTGGGTATTAGACTGCCCACTTGTTTTGTAACTACTAAACTTAAGGAATGGCTTTTAAATTAAGGAATGGGGGAGAAGAAAGTTTTGTTTACTTTGGATGATTTGATTTTTAGATCTGTCTTTGAGAAAATTTTAGGATGAAAGTACCATTATGCCACGTTATCACACAGATATCACAGTAGTAAAGGCCAGCAGAAATAAATGGCTGAAAAATTTATGGAAGTTTCATGTATATAGGTTCTTGACACATGGAAAGAATTTGTATTTGTGCAGAACATCGTGGCAAAACTAGTGGTAGCATATGAGCTGAGATGCAGGCTGGCCCAATTCTGCAGTGCATGAAAACTGAAAGGAAAGACCTTAAGTGTAAGGAAGGTGAGTAAAAGATTCCTCCTCCCCACCAGGGTAATTAAAAGAAGCTTTAAGGTAGTTCCAAGTTGCCTTAGTTTGAATTTTTCCCTGTGTATCTTGAATGCCTGTAAATGTTATGTGTATTGCATGGGTATATACGGCAAGGGGCATCTTTCAAATAGGTTCCAGTGCCTCATGAAATTGAATAGAACTTTTATGCTGGAGGGGCCAAAGATTCCTTCTTGTCAAAAGCATTGACAGCTGCAATTGTGGCAACTTTAATGACCTTGTCTGTCATTAGATTTTTAGCAGAAATCTGGCCTAGAGCAAGGAGAAAAAGGAACTGGAGAGATTAAATAAAGAAGCAAGGTGATAAATTGAATTGGCAATTGAATGTGGCAATTACAGAGACATGGTGGGACAGTTCACATGACTGGAATGTGGTCATGGATGGCTATGTCCTTTTTAGGAAAGATAGGTCAGCGAAGCGAGGTGGTGGAGTTGCTCTTTACGTGAGAGAGCAACTAGAATGTATTGAGTTCTGTCCGGGGTCGGATGAGGAGCAAGTGGAATGTCTGTGGGTACGAATCAAGGGGCAGACTGGCATGGGTGATACAGTTGTGGGGGTCTATTACAGACCTCCTGATCAGGATGAAGGAGTTGATGAGGCTTTCTACAGGCAACTGGAAGTAGCCTCGCGACTACATGCCTTAGTCGTCGTGGGGGACTTTAACTACCCCGATATTTGCTGGAAGACTCACACAGCCAGTCATTCACAGTCTAGGAGGTTCCTCGAGTGCATTGACGATAATTTCTTAATGCAAATGGTGGACGTACCAACTAGGAGAGCAGCGCTGCTAGATTTAGTACTCGCCAACAAGGAGGGTTTGGTCGAAGTGGTGACGGTCAATGGCAGCCTTGGCTGCAGTGACCATGAGATGGTGGAGTTCAGGATCCTGTGTGGGAGGAATAGAATACCTAGCAAAGCCACAGTTCTGGATTTCCGAAGGGCCAACTTTGGCCTCTTCAGTCAACTGCTAAGGGAAGTCTCATGGGAAAGTGTACTAGGCGGTAAAGGGGCTCAAGATAGTTGGTTAGCATTCAAGGACCGCTTCTTCCAAGCTCAGGATCGGAGCGTCCCAATGAGTAGGAAATCAAGTAAGGGATCTAGGAGACCGGCGTGGTTAAACAAGGAGCTGCTGGGCAAACTCAAGTGGAAAAGGAGAATCTATGGATTATGGAAGGAGGGGCTGGCCGCTTGGGAGGAATATAGGACAGTTGTTAGAGGATGTAGGGAGGCAATTAGGACAGCTAAGGCCTCCTTGGAACTCAGTCTTGCTAGTCGGGTTAAAGACAATAGAAAGGGCTTCTTCAAATACATAGCAAATAAAACTAACACAAGAGGCAATATAGGCCCACTGCTGAACGAAGTGGGTACCCTGGAGACAGAGGATATAAAGAAGGCAGAGGTGCTGAATGCCTTCTTTGCCTCTATCTTTACTCCTGCAGACTCTCCCCGAGGGCCCTTGATTTCTATAGCCCCAGAAGGAGTCAGGACAAAGGAGGAGTTTGCTTTGGTAGATGAGGATTGGGTTAGGGATCAGCTATGCAATCTGGACATCTGTAAATCGATGGGTCCGGATGGAATGCACCCACGGGTGCTGAGGGAGCTGGCGGAGGTCATTGCTAGGCCACTTTCCATCATCTTTGGTAAGTCGTGGGAAATGGGCGAGGTGCCTGAGGATTGGCGGATGGCAAAGGTCACACCAATCTATAAGAAGGGCAAGAAGGAGGACCCGGGTAATTATAGACCGGTCAGCCTTACCTCCATCCCTGGAAAGGTGATGGAACAACTTATTCTTGACTCCATCACTAGGCATATCAAGGATGAGGGGGTCATTAAGAACAGCCAACATGGTTTTATGAGGGGGAAGTCATGTATGACCAACCTTATAGCCTTCTATGAGGAAGTGACTAGGTGGAGGGATGATGGTAGAGCGGTAGATGTAGTTTTTCTTGATTTCAGTAAGGCATTTGATACTGTCTCCCACAGCATCCTCATAGATAAGCTAAAGAAGTGGGGGCTTGACGATCAAGTAGTGAGGTGGATCGAGAACTGGTTGAAAGGAAGAAGGCAGAGAGTTGTGGTCAATGGCGCAGAATCTAGCTGGAGGTCTGTGACTAGTGGAGTTCCTCAGGGGTCGGTGCTGGGACCGGTGCTGTTTAATATTTTCATCAATGACCTGGATGAGGGAACTGAGTGCACCCTCAGCAAGTTCGCTGATGACACAAAACTGGGAGGAGTGGCTGACACACCAGAGGACTGTGCTGCCATTCAGCGAGACCTGGACAGGCTGGAGAGTTGGGCGGGGAGAAACTTGATGAAATTTAACAAGGGCAAGTGTAGAGTCTTGCATCTGGGGAAGAACAACCCCATGTACCAGTACAGGTTGGGGGTTGACCTGCTGGAAAGTAGCGAAGGGGAAAGGGACCTGGGCGTCCTGGTGGATAGGAGGATGACCATGAGCCAGCAATGTGCTCTTGTGGCCAAGAAGGCAAATGGCATCTTAGGGTGCATTAGAAAGGGAGTGGTTAGTAGGTCAAGAGAGGTTCTCCTCCCCCTCTACTCAGCCTTGGTGAGGCCGCATCTGGAATATTGCGTCCAGTTCTGGGCCCCTCTGTTCAAGAAGGACAGGGAATTGCTGGAAGGAGTCCAGTGCAGAGCCACAAAGATGATTAAGGGAGTGGAGCATCTCCCTTATGAGGAGAGGCTGAGGGAGCTGGGTCTCTTTAGCTTGGAGAAGAGGAGACTGAGGGGTGACCTCATCAATGTTTACAAATATGTAAAGGGTAGGTGTCAGGATGATGGAGCTAGGCTTTTTTCAGTGATATCCAGTGATAGGACAAGGGGCAATGGGTGTAAACTAGAGCATAGGAAGTTCCACGTTAACATCAGGAAGAACTTCTTTACTGTAAGAGTGACAGAGCACTGGAACAGGTTGCCCAGGGGGGTTGTGGAGTCTCCTACACTGGAGATATTCAAGGCCCGCCTGGACAAGTTCCTGTGTGATGTACTGTAGGTTACCCTGCTCTTGCAGGGGGGTTGGACTAGATGATCTTTTTAGGTCCCTTCCAACCCTTGGGATTCTGTGATTCTGTGAAGGGAAGGAATGTTGATAAATTAAAGGAAAGGAACTTCCACCCAAAATCTGGAAATGAGATTCCAATTCTGACTTTTATGGTTCTTTTTAGTAAGTTCTGCTTTGCACAAAATCAGAAGATATTCTCAATTTTGCATAAACAAAGTTTATGCAAAGTTGCATCAACTTGGTGTCTTTACTTGCTTCAATAAAACTAAAAGCTTAGCAGTATTTGCTTGTGGCTAGTGTGCCCCTTTTTAACTAGACAGCTGCCTTCAGGGAGTAGAATAAATTACTATTGTCATAATTAAATTTTTTCCTATGTAAAACAAAAAAGATACAATTATAGTTTAGCTTTATACCAGGCATTTGTATCAAACCTTGGTGGACCAGTAATCTAATGAGATGGGAAGACATATTGCTTACATTTTATGTGAAGGGACAGTTGGCTGCTTGCAGAAACAATTCATCATTTTGTAATGCTGTTCTTACTCTGTTTTGTTCATACTGGGAAGAGTACATTGCTCAAAATCATAGAACGAACAGAAGGGAGAAAAGAGTATTTCTCTTTTAATCTGGAAGATAAGGATATAGCAGGCTTAAACTCAAATTAGGTGTTTTGGATTAAGTATTTACAGGATGTTGTGCAGACCGGTCACTACTAGTTCAACAAATCTCTGCACTCTCCATTGAATTGTGTAATAACTCAGGCAGTACTTCAGTTGACATGCTAGTTGCTTAATATTTTTATACTTAAGAGCCTTGTGAGTTCTATGTCATGGGAATCTATGCTTTAGTCACTGGTTTAATTATGTGCAAACTGGATGGAGGAAATTTTATAGCTTATTTTACTGAGTTATGTTAATAGTCTCATCTTCAGCTGATGGAAGATACAGATGATAGTGCATTTCCATTTAATTATATTGATAGGTAGTACCTGGGCATTGGACTGTATAAACTAAAAAAGCTTTAATTTTGTTATAAGTGTGTCATTCTCTGAAAGTGAAGCATAGTGTTGCAAAACCAGACACTGTATAGCAGTATTTTAAAATGAGTTATGTCTTAACCCATTAAGGTGGAACATATATATATATGTTTTATGTTTTTGGGGTGCACTGAGCGTGGGGAAAATTGTAAATTTCCTCTAGTAAATCTAGTGAAACATTTTTCCTTCTCCTCTGTAAAAATTTAGTTATTGCATCATGAAATCACAGAATCACAGAATCCCAAGGGTTGGAAGGGACCTAAAAAGATCATCTAGTCCAACCCCCCTGCAAGAGCAGGGTAACCTACAGTACATCACACAGGAACTTGTCCAGGCGGGCCTTGAATATCTCCAATGTAGGAGACTCCACAACCCCCCTGGGCAACCTGTTCCAGTGCTCTGTCACTCTTACAGTAAAGAAGTTCTTCCTGATGTTAACGTGGAACTTCCTATGCTCCAGTTTACACCCATTGCCCCTTGTCCTATCACTGGATATCACTGAAAAAAGCCTAGCTCCATCATCCTGACACCTACCCTTTACATATTTGTAAACACTGATGAGGTCACCCCTCAGTCTCCTCTTCTCCAAGCTAAAGAGACCCAGCTCCCTCATGTTCCACTCCCTTAATTATCCTTGTGGCTCTGCGCTGAACTCTTTCAAGCAATTCCCTGTCCTTTTTGAACAGAGGGGCCCAGAACTGGATGCAATATTCCAGATGCGGCCTCACCAAGGCTGAGTAGAGGGGGAGGAGAACCTCTCTTGACCTACTAACCACTCCCTTTCTAATGCACCCTAAGATGCCATTTGCCTTCTAAATGTTAGAAAACCACATACCTTTTAGCTTGGGAAAGAAAATGCTCACACAAGAAAACAGGAAGCTAAATAAAAAGCAGTACCCTCTTTGGGTCATGAAAGCCTAAATCAGAAATCCGATGGAAAGCCTGAGTAAAGAGACTTGGGCATTTTGCAGTGCAATGTTTCTTCCTTGACCAGCCAGCGCATCCATGCTTACCTCATCCATTCTTGCCTGGTGAGCAGGTGAGAATTTCATAAAAAAGGCAGCTTGGATTTCTCAAGGATATTGTGAGGCCCTCCTGTTAGATCTTTAGGTGGAAACGTGCTTTTGAAGAGCAAGTCTGAATATTAAATTGCTACATACAGGGGTACATTATTGTTCTTGCTTTTCTGTAGGCAAATAAGAGTGGCCTCCTGGCAGAGGTTAGACAGTCACTGTACGGATATTTTATTCTGGATTTGACAGTTTATCATTAAATAGTTTTGCCTTTTCTTCTCCCAAGCTAATAAGAGATGTAAGTTAAACAGATGAATGAAATATTTTCACAAAGACATAGAAAAAAATTCACTAACCTAAGGTTAGTTACTGTATTTTGGCTTTAACAGAAAACATTAGCACTTAAAATACTTGTGTTTCAGAGCAAAGTGTGTGAAGGAAGTGTGTTTGTGTATATGTATATGTCTGTGTGTATGTGCTTAAACTTCCTAGAGGTTTACTCCTTAGGAAGCTAATGGTGGCATGGGATCAGTTCTCTGCTTTCATCTACCCCATAGTAATGGGGGTGAGAGGTCTGCAATGGTGGAAGGCAAGGCCGGCAGGTGCTGGAGTATGCTGGGAATCCCTAGTTGAGACATAGTATTGATAAGGGCTCCTTTGGTGAAACCGCTCATTTGAAATGTTGCCTGGATTTTTTTTCTTAGCATGACTTAGAAATTCACGTGTCCAAACTACTTTTAATGGTGTTCATGTTGTTGGAAATGTCTTCTTGCAGGAAAAGATTAACAAGGAATATAATTAGTCTCTGAGATAACTGGTCCTGAAGGGTTTTGACCTGAAATCTCTGACAGAGTTACCATCCTCATCCCATGTGCTCCATCTGCTGGGCATGCTGTCGGGTTAATTGACAATAGACAGCATTCATGTGAGGCAGCTGCTAGTGGCAACAGTAATATTAGCTCCTAATTAATTTGCCTTCCAGGTTTTTGTCTGAACACTTTAATAGGCTTCTTTCTTCCTGGATTTCTTTTGGGGATAAATTAGGGAGAAGTGTGTTTGTTTGGTTAGAACCTGGACACTTGGCATTGTTCTTTTCTGGGACACAGAATATGATTTTTTTAATGCAGTGCGCTCTTACTCAAGTGATAAAAATTTTCTTGAGCAGACCATTTTTACAGATTCAATCTTATGAGAATTTAGCACGTCGAAAATTTGGGAGTAAAAGTGGGTGGGGCTTGTAGCTTCCCCAGAAAACATTAATTAGACAAGTGCTTCTCATCAGCTTTATGAGTACCAAGAGATGAAAGCATTCAGTTTTCAAATTGAAATATAAATGAAACAAATATTTTAAATTAAAGCCTTATTTTCATGCATGCTTTACAAGTATATATATTGCTTTAAAAATATTTTTATATAATATATATATATATATAATAATTATATATTTTTTGCTTTTTTTATATATATTTTTTTCTGCGGAGCAAATGTGCTTATGACCGTAAGTTGTAAGTTCCTGTTTTAAAGCAAATTTTACTGTTTTGAGACTGGGTAACTATCCAAAATGCACAGAAATCTTGAACTGTTCCTCCTCCTCCTTCCCCAGCACGAGGTTAGCCTAAAATTAGAGCTGTTTTAAAATAAATGCTGCCTAGTCAATGAATTATTTTTATCTGTCTTCTGGTCTCAGTGATACAGTGTTTGCCTCCTACTTATTAAGCAGTTCTGGGGACTGGAAATGTACATTTTCTCACTCAGAATGTAAATGTGCTGAATGCCGTTGATAACAGTTTGCTGCTGTTCCTGACAAGATCATGGTGGCTTTACAGCAATATAATCAATAAAATTAATGGTATGGCAATCAGGAGCTCCTGTTCTTCACAGTACTATCTGGCATGTCAAAGACCAGTTATTGTGAGCAGTCTCTCCACAGACAGAACTCGCAGGGAATTCCCGTCATCCTGAGTTTGATCTATAGCATAGGCTACCTTTTAGACTTAAAATTGCACAAGTGTTTTTCTCTTTCCTCTGTTACATAAATGATTTCTGGTTTAAGGTGGACATGAGCTGCTTCTTGGAAACTTAGTATTTCAAGATATTTTCCTTACTTGAAAGGGATGCAGGGGTCTTTCCTCAATCTGTTTTGTTTCTTTTTATGTGTTTGTATTTACACACAGCTATTTTATCAATGCCTTGTCTCTCATCCTCCTAAGAGCCTTTAAAACTTGTGCTTTGAATAAGGATTGCAAAATGTTCAATTAAACACTATTCAGGTGGATTTGGGTGGAATGTAGGTGCTTTCACACAAATTTCCAGAAATAAGAAACCTCATTAAGTGGTTTTTTTTTCCTTCTCTGTGTGATTAATGGTGAAGTTGCTTTGTTAACCACCTTAACTCCAGCTAAACCTACCCTCTGAACTCGGAGAGTGACAACGTGACCAGCTACATCTGTGTCGTCCCCTTTAAGGAGCTGGGTCTGGGACTGAGCGAAGAGCAGGTCTCTGAAGAGGAGGCACACAATCTAACTGATGGCTTCAGCTTGCCTGCACTCAAGGTAACCTCTCTGAGAAGGACACACACATCCTCACAGGCTTCTGGTGAAAATCTTTTTCAGTTGTCGTAAAGCCCTGTGGCTTGTGTGTACTAGCCTGTAGTAACTGAGGAGGAGATGTAATCAGTCTCATGTATTTCTAAATTTATTGGCATATAGGCTATTTCTTTTTGCGTGTGGTTGAAGAGAAGTTGCACAGTCATAGAGCGGTTTGGGTTGGAAGGGACCTTAAAGCTCATATAGTTCCAACCCCACTGCCATGGGGAGGGACTCCTTCCAGTAGGCCAGGTTGCTTAAAGCCCTGTCCAACCTGGCCTTGAATACTGCCAGAGATGAGGCATCCACAACTTCTCTGGGCAAACTCTTCCAATGTCTCACCACCCTTGTAGTGAAGAACTTACTAATATCTAATCTAAATCTACCCTCTTTCAGTTTAAAATCATTCCCCCTTGTCTAGTCCCTAGACGCCCTTGTAAAAAGTCCCTCTCCAGATTTCTTGTAGGCCCCCCTCAAGTACTATAAGGCTGCTCAAAGGTGTCCCCAGAGCCTTTTCGCCATCAGGCTGAACAACCCAAATACAACATTAGGATTTTTTTTTTCTTCATGTAAATTCAAGTCAGTGTTTTATAGTCAGCTTGATCCTCTCCTTAAACATATTTTTTTGCTCTGTGATTGCACTTGATCCCAGCTGAATAAAATGATTTCCAAGTTTGTACTTACATCTTTTTTAGCTAATCTCCTTACTTCAGTAAAGAGATACATCAGAAAATACAAATTAATTGTAACTGCCACAGGGAATAGCTGCATTTAGTTACACTAAGGAGTAGAAATCACGAGCTTGAACCCCTGCTGCCATGAGCCAGTGTGGTTCTTTGATCTTTGAAAAACATTTAGCTGACCAGAACAACAACCATATCGTGGCCTTTTAATCTATTTTGGTTTGAGATGTTAGGTGGTTTTAATTTGCATGAGTCAATGTTTGCAGCTGGAAAGAGGATCTAATTTGAATGCAAGCCTTTGACACTCCAGTGACTCTCTGCTGAGCCAGTCCCCTTTTAACATTATTTTTTTAAATGGAAAATTCCATTATTATGTGACTTCTGTGATTCTGTGGGGCTGGCTTTTGTTTCATTTTATTCACTTAATTCCTAGACCTTGACTTATTTTGTTGTGACAGTAAATGTTACAAGTAATAGCAATTGCCAAGCTTTGAGGCTTTGTCTAATTAGTTGTAAGCTAAGAGCTACATCAGATGTAAGCTTTTGAGATATTTTTGCTCTTGCTGTTTCATTAGCTGAAATTCTAACTGCAACCATGAAAGCCCATTTATTTACCCACTTCTTTTTAAGCACAAGAAGCTGGTCAGAAGGGCCCAAGCTTGTAAGCTAAGTCTTTACCTGCAGTTTACAGTAATTTAACTGTAATCAGTTTTAGTTAAACTGGTTGGGATGCTAGTAAATCTCAGTTTACATTAACTCATAACAGACAGTGATGGCTGTGTGTGGTGTAGTTGAACTAAGCTAATTAACATAAATCAGTCCTAAGAAGATTCATGCATTGAGCCCTGGATTTATGTGTAGTCCTCTTCAAGTTCTTTTCATTTGAGAGAACCTGTATTTATATTGAAATGCAGGTACAACACTGACGTGTATCCAGATTTAATGTTTTAATTTTCATTCAAGCCCATGTCTAGGTGATATGGCAAATGTAGCCTGTGTCTTTTGGCTACTCTGTCTTTGAACTAAATCAGTTTGAAGAGTACAAATGCTTAGTTTAAGGAAAAAATATCGATTCAAGCTGAGGAGAGCCAGTTGGATATTTGGGGTGAAGTTTAAGTGTCAGTAAAAATCATCAGAAGTCATTGGCAGAGCTAGCTATTGCAACCCTAAACACATCTGGAATTCCTTTTTCTCTCATCATTGTGCCTTTTTTCAGGTAGGTTTTGGATTATTATAAATTGCTGAAGTCCACTACTTTTTTTGTGCTACTTTTCACTGCTTTTGCCTTTTGCCTTTCACTTTTTTGAAAGGGATTGGTCATCTTTTGTGCTTACTATAGCATGAGCTCTTGACTTGCTACCCAGGGCACCGCATCTTCAGGGACATGTGGGTGATTGCTGCCCATTTGTTTGCTTTTTAGTTTAGCAGCCAGCCAAATCACAGTCTTGCGTGTGTGCCCCAATTAATTTCATATATTCTGTGTTCTTTCTTCTCATAACCATCTTCTGTAAATTAAGAAGTATCTTTTTTCTTTTGAAATTTCTGGTTTTGTTTTTAGTTTGCATCCAAGTATTTTTGATATACCCTTATGGTATATCAAACCATATCTATCTGAAGGCATTTAATCTTTTATGTTACTATTCTGAATGTTTTGCTCTTGATTTGTTTACACACTGGAAAAAACTGCTACTTGTCCACAGTAGTATGAATACGAAACTGCAAATATAGTATTTCCAATCCTGTAGGTCCAAAACCTCAGAACAAGTAAATTCTTAGTCCTATTCTGCAGCTGAGGGGGGTGGGGTGGAAAAAAAGCATGATGAATAAATTACTCTGTCTTCCTTGGTCTGGAATGCTTGAGAACAGATTTCAGACTACACCTCATACTCACCTACAGTATATGCCTTTTACTAAGGGCTGTATTGCAGAGAAAAGTGTTGTAACCTTTCCTTTTCATTTTGGAGAGAAAAGATTCTACTGTTCTGTCATGGGGTACTGAGCCAACAAGTCTCCTTGAAACTAAGAAAACAGGCCTTTTCATTGCATTGGAAGTGGGAGTTCTCAAGAAGTTGAACGAGTGGGTTTCCTTGCTCCCAGAGGAACTTACCTCTTTTGTACCATCTATAACATTGTGAATCGGTTCATTTCTTACAAGCCTTTCCCTCCTTAGTGGAATTGGTGAAATTTTCCCTTTGGTGGAATAAAAATTATCAGCTCAGTTTTCTTCAGATGTAGAATGTTTTCTGATGAAGTACAGTGCAATTAGACTTGTGTTTCAAGGTTGGGTGTGGGGCAGTGCAATACTCAGTAGATCATAGAAATGATAGCTTGGCATCATAAAGGGAAAAAATGTCTTAGCCGCCCCTGGAATTTTGGCAGTCCTTTATGAGCTTTAGGATATGTGGAGATTATAGCAAATAATGAAGCTGCCTGATGAGAAATATGGGGGTTTAGGCCTCTGAGCATAATTGCATATAATATCCTTCATTGAATAATTAGCAGTCACCTAAGGCTCATGAGATCTGAGCCTCACATGGTCTAGGATACCCTTCAGAAACATTCAGCAGATTTTCGCAGTTTTTCGGAGGTCTTGTATCTGGCTGAGGAATGTTTTCCCTTGTGTATCTGTACATTTACTTTGGAGGCTGGCTGTGTTCCCAGGTGCACAGAGCTAACCCTCCCCTGTTTTGCAGGTCCTCTTTCAACTCTGGGTAGGGCAGAGTTCAGAATTCTTCCGGAGGCTGGTGCTGCTCCTCTCCCCAGCCAACGCATCCCCCAAGCCCTTGGTTTCCCCAGAACGGCTGCCTCATCATATTTTGTCTGATGTGACTCAAGGCCTACCTCATACACATGCTGCCTGCTTGGAGGAGCTCAAGCGAAGCTATGAGTTTTATCGGTACTTTGAAACTCAGCATCAATCGGGGTTCGAATGGCCAACCAGAACAAAGCAGAAGTCAAGGGAGCTGAACAGCCTTCAGACAGCAGTACGCAGCTTGCAGCTTCATCTCAAGGCACTGCTCAATGAGTAAGTTTACACATGAATTAAGCAAATGTGCTGGTAGGAAGAAGGCAGATACATAGGGTCATTGCAATCACAGGCATATCTTCACATAGCGTGGAGTCAAAGATCCTTGGTTCAATATGGAATCTGATCCTGTTTCTTGGCTATTCTTTAAGTGTCTGATGGAAATTCAAAGCTGAGCAGTGCAGTAAGATCTTGCCTTGCTTTTGTCACTCCCTTGAAAAAAATGTGAAAACATATTTACCTTTCATTGATTTTGCAACATATCAAATGCTTTATAAGAAAGTTCAGCTGATAGTAACTACCTGGTAAATATTTTCAAAGATTCATCACTGCCTTAGTGAAAGACTTGAAACTGCCCTACGCCTTTAATCTTACATATAAGAGTTACTAAAATGAGTGGAGGTGAGCAGTGTATCTTGATGAGGAGAAAAGGATCTTGGTTTTAAAATTTTGTGGCATCATTGAGGAGTTAGCTGAGTTGGATTCTTAAAACTTGAAGAAAATAACAGGATATTAAATGGAATTTTTGAAGGAATGGTGAAGTCATATTTATTATCACTTATTTCTGTTCATCTCCTCATCACCTAGGGTAATAATTCTTGAGGATGAACTTGAAAAACTTGTTAGCACTAAGGAGACACCTGAGTTGACAACAAAAGCCCATCAGGTTCTGGAACAGAAACTCAAGTTCATTGAGCCTCATATGCAGGCAAGCAACAGCTGCTGGGAAGAAGCCATTTCTCAGGTGGAAAAAATGAGCGGAAGAAACCCAAATAAAAAAGGTAAATGTGAGAGATTAATTTAGCAAGTAATGGGATGCACTTTAGAGATACAATGGTCAAATGGATCAAAGGCAGCATTCAGCCCGCGTATCGGAATTTTAGCTGAAGAGGATCTTAAAACCATAGACTTCAAGAAACCATATACATAAGTCAGACTTTTTCACTGTGATGACCTTGAAGCTTTTGTTTCAGCAAAAAATGTGAACATGTTATTCACCGTTAACGTTAGTTAGACACAGGCCTAATTAATCCACAGTTAGACCTGTGGATTCAGTTTGTTACACTTCCAGGTGTAGACAGATTGTGGCTTTTTCCTTTGACTGATGAATCACTTGTGAAGGGGTAGGATTGTGATGAATCATCCCTGAGATTTTCATTTATTTACTGCACAGAAGTTACATAGTTCATTGAAATGATAGTGGCATTGTCATGAAACTTTCTTGGCAGTGACATTTCCTGGAACATTTTAAATTGTAGAGTATGTATTGAGCATAAAATACCCATTTACCTGCTCTCTCAGAGAGAGCGAACTAATCTGTATGATTGCTAGTCAAACCAAGCAGCGTATCCCGATGTTTTTCCCTATGCCCCTCTCCTTAGATGCCATTCTCCTTGTGAATCCCAAGTAGCTTAAATAACATAAGTGAACGTCTCCATGTCTCCTGGCGTGGAGTTGAATCATAATTTCTAATCTTTCTTTTTTCCAGGAGTTTTTTTACTGTCCTAGGAAGGCATGGCCCAGCATCTGAAAAATGCTAGTAATGGAGACTGTATTAGGAAAATTGTGACTTGGGATATCAGCAAGTTACCTGCAGAAATCCAAAACTGTAGTGAGCTAAGTTCTTAATGATATATGGGTGAGCTATCCATTAGATGGACAAATATTGCTGTGAGCCATGCAAGCTGACCTTGTCCATGCTTACATCAGAACTGGAGCACTGGGAGGCCTAGTGCTGGCTCTGTGCAGGTTCAGACATGGTATAACCAAATTTGTGTGTACTTTGCCTGATAGTCTAGTCTTACAACTCCCCTCTCAGTGCTGTGTAAAACAACTTTTGAGGATATTAGATGTAGTATGATATATTTGTGTGTGCTAGCCTGTTGTGTTCTGTTGATGCCCTCCACAACCAGCAGTTCCACTGATCTTTTTTTTCCCTTTCCTTAAATGTTCTCTCTAGAATGCACGCCATGGTATTTTTAGTTAGTTTTATTTTTACTTTGTGTATAAATTTCACATCAGGCACTTTTATTATAATTTGCTTCCTTTTAAAGTTCAGTACAAAAATAACCTGGTGTGTGATCTAGAAGGGAGGGATTGCGTGGGAAATGAAAAAATCCTTCACTTTCACTTTTGCCCAGTGATTTTCCTGGAAATGTGCTGGGGTTGATTGTCTATTTTGCACCAAGTTTACTGAATTACTGCACAGGAGCTACTTTTAAATTATGTTAGTAATTGAAAACTATTTGTATCTGACTAGATTTGACTTTCCTGATACGTTTCTAAGCAGCTTCTGTGAGTTGAACTCTTCAAGAGTCACTAAGGAGCTGTTGTGAACGTGAGCTATCCTAGTTGTGGCATCCTGTGTAGCTGCCTGTCACTTATTTTCAGAGCAGTTTTGCATCTGTTTAATTGTCTTCTGTCTAAACAGATGAGTCTCCTTCAGCAAGCACTACATGCTTCTTGCCCAAAATCATTCTGTGTCAAAGCAGGTTTGTTACAGCTATGTTAAATAGTTTATTGTGTCAAACTCTGTCAAAGCAAAGCTTTGAAGTCTAACTCATTGAACATTCATACACTCCCATCAACTTTTGTGGGTGCTGATAATAGGATATATTATAGTATATGGTTTAATGAACACCGTTTGGCTTCTTTGTTTACAGGACTTGGTGCATTTCTAGAGCCAGCGTTGTTAGTAACTGATCCTGCCAGAGAACAGAGCAAGTGGGGCTTTAGCACCTTTAGGGGAATTCACCTCTAGTTAAATTCACTGCTCAATGATCATTCATTTAGATGTAGGTTTTTGCACTTTTCCAACGTGAGTTGATTCTAGACTTTCAGCCATCTTCTCTTTATTCTCTCACCTTTCCATCAAATGTCAAAATCATTTACTACTTAAGGCCTTGACAATTCAAGCATATAATAATCTGCTGCTAATTTTACAGAACAGAATATTCTTTATGACTAGTTACAGTGCTGTCTTAATGATCTTTAAAATAATATCCCTCAAACTGTTTAAATTCCATCCTTTTTCCTTTTAAACTGTCTCTATTTTTGCCAAACTTGTTTAGAACTTTTTAAGATATTTGTAAGAGCAGTATCTTAGTACTCTGCTGCAAGCTGATGGATCTTGCAATCCTTTGATCGACTGGAGAGGAACTATAGCAGCAACAGGCCTAGTTAAACACTGTGAATTCATGATCTTGAAGCATACCGTTAGCAATGGCAGCATCCCATGTAGGTGGCAGACACAGCAGTCTGTACATATTAGAGCAGCTGGTTTACCCCTCTGATTTGGGAAGGCAAGCTTTTAATTAGTAACTTCCATTTACTCGTCCAAATTTGTCTTCATATCTTCAGGAGCATATTTCTGTTATTGCTGCTATTATTATGAAAATATTTTTATTACAAGGCAGAGTTATGCAATGGAGGAGGGGGCTTGATATTTATAAAATAAATATGTCAATTTTCCACTTCAAATTCCACTACATGCTTCATCTTTCTTTTAAACTTTGCATTTAGGTACTTCTAGAATGTCAAATCTTTAGCGCAGCCCAGGCAACTAGGGAATTATATACTTTCCTTGTTTGCAGAAGCAGGTAACTGAACACCACTAAAATTGTCATTGGTATGAACAGCCTGCTTTCAGAATTTCATCCTTAAGTATTCACATATTAGAAATTGAAAATAGGGATAAGTGGGGCTTGGCAAGGGCATCTAGCCCATTTCCCTTCTGAAGGGTAAATTAGTGTTTGTGAGTAAATGTTTTTACCTGTTCCTAAAAACCTCTATTTAGAGGCATTTTGCAGTATTTCCAGGCATCTATTCCAGCACTTAACTCCATTTCCAGTAGAAAGCTATTACTTTGGATCTACCCACAATGGAAATCCGTTTTCTCTTTATATCTCTTATCTTTTTGAAGACAGTTAATATGTTTCTTTCTGTCTTCTCTACATGACTCTCTGTCCTTTAGCTCTTCCCTGAAGATTATACTTGGTCTTATGATCATTTCTTTATTTCTCATCTGGACAGCCTCAAGTTGGTCCACAATATTATTGAATGAAGGAACCCCAGACTGGGCACTGTGTTCCATCCACAGCCTGATCAGTGCCAGAATAGAAATCTAATTTCATGTGTCTGATGGTCAGTGCTGTTGTTTATATGTATTAGTATGTATTTGGGCTTTTTTGCTTGCAACAGGGTACAGTTGACCACTAGGCTCCTTACATCTTCTTCTTAGTGGAGCTACGCAGTCAGTTGTTATTGTGACAAATAATTATTTGGTTATTCTAATGCACAAGAATTTGCAGTCACTGTCACCAAACTGCTGTATCTGAAGTCCAGTTCTTCCTGGACTGTATGTCTGATTTTCCAGTATTATTTTTTATTCTAATTGTGCCCTTCAGTATCCTTGCAGGTTATCCCAATCTCAGCAGACTTAATGGGCTGAAACACTTTTTCACCTATTGGAAATATTAAAAAGTACTGGGCTTGAAACAAAAATCCTCACTCATAACATTGTTCCTGTCTGAAAATGGTAACTACACTCTGCTTATCCAAGAGACTGTTCTAAGCATCTGATAGCAGTTTCTCCTGGCCGTTTGCTTATGAGCATTTCACGACACTATATCAAAAGCCAAAACAAAATGCAGAATGTCTTTGGCTTCTTTTTCATAAAACCTGTAACTGCATTGGAAAATGAGATTGGAGTGATTTGGTATCTTCTGTTCTCAGCAAATCCACACTGGCTGTCACCTTCTTGCTACCTTCCAGATAGCTTCTGGTAAACTTTGCTTGATTACTTCTTCCAGTATTTTCCAATTATTTGAAGCCCATTTGCCTATAATTTTACTATTCTACTTCTCTTTTTAAACTTTGGCCCTGACTCTGTTTTCTGCGTTTACCATTTTTTCTGCCATCTGCAGGTTTTTGCAGTATATGAAAGTTTTGAGATTTGTTAGTTGAAGTGCTTCAAGATGAGTTTCACCAGACCCAGCTTATACCAAGATGGCCAAATTATTCAACTGCTCTCTAGCACAGGGTTTCGGTATATTCTAACCGGTCTTCTCACCCCTTTTTTCCTAATGAAAATGCCTGGGCCCTGCCTGAGTGAATCAAAGCCATCATTCAACACAGTCTTTTTCTTTTTTTTTTTAATCCCTTTTCTTTTTTCCCCTTAAAGGCAAACCCGAAGTTTCCTGTGACAGCCTACAGCGTACTACAGTACCTTTAACACAGCCTGCCATATACATAGAAAACAAAGATCCAATCCCTGAAGAGCAGGTAAAAAAAAAAAAAAACAGGATCATTTAAACAATAACTGGGGCTTGGTTGCTGTATCCATTCCTTTTTCAGTTGCTTGTGCAGTGACCTTCAAGACAGATAAGTAGGAATCCAGTGCCATTTCATAATTGGACTTAGAAAAAGAATCATGTGTATTCTTTTTGCCATTCTATGGGGAGGTATTCCCCATCCTGGAAAAAAGAGCACCAGAACTCACTTCTCATATATATCATAAAAAATAAGTGACAAAGGAGAGCAGCAACAGAAGTCAGAGTAACACAGGAAAAATGTGGGGAAAAAAAAAAGTGAATTCCTAGAAGGTGGTATATAACAGAGTCCTACTTGCATACTATTAGATGAACTGACAGAGCTGCAACATCGACAAGCTTCAGAACAAACCAGCCTGACTTTCGTTTAAGTGATCTCAACATTTTTGAATACCTGAAACAGACTGTGACAGTGAACAGTTTTGTGTTGTTTGGGGAACTCGTGAGTGTTGGTTGGGCTGTCTTTAAGAGAGGCTGGCCTCCTCCATCCCAGAGCTGAGTTGCAGATGTATTCTGAGAGCAGATTGAACACCCATGCTCTGCTCTCCCAAGCGTATCCCACATGTATTCTTTCTAGATTTTTTTCCACATCAAAGAGCTGGGACTAACTTTACTGGCTGTCTGTTATAAATGAAGCTCAATTTTTTAATGCTTGTAAGCCAATGTAGTTAAAATTGGAGGAGGAGTTTGCTATTCTCAACATCCACCTAATAAAGATTTACATAAATTAAATTACTGAGATGCCTGACTGAGGAAGAATTACTTATGGTGTAAATTAAAATAAAATATAAGCAAAAAGAAAAGAAACCTGCATCAGCATTGCTTGTTTCCACCTGTAGTTATGGGGAAATGCACTCCCATTTTCAAGGTGTTCATTTGATCATACTTGTGTATGAAATTAAATATCAGGTGACTGCAGTAATGTTAACTTTCAATGAGTGGACTTGCTCCAAAATTATACAAATATGACACAGTGTCAGATCCAGTGGCTCTGCTAAATTGGGCTCCATCCTATTACTGTGGTTGGCTAGTGTTGAGATCACTTGGTCATGATTGTAGGACAGGGTCTACACTGACAGTGAAGATCAACATTTTCTTTCTTTCTTTTTCTTTAGGAATTGGAAGCATATGTTGATTATTCAGATACAGAGAATGAATACAGAAGGGAAGATTTTTACTGTTTTTCCCAGGAAGAAAGAGAGAGACAAGAACGAGAGAGACAGGAATCTAAGAGGGTGTTACAAGAATTGAAATCTGTGCTAGGATTTAAAGCTTCAGAAATAGAAAGACAGAAATGGAAACAGCTGCTATTCAGTGACCATGGTAAGCATTGCTTTTGAAAATTAATTCCTTTCTAAGAAAGGGTAGGTGTCTGTTTGCCATCAACTTCTGACTGTGTTAGTATTTGAACAGTGCTTAGCTGTAGAAGTGTCTTTGATAGAGCTGTGTGGCATGAGCTATTCCATCTCTTTATATTACTCACAGCAATCATTTTACTATATATTGAAAAGAACTCAGAAAAATGGGAATTTGGCTCTAAAGAGAATATTGAGCTAAAATACTGAACACACAAAGTATTTAGACAGCATAAAGAGAACTGTTAGGCTATAAACCGTGCAAACTGAGCTTTCCTTCGTGGCTTTCTGGTAAATAAGAGTTTTAATCAGGGCTGTAACTAAATTACTTTTCAGAATTTAAAGGAACCACTAGAAATTACCCCAGACTTACAAAAATACATAGGTTAAAGTGAAGAGCTACACTCTGAAATATTAAAGGCTCCTGAAAGAGTAAGACTGGCTTTTGTTTCCATGAGAAAGTATACAGAATGTGTTTGCAAAAACAAAACATGCAAACAAAAAAAATGCAAACCCCAAAAAACCTCACAAGAAGAGTTCTTCCAAACTGGCCTTTGCTGACTCTTGAGGACGGCTGGGTATCTCCATCCACTTACATGTAAAGGCAGGAATATGAATATTTCTCCTGCCTCAACAAGACAGTCTGTCTCTGTTCTAGCACTGACTGGATGCAACTTCATTCCTTTAACTGCTTGAGCTGTTTGATTTATTATCTTTAAAATTGGCAGTAGTTTGTCTTTTCCTTTTTCTCCTTTCAATTTTCATTCCTTCCTCTTAAAGACAGGTTAGGAAAAGCCCTTGAAAATATTTCATGTTCTGTGTTATGAAAGACAGCCCTGAAGTCTGGCGACAGATTCAACCTCTGCCAGTGACTACCAGAAAAAGACCATGGATTGCATCTCTCAATAATTTAGTGGGAACACACAGTAATAGGCCATACCTATTTATGAGACATCAAACCCCCGAAAGTATCTGTTCTTCACAACTTTATTCTTTATGTTAATTTAGCAACAACTGTGGTAAAAGAAATCACTTACCCATTGGTATTGACTTCTAGCTGAGTTAAAAACCCTAAGACATCAGATTGCATCAGAGTCTGCTCAAGGGTAGGATTCCTCCCGTGTAAGATGTGACAGTCTTCACAGAAATCTCCTCAAGTCTTCCCTTCCTCCCTGTTGAAGAGAGAAGGAAGGAATCCTACCTCCAGTTCAAGTCTTGACAGATTTAGTGACTGTTGCAGAGAGAGTTCTTGTCAGGAGAGATTCTGCAGGACATTTCCTTATCTAGCTCAGCAGCTGGTACCTGTCCACATCAGCATATCCTCAGGCCATTTGTGGCCACAGCTGGAAAGAGTCCTGTAGTCTTCAGTAACTCTTCCCCTGAAAGCCTTTGGAGCTCATGTTGGTTCCTTTCCTTTCATGTGTAGATATTCCATTGTTTTAGGATTAGAGATTCAATGGTGGGGAGGGAGGAAAGTGTGATTTCCTCCAGCTGCCTAGGACTAAACATTCTGTACAAGACTGGAAAACATGAGGGCAGTTCATGAAAGTAATTAATACTGTCTCCTTTTGGCTTGGAGACTGTGTGTGTCTAATCTGAAGAACTGATATGGACAGCAGACATAACATCTTCTACTGATTGTTAAGGAATTTCTTCATTATTTCTTCAAAAGAATCACAAATCAGTTAAATATAACATAATGGACCCTGGCATATTACTGCTGCAGACTTTAATTTATCCATATACAAGAGTCATTCCTTAAAGAAACATTTTTGTGAGCTGCGCTTTCCACATTTCTGGGTTGCTTTATCTTCAAGCCTTAAACCCAGAAAAGTTAATTTTCTTGTCTCCATTGGCCCAAGCCAATAGATGGCTGTGATACCACACTATTCCCATAGCCCTCTTAAGCCTTGCTTTTACAGGATGATCACATTCCAGAAACCCTGTGTTCTCTTAACTTGTGATTATTGTGAATAAAGATTCTGAAATACTCAAAAGCTTTAATCTGTTAGGCACATTAGCCAAGGGTTCCAGCAAGCCATTCTGGTTTGTTAGGTTATTTGGTTAGTTGAAGGAGGGGCTGGTGAGGTTTTCCACATGAAAGATGTCAGCTCCAAACAAGTTGATAAGACTAAAGAACAGCACAAAGCCAACTGGAAATGATAGGTTGGCTTCTAGAAGAAAAACATCACCTTAGTAGACCACCAGACTAAAGCAGATTTGCCCAGGCCCAGCACCATGGTAGTACTGCTTACTGTCTAGGCAGTGTGTGATTTAGGGGAGTGTAGGTCCTTTGGCATCCTGTTAAGGCAGTAAAATTGAAGTGCTTTTGAGGAGGTATGTGAAGCTGTTAGGGGCTTCGTTTTCATTTGTCAAACATTGTAAAAAACTTTCTTCTGGTGCAGAATCACTTCAAGGCTTTCCCCTAACCTCTCTCCCCAAAGAAGTTCATTCTGTCAGTGGTTGTGTTGCACCCAGCTCTTCTCCTTTCTCCCACCTTGTCCATACAACAGTTCTTGTACAGCTGTTTCTCAGATTTCGAAAGCCACACTCTGAGAATGGATTCTTGCAGGTTAACTAATCATTCAGCAAAGTGGCCAGCTGCCAATCTGAAGTATCTGCTTTTCAAGAAATTTTGGCTTTGGAAGCATTCTTTGGAGGAAGCAGGCAACAGGTTTGCTTCCAAATGATAAGCAAATATTGCTATGCATATTCCTGCCTCTTCAAGCAAATGGGCAGGAATAAGCAGCAGCATGTTTTCTACAAGAGGGGGAAAGAACTACCCCATTAACAACAGAGATGAGTCTGGTGCTGTGCTCCTTCTGTGTAGAAGGTTTTAAAACAGACAATGAGATATGAATTGGAAGCCACAGCCTTTCAGTGTGCTAAATGACACAATTATCAGTGTGACAACCATAATGATGCGCCTGCCTTCAGCTGGCTAAAGTAAAGATTGATGAAATAAGATGCGATGGAAAAATCCTAATACCGTAAATTTGTGTTCCCGTGAAAAGTTTGTGTATTTCCCAGAGTTATTTTCATCTCTGCTTACAGGGGTAAAGTCAGAATGGAATTAGAAAGGGAAATGCTACTTGGGAATCTGCTGTTGCCACTCTCATTTATGTTCGTGCTGCTATTCTAATGGAGCTGCTGCAGTTTAGGGAATCTGTTACTTGGAAATGGACATTATATCGTTTCCTTAAAAAGAAAGACGTCTGTTCTTCAAGAAGTGATTGTACCGAGTTGTACTAACCCTTAACACTGGGAGGAGAGACTTCCTGGCAAGCATCCCGTTGCTGGCAATGGGGGTCGCTGCTGCTACTAACTTCAAGAGAGGCTAAATTAAACCACACTTTATTTGAGAGGACACCTTACCTGACTGTATGAATAAGTGTTGTATTTACATGTTGTGGTGTATGAGATCGAATATTGCCTATAAAGACTTTGTCATGTACCACCTGTCTTTACTGGACTAGGTAAACTGTTGTTTAAAACAAAGACAGTTCAAATCTGTACACAGTGCAGTTGGTTTTCACTTTAACACTGAATGCATCATCTGTGTTTGATGACGGTTTTAAGCATCATCAGTTTCATGCTGTCTCTTTACATCACTGATTTTAAGAGTAGTTACAACAAGTAGCAATCACATCTCACTTCAGCTTTGTAATTAGAAAACACTCTTTTGTTTTACTTTTTTTTCATTGTATTTTTTTGTTTCTGTTGTTACGGGGATTTTTTTAGGCCATTTTGACCCTTACAACCTTGCACCTTTTGCAGACACAAATAAATTATTTATATATGGCAGCTTGCTTTTAGTTATCATTTAATTTTTTTCCCCCTTTTTAAGCTGCAGTGAAACCCTTGTCTCCTGTAGAGCCGCTGAAGCTACTAAATAATTTGGAATCACATATGAATTCAGATACAGAAAAGCAGGACTGCAGCCAAAATTGTGATAAATCTGAAGAAAATGACTCTAATCCAAAAGAGAATGCTGCTGATAAAAGCAGGACTGAATATTTGTATGAAGATCCTGAGATGGAGAGAAAAAAAGACGGTACTGCTGATGAAGGTATTTCTACAGGGACTGAAGAAAGAATGTGTTGTCAGCATGAAGGGGAAGTTGAAGAACTCAAGCAGAGCAATATGGATGGAGTAGAGGTTTCACAGTCTCCCTCTGAGGATGCATTACATTCAAAAATCAAGCATAGGCTAGCCCAGCTCCACATATCAACAGATTTAAACTTCACATCTGGTCTGGCGGCGCAAGTTGCTGCCAGGTCTTTCACTTTTACTACAATGCAAGAAGAGACTTTTGGAGATGAGGAGGAGGAGGAGGAGGAAGAGAAGACACAGAAGTGTGAAGACCTGGTAGAGGACTGTCAGAATGAAGATAGAGGTTCTGAAAGTGAAGGCAAAATGTAAGTCTGAGCTGAACTTTGTTAAACAACATCAGGCAATTTGATGGAAAAAACTAAGGTGGGAGTTTGAAGATGAAAATACTGGATGGAAAAAAAAGGGAGACCTAAATATAATACATCCTGTTCCCTAAGTCTGATACACTACATAGGACACTTCTAAGTATATTGAAAATTTGAAGGTAAGAGAAGTTTAGGCTGCATCTGAAAAAGTTGGCTGTTCCCTTTTTTAAGATCCTAGTGGAGGTTTTGAAATTTACTTTTGTGTCTTCTGTTTTATTTATTTATATTATAATGTATTGTGGGGTTTTGTTTCTGAAAAGAAAGAAGAACAATGTCTTGAATTATGTCAGACTCCAGGTTTTTTTGCTCTCTGGTTCTGTTGTCGTGGTATCAATGTTTGCTCCAGCAGAAAAGCCAGGACATTTCTATTGGAAGAACCTGAACTGTTCCCTGTGATCTCCCACCACCACTTTTGTTTCACTTCTTGTGTTTGCAGTGCATTGGCTAAGCCACCGTGGGCATTTGTGATTCTGTGGCTAGTGATGTGGCTCCCAACGAAAATGTAGAATTTTAAATAAAAACTTGAAAGAGCTAGTATTTGATGTGTCCTGGGGCATGGGGCTGAACTAGTGTAGTCATGCTTCATATTAAGGTTTACTTAGAATTTTATGAAGGGTTAATAAATAATTTCTACAAGTTGTAATTCATGTTAGAGAAATGTGTAGTATGTGTTAGGGAGGGCTGTAAGCACACCAGTAGAAAGTACTATAGACAGCTAGAAGCTATCTGTTGGATTGATAATAGATGACAAGTAAATACCTATTTATTAAAGCAGCTACTAATTATTTGTTAACCTTTTGTAAACTGAACCTTAATATAATTGTTTCATTTGATCTAATGATCGAGTGTACATTTTTGTGTATGTCCTAAAGTAATTTTCTTACAGCAAAATTATCTGAGTGTTTAACAGTATTTTGTTTAAACAGCATACTTGGTTTTCTCTATTGTTGTGTCATTTTCCTTTAGATCACAACTGTAACCTGTGTGATCAAGAATCCATGAGAGAACAAGAATTGTGTATTTTTTTATGGTGTATCTTGTAACTTAGTTGACACTGAATATGGACGTTCGGTGTTATGTGGGTTGATTTCTTCCCTGTCGTGGTGTTATGAGGAGCAGTAAACCGGTGCTTACCCCACAAAGAGGCTGGTTAATGGTTTCACTGCCTTCTCTTCCTTTCGCCCCCGACACAAGATGAAGCAAAGGTCTCACGTCTCAAATGGCGAGAGAGCTGCCTCTTTGTATGGAATACTCTGCTTGGACCTGGATACATTCCCAGTCACAAAGCACCTCATCAATTCCTTAGGAAATTTATTGTCTCTTGCTGATTCTATAGAATAAAGGGGGGGTTAGATGCAAGTGGTTCTGGGCAATATCTTTTCCTAGGGTGGGAAGTGGGGAAGCTAATGAAGGTCAGCAGGTTAGGGTGGAAATCTTGACTGTATGTCAGAAAACAAGTGCTTTCTTTCAACCTCCCTCTCTTTTAGTAGTGATTTTATATGAACACTGTTAAATATGTGGATTTTTTCACAGACTAAATTGGTAAATATCAAATGATAGAGAAGGGAATATGTGACTTACACTGTTCTTTAACAATATAATGCCTGTCTTCTCCCTCACACACAGATTTGTGGAAGAAAATGTTTTGCCATTCTTCATTAACCAGTAACACTGTGTTTGTGCCCTTAGTTTTGTGTGTCTGCAAGCTGAATGGATGATGTCTTGGGGAACTTGTAAAGGAAACAAAAAGGGTCTTTCTCATAGTGTATTCAGACACTAACCCTCCTCTTAGTATTATATTCTTCTGTAACCTGAAAAGGTTAGGCTAAGATGGTAAAACTCTGTTTTATTTTCTCTGTGGTAAGCAATTTTTTTTTCTCAAGTCTAGAACAACTGCTTTGGATAAATTGTGCTTGAAGCATTGTCCATGCTTCTGAAAAAAAAAAGTCTTCCTCATCCTGGACTTGAGATTCTTGAGTTCACAAAGTGCCCAGATATTTTTTGTTCCTAGTTAATCGTTCTGACTGCCTAAACGTATGCTCCATTAATATTTTTGTATGAGCTCATCTACCAGTATCTCATGATCTGATGTTGTGTATCCCAGAAATGATACTCCTGAACTTTTCCCATGGGATCCAAATCTTAGTTTACAATGTGTATGGCTATGATACCAACCTGGAAAAATTACCAGATTTAGGACACAAATTATCTGTCCCCATTGTTCTGGATTAAGTCAGTAGCAGCCTGAGGGCTTTGCATTGCTGCTAAAATAGGTTCCAGATCTCACATTTATAAAGGTTGCCACCTCTTTACTGCTTTGCTGCAGTCCTTAGCAAAAGTTTGGTGGCTCACTTGGGACCTAGTTTTATGGCACATGGGTCTTGGTAATGAAACTGGCCTAAGAAACCCCATATGTCATTCGCTGTTCATTTCCACTCATCAACTGGGTCAACACAGGTTTTTGTGGCCATGTTGTCAACCGGCTCATGAGTGCACTTGGGGTCAAAACCCCACCCTTTTTAGGGACTGCTGTTCATTGTTAGTATTGTGGTGATGCAGTTCAGAGTGTTTATCTCCCAGCAGCTGTATCAGCCCAGAATGGGTGTTGCTGATGTGAGCCTTAGGATTGTTTATTGTTGGCAAAGATGGTGTAGTGGGAAATTACAGCCTTGACATTAGAAATGGACATGAACAAAGGATGACTTTTTAGAGCAAGTTCTGGTCCTAGTTTGAGCAAATAGATTTTCTACAAGCGACTTAGCTGATTTCCTATCATTTTACGTAATGCAGTCTTAGAAGAAGACTTACTTAGAAGCACATACGAACACCTGGGCTCGCTTGCTTTCTCTGCCTCTCATCACATCTATATATAACAGCCATCAGGTCATTTGTTTTGATTTATTTAATATTCTCCTTCCAGAAAAACATGGCTGACAGCATACAGCACACAAAGCATGGCCTCCCTTGATTTGACAGCCAGGTGCCATCTACATATAAATAGTCTTTTATAATCAGATTTCCTCATAATTATGTCATTGGAAAGGACTGTGTGTGTGCACTGTAGATTCCTTCAAGAACCTGACACATTTCTTGGCAATCATAATTTATTGTTGCCCTTAAAATAATACATATGAACACACTGAAGCGTGCATTTAGCACTAAAGAGTTGTGTTAATATATTGAGCGTGTCGAGGTCGGAGTGCTGTCTCTTGTATTCTTTGGCTTGTTACCTTAAAAAGGGATTTTTGTAAAAGCAGAACATTTACTTAGAGCTTTTAACTTCTTGAAACGTTAAGCAGGAAATCCATACTAAATAATGGTTATGCCAAAGGCAATCAGCAGCCAGAATTCTTTGCGAAGAGCAGAGCTAACAATAAATGCATTTTCCCTATTCCATTCCAATTAGCAGCTCTCTGAAGTTGTAAAGGAGCAAGTAATTACACAGCGTTAACTAATGTCTTCTCCTCCTGTGCTACCTGGAATGCACTGCAATGATGGTGTTTGCTTCTTAGGTTGGATTGCAGTCTAGCACTACATCTTTTACGTCACAACTTCACAGCTAAAGATCTAGTAAACGCTTAAATGGGAGCAGAGATTTGTGAGAAGATTACTTGTCCCTTTTTTAACTGTATGTCTTTGTGACACAAATGAAACAGTGGTGCAAGTTTTGAGAATTACAGATAACAGAGCATCTTTCAAACTGAATCAAATGTGCCTGTGTCAGCTGAAAGCAAGATTTACAACTGTGAAGGCTTCTGCTTTTGGTTGCAATAAAGAGAGAGTTTTACTCCTGACAGAGGAGTAAGCATAGTTTTTTTCCTTTCTTTTTTTAAACAGGGAGTCAAGTATACTGAACTGCCCTTGTTCTTTCAGGTGTTTAGTAAAGGGCTGCTCTTGTTCTGCAGGTGGCTTGTTCCAGGGCTAATTGCTCTTCAGAATTAACAGGGTTTTGTCCTCTCTCATCTGTGGGCAGTGTGAGAAAGGCACTTGGTCAGTGTAAAGCGTCAGGCTACTCTAGGATCTTGTTTGTGACAGGGACTAATAGCAGATGCTGAGGGCAGAGTATGAGAAAAGGGAGATCCTGTAGTGATGTTTCCTGAGGCTACTCCCTAACAATGTGTGGCTTTGGGACTTGGTGAGCCAGTGGTGGTGGCTGTCAGCTGAACAGCTCCTGTTGGAATTCTCTTCCATAATTTTGTCCAGTCTCATGTTTGGATGGTTATTACTAGTCCCAATACGAGTATGTGCTCATCTTTATTACAACCTTCTACAAACAAGAGGATTTGTCAATAATGGTTTTTAACTTTCTATTTTAAACTGAGCAAGCCCACTTCTCGCAGTCCTTCCACAGTTTTCCACCTTTTGGTTGCTTTCCTTAGAAATCTGTCCAGTTTTTGAAGTATAATGACCAAAGTGTGAGGCAGTACTTCAGACATAACCTCAGCAGTGCTGAGTATGGAGTAATAATCACCTCCCGTAAAACACTGAACCATTCAAATATAGTTGAGTCCATACAGGGAAAAAACTTTTTCAGATCTTTTACCCCTAGCTAGCAGGGTGACAAATGAAAATATTTGGTCTTACGGAGGAGAAATATTTATTCACTGTCAGCAGGATTTGGCTGGACAATGTTTTTCTTTGCTAACAAAACACAAAGTTGTTAAATCAAAATGATCTTCCAACAGCTGCCACCTGGTCTAACACAAACTAAAGATGCCAAACAGCGCTTGTTTAAATTTCAGCTTGACTTTTCAGAGCTGTTCTGGTCTCTGACGAATAAGCATGTATGACAAAATATATTATCACACAAGAAACATGCTGGTGAATATGTGGGTGTCAGGTCAAACTGAAGGCTTCTGTGGCTAATTTTTAAGATGCTTGGAGGTGTGATTTATTTATATTCTCTTGACAGTTAATTCCTTCACATATGTGTTTTTACCACCCTGAATTTTAAATGCCAAAAAATACACTTTGATTTATTTGATTTGGAAATTTGTGCACTAATCACATAATTGGTAATGGTACTGTAGCTGTGATAATAAGACAAGGCCATAGGTAGGGCTGAAATCTACGTACCATGAACTGTGCTTTGTAGACAGATGTAACAGTATAGTTTGAGCTTTAGATCAGTATGCAACTGTTACTGATATTCTGCCTCACCTTTCATATTGCCATCTCTTATGTTATTGGCAAATTTGTCAGAATAAAACTTGACTCAACAACTTGAATGCTCTATTAGCCCACATTACACTTTCTGAATTGAACATAGGATTTGGAAGATGTGATTATAATTTAGTGGATGAGGAAAAGGAGTTTGTTTCTCTGCTTCTAAGTGGCTTATTTTGAAAGGGTTGCATAGGACCAAAACTTGAATTCTTTCACATGCTCAGCATACTTTGACCTTTATACCTTCTCAGCTTTTAATGTTAAGGTCTGCTGTGTCTTATTCCACAGAGTCTCTACCAACTGTTTATTATACTGCCGGTAAAACTGGAGTTATTGTGCATGTTTTTTTCTGCTGACTGTTTTCATCCTTCTGGTCCCTCCAACACCAGTAGTCCTCTCCCTTTACCAACACTCACAAGAGATTCTGATTTTAAAATAATACACAAAGTCTTTGTGTGTGTGTATGTGTAACACAGCTGGATTCTTCTGGATCTTCAGCATTGCAATGATCTTAAGGTCCTTTCCAATCCTATGATTCTATGATTCTATGACTAGATCTAGAAATGTATACTGGCTTCCCCACTTGACTCGAGAACTGAAACAGAAGGCAGGCACCACAAAATGAAAACAATAGTATATAGTGGCTCAAATTTATGCCACATTTTTGGTGTATATTGGCTTTTATAAGTCATTCTGACTTATTGAAAAACACCAGTTGTGTTTTCGAAAGAATGTAGTTCTAGTACAAGGTCCCAAAATAAATGTCATTAGTTGGCTTGAATTGTGCTCAAATCTTAATATTTAAAGATTGCTTCCTGACCTTCTTCAGCTGCATGGAAGTGAACTGAAAATCATCTCAAATTTCCAAACAGAGTGACCAATGCTGTCGTTACTTTGTGCTATTAAAAAAAGATCCATTCCTAAATAACGAAAAAGAAAAAACTCAGTGCTTAGGATCTTCTGGAGTCATTACTAACAGAGAATTGTGCATTTGGTCCCAATAGAAGCACCATAAATGAGTTTTATTATACTACTACTAATAAAAAAATACTATAAATGTATTATGGGATAAAAGCCAGAAATCTATGAATTGTCCTCCAGGTCTTTCATCCAAAGCCACAGCTGGTCAGATTTAAACAAGTTCATGCTGCCTGTTCCTGCACTGCTTGCTATGACATGCTCGCTTTGTACTCACTTTTAATGTCCTGCCATGAGTGTTCACAGTCTGTATGCACCTGTGTGCTCAAGGTCTGCAAAGCTTATAGAGATCATGGAACAGTGCTGAGTGAAACCTATACAGAAGCAGGATGGCTCACAAGCATTTTGCGTCTCTGTCTTGCTCTATTGCAGCATTCATGCCCTATGCCATCCCACTCATAAACCTTTTCTTTCCCAGCCTTCCTATTCGTAGGCCACACAAACCAGTTGTGGAGGGGTTTGGTTTATTTGTTTATCACGTAGGTACTAGCCTTTAATACACCAGGTAATATATCTCTAGTAGAGGTTTAAACATCAGTGGCCACAGTGCAAAAGCCAGAGCCTGAGCACATGGGCTGGAGAAGCCCTTCTGCTTTGAGCACTGTGGGGAGGGGTGTATTGAGGTGATTGACAATGGGGGGTGCTAAGCCAGGCTTGATGACTGTGGGTATCTTTCAAAGCTCCATTTTTTGCTTGGTCAGTTCTTTCCTCTGGTGGTCTCCCTCTTCCCTCTTAGCAGTGTTCAGTTCTTCTCTGCATTCTGTGGCCAGATCTTTAGGAACTTGGCCACTTTTTCCCTTCATTTCTGAACGAGTTGTCAAAACTTTATGAAATGGCAGAGATTAGAGAGAATCTGCACCAAGGCACTGCTGCATGTTCCCAGTCACAAGCTCACGAACAGAAGGGTTCTTAGGGCCGGTAGCTTGTCTGTCCCGATTTTTCTTCCCGGGAGCTTTGACCTACATTTCAATCCGGCCCTCCTGTTCCCTCCTGGACTTCAGAACATTCACTTCCAGAACGATCATAATATGGTAGTGTCTCCTCAAGGAGGCTGATCCTTGGAACACGTGTTCTGTTCCTCATTACAGGAGCTTTACTTGTTCTTTCCCACAGGAAGGTGACACAGTTACAGCTGAGTCTGTGTTCTCCTAAACAAGCTTACTTCCTGCAGTAGGGGGTGAAAACACGCTCTCCAGCTGCTATGCCCATGTGCATTAGCCCCACAGCTGCCTAGCTTTGAGCTCTGGAAGCTCTGGGATCCAGCAGTAGTGCTTGAACCTTTCCCACTCTCAGAAAGCAAGTCAGAACATGGTTACTACTAAATATCCCCTGAATTGAACCATTTTGAATTTATATTGAGCGGCATTAATGCATTGTTTCTTAATTTGAGGGGTTTGTGTGTTTTCTTTATATACATAGACACACTTCATACTGTACCTGTGCATTGCCAGGTATCACGTTGAAAGGCTTGTCTAGCAAAGAGGTGTTTTTTTTCATATCAAACTTTCCAGTTACTTAGTAGGTAAACAAAATCCTAATTCTTGCTATCTAATGGCAAAAGAACTGAATTCTGTTCTGCCAAGCAGGCTGGGTGGAAGTATTTAAAAGGCACACTGGTTTTACACCCTTTTCGCATAAATTTCACATAGAAAAGCTATTTAACCTTCTTTTCTCTTACCAAGGCTTTGCACGTGAGCTGCTGTGAGTGCCTGTGTGTCAGTCTGCCCTTTCTTAAACACGTAAACAATCACAGAATCACAGAATACCGGGTTAGAAAGGACCTCAAGGATCATCTGGTCCAACTCTTCTAGGCAAGCATGATATAGACTAAATGTCTCAGCACCCTGTCCAGCTGGATCTTAGAAGTGTCCAACACTGGGGAGTCCAACACTTCCCTGGGGAAATTATTCCAATGACTGACTGTTACCATTGTCAGCAGTAACTTGTGCCCATTACCCCTTGTCTTTTCCATGTGACTGCTTGTGTAAAGGGAGTCTCCTGCTTCTTTGTAGCCACCCTTTAAATACATGTTCCTCAACATTTCCTGCCTGTTAAGTCTTGGCATTTCCCAAAACAGGGGCTAAAGGCAGCATAGATTGCCAAGGAAACCACAGGGAAGGGAAAGAAAAGAATCTTGATAAGTTGCTGTTTAATTGGTTAATAAATGAGAGCTAAAATGTTAGAGGAAGTGTTCAAAAGAACAAACTACAGCAAGAGACTTCTGGCAGGGCTACAGAGGGAAATCACATGTGACACACTCTGAAGTCTGCAGACACTGGGAAGCACCCACAATTTCTCTTCAGTGTGAGGTGGAGACAGCAAACCTTCACCAGACTGGCAGTCTTCAGCAGCTCTTTAAAAAAGCCTCTATTTTACCTACATTTCATTTCCACAGAAAGACTCGGTCCTGTGCTGGGGTGCAAGCTGTACGTAAGCCGATCTTTGTATCTCTTCCCTGCGGCTGCACCGAACACCCATGTAGCTTGGATCCACTGGAAGCCTCCACTGCACCTACCTTGCCAACTGCTGATGCTTCTTTAAACACAGCTGGTGAGATCCACCTCAGCAGGTTTAGATCAGCAGGCATGAAGCCTGATGGCTGGCTGTGCTAAGGCTCCAAGGACTCAGGGTCTGGGTTGCATTGCAGGCAGTGGCAGGAAGACATTCCCGAGTTCTGCCCTTTCTCTGCGACAGGGTTTCTTGTGTGGGATATTTTCCCAAACCCTTTTGTTTCTCTTTTTCTTTGTTTCCCACTTCTTTCCCTTTTTCCCATGGTTATCAATCAGGACCTAAGGACTTTTTTTACATATTTGGTGATGTGCATAACCAGGATCATTTTTAAGCCATTTATTTAAGTGTTTGGCTGGCTTTCCCCCATTTTAGAAGTAGTTTTCTCAATTGTCATGTTAATCACTTTCAATGTCCTTTTGGCTGCTATTATTTCTTCAGCATCTGTAGTAAAATTCTGCCTCACTACTGCATGTATCACTTTTTCTCCTTATCCTGTATCCCTGACAGCCGCCTAGGTGGCGTGGATGTGGCTTATCCATCCTTCAATAAGTAATGATTGAATGGAACAAGGAATGCTTTTACAGGGATACATACATGCTGTATCAGCACTTTGATCTTTTATAGAGAAGTTTATTTTAATTCCTCTTTCATCCCTTAGATGAAATTAATTTTAAGCAATCCTGGCAGTAGTTTCTGCAGCATATTTTGCTGGCTCCTTAGTACAAGCACTTTAGTAATGAACCCTGGTTACTTTGTCTAAATAAGCAATGACTGAAGAAAGAACATCTTTCTGTGTGTCAGATGCTTCCAGCTGCACCTCCCATTGTCTTTCAGAGACCCATATACTGTGCAACCATGTGGCAACTATTAGTGAAGTCCCATTTAGCATCACATAAATGGCTAGGAATTGGGGGCTTTAGGAAGAGGAGACTGGTAGTTAGGAACTGGGCTTAGGTACTCTGCAGGAGATGTCTTCTGCTTGTCTAGCTGTGTGGCTCCTAAGAAACAGCCTTTGTATGCTTTGGAAGTGCCAAAATAGTGACAACAGTACAGACTGGCTCCTTTTATCGGAAGCTTTGTGGCTCCCCTCATAATGCTCCCTCATAACGCTTAGATGTTATTATTAGAACAAAGGCTGTGTTCTGCTGATGCTAGGAGCTGTGGCTGATGTACACCTCTTCCTGTAAACTTTCCCTGTATTGGTTTTAAGGTTAACAGTTAGTTGACCACTCTTCTCACTTAGGCATGGCTCACTCTCACCTATTCATATCCCCTTGAAGGAAAGCTTAGAGATGACTGGGAAAGAAAGGAAATAACGAAAGGCAAGGGGAAGCTTGGTGAGGCAGAAGTATTTATTCTTTTGTATTGAATCTTGCTGCCTAATCAGTGCATAATTGGTTGTGCAGTACAAAAGGTCTTGCTTATTTTTTGCTATTTCTAGGTTGGTTTGTTTGGTTTCATATGGAATACTGAACAGTTCCAGTTGCTGCTATTAGGAGAAGCCTGTCTACCAAGGGGGGTCTGTAATGTTTTCCTGTCCTTGGAGATGTTTTGAATGCTAAATTGCCTGTGTGTATTCTTCATAATGTACCATATGAAAATACTCTTCAGGAATTGATACTACCACTTCAGACAGTCAATATTTTCTATGTAAGAACTGTATGTTTCCTATACTGCCAAGAATGTATATAAATATCTATGAAGACTTAAGATTGTATCTTTTTGAGCAAGCCTGTTTCTTCAACCATCTAAAACTTTCTTCCTGTTTCTCAAGTTCTCTGCTAATTTATTAGACATTTGTGTTATATTGTGTACTTTTTTGTATCAGCTGTATTGCTGTATTTCTCCTTTCTGTCATTAAAACCTGTTCTTCTCATCCTTTTACTGTGCTGCTTCATATTGGAAATACATCATTATCAGGTAACCTGGTCTAGTAGAGATGGAGCCAGACCAGTCCTAAAAAGCCATTCAGACTTCCATTATATTGTTCCACTAACCCCAACATGTAATCAGTTTTACTGCATTAAGCTTTCGTAGGGTTATTTTGCAGCTTAGTCCATACTTCTTTAAGATAGTGAAGAAGAAACCAGAAAGAGATACCCATGGCATAAACAAATGGACAAGACACAAGAAATGTACTGAGAGAGGAAGTCTGTAAGTCTCATGGATGGTTACTTCTGCTGACATATGCTAAGAAACCGGTGGTCTTCCTGAGTGAAGCAAGTTTTGAGGAGAGAGATTTGGAAGAAGTATCTAAAAGGCACTTATTTCCTAGAAATGTGGCCTTCAAGTTCAGTCAGTTCTCTGTGCTGTCCCCATGCTTAACTCAGCTTTCAGTTAGATGAAGCAAAAATGAATGCAGGGTAAGACCTGTTCACTTCTGTTAGAGAAACAGCTGATGTACAAACAAGAAAATGCCATCTCCCAAGAAATTACTCCGTGAACAGATTGAGACGTGATAGTGCTTCTTCCTCCCACTGAAAAGCAAGATTGTTCCTGGTTCACTGATGCTAATCCCTTTTTATCAGTGCACGATCTTCCTTGACCTAAAGCTGTATTCTCAATAGTTTGTGCTCCACAACATAATATGCAGGAGGAAAGAGTTCGAAAGTCCACTACAATGGACCCAAGATACTAAAATAAAGCCAGTGAACAGAACATGCACATGCACCTATGTGTTGAGTATTTGGCAGGTTTTGAGGTTGGAAGATCATTTGGCAAGAGGGAAAACACCAGGAGCATCTGCTCTTGGACAGCCTATTATTTCATCTGCAATTAGACACTTACTGAAAGATTAAATGAATCACATGTTTAGCACCACCTTTATAATTATAGTAGTGTTTATGGAAATAGTTTTGTCACCTAGCCTTGGTTTTCTCTCAGACTCTTCATCACCCTTTCTTCATTCAGACTGGAGTTGTGCCCCCACTTGCACCCACTCCTCTGCTTACAGTCTGTGCATGAAAAGAACCCTGTGGAGTATCCCAGTGGTAGTATTTAAGGAAGAATGTACTACACCTCTGGTATGTGCTGTTTTCTGCTGTTGTTCAATATAAATGAAATACAGTTTTGTTAAGCTAAAAAGAAATACAAGAAAGGAACAGACTTTCTGTAAACTGCCAAAGCTAGCCAAAAGCAGCTCAGCAAAAGACTGCACACTTCATTGTGGGCTATAACCTGTGTTGCTCTTTGCTGCCACTGCTGTCAACTGCTTCTCAGCTTTTAAGAGTAGTTTAATAGATGATCATCATCATCATCACACCCTGCAAGATATATTGGTTAAATTGGTAGCGACTTTTGCAACCATACCAGGCACCACTAAATTAAAAATAATGATATGGTTCCCAAAAGCTATGTGATAAGCAAATTGCCAAAGTTGCAGTTATTTCCCCTTTCTGCTTGTCTGTTTCTGCTTTGGAAGCTTCCACAAGAGAGCTAACTAGTGTATCATGTGCTTTAGCTCCTGGGAATGCTCCCTCCATGAGCTGTATGCTCAGTATCCAGCTGTGAAGTATGTGACCATCTGCTGCTAGTTCTCCAGGTTATGCTTCTAAAGCTTCCCTGCAACTATTAATTAAATGAAGAAAGGTAGTTGCCAGAAGACACCTGACTAAAGTAATTGGCCCTTTAATTGCAATTAATTTTTTATGGATGGTGCCAAAAAGCAAATATAACAGCCCATAAAACAAATAAGTGTTAGTCAGGCGTGCACAAAAGAAATGGAGGAAGTGCCCAGGACCATCACCTCTGTTTTCTTATTCCCTCCTTGCCAGTAACTGCCAGTAAAGATTCTATAGCTCAGCAGTTTGGGTTAGACAGTCCTAACTGCTGAGTGGGACAGGAAGGAATATACAAGATGGAGAACTTGTAAACATACCAAAAAGGTGCAAATGCTTTGATATTGATACTGCTGTAGTGGCTGCTCTGAGTCATGGTGCTTTATATTTAAGAAAATGAACAAAGAAGCCAAAGGTCTCAGAATGAAGTGATTAAAAACCATGATGATGGAAAGTATAATACCTGAACTTGAAATCACTTGGAAGACAGAACCTATGAGGTAATCACTCCTTGTCTTAGCTATTTGAAGGTCTTTAGTTGACTTGCTGTACCCATTGAAAATATAGTTGGCAAAGAGCAGCTTTCCTTGAATGTGCATCTGCCAAAGAAGAGAACAAAAAGTTGCAGAATTGGCAAGAGCAACCTCTTACTCTAAATGAAGAGGACAGGTTGAGAAACAGAGAAAGAAGGTTGTTAGGTAGCCTGACTTACAACTTTGTTATGGATTACAGCTTTCACTGTTCAGGACTTTGTTGTATAAAATACTTTATTTCATTGAAGAAATTAAAAAATAACACTCATATTTGTCTATCCCTCCCAAGATTTCAGAACACAGCGTACTGGAGTGTATAAAACAGCACTTCGATGCTGCTTCATGGACTACCAAAACGCATCACCCTTCATCCCGGTGATGTTTCAGTTTAGATATGGCATGCCATGACATACTTAAAGATGAAGACAAATACATTAGGTATAGGAATGAACAGCTGTGGGGTGGTTGGTTTGTTTTTCTTTTGCGTATATTAACGAAATATTTTTTATTCCTTTTCTTTTGTGCTACCAAGGAGGTAAAAGAAGGAAAACAGAAGTAAGATTTCCTACTCCTAAACTTTTATAAGTAGCAATGAACCTTCCTGTTTAAACACTTTATCTCATTGGAAACAGTTTTCTGGAAAAGAAAGGTGACCAAGGTCATTTGGCAGGTGGTTATAAACGTATGGGAATGAACTAGGCCTGAGGTCTGAAGTCATAACGATTTAAAATGTGGTCAAAATCTGATGCTTCAGCAATATTCCCTCCCTGCAAGAGTAAATCAGGAGACTAAAGCTAATTCAGAGCTGTTCAGAAAGATCCCAACTCATTTTCCAACTCTGTTTGCACAATTTCAGGCTTGCTTTTGATTCTGAAATATGTTTCATGGTGTCTCAATCATTTGCATGTTTCCCAAGGCTGGCACTTGCAGATATTATTGTGACATCCTCAACAAAACACGTGAGTTAAAAGCCAAATTCCGTTTTGTGCTAGCACTTAGAATTCTTAAACAAGTCAAATTAAGGATGTATTTTGTAGTAAGACCTCAACGAATGCAAGGAGGCAGCCTTATGGATTTTTAGAAAGTTTGCACTGGGTTTGGATCCGTTTGTTGGGTTGAGTCGTTTGGCTTTAATGTCCCCAGAGTCAAAATTACCAGAGGAAGTTCAAGAAGGGATAAACACTTTTCCAGCATGTTGCGAAGACGGTTCCAAACAGATATAACATATGGGTGATCTCAGAATTAGGGACTGAAGAAAAGCCTGTTGAAATATTAGATGTAAGAACGAAGGTGAGAGCATCAGCCTTTTCTTAGTCAATACAGAAACAGTGATATAGTTGGGCCAGGTTCTCACTGACATGAAGGCCGGTGTCATTGTTCTAGCAGTGTAAAGGAGCCTTTGTTTAAGTGAAAATTGGCTTCACTGAATTTAACTATGAGGATCACTTAAGCCGATGTCCTGTCCAGAGCTGCTCGTGTTGTGGGATGTTCCCAGTGCTATACAATTGGAAACATCTGGCTTATTTCATGGAAGCTCTCAGCATGCAGGACTCCAAGTCAAGCCATTTAGAATACCTCAGGGTAATGCTTATTCAAGTAACAATGGATGTGTTCACTAGAAGAAAATCCAGAGGACCACTGAATTGTCTTCATCTTATGCTCACATGCATCCATCTGTAATATAACCAGTAATATAACCACATGACATAGAACACTGTTTTTATTTGTGGGGAACTGAGAGGGGAAAAGAACATTTTACATCATGCATTTTTCAGTTTTATAGGCAGAAGTTATTATGATGGCACAGTTTTACTCAGCTCCAAAACATTTTTCTTTCAGTCAAGCAGTTTCTCTCATTACTATGAAGAGCTCTATTCACCTGAGTGTGAGAGGAGCACTCACAGCACTGCAGGTTTGCAAGTGATGGACAGTTTAATACATGTTACACTATGACACAGATCCTCATGTTTCCGCTCCCTTGCTTAAATCCGGCGTTGTGAACAGCATCAGCATCATAACAAAGGGAATTCTGTAAGTTCTCCTTAAGGTACAGTTTTGAGTGGATGTCAGCATGTGGAAATGCATTTGGCCTCAGCTACTGATTCTCTGGCTACATGTACCCTTTATGTCTGTGTGGTTTTCCCTTGAGGCAAACTGTTAACTCATTTGTTCTGACTTTCCTGACTCTTGATTTTCCTATTCTCATTTCAGTTTCTTCCTCATACTTGTACATATGTTTCCTTTCCTGCTTCTTACTTTTTTCATGATCAATGCCCCCCTTGCTTCCTATAGCTGGTCTTAACTTCCCTATCGTATTTCTCCTTACGCAGATCCTCCCAATCTGACATCCAGTCTCTCATACTTCTGTATGTCTCTATTATCATTCTCCCTCAGTTCTGCGTGCTCTTTCCTTGCCTGTGATGGGAGCACAGAGAGAAGAAACCTCCAGCCACTTCCAGCCCAGCTTACTGCCTGGGCTCCATATGCTTTGTGCTCTGGTTTGGTCGTCATCCCTTGGTCTGTTCCAGCCTTTGGGTTCCCCATACAGATCATCTGAATTAGCTTACTCTTGCTGCTGCAAGCCCTTATGTGTGGTGTTAGCCCATGTAAGTGCCTTTCACTTCCACGTGGATGAGGAAGCACTTGTCTCATGTTGGCTTTGTTTAACCACTGGCATTATCCTACCACCAAAATGTGGTGGGGTGCATACCAGTTCTGTTTCATTTACAGCTCTGAATGTTTCAATGTGGCTAATGATGAAAACTACGACAAGCAATAGGGAAGGAACCTTTGGCCGCTGTGGGATTGCCTTCAGAATGCTTTGAAAATAACACTGCTGTCCTCTGATACGTATGTTCTGTAATTGTACAAAATGAAGAGGCTGATAGAAGGGGTAGATAAATCTATTCCAAAGATGTTCTGATGCATGAATACACAATGCATTGAAACTTTCCTAAGGGAATATAAATGAAACAGCTGCCTCTGGCAATCACCATTGCTGTCAGAAGCCTGCAGCCCTCTCCATTACAATTCACCTGGTTGACTCTGTGATGTTATGACACGCAGGAATTTCATTATTCCTTCCACCACAAGCAATAAATTTGTGCCTTCAAGCATAAAATTCGAGTATGTTTGAAGCTTTGCTTTGCCTGCATAACACATAAATGTTACCAGTCAAAGTTTTCCAGTGTTTTTCAAATTCCTGTCACTCCCATTATGGCATTCTGCAGCATGTGACCTTCACAGGCTGGAATTTTATGCCATGAATAAGAACTTTCTCTTCTATGGGGTATCTTTCTGGCTTGGTTCACTTCTAAAACACCAAGAATTTATAGGATAAGAAGGTTCATTAGTGAGCAGCTCTGGATGTCAGCTTTTCTCAGTAGGTATAAACTGGCATAGCAAAGCTCTTCTACTGGAGTAAATTTAAACCGGAGTGGTTTAAAACCCGAGTCTTCACTGAAACCCAAGGGACAAATTTGGATGGCGGCATTTTAGAGTGGGGGAAGGTTTTTTTTCTCCTCTCAGAACTAAACATAGTTCTGGCAAATAGCCTCAGACTGCAATTCTTGAGGGAGTCATAATAAGCAAGCCAGGGCAAAGAGGGATGTTTTTTCTCCCTGCCTAGTTCTTCCCCATAAAAAGGTGAAAGGTCAAAGATGAACTTTAATACTAATGAAATTCTGAACTTCAGAGCAGTCATTTGTCAGAACAGTAAAAAAAGTCAAAATAAAAAATGTTTTATTATTGGCAACAATCGGTTGGGTTTATAAGCGCATATATCTCTGTCCTGACTCCTTTTAAGCTTTGAGAGAAAGGGAACTTTGAGTTATTAAACACAGACATTAAGCAATCCACAGTAGGGGTTTCGGGAGTTCAGCCCATACTTTTCCCCTTATGTGCCCTTCTGCATCTTTCCAGCTGACTGGAGGAGCAAATTAGGGCTGTCTGCAAGTTATCACAAGTTCTTTTCCCCTGGCTTTTTTGACCAAGACGGTCATTCTCAAGGTTAATTTCCTTCTTCCTTCTGTCTAGGAATATTTCATGCAGATTAGCAAACTTCGCATGTCCTTATTATAGAAACAATTCTGTTGATTCAAACTGCCCCTTAGAGAAGCAGCTTGACAGATTCATGTGTATATGTGCACGTACATTCAAATGCTCAAGGAAAAATGTTTGCTTATGCTGAAGTTCATTAAATTTAATCTCCAGAGTTGAAATACATTTAATGAAAACTTTGTTATCTGTTTGGGTTTTGCAGTACCACCCTTCTTGGGCTGGTAATGTACCAACAAGATGGTTGCATTGTGCTTCTCATGTTACAGATTATCTGTGCTGATGATGATACACAACTTGTAATCATTGTGGGGTGTGCTAATAGGAATCTAACCTGTGAAATACAAAATAGAACTTGTAAGTTCAGCAATACTGGAGTGGTCAAATGCATTATCAACCAGCAAGACTCTGCAGGAAAGCACGAGGAATGACCAGAGCTCCAGAAAATATGACCTATAAAGAAAGGTTGTGTAACCTGTGCTTGTTTGGTATATAGACATGATGTCTGAGTGTGGGAGTACAGTTATGGGAGACAGAAGGGACATAAAAATATGACCTGCTACAGAAAGAAAGAGAATGGTCTGTTTTCTATGTCTATGATGAACAGAGCAAGAAATACCAGCTTTAGCTACAGGAAGAAAAGATAAATAGGAGCAGCTGTCAAGCAATATGAGTGTAAAGCATTCAGACATGTTTTTGTAAGGATATTGTGGCTTCTTTATCACTAAGTCTTTATAAACAGGTTAAGCAGCAAGAGTGGAATTCACTTCACTGACAGCTGAATCCAATGGGAGAGAAACAGGTACTTCCAGTATGTGATTCATTTGACCCACTTCCATTATACTTTGAAGGAAGACTAATTGCACTGTGGAAGTGCCTGTTTCTCTCAAAGGGCTGTGAAAAACTTTAGAAAATCAATTCAAGTCTAAAGGTCTGCTTTGTAGATGCCTATAGCTCCGTTAGGACTGTACTGCCTCTTGTTCCTGTAACTGCACTGACATCTTTGATTTTGTACTGGTGAAAATGGTGAGGCTGATGGCCTCTTGAGGTTTCCAGACTGTAAAGAAAATGAAGAACGGTCATTACAGAAGATCTGCCTAACTAAAGGCCTAGCTGAAAACAAAGGTTGCCGATTCAATAGAATGACAGTAACAAAGATTTGTTATTCTTTGATGGCTGCTTGGCTAAATAATTTGGAATAAATTAATGAATAATTTACTGTTAATAAGCAAACAAGTGCATTATCACCTCACAGTGAGCAAACCAGCACCCTCAGTTAGTCAAAGAAGTCAAGAATAAAAGAAGCATGAAGATCAATTATCCTGTAAATTCCTGACTATGGCCTTTCCAGCACAAAACTGTATGAACAGTTGCTGGGTGTATTGCTAGGTTCTATGTAAAAATAGAGGATTCCACATCCTGGGCTCATTTCATAAGCATTATTTTTACTGGAGAAAAATGAGACTCCAGGGAAATCCAAACTCATGGAATGGCCTTAATGGCGTGAATTCCTTCCATCCAATTGATGAGCTGCAGAATCAGCTCAAATCGTTCAGCCTGTATTATAATGAGTGCACTTAAGAAACTGGCAGGGTTGCGTGGCAAATGCAATTATAGAACCCAGCCTTCCTTTAAATGTTTTGCATCCTGAGATCAGGTGGAAGGAAACGCGTTAGTGTAATTGTCTCTCACCTATTTCAAGGCAATGCTCTATTTTTCAAGGGAGAAGAATCATAGAAGCCTCATCTGTGAAGTTTCTCATACTGATAGTTTAGCTTGACTGGTACAACCAGCTATAAATGTGTCCTGCCGCTTATTGCTATGTTCTCTCAATATTGTCAACCTGCAGTTCCCCTAGGAGCTGCAATTAAAAAGTCACTAGTAGATTTAATGAAATCTTAATTACATTTCCCATCTCAAACCTATGTGCTGTGACACTGGCTGGGGAAGCGGAAGTTTGGGGTAGGTTAAAGTCAGACTGTGTTTCACCTGATCTTTTCTGGAAGTCTTGTACATATTCACTTCTTGAGAGGAAAAAAAACACGGATGTTTTTGCTCTTCATCCTAGGCCTTGCACCTATGCTTGGATGGCTGATTTCTCCACAGGTATCTGTTGATAAGTGTGTATGACTTTCACCACTAATGGCAAATGCAGCAGCTGTTACTGAGCTGTTACTAAGCTTTCTCACCTTCCCACTTGGTTTCCTTCTTATTTTTGCTCTTCTAGCTTCCTCATGCATTTGGGGGACTTCTGTCTGTGTTTCATGCTTAATAGGTTAGCAGTGGCACAAGCCAAGCACGCTGCTGCTTGCTGGAGAGGCCAGTTACCTTTGCTGTTATTTTGGATAAACAGAGAATCTGGACTAATGGACTGGAATCTAAACCTACTGCTTTCCATCTGTGACTACATGTCCAGGCTGCAACTGAGAGCTAAGTAGATGTATCTTTCACAGCTCAGGTTGCATTCTTTAAGCGCAGCAACACATTTCCAGACCCATGGCTCTGGTTTTGACTTTAAGTTGCCTTCTCCTCTCCATTGCATCCCAGTGACAGTCTGACGCTTAAAAATGCAGTCGTTAAGAACTGTGCTGTTAGTGCTCAGTCACATCCAGAGACGATTATAGATCTAGAAATGTAATCATTCGATGGCAGTTGCTCTCAGCTAGCTCGCATGATATTTAACCATCATTCATAGATGAAAACAAGTATATTGGCTTCATTCTTAAACTGGAACAGCAGTGTGTGTTTGCGTGTGTATATATGTAAGCACACCATGCTTTGTTATTGTTAGGTTCATATGTTTGTTATCCTAGTAATTTCTTCACAAATAATGTATGATTATAAACTTGTAAACTACATAGGAAAGACATCCACATTGGAAGAAAAAGGAATGAAAATCCTATGGGAAAGAGAACAGCAAGAATGTTCGGTGGTTTTATTCTTTTAACTCAGCACAAACAATGCTTTGAAAAGCCACTTCGTCCAAATAAAATAAAACCTTTGGTTCCCTTCTGCCTCCTGCCCCTCAAACACACAGCTCCCTAGCATTTCGAAGGCACAGGAATTAAGTCCTGGCTGAAGATCTTTAGATGGGGGTAGGGGGAGAGAGTGGGATTGTCCATATGGCAGGAAGTACATGCCACAATCAGAGAGAAGCAACTGCCCTAGGAGCAACTAAGTTATTGTAATGCTTCTGTAAAACCATTTCTTTGAGGCATCTAAAATACCATAGAGAAAGCTGTCTAAAAGCAAATGTTTAATATCATACAACATTTCCTTCTTACTTAATATGTTCATTAAATCTTGAACTTTTTCTTTGAGGCTATGAATTCTTTCTCTTCAGCTCGCTTGTATTTGTTTAGCTGAACAATAGTTATTTCAATAGGAAATTAAGGATGGACTCTGTCCTTCTAAGGGTACTAAGGGTAGCGTTTTGATTCACTAGACACAGAGGATAATTGTGCTTCATTTTGAAGTTTTTTCCCCTGATCATCTGAGGAAATTCCCACGGACCAGAGGAAATCATTTATCTGCCTCAAGAAGAGAGCACGTAAAATTAAGTGAAATTTTAATCCTACTTTAACACAGCTTGAGGAGACCTTACCTTCTTGGGAATATTGATTTTGCTTTATTGAAGCTTTACCAATTAAAATATATACAAAACTGTTTGATATATGCAGCTGAGGCAAAGAACCTTCTTCTCATGAACTCTGTGCATTTCCCCCCCCTAATCCTCCTATTAAAGTTTAACCCTGATAAAAGCAACAACCTTGCACATACTTGTGTCAGAGCAGCTGGGCAGGATTTTTCCAAAGGCTCATCTAACCCATCCAGTATCCTGTCACTGTGAGCGGCTGGTAGCTGGGGGAGGAGTGCAAGAGCATTTATGAGAAAACCCTATTCTTTGTGACCTGTATTAACCACAACCAGCTAAAAATTCAGGGATTTCCTCAACCAAAAGCTGTATCTGGGCCATCACGTTTGGTAGCTGCCAATGGAGCTAGCGTTCAGGAATGTATCTAATGCCACTTTGAACACACTTACGCTTTTGGCCTCCACAACATCCTGTGGCAAAGAGTTCCACAATTTAATGATGTGTGAGAAAAAGAACTTCCGTTTGTTTTAAATCTGCTGCTTATCTCTTCACTGGTGTCCGACCTTTCCTGTGTTTTAATAAATAGTAACTGTTTCATATTCCTTTGCCACATCATTTTTGCTTTATAAAGCTTTCTTATATCTCAGTCTTTTTTGTAAGTTACCCTATTTAGTCCTTCCTTATAGAAACAGCCATTCCATATGTATATCCTTTTCTGAGATGTGGTGAAGACAGTCATGTGCTGTGTCCCAGAAACTCAGGAATGTTTTATGTACCCTTTAACTAACTTTGTGTTTGCATTATGATCATCGCAGAGCACTGATACGGAAGTTTTCAGGGATGTATCAATGAATGAGTCTTAGATCTTACTTCAGTGTTAGGAGTTATTGTGTCTGTCTTTGCATCTATATAAATGATTCTTTTTCCCCATGTAAATTACTCTGCACTTATTGACACTGAATTTCATACACCACCTGATTGTGCTGAGCATTGGACAATCCTTTTGGAGCTCTCTGTGACCAATCAAGTGTGACCTGGAATTTTGCCATCTCTGACAAGTTGGGGCTGTTCAGGGGCTGTTCAGCCTGGAGAAGAGAAGGCTGCGTGGAGACCTCATAGCAGCCTTCCAGTATCTGAAGGGGACCTATAGGGATGCTGGGGAGGGACTCTTCATTAGGGACTGTAGTGACAGGACAAGGGGTAACGGGTTGAAACTTAAACAGGGGAAGTTTAGATTGGATATAAGGAGGAAATTCTTTCCTGTTAGGGTGCTGAGGCACTGGAATGGGTTGCCCAGGGAGGTTGTGAGTGCTCCATCCCTGGCAGTGTTCAAGGCCAGGTTGGACAAAGCCTTGGGTAAGATGGTTTAGTGTGAGGTGTCCCTGCCCATGGCAGGGGGGTTGGAACTAGATGATCTTGAGGTGCTTTCCAACCATAACTATTCTATGATTCTATGACACACGATCAATTTTTCAGAACTACAAAAAAGAAAAGACAGTTGTATTTCGCCCTAAATGTAGTTACTTCATTCTCATTGATCATTACTTCTGAATGGCAGTCAGGCCAATCCCAGTTCTTCAGCAGAGGTCATGCTGTTGTCCAGCATAAGAGAACCTTAGCCTATTTTAGGTTCCAGAACTTCTGAATATTATTCAGCTTTTAAGCTGCTCTGGAAATTACTGTGCCCCTTTCCAATTTGTGACTTCTGGTAGAGATGCATTTGACAGCTTCTTATCTTTCTCCTGGTCTTTGCAAGTCACTTGTATATGCAGATAACATAAGGAGAGCTGGAACTGCTGGCAGTTTTGAACTGTTTGAAATTGTTTTGAATTGCTACTGCTTTAGGTAGATAAAGCTGTTCTGATTGAGCATGGTAACAGCTGCATGAGTCTGAGTGGGAATTGCCTGAGGATGGGAAAACAGCAAAGGAAAACAGGACCTGAAAACAGCAAAGGCGGCTCCAGCTCCATCTTGTATAGGATGTTAACTGTATCATTTGAAAGGTATTAGGGATTGTAACCAGATGAAATAGGCTCATACCTTGGGGACCTTTTGTTTGCTTGGATTGATTATTTACCATCTGAGAGACATTGATAGAAAGGGCTATTAACACATTCTTTTTAAAACCAAACTCCATTCTTCCTTAAACAATGGTTAGCTTCTTGTTCAAGCAAAAGAACTAGCCACCTTGCCTTTACCATTCAGTTTTTGAAAGCAGGAATTAAGAGCATGCTGACAGGCTAATTAGGTTTTAGGTTTTACTCCTCATGGATCTTTTGTTTCTATCTCTCTGTATCTGGGTACTGACTGAAACTGAACTTGTACTGGTGGCTAATCTTTGTAGCAGTGACTTACAGGTGAAGAAAATACACCCCAACAAACTCAACCAAATCACTGCACATAAACCACAGAATGTCTTTAAATTAGTTTTAAAACAGAAGTAGGTTGTGAGCTGTTCTAAGGGTTCATCACTTCACCAGCCACAACAATTGCTTGTTAGCCTGATTTTTCTTGCAAAAATAATAAATTATTTCCATATGGGAATGAAAAAATGGAACCTGGAACAGAATCAGACTGCACCTCTGTAACTGGTTACCTGAGTTCCTAACTGTGGTAACCACTAACTGTGGGTCATTCATACTAAAGCATGTCAACATCTTTTCCTACATGCCCTCTGTTCAGCATGTATTTTGCAGAGGGTCTTCTCACTTTGTCTTCTTCAGCTTTGTAAACTACATGCAGTAGGTTTGGAAGTTTTGGGTTTTCTGCATTTTGCTTTTCCCTAATTTTTTATATCACTTTGCCACCAGAGAAGAAAGAAAATGTTATTAATATTACCAGGAAAAAAAAGAAGCTGTGTGGTTAAGAATTTAATCTTCTTCAGGCATGTATTCTGTGGTGCTATACACAGCTAAGTGATGTCAGATAGGCTGCTGGTGTCACCCAGTGGACAGACAAGTTGATCACAGATAGCTAAGTGTCACGTACAGAAATCTTCCTTTCTGCAGGAATAGCTCATTCCTAACTGACAGAAATAGCCTTAATTTTACAGTAGCTAAAATGAGAGGATATTTGAAAGCTCCTCTGTTCTAATGCCATGTCCCGTACTAAAAATGTACAGAGCAAACCAGGAAACAGTACATGTTCCTTACTGTTATTAGGAAGTGAACAAAGAACAGTGAAACAACAATCAGTTGGTGCTCTCCCCTACTGAGAAAAAGTAACTAAAATAACCAAACCGAACAGTGTTTGTGTCGGTGTATACGGAAGGATATGGGGATTATTAAAAACCAGTCATAATGCAATTCTGTGCAATGGAAAGCAAGACTGCATTTTCTTAGCCTAATAGCAGCTTGTAACAGAGGAAGCAACTTGTCACAAGAGATAAGCAAGACCTGGAGAATCCTCTCTTCACAGTGTTACAGCAAAAATGTATTTCAAAACGCAAAACATATTCTTTGCATGCAAAACATCAATGGAATAAATCACCTCTGAACTAATCTCTTACAAGAATTTCCAATGTTCCCAGACCACAAATGAAAACCATACATGTACTTAAAACTAACCACAGTGCATGTTTCACCTTAGACTTTTTCCTGATTTGCAAAGGGTACTTCTCAGAATGTTGGAAAACACACGACTTTTCTTTTCTTTCTTTTTTCTTTTCTTTCTTTTCTTTTTTCTCTTCTTTTATTTTCTCTTATTTTCTTTTCTTTCTTTTTTCTTTTCTTTCTCTTTTTTCTTTTCTTTTCTCCTTTTCTTTCCCAGGTTTCTGCCCAACTGATGCAAAAAATTACAGTGGTTACTAATCCTTGGGGTTTATTAATTATTTATCCTTTTAATTATCCATTTATAATTATATGATTATATATAAATTATAAATTATTATAATTTATTAATTATGAATCCTTGCAATGCCACAGTAGCCACACATGTACCCCACAGGGTTTCCTGGTACTGTGCCACAGAGGTAGGAAGCCCCCACAAAACTCAAATCTAGGGATTTTCGATCCAGGTTTGAACTTTTTGTTCTAGCATTTCTAAACTTTTTTTCCACTTTGGAAATACTTCTTTAATATTAAATTTCCCATAGATCACATATTTGGAGTTTGTGCCAAATAAACACTTCTGATGAGACAACCTTTCAGATAGTTTAGAAAGCAGATAAACAGAAAATCATGCCAAAAAGACTCTTCAAAGTTTGAAACATGCTGGAAAAACTATCTACAGTTTGATAAAACCCACCTGAGCACAAGGCATATTTTTGTTCTTGTTTCTTTCATACAGCTGTCTTCACTAGGATCCTTGTTTGTTTATGAAGATGAGACACAGACCACTATAATCTGCCCCTGAAAGGACATCTGATTGTTAATGAGGTGATCATACTCCAGGTCTGACACACGGGGAGTTCAATGATTACTGCACCTGCATGTTTTTACTTCCTCCTAGATCATAATACTTTGGAGCACATCAGGACAAGCAGCCTGGGATGTGACCCACGGGAATAGAAAATATAGAGGAAAGTGTTGACAAGTTAGATTGCCAAATAAGTCAAGTACAGATTGAAGAATAATTTAAAACCATCTCCATAAGTGACAAGCCTAGGGTCAGTCATCCCCTGTTACCTGTGGTGTTCAGTCATCTAAATGTTGCAGGTGTTTCTTAAGGTCTGATGTAACCGTAAGTGCTGTGGAGCTCAGCCAAAGCATAGCCTCTGAAATCAAGACAACAGGAGAAAGAGAGTTGTGCTTTAACTAGATGAGCCAGCCAGACAGGCTGTGGTAACAGCCAAGAGCAGACTTCAAAGTCTACTCCCTAATAATTTGAAGGTCTCATAGGCACCTCTTATCTCGGACAGCTGATTGTAGTATATTCAGTTTATATTCATGTGTACGTGCTATCTGCGTTGGTCTTTCAGGAGTGTGGTGAAGACTAACTTGTTTGAGAAGTCCTTTGATATTTTGGGGGTAATTCCGTACGTTGGTTGATCCTACAAAGCAGGCAGGAATGCCAAGTTCCAGAGCCTTGTGTTCACATCTCTAGTGCAGACATCATATCCTTAAGAACCTGCCATACTGCTCTACATGATGGTATCTTTTGAATACAGCTTCCTCACAGTGAGAGCAAATCCTACCAGGAAAAAAAAAAATAATAGGAGACTCTATAGTCTACAGGCCTCCCTGGTGGCCTTCTGAAGTTAATGGGGAGTTTGCTGCTGTATTTGGGGATGTTGGATCAACCCCTAAATGGCTGTGCCAAGAGAAAAGCATTAAAACAGAGAGAGCTATGAGAAGCACTGGCCTGAATTAGATGTTTGCTGAGGGTATATTGTGCTGGAGGCAGCAGAAATCTAAAGGAAAGAAAGGAAAAATAAATGGATCAGGGAAAAGAGATTGTAAGTGATTTCAGACAGCAAGAGAATGCGCAAAGTTTTGGTTCTCAGTTTCAGATGTATGGAAAACAAGATTACAGTCAAATGAAATGAAAAGTACTTTGTTCCTTTAATTTTGCTCATTTTTAGACATAATTGAGTCTGTAAAAAAACAGTGTTGCTATTGACCCATAGGAAATGTATCAATAAAAGCAAATGACTCAAAGTCACAAGGGAACCTTGCAACACCAAAGATACAGTGAGAAACCGTGTCAGCTTGTTTTCCTCTTACCAGAAACTGCAGGCACAGCATGAATGACAGCTGTGGATTAAGTAGGTTTGAAAAGTTACTACTGCTTTTGATTCACATGCAATGCATCCTGTGCAACGGTGTAATGGCTTGGAGGCATAGCTAAACTACTTCATCGTATCCAGAAATTAACTGCTAGTAAACTACTACCATCAGTGTTTACAATTGAGTCATCATAGTCCAATCTTGGCTTAGATTTCCCTTCTGCGAATTAATGGCATACAGTACATTCCTTCTCTTATTTACACTGAAGTGATTCATATGCAGCTTCTCTGATTTGGTATTACTATCTAGTAAAACAGAAGCCCTGTATGGGAAAATAACTGCAAGTAGGTATAAGTCTGACAAAACAAAACAGACAAGCATCTTACATTAGCAATATGTGCCATGGATGGTTGAAATCAAGTTTCAGAGAATCGCTAAGGATATTGCAAACCTCTTAGTTTTAATGGATTGAATAAAAAGGCATTTGTCTGAGACTAGCAGATAATTTGCAATCAAATACAGACCACTTTGTCCTTGAAAAGGCAAGGACTCAGTAAAGATGCTGAAAACAATATTCCCTCCATTGCTCTCACTTCCCTTGCACATTCTTAAGAAGTAAAGCAAAATAGCATGACTACAACTCTAAACAAATTCTTAGAAAGCATCCTCAGATTTTCTACATATTATACTTGGAAGGTGGTGGCATTTGGAAGAGCAGAGCATCATTCAAGAGCATGATACACTGGGCTTGCATCTTCATAAATCTGGTATGGAGAAGCATACCAGAGTGTTTTGTGGATTTTACTATCACAAATTTAGCTGATAATAAGAAAAAAATTAATCTTATTTGCTGAAATAATATTTAAAGATCTAACATGGGCATTTTTCCAAATATTCACAGTTGGTGCTTCATTATTATTGCTGCTTTTAGAGTACCACACAGGGATATATGAAATATCTGAGGTACTGACAGTAACATCTAATGGAAAAAGACTGTATATTCTTACTGTGTGGCATAAGTAAGCAATCATAAAAGAAACAGTCACTTGGGGGAAAAGAAGTCCTTTCATCTACTCCCCTTCTCCCCATCACTTACCTGGGAGGATAAGAGCACAGTTACTGCTGCATGCTGTAAGGAGGAGCCTACTGCATTTGATCTAAAAGGAGAGGATTTTCTGACTTTGGAACTTGACTGTTCTCCTTCCTCTTCCTTTGTGATCTCTGCATACATGTGGTAACTGGGGAAACATCTGCAGGCTGAATTATGCCCTTCTTTAAGGGTTGCAGAGGAAGGCCAGACATTTTCTGCAGGCGTGCGCGGTCCATTCCTGAAATACACCACCACTGCTGGAATCAGTGACAAAATAGGCATTGATTTGGTAACTGGTGGTGGTTTTGCACTTCTAACTCATCTGCTATATGATTCAAACTAGAAAATTAATAGTGCAAATTAATCACACAGTCACAGCCTGGCTGAGGTTGGAAGGAACCTCTAGTCATCCAGAGGTCGTCTAGTCCAACCCCTTTGCTCGGTCACCCTCACAGTGAAAAAGTGTTTCCAGATGTTCAGAGGGAACGTTCTGTGTTTCAGTTTGTGCCCACTGTCTCTGATCCTGTCACTGCACACCACTGAAGAGAGCCTGGCTCCACTCTCCACGTACCCTTCCTTCAGGTATTTATGCACATTGATGAGATGTCCCTGAGCCTTCTCTTCTCCAAGCTGAATAGACCCAGCTCTCTCAGCCTTTCCTCATAGAAGATATGCTCCAGTCCCTTAAACATCTTCATGGCCCTTCACTGGACTGTCTCCAGTATGTCTATGTCTCTCTTGTGTTGGGCAGTCCAGAACTGGACACAGTACTCCAGGTATGGCCTCACTAGTCCTAAACAGAGGGGAAGGATCACCTCCCCTGACCTGCAAAGGACAGTCTTAACTCAGGTGGTAGATCTTAAATCTGATCCCCACTCTTTTGAACCTCCCTTTTCCTGACCAGAACCAGTTCCCTACTGTTGGATTAAGTATAACTAATTGGCAGGTTGGCAGGTTTTTCTGGTGGCTAGATTATAATCCAGACAAAAACATTATCAGTGTTGACAAAGATGTTTACAAGGTAGAAGGTAAATGAATCTCACTAAAGGAACATGGCGATTCTCAAGCTGTCTTCCTTGTAAGAGGACTTCAATATAGCCACAATGTATCTTATGCTAAATTAATCAGCAAAGATACAGAATTCAGACAGTGCAAATTTTATCAAACCATGTTCAGTAAACCAGAGCATGTTCTTATAGCTTTCGTCAGTATTATTAAGGAGATTTTTATGTACTAAGCACTCAGAATGATTCCCATGGCATGTAATGCACCAGCATGAGCTCTCTAAATCAATTTAATTTCATTCAAGGCTGAAATCAAGTTTATCTTAGGCTTCTGCCCAGACCCAGCTTTCATGCTGTCAGGTGTTATATGAACTCACAGTGGATTACCTTATCAGATAGTAAATTTAAATGTTATAGCTAATGCATATAAAGCAAGAGTCTTCAAAAAAGGCTTTCATTTACTACACACTTTTTTTTTTCCTCTTTTCCGTTTCTGCTTCCACCTCCATAGTCTCAGTTTATCAAAGCTGCACTAAGAGGAGTAGGGAATCAGGCAGGTCATTACCTGTCCCATTGTCCCCAGTAGTTTCCTCAGTATAGGACTGGAATCCACTGTCTGTTCAGCACAAGTATATCTCAAGGACCTACACAGGGCAAGTCTGTACTGTACAGTGTACCTCACTGCAGTGATCCCAAGTCGATGTGCTTGGCTTGGTGCAGTACCATGCAGAGCTGCTAGCCTAGCCCTGGGAACAGTACAGTGGGTTAACATGCTGCTAAGTCTGCACTAAACGACCCCATCCCTGTAGTCAGTCCAAGTGCAGTGACACTCTGAGGCAGCTCTACTGCTACCAGTTGTGGAGTGGGCTTCTTTGGCACTTGCCTGGCAATTTTAAAACCATGCAGTATGGAAACACTCAGCACAGAAATATCTGCTGACCTCAGAGGAACCATGCACCCCAAGTACCTGCTCACCAATTTGAGTAACACGTTGCCCATTGATCGCATGTCTGGTTCAATGTTCAAGACAGCAGTGTCTGCATTTTCTGGTGGTTGGCTGGGGGCTGACTTTCAGAGGACCATTCAGTCTGCTTTGGTACCTGCTGACATAAAAACAAGTTCATAAACCACATCCCCAACTGTTCTGTGACTATGCCTGACCTAAGGCTGTGTGGTGATATCACAGCCAGTCATCCACAGTGCTCCAGATCTTCCTCTGCAAATTCCTCGGTTCTCTGGCTGCAGTGATGTTATTTATGTGGCTCTCAGTTGCATGTGGAACATCATTTTTTCATCAACAGCTCTGTCAGCTTTGGCTTTAAAAAATAACAATGGAAAAACAAGTCAAAGAACTTACTGATCCCATCCGGTGTTTAATGGTGCTGACACTGACGTAACACTATCATATGCCTCAGAGATATGAATACCATCCCAATACAAGTTATTGATAGAAAAAGGTGTAATTTAAGAAGAAACTTAAGCTCAGCTACGACTGGGAGAATAGTTGCAATAGTGAATCCTGCTCTGTTGTAGCACTGGAAAAGGAGAGTACAAATACAAAAAAGCAGAGCAAATGCTCTCACTATTTGTCTGCTTGGCTGGGCTCATGAAAACTCACATGGCCAAAAAGACAGCACTTAGTGCTATGCAGCAAAAAAAAAAGCATGAAGCAGATATAACTGTTTGATTTTTCACTGAATCTAGAGCCATTAAAATCTTTGCATTCCAAACAAATGCTCTACAGTTAATTTGTTCTGAACATACACAGTAACAGTGTGATACGTGTAGTAACATTTTACATACCATGAGACATACATCAATATATGTTTGAAAGAGCCCTTGATAACTATGGAAAATGAACAACTAACAAAGGCTCTTTTGAAAAAGATAAATGTAACTTCAAAATAATACCTCTGATTCATACCTTAAATGAAAAACTTTCAAATAAAAAATAAGTATTTTAAATATTGTGCTCCTTGAGACTCCTTTATTTTTGTTCCAGACAGAAAGTAGCTATGGCAGGACTGCTGTGGTGATATTTTTGTTTCCCTAATTCTTTAAATTGGAGTAGATACCACATAACCCACATTTCTGCTTACACAGGATTCTCTCCCGTTAAGATTGAAGTGTGTTTTTCATTCTATGCAGATTTTGTTCTTGTTAATTTGTGTTAAATAAATTAATGTTAAAATAAATCAAAATCAGCCTAGTGCTGCCTCTTTACTTGCAGTTTGCCAGTTTACCCACTGAACTATTTTTATTTCTTCTTAACAAAATCTTCGTTTGCATGCCAGCATTCTGTACTCTCTACAAATGTTACAGATTCTACCACACCACTGTGTGACTATTAGTTTAAATCTACCTGAAAATACTCCTTTTGCAGATTTGCCCCTATGAATTAGATCTTAGGTAATCCTTTCAGAAGATGTTAATACAAAGTGTCTGTGTTTAAACGTATTTAAGGGCTAGAGAGACAAGACTCAGAAGAGTTTTCTCAGAAGGAACTTTAATCTCTAAATTTCAGGTCTTTCCTATAGCTTGTCCAAATTATCTCTGCTTTGAAGAGAAGAATTTTCTGCTCGCAAGGGAACTACTAAATGACAGGTAGTGGCAATATGTCTGGGTTTAATGAGCTCTGATTATGTTATGCTTACTTAAGACAGAAAGAACTAAAAGGATTAACTGTCTTCTAAAGTTGTAGCCAGGAGCAGGATATGGATTTTCTACTATTTGGCTCCTTGTAATGAAGACCATGTCTAGCACAAGAGTGTGCTTGGGGCAAAGAACCTTCATAGAGACCATAGACCTGTGTGAAAGTGGACACTAATGGGACTCCAAAAAGAGTGGTATTAAGTCTTGGAATCTACCACTTGAAGAAAGACAAATACCCTATATGCTTAACTGGCTGTAGACAGTATTCACCACTTCTGCTATGATGATTCATAGTTTTCTTTGTGTGGCATTTAAATATTTGTTGGTTTATGGGGTTTTACTGTTCACTGTAATTATTTAGATTGCTGACAACTGAAAAAAAAAATAGAGCTATTTTAATTGCTATAAAAGGAGATTATTTGATTTTTGGAAGAGATGAAGAGGAGCTGAGATAGATTCTTGCTGACTATAAGTAAGAAGTGCTGTTTAAAATTCAGAGGAAAGATAATTTTCATAAATAAGAAACTAAGGGCAAAGTTCAGACAAATGCTGATTTACTGTGAAGTTTAGACCATTTTTGGTGTTGTCAGGTAATCTATAACGAAACAGCAAGTATTTCAAATGCCACTAACTGCAGCTAATATTCTGATGTAAGCAAAGGCCACCTTTTGAAAAATCTGACCTTTTGAAATAATTGGTTCATTTGGACCAGAAGTGTTCAAAATTACATGACTCTGCTTGGAAGAGGGAGGGCAATCAGATTGCAGAATCCCATATTCATCTGGTGTGTGCTGCTGGAGTATCTCTTAATGAGTCATTGTGGAGTCTTAGAGAGTAGATCTATAATCAAATTAAAATGACTCAATAAAGCTTCTGGTCGTACCTTCTTCATAGGTTTTTACCGACACACCCTCTGCCATCAGAGTAAGTGAAGACACAGATTCTTTCTGATTCAGACCTTAGCTGTCCGCCATATATTTGCTATACTTTTCCTGGATGGAATGTGCTATGTCAGTTATTTAAAGTCAAATCCTCTTAAAGTCAAATTCCCCACCTCAGTGCTGTGTCAAGGAAAGTTTTGTGTGTAAAGAAGTAGGTCTGAACTGAGAACTGTATAAATTCTAAACACCTGCTCAAGGGTGCAAATGAGCCACAAGACTTATTCCTGCTAGACCATTTCTCCCTGTTCCCTCGTAGTCCCTCAGAACAGTGACCCTTCCAATTCCACCAGGAGAAGATAGTCAGTGAATGACATTTCATCTTCTCTAGTTCTATTTTGAAGGAGGCTCAAATTCTCCTTTCTTCCGTACAGGAAGCCTTGTTCTAGTGACATTTCAGATGGCAGTCTTACAGGGACTCAGGAGTAGCTCTGTTATTATCATGGCCTAGTGATTTTCAGAATCAGAAGGAATAAGGTGTTGTTTCTCATCCCAGTATTACAGAGCAATTACAGTTTATTCAGGAGGTATTATGAGCTTCTCAATCTTTAATCAACAAACTACCAAACTGTTTAAAAAAACTAAGGTTCTTTTTGTTTCCAAACAAGTAAAAAATAGGTTAGATTTTGAATACATTAATTTACCATTTTTATCTTTCCTCATTTAGAATGTCTCCTTGCCTGTGCAAGCAGAAATGTGGGGGTTTCTGCTACTGATGGTTGTGCTAGTTGTAGTAGTTTCATGGATTGTGTTCTACCATCTAATCCTATGAGCTACACATTGTGAAACTCTTACAAAATGTCACTTCATAACTCTGACAAATTTACTTTCTCAAGTCCAGGAGCTAATCTAAATTTCTCTTCAAATCAATCAGACATGTACACATGCCTTTTATAGACCTGCAGTGTGTGGTTTACATTTTCTAGGCTAAATGTTTTCATATATAACAGGAAGAGGGAAACAAACTCTGAACAAACAGAATTTTATTTTTGCTTTATTTAGATCACAGATTTCTTCTGTTTTTCCATCAACTGTTTAGTAACTGTCACTTTCCTGACCCCCAAACCACACAGACAGAAAAAAACCCTGTTTTACCAATAGTGTATTTCAACTCTACTGTAAGGCAGCATGTGCCATGAAGATGTAGAGGGTTGGCTGGGTGATTAACCTAGCTGGACAGCAGATCACTGCACAGAACTGCAGACCAGAAAGATTTGGATCAGGATTTCTTGGGGCTTCATTCAGTACCTACCACCTACAGCATAATAAATTATACCAACCTCAGAATGGGCTGCCAGTGCACTTACTATTCTATCTGGTAGAACAGAGAACTCTAGATAAACTACAGTTGATATTTAAGTATCCTTTCTGAGCAAAAAATAAGATTCATCTGTGTTCTAGCTGCACCTAGAAAGAAAACATTGGATGTAGGGCAGTAGGGACTTATCCACCAAGAACTGCGAACAGGGAATGCATTAAATAATTAAGGAAATCAGCTGGGGGGGAAAGGTAGAAATAGGAATCTAAATACCTAGAAATAATTGTCCCTTTGGCCCAGACCTATAGCAGGTGGACATTTGCATAAATCCACTTACATCTCTGTTTAATCTCTAGAAGCTCTTACTTGATCACTCTGTGCCACTGCACTTAGCACAGCCAAAAGGAAATAAATTTGTTAAGAGCATTTTGTGGGAAAGCTCACCAATTCCACAGTTCACAGAGCAAACAGGTTTTTTAAAGGGCTTTCATGAAATGCAATGGTGTAGCAGTGACAACATACCAATTCTCCTAACTGTGGAAGAGCCACACCCTGCAGCAGTGACAAAGACAAGCACACACTTTCATGTTGCCACTTGTAGACCAAGCTGACTGCATGAGCACCCTGCAATCCTCACTGTGATGTATTCATTAACCTGAAAGAGTGGAAAAGGAGATTTACTAACGCCAACATGTTTTCATACTTCTGTTTGGATGGAAGAGGCTGACTGAAGACTCAGAGGGTTATCCAAGACAATTGGTCATAGATGAGCAAATGATCAGTTACTCCAGGCTTAAGTTTTAGTGCTGTCACTCTCATCTGAATCCTGCAAAGTTAGCTTGTAACATAAGAACTGTGGGCAGAGGCAGATCCAGCCCTTTGTCTGGATGACTCCTGCCCAAAGTAAATGTACTGAGACCGTGCATGTTTTGGAAGGTGATGCTGTGTAGCAGGAAGACCTGAGAAACACTCCCACCTCTCAAACCACTCAGGAAAGCACGTATACTTCTGAGGCAGAGGCTGTGGAGTCAACCACAGACAGACTTGGGAAGCTCTAGTCCTTGCTTGCCCTTTAAATACTGTTGTTGGCGAGAATGAGCAGGATTTGGATATTTAGTTCTCAAGTAAAGAATTAGCATTTTGACACATATAAAGTACTTCCTTAAAATCGGGGTCACTAAAGGCTTTAGAATTTTCCGTGCACACAGACCATGAAAAATGTCCTGGTGACACCAAGCAGGGGACTTGGAACCACTTCCATTTAATCCAAAAGCCAGTTTACACGATCTTCTTCCAGCCTCTGACACTCCTCCCCTTTCAAATATTACACTGCAAAAACAAACAGCTTTACTAAACTCATCACTATTTTCATATGGCTGTTGAGGAACATCAAATTGATCTAATATAGCACATCACTCACATTCTATAATCTGTATTTGATAACCCAAACTGCTTCGATAATTATCTGCCTCAATTTTATAGACTTTGTAAAAAACAACACTGCATATACAGCATGGTATTTGGAAATCTCAAACTCCTGGAGATTTTAAAGGGCAAACAAAAGTCAGTTTACAGAAAAAAAATCCAGCTCCAAGTAAGAATGTCAAACATATGAAAGTCATGGCAGTGTAAGTATTTTATTGCCATTTGTTCGAGGTTACTCTTTCATGTCAGCTGCCAGCCTGTTAGTATGAGTCAAGTAAAGAAAACCCGGTACGGTTTGGCTAGCTGACATTCTCTCAGGGCATTATGTATGCCTTGTATAAAATACGAAGCATGATGCCAGTACCTCTATATTAGGTAGCAAGGCATAAAAATATCATCTGATCAAACCCCTGTAAATAATGGGTGTCTTTACAAACTCTGTGCCTGAAGGCACACTTACTGACTTGGGTCACAAAGGTTTTACCTTTGTTTCTGGTATTTTTGCAGCATGCTAGGCCCAGCTGTGGTAAGTACAAAGCAGTGGGAGACTTCTCATGAACTCCATGGAAAACCGATCAGACTTAAGTAAGGCGAATAACTGCTTGCCACTGAACACTCCCAAAAGAAAAATGAGGCATGGCTCGTTCAAATTCCCAAGCTCAGAAAAGATGCTTTCCAGCAGGGAAGATGGAAATCTGTTTTACTGAAATTCTGACTCACAACAGTTCCAGGCAATTTGCTTTTCCTTCTTCTCCCTAAAATACCACATGAGTAAAACAGAGTTAAAAGTGCCCATTCATGTAGAGGCTGTTGGGAGAGCCATACTTTGTAAAGACTGCGTTAAAGAAGAAATGTGAGCATCATCTTCCTTGCAATTAAGACACCTCACAGAGACCAGAATACATGAAATTAAAAAAAAAAACAGAGGTAAGAACAACAGTGAGAAAAGTAATGCAATTAGTATTACCTGTGCTAGAGCAGGCTGGGCAAGCTTGCCATCTCTAGGCCATTTCCATTTTCTGACCATTTCTTCATCTGTATGAGTCACCGGACCTCCTTCCTGATTAAATATCATTGTCATAATGTTGCTGTAAACAAGCAAAAAAATGAAACCTGTTTTTCCTGGTGCATCTCAGTAAAGCCTAAGCAATACAAAGGATCTCTCTGATCTACGAGTCTTTAATTAAAAAGCCACTTTGCATATATGCGTCATATATATATGAATATATGAATCAAGCTTTTCGCATGCTACAGGCCTGTGAGGCAGGTATAATTATCTTTGTGATAAAGAGTCAGGTTAAATTCTTGGCTTTATAATTCAAATTTAAAAGGAACTGCTATCAAATGGTGTGATTTTAATGCTATTTCCGCTTACTAGTACATTCCTAGGAGCGATGAACCACTTCACTGTAAATTTAAAGGAAGAAACAGATGCAGTGAAGTGGCATGTAAGTGCCATTCACCTATGAGCCTTCGGCAGACAGTTTCAGCAACATTTTCACGTTCCTATCCTTAATATTTCTTAAGAATAATATGTATTCTGATGCGTATTTTATCTACCCATAAGTAAATAACTCTGGGTGACCTGCAGAGAGACATAAATTTTGAAACACAGGAAAGTCCTCAGATCATCCAAAAAGTGGGGTTTTTAAAGTGGATTCTGTGTGTTGATGGTCTTCCCTGAACACAGGGGATTGGAGAATTTGGGTGTTTATTGTTAGAAGTACCAGGGATAGTACTAGGTTTGCTAGTTTTCTTCTCACAATTTCATTTTTCTTGAGTTTCCACTGTGTTTTGAAAAGTAAATACATACACATTAAAAAAGGCAAAGCAAGAAGGACCAGGAATCTTGGGATTTAATGTTTGCACTTCATATTTTCATGTGGTTTACTTGCATTTCTATAATGTGAAATTAGCCAGTGTAGGTAAATTTGCTTGGTTTGATTTTATATCCTGAGAATTGTTTAAAATGTTGGGGGGTATTTTGGACTCCTAGGTTATTTTTACTTTTTCAATAAACAAGGGACGACTCCTTCACTAGCTATGAGGGCGCTGAACTCCATTTAAAGCCATTTTACACAAAAGCTGAACAATCCTTCTCTGCACAGCTCCAGTCAAACATATTCCTCCAATCCCAAGAGCTCATTCAGGATGGTAAGCCAATCAATTTGACTTCTTTAAAAATGAAGGCAGATACGAGTTAATGCGTCCCTCATTTTTACCTACTGTTCCTCTCTGCAGGACATGACATTCTGATCCCAGATGTCTTGGGTACTCCAAAGTCACTGAAGGAGCATTAAAGCGGAAAAATACAAAGACGGTGCTGTAAGTAGGAATCAGTGGTAATCTTTGTGCACATTGTGTAAAGGTGCAGAGAAATACATGGAGAGATATAAACAGATAGTAACATTATCCAGAAAAGAACTGTTGATGTTCAGTTTACATGGTCCAGTGGGCCTGAAACTTCAGAGGACATCGCCTGTGTGCTTGCTTTTCCCCCACAAGTGGGGATCTGCTCTGTACAACTGCATTTGAGATACTGAGAAAATCAGTTCATCCTGCAGCTTTTGCTAGACAGGTTTTTAACAGATGTTATCTATGCCCCTTTAGATATCACACCCACCCACAAAAGGAAGAAAGCTGTATAGAAGGATAAGTATCCAAGCAAATACTTGCAATTGTTTTAACAAGATAGTTTAACACAAACCTGGGAGAATAAATGAAACTCAGTGAAAGAAACAGAACCAAGATGAAAATGTAAAACCATGAGCAACTTTCCTTACATTTTTTTCTTAAAAGTCTTTCCTTAAAACATGCATCTAACTATGATCTAGTGAAGACAATTACTGTCTTCATTTCTATCCTTATTAAAAACAGATCCTAGAAAATGGAGCTGGAAGGGACTTGCAGAAGTCACTCAGACACATTTAGATAGAGGGAGGGGCCAAACAACTGCAAATACTTGGTGGTGGTGAGGCACAGCGATCTCAGGTCTTTGTTGTGTGTAAATTATTCCAGATTAGGTTGGTAGCTCCAGTTTCTCCATAAAGTCACACCAAAATTATATTTAATACAGAAAATCATAATGATGATCAGACAGTACATAGAACGGCATCTTTTTTACAACCTGTATAATGCACTGCACTGTGAGGCACTAAGAAGTGGCAGGAATGAAAGGAGGAAGAGGGTATCTGCATTTTTTCTGTGTGGAGTATCTATTTGGAGCTCATGTCACACATTCAAGGCAGCCAGAAGGCTGGCTCCCAATCGCCTGCTGTCTCCTTTGCAAATTTTCTAGTAAGCCAAAGTGCATCCTGTCCTCACAGCATGGGTTTTACAAATGGGAAATTCAAATTTCAAAGTGATGTCTGTCTAGCTTAGCAATTTAGATAACAGTGCTTTGGGATTGCTTGAAAAAATGGTGACATTTGACTCCTAGAGGGGATTTGTAGAGGCGACAAGTTCCTTCACCTCCACCTGACCTGCAAACAAGATGGAAGTAGTGTTTTTCATCTTCCCACACATGTAGATCTCAATCTCCTCCATCTACCTACCTGTCAGGAAGACAAATGCTACTATGTCCAAAAGGGGTGAAAGAGAGTGATCTGGAGAAGGGCTATGTTGGTATGAAACCCCTCACATGGGAGATTGCAGTGGCTTTGGCAAACAGCAAGATACTCAGAAGGATAGCTAAAATGAGAGTCAAGGAGTTAACTTATTATCATTCTCCAGTTATATAGCTTCTGTCAAATGCCCCTGCAGAGAACATGGGCACTAACACTCTCAGCTCTATATCCTACGTATTAGGTACAGGTGCATATGGGTAATTGAAGCTATTAACCCAGCCATCTCCTTCCTTGAACAAGTGGGTTGGGAGGGATGGAGGATGGGCAGAGCCCTCAGGACCAAATCCACTCAACTGACTAAGCTAACATGGCTGGTACATGTCAAAAGTGACCTTTGCAGGAGCAACATATGAATCAGAAACAAGTTCATGAAGCACAGGATCTTTGGTGTTTTACACTGTGCTGAACCTAGAGCTGTTCCTAATCCAGTCTGATGACTGATAAAGTGATATTTCTTCAAGACAAGATTATACTTTAAATGGATTCCAGTGTGACACCATGAACTTGTAACCGCATTTTTTGTTACAGAATATTTCTTTCTGAGGCACGTCCACCCACCTGACATATACTGGGCTTTGTTGTTATAATTTGACTATCTGGCTATACCTCTGGTACTATAAAGTCTGATAAGAAATGAACATTTTCATGTAGCCAAGTCTTGGAAGCTGTTCAGCTACACATTAAGTCTGAGTCTTCCCCCTGTAGAAATCCTCCCACTACCTCTCACCCTCCTGCCAGAATTCACACTCTTGCTAGAATTCACATGTGTTCCGTAAACAAAAAGCATATTAAATGAAAGACGAGCTGTTGTTCAGCCCATAGTGCAGTTTTCCCCATACTGTGCCTGCTTTCTCAACCACTGGGATCTGAGGTTTGCCATATGTCAGCCCTGGTGCAACAGTCATGCTAGTCTGAAACTTCTGTGTCTTGGAGAAAGCTTCTTCTCTGTGATTACCATAATGCTGGAAAATAATTGATTTGTCAAACTGCACTTCCTTCAGCATGGATGTTTGCTCTTCTCTGTTTACATGAGGGAGAAAAAATTTACACCTCTGATTAGCTCTTTATAAGCAGAATCCTCAGGCAAGACTTCCATTAATTTAGACTGAAGTTAGGTCTAAGCAGAAAACATACTTTGATTTGTGAGCTTCTCAGCTGAGATATAAATGATCAAGATTACTGATTTAGCTAGAAATTCAGGCAGCCTCTCAAACAGCCCCTCGCTTGTTAAATTTGTTACAGACATTTCAGTGCTTTGTCACTGGGCTCAGCCCATCAGTTGCAGTAGGGTGTGGAGGTTCACACTCCTTATGGACCAACATGGCCAGTGTGAGTGACAGTGAAAATTTCTGGTTTAAAGTCTCAGCTATTGTACAGTTACAGCTATCTCAGCGGGTCACTAGGTTTGTGTCTACAGCTACAGTATGAGTAAAATGTGCCTAAATGTTTAAGGAAAGCTAATTATGTGAAACATCAGCTGATAGAAATTAAGGGAATATTTTTGTCTTCAAGCCAATATTTCTTGCTGTTTCAATTTTGCCATAAAATATTACACATTATAAACTTTTTGCTCACTAGGCTAAGCATAAATATTCAAGAACACTAAGCCAATTCTCATGGCACTGACACAGGAGTCTGGCGACAGCACCAGGGGACTGCAATATAAGCAGCAGCATTTTACTTCCAACTTGATGGGCCAAAAAGGTCTGCAAATCCTGCAAAAATGCTCAGGTCCTGTGAAAGGGAACCCTATGACCCTATTTCTGGCATAATGGTTATGCCAGAAATTAAATAAGCTGACTGCAAAGCTTTTGGGAACAGTAATAAGGTAGACCTCAGGATATTTGCACCACAGACAACCACAGCTATCCCCACTGTTTGGAAGAACTCTATCAAACTCTTAACAATTGCAGGCTGGGGTGTATAAAACCCCAGAATCCAGGAAGACAAATAACAGACACATTTCACAGTGTTCTCTAAAATAGGCAATTCTAAGACATGGTATGTCTCATGGGTGGGGAGACAACAGTGCTCATTCAAATAATCAGAAAATATTATATTTCCAGTACAAGACTCAAATATTAAGCTTTTTCATTGCTTTTCTTTTTCTTGACTTTGCAAATTATATAGCTAGTGGAGGGCGACATACAGAAATTGGTCAAAAAATGCAAACTCCAGTTTTAGCTGCAGCATCAATTATTGTAGATTTTGGGCTGCTCAGCTCCCCAAGGAATAAAGCAGTGATAATAAACCATTCCACAGTGAAGAATATGCTAGTGTACTATATTGTACAATGTGCAATACATTGTAGCACATACACTCTTACATACTGAAAACTGCTTGATTTTATATAGCCACTAGCTCATAAGCCTTTTATTATGAATCACAATTCTTCACCCTAGATACAATACTGATTTTATTAAATCTGAGTATGTTTGTAATTTTGCCAGTGTACAGGAACTGTTGGGTAAACAGCAGGTTACTTAACAGGATGAAATTCAGAACCTGTGCTGTAGATACCAAATTATGCAGGTTAACTTTAATAACTGTCCTTGTAAGTAATTAATGCTTATAATTAGTTACCAGAGATGGTTTTTTCATTTAAACCTAGTCTGCCTTACAAATTCCAGTATTTCTTCCTCAGAGAATTGACCAGGCAGAGTAAATCCTACCTGACACCTATTTTAGCACTACAGTTGGTACTCGGCGAGTGGCTGATGTATTTGGAAGCTACTGTGCATTTTAACCACATGGCCCGTTCTCTGTGAGAAGCCTCAGGGATGTTAAGGCTATCTTGTGCTATGTAAAAATAGAAGGCTTAAGTATAAGCAGCATAAAGAAGTATAAAACCAAGTAAAAAGAAGTATAAACCAAGCCTTGGGTGGGATGGTTTAGTGTGAGGTGTCGCTGCCCATGGCAGGGGGGTTGGAACTAGATGATCTTGAGGTCCTTTCCAACCCTAACTATTCTATGATTCTATGATTCTAAAAGTCTGACTCTGATTGCCAATATATTATGGCAATCTTCTTTCAGGCCCTGGCAGGGCAACAGGCTACAGATCACAGCAAATTATCAAAATGCAAAATAGTTTTCATAGACCATGGTTTCTTTTGCAAAAGATATTCAAACAGTTTTTCGCAACTAATGAAAGTTTATCTATTGGCAGATTAAATATTATCGGAAAATATGATCTCACCACTGGTCCCTGAAAAAGTCTCTGTTGAGATAATTCGTATCTTCCAGTGTCTAAAATAAAAGTGTATGTTTCTCTTTCATGAACAGTGAAATGTCAAACAGAACTCTAGGAGTTTCCAAAGCAATAATGCACTGCAGACTAGCATGTTGGTTTGGTTAAGTGGTCTCCCATAATCTATCTGTATTCTACATCGTGAAAACATTCTAATTTTGCTTATGGAAGTAGAAACCTCTGATTGTGAACTTCGCTTTGAATTTGTTCTAACCTCCCCAGTGTCTGCACAGAAAGCAGCTGCTGGTGAAGATCTTCAGAATTTGATTCAGAATGTTGGAGAATCCAACCTAGAGAAAAAGAATGAGAGATTAGAATCAGCTGTATAAGCAAAGACTGATGTTAATGTCAGTCCTGGTCTAAGGTTCATTCATACGAATACAAAGTACTGAAGCTTTTGAAATATCCTTCATAAGTAAACAGATTACCTGCCTTAAAAAATACAATGGGAGAAAGAGGAAATGTGCATTTTAGGTGTCTTCAACAGAAAAATAGAAAATTATGTTTAGGAAGAAGATGGGCATCCAGAAAAATGGATTATAGGTTGGAACTAGATCATCTTAAGGTCTTTTCCAAGCCTAACTATTCTATGATTCTATGATGGACACTCACATGAACTACTTCCCACATCAGTCACAGGTACTGTTTGGTTTGTGTACAGCCCAGGATCACTGCTGTGAAAGGATGCAGGTAATGCAGTCTCTACTTATTCTCAGCAGCAATCTGGAGAAGTAGTTGAAAAATTACGCCATGCATCACTTTGAGAAGCAGGGGCACAGAATTCTTTTAGCGAGCATTTCTGTAAGACGTCTGTGGTTGCAGCTGCACTACAGCAGGTAGATTTTACTTAGATTCACATTTGCAGCATTTGTGGATGATTTCAGAAGTCCTGGGGGAGCATGGAGGAAGGCATTTCTTAACTTCTGGGGATCCTCAATTATTCTCACTCCATTTTCTAAAAAGGTGAGAAGGCCCAAGATTAATGGTCAGGGTGTTATCTCTATACAGTTTGAACATTTTCTAGTTGTTATCAAGAAATCAGATTACTTGATAAGAAAGTCCAAAAGAGGTGATAAAAAATGGCTACAGACATAGACTGCTAAAGAATGGCCCAAACAATAGTTAAAATTAATGCAGGGAAGCTCAGATTCCTTAGATTTACTGTTTCACTATGAACAAACTGAAGAGCAAGTTTGTCAGAAACAAGAACTCAGTGGGTTAGAACTGTCCTCAAAGAAATGCATATCCTGTTGCTTGGTATTCCCTTCACCGAATAAATAATAAACCTGTGATGATAGACTGAGCAAATGGAAGCTCTCAAGACACAGGAAAGGGCAGGGACTGTTCGGTGAAAGCTGGTTGTCTCAACCCTTTAGGTGTCCATCTGTGACTACGGAAACTCCAACAGCGGCCTGACAATAGAGTGCACTAGCAGAGCCACTGGTGGAGTGATGAATGGAAGTGTGCATGATTTTGAAATCACTGAGACTGCAGAATAACAGGGCTGCCTGTGAGCACAAGAGCTAAAGGTGGAATCAGTACTCTTGCAAACTTAATAGCTCAGAGACATCAAGAGCATGCAGCTCTACAGCAAAGCATTTCAGAGATGCTGTTGCTTTGTTATAAGCAGAAGAAACTGCCACATTTTCAGAAGACAACAGAAGAGACTGGCCATTCAGTGCCTATATATTTGTTTGCAGAGCTAATCCTCCATGCTCGGATGCTGGCTGTCTCTGCAGCACTTTTAACCTTCACCAGCCAAGGAACTTGGCAGTCCTTGTGGCACCTGACCAACTTCATAGCCAGGATTAGCAAAAAAATGCACAACTGTGCTGCCTTTTTTTTTCCCCACATGGCACTGTTCTTAAAGAAATCCAAAAAGAGGTGCAAAGTAAGCAGTTCTTCCCTTCAGATCATCAAATTTGTCCATGTTTTAGGCAGAACTGGTATAATGCCTTATGAAGAACTTTTCAGTTAGTTGCATTAGTGTTCCCATTCAGAGCAAAATTTATTAAGTCAAATATATGTGGTCAGACAGTTTCAAGCAGGGAAAGGCTTAAAATAAATAACCCAAAGCAGTTATTCACCCTGTGTTCTGCTAGTAAAGACTAGCGGACCTGCAGTGGCTAGGTAGAAAACCTTGTTGGCAGATGATCAGAGATAATCCGAGAAAGACTGGGCATTTAAAGCCAGACTGTATCCAAAATCAAGGGGGGGTATTGCTTGACAGTTAATTCCTCCTCATGCTAATGCATACTTTAGTTAATTCTGGCATTCAGAACAGCTGTCAAGGTACTGCATCATTCTAACCACCTCTGCTACAAGCCATCCAGCTCAGCTGCCTGCTGCTCTTACCTCTTTCCTCACAAATGTTGGATGAGAGTGACAAGCTGATTGTGATGGGTGACTGGCCAGCATCATTTTGCACAGTAGGAGCTAGACAGGAAGAAAGCAGAGTGCAATGCTTATGATCATACATGCAAAGGTAAGTCAGCTTTCAAATACATAAACCCAAAGATTATTCTGTTTTTAAAAAGAGGGAGACTGCAGTAGCACCTGGACACCTGGAAAAGGCTTGACTCAAACCTACGGTTCTGCACTGAGGATTAATGACGCTTAATGAAATGCTCTGGATGCAAGTTTTTTTACTGGCGCAATATGTTCTGACTATATCACTCACCTTGAAAGAGGAGACTAAAATGCTTTGATAAATGGGTTTGAAACATTGCCCAGTTTCACCGGCTTTGTTCTTCTAAGTGTTTGTACCTCTTGCTTCAGCTGCAAAGCTATTTCATCATGTCTTAAAACAATGCTTTGCAGAGAGCTGCAGTATAACAAGCTATGAAGTGGAGCATGTTGGCCTACCCAGACAACAGAGAGTAGCCTTAACAGGAAGTGCTTTTTTCCCTTTTGTGGCCAAACATTACAACATAGCACGTTTACCCAGCACAACGTTACCTTTACTTCCTAAAGGCATGTTTGATGCTGTCTCAGGTTTTCTTTTTTCCTTTCTAGTGCAGGCTGGTAGAGCAGAGGCTTGTTTTCTCCTGGATCTCATACTTTTTTACACTAGTAACTTCTGGTGCCATTTACAGTAAACAACCCTCTCAGCAAGTTCTCTCCAGGTACAGGTTAGCACATTCACAAGCCTCTAAGGGAAACCAGTCTCATACCTAGCAAGGAGCTGCAACTTCTCTCTCCAAGTTTCTGTAACATTTTGTCAGCCACAGATTTATTCAACATGTTCAGTGGTGAGTCCTCATCTGCTTGTGGGATCAAAGATGTTTGGGAGATCTTTGGGTTTGAGTCCTCTGTAGTGGTTTTACACATTCAGTGAAAAGACACTTGTCACAAAACTGGGTGGGATTTTGTTTTATTGTCATTTTATCGTTTAAGAAACCATCTTAATGCCTTTTTTATACTCACCTGTACAAATGGCACTCCTGCCTTCAATTGGGCTGAGGAGAAAGAAAAGCTGTATCATTAAATGAGAGCAGTGACAGTTAAAGAACACAGAAAAGAGACCTATTAGTTTTGCTGACTGAAACATATATGGGCAGGCTGGCAGTGTTCCCTTTCACAGTTGAGACTGAGCCACATTTCCTCCCAAGAAGACTCCCAGCTTCAGCTCAGAAATACCTGTGCAGCGCAGCACCAGGAGACTTAGTGCAGCCACTGCCAAACCAGTGAGCCTCTGCACTGACAGTGTAGTATGCTTTAGATTATGCCTGCTGAAGTGCAATGTAATGTAATGTAACATGCTGATTGGTTTCTTCTCTCCTATGTAAAATCATTTTCTCCTGCCTCAGTAAAATGGTAATCAAATAAATCTGAAGCTTTGTCTCTTTAGACGCGACATGCAAAAGACCTTTAGATGCAATAAAATTTTTGAGTGTCTAAAGAAGTCTTCTCCAGCAACTGCCGATTCTATATATTCTGTTTTTTTGGGGTTTTTTTTGCAATTTGAGAACACTGATCTTTCATAATTGTGAGAGGACAATCTTTATTTTAGTTTAATTGGAGGACTGCCAATGTGAAAAATTTATTAAGTTTTTTAGGAGTTTTAAAATCTAAAATACAAAGAAATTTTACCAAAAAGAAGTCTTAGTCCTCAAGTCTCTAGTTTATCTGTAACCACATGGTTACCCTGCTCCAGTTTCAGTGGTAGCTTCTTACACTCTTGAAGTAATGTGCACACAAATGTGTTCATAGATGGAAACAACCTGGAGTAAATTTCTGAAATTCAGAAGCAAGTTAGGCAAAACAAAACAACAACCCAAAAAACCCAAACCAGTTTAAAGCAAATGGGATGAAACCTGACTTTAAAACCCAGTTACCCAGAGAAGTCACACCCCAGAGCAATGCTGTGAACACCAGTTCCAAATTCATTAGTCAGTAGATGTGAACTTCATGAAATACACAGACCTGCCAATGTTGCTGTTGTTCAGTTCATGCCAAAACAGTGAAGAAGGTTATTATGTGGCATTCTTTAATTAACTGCTCATGGTTTGTATGTTAAATACATTAAACTCATGAAATGCTGAAGGCAGAAGTGAACATCAGGTTCTACACCTCAGAGAATTAGGTATAGGACACTGTCACCTTCTCACTTGTCTCCCACTGCTCTCACTGCACGGCAGGGTGCCAGTTCTGGTCATGTGCCTCCCCCATCTCTCCTGTTCTGCCTTGGCCACATCTACCTTGGGACTCCTTTTTGTACCTTCTCTGGAAAACTAGTTGACAGAAACTTCCCTGTTCTCACCACTACTGGTGTCACACTATTTATTACCTGGGAGTAAAGCCAGCAGGAAGATCTGCAGTGAAATACGAAGACAATCCTGGTATCTTCTTGCCTTTCTCTTTAATTCTAGTTTCCATCTACAACAAAATGAATGTTTCCAATATAAGATTGGAAGAGGTGTTTAGGGAAAGAGGAAAGTAGAATGTACTGTATATAAAAGAAATACCTGGTCAAAGAAATACACAGGTCCTGCCTCCAGTGCTGCGGCTGTAAGCATTGCTTCTATTACTCCCTAGAATGAAGAAGGGGTGGAAGACCCCACAGAAAAACAGTTATGTCAGCAGGCTCTGAGAAAGAAACAGTTTATGTTTTTTTACACTAACAGCGAAGCTGAGGAATTACTTTCTGTATGAGGCCTTGAAAATCTGCTTCAAATAACACAAGAACCAGCACTACATGAATGGGAATACATTAATGCATCTGAGGATTAGATTATATGAAGTTGATTACAAACCTGAAGACCAAAATACCAGGTTTTGATATTTTAGGTTCATACTACTCTAAACTAGCGTTTTCAAGAGATAAGGCCTACAATTATTTCTGAGGATAGGCAATGTCTCAGTTTGTTATCTGAAAAAGACCACTGCTTTCATCTGCAGTTACAACTCAGTGAGTACATCAATAAATGTGCTTTTACTAAAAAAAAAAAAAAAAAAAAAAAAGGAGGTTTTACGACTATGATAAATATAAAAAATTAATTTGAAAGCTACCAGTGTGGGGACCTTTGTGCAACCTTCCATCCCCTACCAAGACTGCACACAGGCACAGAGGTACACTGTGAGAGAGATGCTCACTGTAGCACATCCTCCTGCACATATCTGCATACACAGCTAATGCACTAGTTCCTAATCACAGAAATACAGAGAGTCTTTTTGAAGCACTGGTCCAGATAATGGCTTGTTTAGTTTATGTGAACCTTGTAACTTAAAAGCAATCTTCAAAATGAGCTTCAGAGGACTTACTTTTTCACAGCACAAATCTATTCATGTGAACTGAAAAGCACTTTCTTTGTCCCAGTCTGAATGCCCAAACAGCAGTCTGTGCTTCTCAAGGTGACTTTCACCAGCAAGAGAGATGAAATTTGCTTCTTTCTGGAAGCACTCATTGCATCCTTTGAAAACCTGTCCTCCAAAGGACACAGATGTTGTGACACTAGCTGATAGGAGGCAATATGTTTGGCTTATGGCTGACAGGCTGTAATCTAACTAGTGTCTGGTTAAAAAAAAAAGAAATTGCTAAGGAGTGTGGAAAGAAGTTCACAGCAAATAGGGTTAAATGTGGAGGTTTTGGCTGCTTTAGTCACCTCTAACTTCGACTTAGCTACTTCATCTAGATTTTAAATATAATCTTAAAGAAGGTTTCAGAATTAGGGAAGCCTTTACCCTGCTCATGTTAATGAAGATACTTTTAGGTTACAGCTATCATTCCCATAGTAAATGGTATCGGTGTTGACGGCTGAGGATATAGAAATGTCCTCTGTTCTCAGCAATTGGTGAGGCGAAATATCTCTTCTTCTAGAGTTCATAAGACATATTTGCTCTCATGCAAGAAACATTTTCTTTGTCTACATCCAGATGTTAGGTCTGATATTCTAGTCACAAAAATTGTCCTGTTGACTTCAGTGGCTTTTTAGAGCTAGTACAGGCTATGAGATTTAGCCCTAAGCTAGGAAAAAAAGAGTATTAAAGTGTCATAAACACACAAACAATAGCATCAGTCCCAGAAATAAAAACAGAAACAAATATAATATCCCTCTGATCAACTTGGGACTAGTACACCCCTTACTCCCTAGTCATCCTTCCTCCCCCTCTTTCCGGGATAAAACTGCAGCTGTCAGAAACAGCTCCTCCACTCTGTTCCATGCCATTTCTTGACACATTCATCTTGATAAGAAAAGAGAAAACATAACACACACTGAAAAAAGTCTTTTCCTGAAGATCATAACTTCTTATGCTAGGAACACAGTGCAATGGGAGCTGCCTCCTTGGAAAAAAAGAAGAGGTGAGTCTCTGTGTTAAGAGTTTTAAGCCCTGCTGCTTAGTTACCACATTGTGAACTGCATTCAGCCCTTCCCTTAACTCCCCAGCCACTGCCTGCCTTTGTCTGGGAGGCTGCTTAGGAAATAGGAATAATCACTGTGAGAAAACAAAAAAACCACAGTATTACTCTCCAGCTAAAAATGCTATTCATATGTCTCTTCTGGCCTATGGCCTGTCTGATACTGTCTTATCATGCTGCCTAGTATAGCATGAAATTGAAAAACCTAGCATTCATTAATATAATGTGTATTAAGAGCTAGGAACAGCTAACTGGCAATAACAGAAGAAGGACAAAAAGATCTGAGCTGGTAAGGGCATGCTACAAGGTGTGACTCTCTCTCTGCTTCTAAGAGACCAGATACTCTTAAAGGCAGGCAGGTGGGGAACGTGGAATCCAGATGTCAGGCTGCTGCTGTTACTGTTTGCTTTGTTAATACAGTCAGTCCAGCTTTTTACTCACACTTTTTTTTTCACACAGCATTCCTATTTCTGCATCTTAGTTACCATGCTATTATCCTGTTAGCTATCTGTACTCTCTTATATTGAGCATAAAGCTAATTTCAGGTCTAGAAGTAGTGTAACCTGGAAGGTGCTTAACTTTGCTCCATCCAATGTGCCGTCTTCTCTGCAAAACTAATGAACAGCTTACATAATGCTTCTGGGTTCAGCTAACAGCACCTCAAACTGCAGAGACACATTGTTAATCCTGCCTCTTCTACCTCACTGCTGGTTTTCTTTTCACTCTGCTAGGTTTCATACATATTCTTTGTTAAGTGAAGTGTGACCCCTGTCCACAATTTCTTTATAGCCTACTTTTTTAAGGAAAGGAGGCTTACACAAATGTTCAATTTCAGCCATATTTGGCAGAATAGCACACCCAAAAATAATTATGCCTGAACACACTGTGAAAATACACAGCTGGGTATACGACAGAGGCCCAAGGAAGTATCCCCACCTGAAGAGAGACAGGCCAAACTCCGCTGAACTGTGTGGCAGCAGTCAGCTGCCCAACTGCACACGTATTAATACAGTACAAGCCATCTCTCTCTCTCTCTCCATTGGGGTATCACAGTGATTACAAGTGGTGCTGGAGTCATTCTGGGGAACAAAGAAATAACCCTCTGGGAAAAATGGCTTCACGAATTCAGCTGATTACAGAAATACTTGTTCTGCTTGTTGCCCTTTTTCCTCTGATGCCCTTATTTCTCATGTCTACAGTCTCTGCACAACATGTATTCTTACCTGCCTTATTTTTCTTTTATCTATTTCTGGTATTTCTCCTTCACAGAATCACAGAATCACAGAATCCCAAGGGTTGGAAGGGACCTAAAAAGATCATCTAGTCCAACCCCCCTGCAAGAGCAGGGTAACCTACAGTACATCACACAGGAACTTGTCCAGGCGGGCCTTGAATATCTCCAGTGTAGGAGACTCCACAACCCCCCTGGGCAACCTGTTCCAGTGCTCTGTCACTCTTACAGTAAAGAAGTTCTTCCTGATGTTAACGTGGAACTTCCTATGCTCCAGTTTACACCCATTGCCCCTTGTCCTATCACTGGATATCACTGAAAAAAGCCTCGCTCCATCATCCTGACACCTACCCTTTACATATTTGTAAACATTGATGAGGTCACCCCTCAGTCTCCTCTTCTCCAAGCTAAAGAGACCCAGCTCCCTCAGCCTCTCCTCATAAGGGAGATGTTCCACTCCCTTAATCATCTTTGTGGCTCTGCGCTGGACTCCTTCAAGCAATTCCCTGTCCTTCTTGAATTGAGGGGCCCAGAACTGGACACAATATTCCAGATGAGGTTCTGCAGACTTTATGCCCTACTTTATCTATGACTTCAGTTCTAGAGTCAACAAAATCCATAGCCTGACAAGTCGTCCGTTTTGGCACACAGCAGAGCAAAAGGACCAGGCAGGAGCACAAGCTTGCAACTCTCTTCTTCAATCTGTCAAAGGCATCAAATACAGTGAGAGGTAAGAACGGGCTGGTATATGAGAGGCTAATGGATTAAAATCAAACACAGAAGTAGAAACACCGCTATAAAATCTCTCGAGACCATTACAGTGCCCAGCTACAATAAATGTACAACAAAATGATCGAAGATGAGTCAAAACAGAGAATTCAGGGAATATGCTCCCTGATGTATTGTTGTCCCTGCCCCTGCCAACCACAGAAAAAATTCAAACCAAACAGATTTGTATATTCCTCTTCTACCTAATTAGAGAACTGGAATGGAAAGGAATAAGGAAAAAGTGTCCCAGGCAACATTAATGCACGTATCTTTGTGTCATCCATTCTCACTATGAGAAGAGCTATTTCTCTGTGGCTCTCTTCAGCAGCTTCAGACAACATCAATTCTGACTGGAGTAAGTGCAACAGAACAGCAGAAAAACAGTTAAAAGAGTTAAATGGCTCACCTGTTCTATTGTGAAAAGTTTATTCTGCTTTACACATAGTAATAAGACCCTCCTACAGGTGGTCCAGTTGCATTAACTGACACTAGCATAAAAAAAAAAAAAACGTGGTTTAAAGGAGGAATAAGTGGTAATACTGCAATTCCCAACTGCTGGGGTGTGTCTCACTGCTCTGAACATGCCTTAAGCCCAGAGGAGTCAACTTCCCAGCACCCATCCCACTACCAGGAAAGGCACAGCTGGATGTTTCCATGTCTGATTGCTCTTAGAAGCCAAAGCACTGGAGAACACACCACTGTGACACCAACACAAAGCAGGATGGAGTTTATCTGATCAGTACTAGAGCATGAGCTTAGTCTTCTGAAGTCTTGTGCTTGCTGAGAACTGTCCGAGGGGGCAGAATTTGTACTTCAGGGAGGCACAAAGCATTGTACTCAAGGTACAAAGCATCATACCCAAGGTACAAAGCATCTTTCCCAAGCAAAGACCTGGCTGCAGAACATTTTAAAACACAGCTATGCAGGATAAGGCCCATTTATAATATATATATATATATATATATATTACAAACTATCATGACATGATATTATACTATATACTATAAATACATCTCAGGCAAGAGTTGTTAAAATATGCCAGTAAGGAAGGGGAGGGAAAAAAAAGAAGTATTTTTAGCCAGCACGATTATACTGGTAGAAGGCCTGTGAGAAGTGTGAACTTGGTAGAGGAATTTTAAGAATTAAGCTGATTTAGTGAACCATTAGTGGATGCTGGTAATACTGGCATTTCTCCTTGGTTTTCTAGGTAGTGGTGGAAATGGGACAAGGAAGAGCCATTTGCCATGTATTAGAATCTTTCCTTTTTGGCTCCCTGAGACTTGGAACAAATTCTTTTTTTCTGGTATTATTTTCCTTCTGCGCAAGTGACCTCTCACAGAGCCACAGAATGGTTTGGGTTGGAAGGGACGTCAAAGATCACGCAGTTCCAACCCCCCTGCCATGGGCATGTGACTGTTCGTTTGTTCGGTGTTCTCAAGCTGTAAAATCTGAAATGGTGTAAGAATTTCGTGGCAGCTCTTCCTGCTGGAAGAATATACTCGCTGATGAAGAAAGACCAAGCCTCTGCCTGCATTTCTGAAACCTGCCTTTGCAATGGCTACCTACCGGCTTCCCACCTTACTCCACTGACTCTCTCCAAATTGAAACCCGGCGTCTGCATGCGGTTTGGGTCACGCAAGCAGTTTGAACTCCTCCGATTCTAGCCAGCTGCAATATGCAGGAGACTGAAGAGGTCCTTGCACGCTCAAGGGCGCACGCTAAACCCCACACACCACACACGCCATGTGCTCACAGCTCGGGGTGTCGGTTGCCATTACAAACACACAGCACCACACGACCGGGCTTAGGACAGAGGCTGCCAACAGCCATGGCGGCGGCAGGCTGCGGAGACGGCACAGCCCGCAGGCGGGGGCAGGCCGGCTCCACGAGCAACCCGGCGCGCCCCTACCGCGCCCCCACCGCGACCGCCGGCACCCTCCACCGGCGGCCGGGACCTGGCGCGCGTGCGCGCCTGAGGGGCGGTGCGCGAGGAGACCTCCAGCCTTCCCGGCGTGCCCCGCGCTCACCATAGAGCGGAGGGCCGGCCCTGCCGCTCTCTTGCTCTCTCTTTCGCAGCGCGGCGCACCGTGTGTGGGAGGCGGCGCGGCCGCGGCGACATGGCGGGCGTGGGGCAGGCGGGTAGTGCCGCTGCCGCCGCCGCCGAGGAGGAGCAGCAGCAGCAGCAGCAGCAGCACCTCAACGGCGAGCTGCCGCCGGAGCCTGAGGACAAGGACGGCGCGGAGGGCGGCGCGGTGGGGCTCGGCGCGGAGGATGGTGCCAAGAAGAAGCGCAAGAAGAAGAAGAAGGGCAAAGCGGGCCCCGCGGGTAGGAGCCGGGCCGCGCCGCGCCGGGACCCTCTGCTGACAGGGCCGTTGGGCGGCCTGAGGGGATTGCAAGCCGGCGGAACGGGCCTTGCACGCGGCAGCGGGTGGCTGTAGGTGGCTAAAAGGTCCTGGCGTGCAGGGCACGGGTGGCGTGATGGGCGCCGCCGTCTCGGCCCGCAGCGGCTGTGTGGGCTGAGGGGGGGATCCCTGGGCGAGGAGGGGGCTGGCGGGGCCGGGAGGATGCTGCAGCCGTTGCTGCTGCCTTTCAGCACCGGCGGAGCTGGGGTAAGGGAAGTCCTCCCCGCTCCTGTGCACGGAGGAGACGCTAGCCCTTCTCACCTCCTATGCCCTCAGGGGAAGAAGGGCGTAAGGCGGCTGCTGTAAAAGTCATCGCGCGTGATGGAGTCTCGGTACTCCTCCCTGCTTCTCTTGAGAGGGCTGGAGCAAGTCTGGGCAACTAGTGTAGAGGAACTACAGTTTGGGTTTGTTTTAGCATGCTAGCAGTTTGTGATGATCGTGCTGTGCCTTTATAATTGTCTACTTCACGCCCATGTTATCTCACAAGAGCACGCTGCTGCGATGGCAGGAGTTTGTTATCCAGGCAGAAAAAAAGTAATCGGAAGCATCTGGCTAATGTCTGAGTAATGCACAAGTGTCAGTAACAGTACCTGTCACTGTAATGCACTACAATCTTAGACACTGGATCTGCTTTAAAAATGAGAAAAAAAAAGCGTCCTATGTTCAGGTCTCCATAGGATGACCGCAGCATAATAGTTTATAAGTTCTGGGGGCTATTGTTTACTAATATGGAGCCTTCCTTTTGCTGTAAGTCATACTTTAATTTTACAGGACAAGAAACAGATAAAGAAGTGGAAGGTACTCTTGATGACTTAGCAAAACAATTGGATAAGCAAGCAATGGAGGAGAAAGAAAAAGATGATGATGATGAAGGCAAGTATAACATCTTTTTCCTTGACTTTTCCAGTTTCAGCTTCTTCCTAGACTTCTACTTAAACCTTTCACAGATGCCTTTTTTGGTTTTCTTCCCACATGGGAGAGTCGAGATGCAGCTATCTATACTTTTCAGTGTTTCGGCAACAATTTAGCTGTCACACATGCATATATGTGTGAAAAATAGTAGGTATAAAAGCTTTGTTAAATCTTCTTGTTTTCAAGGATCTTCCTACTGAAGGGAAATATTTAGTTTAAGGTAAAATAAGCTATAAATCATCCTCACTCAGGTTACCGTGGTCAGTATCAATTTATGTTCCAAATTACGTCTCTTATTCTTGGCTTTGAACAAAATATATAGAGAAAACTTTAAGGGAACATTTCAGTTAATGAAGGTTTTAGAATCTTAACCTGTGACTTGAAACCTGTTCATCCATAATCCTAATTTTTGATTAAAATTGAACTGGGGAGAGATTGATACATAAGCAAGGCATACAGCTTGTGTGTTGCTTTCGCTCTGCAGCTGGTTTTCTAAGCAGGTGCTTTGGAAATGCCCAGTATTGCTGTCCAGGCTGGATGCATCTTTTGTGTAGGAATATCAGATTAAGATACTGTGTTTACTTTGTTTTAGTAGATGGTCCTCAATAGGAATGTACACTTAAGAAAATACGTTTATTGTTAGTAATTTAGTTTCCTCCTTGTGAATTAGCATTTAAAGTTGTCTGAGCACCCTAAAGTGTTTCTTATTGTTCTGCTAAGAAGTGTTCTTAGTTGACTATTGCTGGAACTAGTAATTCCAGAATTTAATAAATGAGATGTAGAATTAAAAAGCAAAACAAACCAAACAAAAAAAAAAAAAACCACAACCCAACCAACCAAATTGTGGTGGGATTGATTTTTATACAGCATCCAGTTTTATGCAATTACTTTCACTAGAAGTATGTTCGGATGCGTTGTATTGTGGTATATTTCAGGTTATGGAGTTCAAATGTAATTAATACAGTGTGTGCTTTGCCATCACTGCAGCTGGAGCAAGAGGTATTGAGGAGGATAGTGAAAACTTTATACCATGGAAAGAATTCTTTGAAAGTTATTAGAATAGTTATAGTTCCGTCTCCAGAGAAGTAACATTGTTAGTCACAGATGAAGTCGTGTGCTCTTTTAACCTTCCTGCAGTATTGGCATTTACTATTACAGTATTAGAAAGGATAGGGAAAGAAAAAGTGCTATCACTGAAATAATAAATCTTCCTTTTTTTCCACACACTGGACTTGGATATGTTCTTAGAAAAATGGTGATATTTTTGCAGATAAGTAAAAATTGCTGTAAGGTGGGTTTTTTTGCCCCCCCCCCCCCCTTTTAGTGCAGTTGTCTATTCTTGCCTGTATTGTTCTGACCACTTGCCATCTTAATTGTGTAGTTTCAGAGGTGTTGCTTGATATATGGTTCTGCATTAGATTAAAACAATAAAACACCTTCACCTCCACACATCCCCCTTTTTTTTTCTAACTTGATAAGCCTATAACTGAATGGTTTCAGAGATGAGACTGTGTATACCTTCTGAAATCTGGGAGAGATTAGGAAGGACTTTTCAGATTTCCATTTCAGTGTTAAAGCATGCTGATAGATAGCGTAATATCAGGTAAAAATGTTAAAGTTATTAAACAGCTATATCAAAATGGCATAAGGTTGAGCTTCAGTCTTGCAAAGATCTGAAATTGCTGTTCTGGTACATATTTTTTTCATTAACATCTAAATAACCTGGAGATAAACACGGTAATGCTAAAATGCGGTAGTTATGTTTCTGGCAGCACAGTTAGTCTGCAGCAGTCTTCAAGGACATGAAAGTGTAGGCCCGGCTGGTTTGGCTTGCAGTTGGCAGATTCATGTGCAGTGGTGAATGAAAAATCCATGATAATCAGATAGTAATAGCAACAACTTTTAAGAAATGCTATACATCTTTTTTTTTTTTTTTGTGTGTGTGTGTGTTTAGGCCTAGTGTTAAGAAGAAAAAAAAAAGGCAAAATATGACTTGGTGAATGAACTGGAGTCACTTCTGACTCATTTCTAGATGAATGGTTGGAGCACAGTTCAAGGTCAAGAGAAATGTGGCAAAGTTACCACATTTTAAAGAATTCTATATGCATTGCCAAGGATTTTTGGCTGCCTGTGGAATATGGATTGATGGAGAGTCTGGTAGGCTGGACTATGTTGTAGTTATAAAGTACTTGTGATTTTTTTTTTCTTTTTTTACAATGATTTAAATTAAGATATTTAATGTCAAAATGAGCTGTGCTGGGGCAGCGGTGAGACATTACTGAAATTTGCCCCAACTGCAGGATTACAGCATTCACAACGGCATAAAAATACAGATGACACTGACCATCATGAGAGGCTTGAAATCTAGTGACTGGAACAACTGGGCAGTGTTATGGTTAGGTTTTGGTTTTATATAAATGAGGAAATACAAGTGTCTGTATAAATTCATTCAAAATGGTAATGCTTTGACTGGATTCAAAAAGTTCTTTCAGTATTACTTTTTGCTTCAGATAAAAATTAATGTTGCAAATGTAGACGATTGGTATTTAATTTTTGAAATTAACTTGTGTTTAGGTCCAGAAGGTTTAGTTAAATGGTATCACATCAGAAAAATACTTCATTGTTTATAAAGCATTAGATGTAGCCAAATGTGAAATCCACAGTGTTATTGTTAACTCTCAAATATGACGGTAACATGGTGTGGATGATTCTTGCTGTGTTCTGTGAACACCTCTGCTGGTGCCTCCCATCTGCAGTGTTTTTGCTCAGTGCTGGTTGTGACTTTCCCTGTTGTTTCCAGATAAAACTTATCTTGACCTAAGTGCTGTCATCTTTACTTGTTTGGGTTTTTTATCTTCCCAGATACATTATCTTTCCAGATAGGTAAAGCATCAGAAGACGGGTTTGAAGCAGTAGTTCCTATCTTTTTGCTAGCTGTTGTCTAACAGTTCTCGCTCACACCCTCCTCCAACCTCAGGCATCTTGTTGAATTTCTGAAAACTCTTCCCTGAGCTGCCTTTTTTTTTTTTCTGTGTGGTGATATGTTTAAGTCCTTGACTTTAGAATGTATTTTCTTAAGTCTGTGTTTGATATAGGAACTGAAAATGCTAATGGCTTGGTGGCAGCTGCTAGCTGTTGTCTTTTACTCCATTAATCATAGAATCATAGAATAGATAGGGCTGGAAAGGACCTCAAGATCATCCAGTTCCAACCCCCTGCCATGCGCAGGGACACCTCACACTAAGCCATCCCACACAAGGCTTCATCCAACCTGGCCTTGAACACCGCCAGGGATGGAGCACTCACAACCTCCCTGGGCAACCCATTCCAGTGCCTCACCACCCTAACAGGAAAGAATTTCCTCCTTATATCCAATCTAAACTTCCCCTGTTTAAGTTTTAACCCGTTACCCCTTGTCCTGTCACTACAGTCCCTGACAAAGAGTCCCTCCCCAGCATCCCTTTAGGCCCCCTTCAGATACTGGAAGGCTGCTATTAGGTCCCCACGCAGCCTTCTCTTCTCCAGGCTGTGAAGGTATTTCCAAATAGTCCAGATATTTTGGTGTTTAATTCAAAATTCTTTGGTTCTTTAAGGTTATTTTATGTTTACTTGAGCACTTTCTTTCCTGTAGATGGAGAGGGTGAAGGAGATGGAGCAACAGGGAAAAAGAAGAAGAAGAAGAAAAAGAAGAAAGGACGTAGGTATCACGCACAAAAATAAAGTCAGACTGCATGAATATTTGGTATAAGCATGTGTAAGGGCTGTTCTTGGCAGTTGAAACAAATTCTGGGGTGCAGTTTGGGTTTGTAGGCTATGTCTGGCTGAGTTCTCTTCTTTCTCGTATGCCTGAATGCCACCTTGAGCATTGGCCAAATGAAAGTTAAACAAGGGCATCATGATACGATCTTCATAGAAGCCCAAATTCTAGGAAGGGGATCTTAAATAACTTGTGTAGTTTTAAATTTTGTGGTTGAAAAAAGGTACTTAGTATTTTCAGTGTACCATATGTAAAACTTTCTTAAATTTATACTCAACAGCTAAGGTGCAGACAGATCCACCTTCTATTCCAATATGTGATCTATTTCCCAGCAACATATTCCCGAAGGGAGAAGAATGTGAATACCCATCAACACAAGATGGGTGAGTGTTTTAAGCTTAAAAAATAAATGCTGTCATCTGGATGTGCTGAATTCTGAAACTGTTAATGTACAACTAAATGGACAAAGTGAGTTATGTGCTTTTTTTCCTTTCTTTTTAATTAATTTTTTAACTGGATTGTTTAAGAGCTTAATGAATAAAAGTTTTCAGGCCAGAAATGTTCCCCCTTCTGTACCCTTTTAATTAAGGTATGGCCTGCATGAGCAGAATTGCTGTGAAGCAGGGGACCATGAGACCCAGGGGACCAACAGGATTTCAATAGACAGGTTGTAAGGAAAATATAGTCTGAATTAGAACTGAGAGGTTTAAAATTTAGGGAGATGAGAGACTGTTATGCAGCAGTTCTAGGGGCATGTAGGTGTCAACGTCTTGTTTTTTTTATCAGTATTTTAGTAGAGACATGTCCATCTCAGGCTGAGACAGTTAAATTTAAAAGCCTAAGTGGTATATTCTGCACATTGCTTTTCTCTGTATGAATCTATAGTTACTATAACCTAAACAGTTTTTTATAATTCATACTGATGTGTGAATAATGTGCAATTTTAGTAAACTAGCAACAGCTTCTAATGGTTTACTGGATCAGAGATCTGCATCCTTATGTTTTCATGGGGTACTACTATTTATTTCCTTATGCTTTGTTAGGAATTGGGATATATATTTACCAGCTTGACTGAGTTTCCTGATTTTTATTCCAGCATGAAGTTTTGTGGAATGTCATGTTTGGCAGGGAGCAGACCAGGACATGGAATTAGCCTGAATTACATGAAAATCTAAATGAAAAAAAAACAAGTATTACTGAAAACTTCTCAGGAGATTTTTGAATCTAAACTCTGAAAACATAGTATAAACCAAAAGGAGTAATGGGACTAGATAAATATTTACATTTCTGAAAGCATTGTTTAGTTTTCAGTTATTTTTTTTCCAGAATCAGATTACTTCAAAACATTTATTGGTTGATGGAAGTCTGTCAACATAGTTAAGAGTCTAGTATGTCCTATAAATTGTATTCAGATATTCACAGATAGCACAGTTTCATCTTTATGAGATTAAAATTTGGGTTTGAGGTGGCCTTTTTTTAATGACTTCAGTTTGATCACAAGGTGCGCTTGTATTTATTTATAAATGACTGCCTTGTTTGTATGTGCAGTATTAGCATGCTAATGAAGGATTTTCACAGGGTAGTCCTCACAGGCTGATCCAGGAGTGATTCCTTTATTAAGGCTTAAGTGTTCATGTGTGCATATGCCATGGTCACAGGGATGTGATTTAAGCAATCCAGGAAATTGGATTATACACGTTTTAAGCATGCGCATAGTTTATTACCAAATAACACACTATTTTTACATTTATTGTGTATCCAGCTATTGAAGTTTAAATGTCTTGCTCTGGGTTTGCTACCATTCATTTGAAAATTAAAAAAAACAACAGACAAACAAATTGAAAGAAGAGGGGGGTGGGGGGTTAGAAACAACCAACCAACCAATCCACCTTTTCTAGTAGGACTTAAGTGGGACATCTTTTCTGTGCGAAGAGTCTTCTGGCGTGGAAGAGTATACTCTAAGGAACCTGAAATAGTTTCTTTATATAATTTGCTTAAGCAAATGTATGCCTGGTTTTCTTCTTAAATATTTTAATCTTATGATGCTACTTTAGTATTTCCTAGTGTAAATAGCTACTTAAATTAGTAGCTGATCTGAATGCAGAATACTTCCTATTCCGAATAATAGTTTCATTTGACGTATCGGTGAAGTGGTTTTGTGCTGCTGCTTATGTATACTGAGGTCAGTAGGGTTTGTCTTCTTTTTTTTTTTTTTTTTTTTTTGTTTAAAGAGTTACACTTCTATTCCTAGCTCTTGATGTCGCATGCTTTCTAACATTGTCTATTATCAACGTAAAATAGTGTATTTTGTGCAGGAAGTTGAATTAGAAGTGGGTATAATTCCATTTTCAGGGAAAAAAATAGCAGAGAATCAATTCTTCTATAAAAATCAGAGTAACAGGTTTGGTATTTTTATATATCAATTATTTGGTTTTGTTGGAAGGCTTGCATTTTTTGTTGAAGACACTTGAATTTGAGATGATGTGATGAGAAGGGTGGAGACGCTATTGCCAATATTTTATGATATGCCAATTTTGTTAAAGTGGGATTAAGGAATTCTTGTCCCTGCCTGCTTGTTTCTGCCAATGTGCTGTTATCTGATTTATATCTGAAATAATCTGGGGAATTGTTTTCTAGAATTCTTGTGTTAGATCACTAGAATCTGGTTTACAGCACAATCCTAAAAAAGTTTGTTCTAGTGAAAACAGGGGCCTGTGAACTGTACTGAAAAGATGGGAATAAGTGGCTTGGAGGAAGACATGAACTTCTTAAACTGGTATGTGGTAGCCAGCATATTAGTTAAAATATATCCTTGGGAAGGATTGTTAGCTCTTGCACCTGTGCAAGGACATGATGTTTGATGAGACATTTATCTCATATATTGTTTTCTTTCACATCCTGCAGTGCTTAGGCCCCAGCAGGAGTTCTTGTCGCCTCCTTTTGTGAACACCAGGGTGGCAGTGGTGCTGCTTTGGCAGCAAAGTGCCTTGGGTCTGATGCAGTATTTTTAAGTGTAGAGGTTATTTTGTCCCCCAGTTGTCTTGCATGGAGAGACTATATGCTGAAATACAGAAGTATAGAGTGAGGATGGCTTCCTGCCAGTTTGCTGGAGTTCGCACTTAAGACTGTGACTGATGGCAGAGCAGCTGCCCAGACTCTGTCAGCAGCTCTTGTTACCAGAGGGTGTTCCCTGCTGGAATCCAGAACAGTCTGAAAGGATCCTTGAGTCTCTTCCCCCGCTGTTTTTCTGCAGTACACCTTTTCCATCTTCTTGTGCCATGACTGCTGTGCTGGCAGTAATCCAGTTTCCAAGTGCAGGAAAATGCTCAGGTATTGTAACCTGCTATTTTTTGGTGGAATTTTTCAGTGTTAAGGCATATTCTAAGAGTACCATGTGTGATGCTTTCTATTGGAGCAAGAAGACTGAATAGGAAAGTAAGTGTGGGATTTCTCCTTTGCACTGGTGTTACTTTATCTGAAAAGAAGCAGGAAGTTGAAGGGAAACAAGCGAAAGGGTCTCAAGATATTTGGTTCCTCTGGTCATTCTGAGAAAAAATTTATAGAATAGCCTGTTACCCTCCTTTATCTTTTCAGCTCTGCTTTAGGGTTGCAGGCCTCTATTTAAATACTTGAAAATGCAGGGAAATCGCAGGGCATAGTCTCTTGGCTCACTCATACCTGGTTTTGGCTGTGAAGGAGACTCTTTGAGTTGAGCCAAATTACATATCTATGAAACAGGTAAGTAGCTCACCTGTGGATTTGAAAAAGTAATCCTTTAACTCTGCATTCTCAGTTGTTTGCTTAGAATCAGCTCACATAAAGGTGAAAGTTTCTGAATGTGCAGACTTTGGCATAGTTCAGCATCTTTGGTCCGTCTTGTCCATCATCCCTTTTCTTTTACGATCCACCTGCCAGGATGTACAGCCATGTATTGTTCTTAGTAGTATTTGTCCTGCAGAGCATGTGTGGCGTTCTTAGAGATGCTGCTAAGTGTTGGGTTTTTTCCATTGTTACAGGGCTTCAGCTTCACCATTTGAAGGGTATCTCTAAGAGTAGTCTTTTAAGTTCTGACACTTGCTGGAGTGCTGGAATTACTTCTTTGTTTTCTTGGAACCTTAGTTGTATTGGCTTCTTGCACAGTAATAAGAAAAAGAAAATATATTCAGAACTGATGTTATATTCAGTGTTGTATCTTTCAAGGAACCAAAATGAGTGAACCCGTCCTGGAACAAATGTTAATTCACCAGCCAGCAAATTTAGAAAGTAACTTCCTGGCATGTCATAGTTACTGTCCACTGAGTTAGCTGTTATTACCTAAATACTCTGAGGACGAGTCAAAGTAATACTAGAACTGCAAGCTCTTAAATTGTAAAGGAGTTTGTTGTGTCTCATGTCAGTGACAATTTCTGGGCCAAGCAGCTACTCTGCAGTGCTGAGATTCTCCTCCATACAGGAGGAGCACTGTCTGTATGAGTAAGGCTGTGCAAAAACATGTTTTTTGCATGAGCAGAGCATGTTGCAATGATTTGCTGTGCTAAACTCAAGGTAGCATTGCAGGCACTGAAAAGTATTATGCAGCCTTCAAGCATGCTGCTTCTCTGGGCTTTTGGGAGGTTTTGGAGGTAAGGCTTTTGAAAACATAAGGGGAATAATATAGTTCATGGTCTAATCGAGTTTAATTCCTATGTATACATGATTTATTTTTCTGCAATGTTTTTCACAAGTCTCAGTCTGTGGTAGATTATTTTTTCCCTTCTTTTACAGGCTTCCCTTATTCTGAAAGTAAGGATCTTTTCTGTTGCACAGGGGGATGTAGACCTGACTGGCTAATAAACACTGCAGGCTTTAGACAGAAGTTGTAATGACTACTGTGATTATAGTAACTTTTCATGACACACTTTTATTTTGAAGGCGAACTGCTGCTTGGAGAATAACTAGTGAAGAAAAGAAAGCTCTAGACCAAGCCAGTGAGGAAATCTGGAATGATTTTCGGGAGGCTGCGGAGGCACACAGACAAGTGAGGAAATATGTTATGAGCTGGATAAAACCTGGAATGACAATGATAGAAATCTGGTGAGGACACAGATCTTCTCAAAGACCTGTAGATTTTTCTTCATTTCCAGAGGGGGAGGGGTTTGGTGTCAGTTTTGTGTGCTTAATTCATTGTGTCACAAGTGTTGGATATTTCTGTCTGAAACACTCAACCAGTATCACCAATAATTTCCTTACAGTTTCCTCTTATAACATAGTCTTAGCTTTACAGGGCCTGGGATCATACTGAATTTCAAACTAAGCTTTCAGTTATGCTCACTTATTTTGAGCATACACTTGATCTGTAATGCTCAGTGCCTTGGCTACTCCTGCACTCTCTGCAGCACTTAGAGAAGTAGCAATAGCACCAGTAAACATCCTGGCTCTTGCCAGAATTGTCAGGACAGCGCTCTGTGGGTGAGTGATGCAGGTGCAGTCTGTCCCTGGGGGTGGGCAAAAAGGCTTAAAAATGGTATGGCTGTGTACTCTGTCTGGGACAGGAAGATTTTGTCTGTATTTAGTCTTCACTAACTGATGTTTTCTGGAGAAAAACAATGTTTCTTTGTGTTATCCTCAGTTGATGAGAAATAGGTGAGCAAATGGATTAAAATAAACATTAGTTAAGGAAAAGTTTAAAGAAATAATTAACCTGGGCTGATTCTCTTGATTCTTCCAACTATTCTTTTACATCCTTTAGTTTGTCTAGAGTAAATGTCTGCTGTCCAAGTACTGCATTGGTCCAGGACAGTTTAGCTTCCAAAATCAGGTGCTTTCAGCCTGATATGACTGAGGCCTGTGCAGACTAGAGTTAGGATCATAAGAGAGCTGATTCCCAAGGTAACTGTGTGAGGATAATGGAAAGAAGTAATATACCATCAGGGAAAGCGGAAGAAAGACAGCTCCTTAATAGTCACTAGTCTAGCTGAAACAAACCTGTCATACAGAATTATACAGTTTGACTGTTACAGTTATAAGCAATAATTTTCTCAAAACATGACTCTTCTTCCTAAAGTACCTCAGGCTATGGAGACTTGCCTATTAAAATACACTCTCTTCTTTTCCCAGATAGCTCTGAGTGAACAGCTTTTTTAAATAAAACCAGAGTGTGGTGTGCTGGTGTGAGCTGCAGTTTACAGCATTCACTGCCACTATGGGAGTGCACACCAGTGGGCATGGATCTGTAGCTTGCCAGTAGACAAAGCTTGAGAGTAGACAAAAAACAAGAACAAAACCTAATCCCATATGGTTTTATTTTATCATGGTTATCACTTAGATTAAAAACAATTACTGTCTTCCTTTAATTGGAAATTTTTTTTAGGAGAGAGAGGTGTATACTATTGCCTTTCCCCCACCCTTAAATCCCAGTAATTGTGAAGAATCCATTTAATTTCCCTAAACTTCAGTTGTGTAACCTCTGCTGCTCAGGAAGAATGGGTTCAATGTAGCTTGCAGAGAATAGATATTTTAAATTCAGAGTAAAAACACTGGTGAAGTACACAGTTTCGCTCAAGAAGGTAGAAGAAACAGCACAAAGAACTGAAGATTGTTGTGTTGTATTTATCTCTTAAAGTCTAGGTCTCAGTTGTCATACAAGTAGTATAAGGTTTCACATTAAAACATTAGTTAGCGTATTTTTTCTGAGGTTTTGTTCTTGCACTAATTTATTTGATGTCATCAATATTTCTTATGATGACAACTCTTATGTTCTTTTTTTCCTTCTCTCTCTTCTGCCTTTTAGTGAAAAACTAGAAGACTGCTCACGTAAGCTGATAAAGGAAAATGGTTTAAACGCAGGGCTTGCATTTCCTACTGGGTGCTCTCTGAATAATTGCGCTGCCCACTACACTCCCAATGCTGGCGACCCGACAGTCCTGCAGTATGATGATATTTGCAAAATAGATTTTGGAACACATATTAGTGGTTAGTTTTCATTTATGAATTAAAACTATGAGAATATGCTTCAGAGCAAAGGCTGTGACGCTAATTAACTTCTGCTCATTTCAGGTCGTATTATTGACTGTGCCTTTACAGTCACATTCAACCCAAAGTATGACAGACTATTAGAAGCTGTAAAGGATGCCACAAATACTGGAATAAAGGTATGAGCATTATGCAAGTCATTTACCAAGTCTTTTTAAAGTAAACTCTGCATTTATTTTCCATTTATACTTGCACTTCATTTTCAGTGTGCTGGAATAGATGTACGCCTCTGTGATGTGGGGGAGGCCATACAAGAAGTTATGGAGTCTTACGAGGTTGAAATTGATGGCAAAACGTACCAAGGCAAGTTTTTTCCTGTATATAAGGAGAGTTGTTCTTAGAGTATGTGTATATGTACAAATTGGAAAGACACCTATAGAAGTAGAGCATGTGTCTTGCATAAATACATGTTTCTGGCTGGCTTTAAATATTCCTCTGGTGAAATATTCTTGACCTATCTTTCCATGTATTTTATATTCAACAATAAGATGATGGCTAGACAACTGTTTTAAAATGTACAAATAATCTGATACCTGCTGTTTGGTTTTATTAATAAACATTTTGCTACTGTTGGAGTTGCTAGTCCTAAATAACAAGGTTTTGATACAGCATACAAAACTATCTTGTGTCTTGGCTGGAATTTGTACGAGACGCATGGATAGTTTTGTGTTTAGCTCCTCTGCAGTATAATGAGTCACTAGCGTACATTCAGTATGGGCTAACAAACCAAATTGCCTTAAAAGTTTAAGCGTTTGTTAGGAAATTGCCAGTAATGTTGATGTTTTCTTCAAAAGTGAAACCAATTCGGAATTTGAATGGACACTCAATTGGGCCATATAGGATACATGCTGGGAAAACGGTGCCCATTGTGAAAGGAGGAGAAGCCACAAGAATGGAGGTAAATAAAGTTCTTAAATATTTAAGTTTCCCCACCTGTCACTGAATATTTCCTGTGCACTCCTAATGTGTAGTATTCGTGATCCTAGTGGATAATAGCAGCAGAGGAAAAACTTTGCTGTACTTTGTAGTGTTCTTTTAGAGGAGTGATCACTCTTACTGTGGGTAGCTTCTCCATTTAGCCCTGGAGTGTTTTGGTATCTAGAGCTTTCTAAAATTGAAGCACTGGAAGTCTGCTATTTAAAAAACAAACCACCAAACAACAAATAAACTGTTGAAATTAAAATGGCCTTAGTGATGCTTAAGCTCTTGCATATTTATTTCTCAATGTGTATACGTTTCTTAAATGCAGCATTGGAATGTTGCACTTTGGAACAGGGAAGAGGACAGGAACTCAGATTTTGGGGTAACCTTGAGGGACAGAGTTTTCCTGAAAGGTGTTTCAACTTGCCAGTCATTCACACTTTCCTTGTTTGGTCACTCTGTAATTAAAATAACCCAACAACCAAACACCACCACCTGCCCCCCAACCCCAAAACAATCTTCTCTTGCTCAGGTAATTCTTGAGAAGTATCTCTGTAGTGTAGTAGCTTTGGATGACTTTTTGCAAGTACGGTTAGATGTAATATCTATCTTGAAGAGCTTCCAGTGCAGTTTTTCTTTGCAGGTACAAGATAATTAAGCATATTTGTAGTTAATGTGAGAGGCTAGGTGAAAGATGTTGTAACCTGAGATTTAGCCACCATTTTGCTATAAGTTTGTGTTCTAACAAGATAAGAAGGCCAATTTAAAAGATAGGTAATGAGATAGGAAGCTTTTAATTTCCTTCTAAGCCTGGTCACTGATCAGCAGTGATCACTTGTAAGCCTATCAGAGTAACTTAGACTTGTAAGAGCTGAATAGGGATAGGTGTGGTCTGGACAGGACTGTTGTTGAGGTAGGCTCACTCTTATCACCCAAAACTTGTATCATAATTGTTGGTCTTAACTTTTGTCTTTTTGCTCACATTATTTTCATTATCCTCTTACCCATAGGAGTGTGCAGGGGGATTAAGGAGTATTGGAAAAGGAAGGTAGAAAAGCTTGTGTGCCCTTCTTATTTCAGCTTAGTGAATGGTTAGGTCTTATATATCATCCATCATCAGTATATTACTAGTACAAAATTTGTGTTCTCTAAGCAAATCATATTTAAAGATTTCAGAGCTTTGATTTTGTTTTAATTGAATATCCAAACACTGGGGAGAAGAGCTTTTTTAATTCCTTCAGCTTCTGTAGGTTACCTGGGACTCCATCCTGCATCATTAAAGACATTGAGGTTTGCCAGTGAAGAACGTGGAGCATAGCCAAGCTCTTACTGTACTGTGCTAATTATAGTATCAAACTGCAATCCAGTGAGTGTTTTGTGACTGAGAGAAATACAGTCTCTGATGATTCTTACTCTGAAAAATGGGTGTAAAGTGCAATTTATTCTTTTTTTTTTTTTGTGTGTGTGTGTGGCATTGTGTGTGGGGGTTTGTGGCTTTGCATTTTGTCTTTTTTTAAATGAAATCGGTTGAATATGCAGGGGAATCTTTAGGAGTTTTTCTTGAATTTGAAGCCCGCATTACTGCTTTTCACACGGCTTCTTTTTGGGTTGTGACTTTCAAAGTATCTTAATAAACTGAAAAATCCAGCTCCTGCTGCCTGTTAATGTTTGGTGCTCTAAGTCCTTCTCAGAGTCCTGCCATTAAGGATGTGTGAAAGCACTTGGCAGAAATGAGTTTATATGATGGCTTTTTGGCATGATCTTGGCTAGAATTTTGATAATGCCACCTTCATTTCTTGGAGAAATTAATCTTGTGGAGTGGAAGTGAGCAGATTAAGGGTTTATGCTAGCAACTGTAACCAGAGAATTCTTGCAGAAATTGGGCAGAAAGTTTTTCAGTGCCATAAGTCTCTGTAATCAAGATCTATCTGCTGTGACTAAACTATACATTTCCTAGGACTTCTACCTGAATAGCAAAGGAAAATTTCTTCCAGTTAGCAAGTATTTTGCAACAGACTGTAGTTTCCTGGCTATATTAGATGTACTGTGTTTGACAATGTTTTAACTGCAGTGCCTTTAAGAAACTGTGACTAGAAATGTGATTATATTTGTGTCTTGAAATGGATGAAGTGGTACTAACATAAACAGCTGATGATTTGGAGATGTCTGCAACCTCACTGTGTGAAATCTCCATATTGAATTTTTCTCTGCATTGGTTTGGTGATTGAATCTGTTCATATTCAATGTCTTGTATTCAGAAGCTGTTACACTGATATGGTTGTATCAGAATGGCCCAGTGTTACTTATTTTTGTGTTGCAACATGTTACCCATTGGGTTTTCTTTTCTCTCCTAGGAAGGTGAAGTATATGCTATAGAAACCTTTGGTAGCACAGGAAAAGGTGTTGTTCATGACGATATGGAGTGCTCTCATTATATGAAGAACTTTGATGTTGGGCATGTGCCAATAAGGTTGGATTGTTTGCTATATTCTACTAGAGTGACTGCTCTCTTAGGGGTCAAATTTGATACAATGCAGGTTCTTCACTGATTAATAAGGCTGTCAGAGGATTCAAAAGGAGATGGTAGCATTGTTCTTCTTATGAAATACAGAATCATAGAATGGTTTGGGTTGGAAAGGACCTTAAGATCATCTAGTTCCAGCCTCACTGCCATGGGCACGGGTGCTTCACACCTAGACCATGTTATCCAAGGCTCTCTCCAGCCTGACCTTGAACACTGACAGGGATGGAGGATGTAACATCTCTTTGGTCAGACTCTTCCAGTGCCTCACCACCCTCACAGTAAAGAACTTCTTCCTTATATCTAACATGAACTTACCCTGTTTTAGTTTGAACCCATTCCCCCTTGTCCTATCCCTATAGTCCCTGATGTGAGGTTCCTCTCTGGCATCCTTGTAGGCCCCTTTGTGCTCTAATTGGAATAATTCCATATTGTTACAGATTTACAAAGAATCTGGAAATTGAGAAAATAATATTATGCTTTCAGAAATCTAGATTGTTTAACTATCTTCCCATCATGGGTAAATTTTATTAATAATAATATATAGGTAATGTTTGTATATTAGTCTATATATTAAATATATAGATTTTTAAATCAACATCTGTAACATGGTTGTGTGCCACAGTCTTTTGTCTTAGTGCTGTTCCCAGAATATATCAGGCTATTCATGTCACCTGTTTTGTTTATAAGGATTTTTTTTGTGGGTTTTAAATTGTTGGTTTAGTGCATTGCTGCTTATGTTTGGAAATAAGTTTACTTCTTAGCAGGTGTCTAAATCGCTAATCTTTATGATTATATATTGCAAGAAGCATAAATAAAAAGCTTGGTGAGTATTTGACTTCAGCAGTAAGCCTTCAGTGTTTTCAATCACCAGGCTTATGTCTAAATCAGTTCAGATTAAGTGCTCTGTATCAGGAAGAATTCTGATTTTCTTTATGAAATTAATAGTCCTTTTACTCTTTAAGAGAATAATTCCTGTCACTACATTTAGTTTTGCTTGCGTAGGTAGGTGCAGATATGTTCACATTTACCTTCCCCTGTTTGTAATGGATGGCCAAGGTGTTTGGCACCATTCAGGTTTGTTTTGAAGGGTATCTCTTTGCAGGAGGAAAATGCACTTTCTTTTGTGAACAGAGCATCTGATAGGTATATACAGATATCCCATGACTGGGCACTCTTAAAATACCTTGAAATCTAACCCTTTTCTTAATTGATGTGTTCTGTTTCTGCAGAAAATGCTTACTGGTGATAGCTCTTCCTTCTCAAAACATGTTCTTCTCTTTTCTTCAGGCTTCCAAGAGCAAAACACTTGCTAAACGTTATCAATGAAAACTTTGGTACTCTTGCCTTCTGCCGCAGATGGCTTGACCGTCTAGGAGAGAGTAAATACCTAATGGCTTTGAAGAACCTGTGCGACTTGGGAATAGTGGATCCATATCCTCCTTTATGCGACATCAAAGGCTCATACACAGCACAGTTTGAGCATACTATACTGCTGCGCCCAACGTGCAAGGAGGTTGTCAGCAGAGGAGATGACTACTAACCTCAAAGCCACCTCAGCACCTTTATACTCTAGGCTTTGTTGGAACATACTATACCAGAATTAATTTGCAACATATTGTCTGTTTTAACAGTGGACTGATGTAATACTTTCCGTATTTGGAAAGGAAGGAATTTAATCAAAGGCAAGTCTTCTAATGTAACTAACCAAGGAAAAAGCTTTCAGGCCTTTAGAAATATTTCAAAAGTTACTTATTTTTTCTGTTCAGGGAAACACGTGCTATAAGGTTCAGTTTTTAGTTTGGAATGAGTTATACATTTTGTTTTGAACATTTATGAGAAAAGATGCTTTTCAAATATTTATATTACCATATTCCTACTTGAATGCTTTGAATGACTACACCAGATTTCTGCGCCCAAGTCCTCTATGATATTGCCTTTTAAACTTCCTGGAATACATTTTGTAAAAAATAAAGACAAATTTTCAGATCTAAAAAAAATATATATATATACTTTTTAGAAGTCTGGTTACGATTCTGGTCAGGAGTCTGCTGGGAAACTGCTCTATTAAATATTTTACAAACTTGATTTGCCATTGCTTGTCTTGATACAGGACCTGTCTTACCCTTAGTATGAAACTTTGCCTTTCAGTGCTTGTTTAAACAGTTTGTCAGTGCTGGGATACAGGGCAAGAAGTTGTCAACTCTTTGCTGAGCAGAATGTGGCAACATCAATAGAGATGTGTGTGGTACATCTGGTTTTGAGTGTGCCAGTCTTAGGTTTAGATGTCAGCTGTGTTAGAACGTGTCAAACATATTTGGTGGGCTCTGTTGCTGTTACCAGCAACAGGCAACTTTGGGCTGTTCAGTGTGAATATTTGTCTCTGTCCCTACTTATTCTTTGCTGTTGATATGCCTTATTTGCATGGAGTGAAATTTTCCTTCATGTGATTCCCAGCTCCTTAAAGTTCACATTCAACTGGACAAGTTGTGGGGACAAGGAAAACATTAATTCATTTTGAGTGTTAAAAGTTGTTCTGTACTCCAGGTTAGTTTGCCTGTATCTGATGTTTCCTTGGTGTAAAAGGTCGTTCATTATCTGCCTGCCTGCTGCAGTGAACCTGACTGTTGAATCTCATTTGTTAAAGGTAAATTGAATCCCGTGGCTCTTTGGGCCTGTTTGCAGTATGTCTTCCTTTGCTGTATATTTACCTCATGACTTACCTGTTAACATTTTACATAGTTATTAGTAACAAAAATGACAGCTTCTTTGCAGGACAGCAACAGTGCCTTAAATGTAACTGCTTAGGAAACAGAGACAGTTCACCTGCTCCTCTATAGTGACAGCTTGTGTTTATTTCTAGAGGATTTCATATTAATTTTGGAATATCGATTCTTTCCCTCTCTGTCTTTGCATAAAAGCTGCCTTTTTGTCATTTAAAACCCAAGTATGTGAGCCACAGTTTAGAGGGGAGCGGTGTCATGTACTGCTTGCAGTTTTAAAATAAGAGACACTGGTGGTTTTGTTCTTCTGATTGTAAGTATTGTTTAAACTAAGTACTGCTTAAACTTGTAGAAATGGCTGAAATGGGATACTGGAATGTGTATTTCTGTTGCTGTTTGGGAGTCTTGGCATCCCAGCAATGTATTTTCAGTAATTTATGCAGCTGTGTGGGCATGTGTGTCTTGGCTTCCAAACAAACAGTAGCTGGTGTATACAGTTCTACATGGCAGAGTGAAAACTGGCACTTGAAGTGGATGTGTGGTGTGGAGAGTTGCTGGGTACGTTGGCTGCTGCTGTTTTTATTGATGCTAACAGGACTGTACTGTTGGTGCACTTTTGGACTTGATAGGAGCAGGTTCTGGCAGAACGGATGGCTTCCCACTCATTACTTGTTTTTGTAACAAGCCTGATTGTGACAAGTTCTGCTAGAGATGAGACAAATCTGCTTCAATTCTTAGCCCCTCATCTGCTAATTCCAGACTTCTCTCTAAAGAGATGGTCATCTAGCAGCTCAGTAGTGCTCGATGCTGTTCCTACAGCTTAAGGCTTTTTAATCTTCACTGACAGGTTACTTCAAGAGCAAACAGTATTACAGATCAGTAGTTTGTTTTCCTTTGTCACTTACCTGAACATAATGGGAAGATCCAGGCTGGCAGAGCTGCTTTGGACTATGCACTGTTCTTTTAACTTCTTACTGGCTGTTTGTTAATTCCCAGTGGAAGTTGATAATCACACATAACAAGTTGCAGAGGAAATGCCTCAGAAAAATACTTGCAGAACATGATGTTTATTTGTTGTCATTAAATTCAATTGGATTTGTTTGAGTACAGCTTCTTGTGCTGCTTGCTGACTGTCCTGTGCCTACACCTGTTAGTATAGAAGGCAAGCCCTATGTCTGCCTTTGCATTGAAAAAATCCAGTTTGTCAGAGACTTTTGATCCAGATGTTAAAATCAGTCATCTTCAAATACCCAGAAGTCAGAGATATCTTGTTTCTTGACTATGTGCAGCACCAGAAATGGTAAGTTTTTGTAGAGTGTGTTTATTAGAGGTGCCAGAGAGCTCAAAACTGACTTTGCAGGGGTTTTTCTTCATGCAGACCTTGAGAGATGTGTATTGTTTGAGAACAGAGAACGGACAGCTTGACCTTGTGTGATCTGTCCTTTCAATGAAGGTATGGCTGAAGATTTTCCTAACCAGGAGACTAATTTTAGATTTGACACACTGCTTCTGTTGTGTTTGGGTTGGGTTTTTTGTGCTTTTTGATCACCTGCTTAGGTCTTCAACCTGAGTAAGTCTTCATTTCATGGAGCCTTGTATTTATGTCTGTGAATAGCAAAGTTAGGTTGTCCTGTGTTACACTGGTCAGCAGCCCTTCGTGCACGCTGTGAGGGCAGCAGGCACTGCAAGCTTGCAGCAGTCTTCATCAGTGATTGAAAAGTGTCAAGCCTGCTGTCCTCTACATAAGTGGAATGAGCAGGTTGGGGCAGAAAGCAAGCAAAGTGAATGTGACTTTGTATTAGTTTAGGTGGCAGCCTCGAGCTGTTGACAAAAAAGCAGCTGTCTGCTGCAAAGGGTGAGCACTGGAGCTGCCCTGGTGCTTTCTCTTGGCAGTGTGCCCCTTGGCTGAGCTGGGCCTGGGATCGCTCCTTGTTGTGGCCCATGTCAGATGGCTCTTACAGTAAATGGGAAAATGGGGCTGGTGGGTGCAAAGAGCACCCATGAGGTGAGAGTCTTGCACAGAGGGATGGGTTTGGTTGTCTTTGTCTCTCAACACTCCTGCAGCTTGGGTACTTCATAGAAAACAAATCTGCTCGAACTGCAGGAGCCTTCCATCTAAAGGCCAGATTCTGCTGATTTTACTTGAACCGAAGAGGTAGTAATATTCAGAACCATTAAGTCTCCTATATATAAAAATTATTTTTCTGCTTGTATGATGATGGTAGGTTTCCTTGGAGCTCTGCGCCTCACATTTTGGCTTAAACTCAGTGTGTCAGAATGGTTTGTGTTAGAAAGGGCCTTCAAGATCATCTACTTCCAACCCCCCTGCCATGGGCAGGGACACCTTCCGCTTAGACCAGGCTGCTCCAAGCCCCATCCAACGTGGCCTTGAACACTGCCAGGGATGGGGCAGCCACAGCTTCTCTGGGCAACCTGTTCAGTGCCTCAGCACCCTCATAGTGAAGAGTATCTAATCTAAACCTACCCTCTTGCAGTTTAAAACCATTCTGCCTTCTCCTACCACTACATGCCCTTGTAAAAAGTCCCTCACACCTTACAGGTAAGGGTTCTCACTTTGTAGTGGCAGATCGTATTTAAAATTGAAATAGACTTGGCTCTAGGTAGCACCTGTAAGATGTATTCCATGGGTCATGCTCTTCTTCACACTGAAACATTTCAGACGCTTGAAATAACGAAGCACTTGGCTACTTCAAAGCTGCTGTGAGCCGCCTGGCTTGCAGGGGATTTTAAAGGTGAGTAGTTCAAACTCCTCAAAGGTGGAAACGGGATCTAGGGAAGGAAATACTGTTACAGTGAAAACTGCCGTTTCCTCCAGCTTCGTTGTGTCATGTTGCCTTCAGTATATCAAAGGAATATCCATATTATATAACAGTACAGCACCAGAGTAAAGGTGGGATCGTGGAAACTTCATGATGTTATGTGTAAATATGACTGTAACTTGTTCGTTTCATTTTTACAGGTGCTCTTTGGAGAAAAGGAACTTTGCCAGGTCCCACTTGTTTATATATGTATTTATTTTCTACAGGAAGGAAGACGGGCATTAGGCTTTTTATAGTTAATCATTTGCTGGGATTTTGCACTTCCATGGGATGTTGAGTACCAACAAATTGGAACACCAAGCAGCTGTCCATAAACAAAGGCAGGCAGTGTATTTTCTGAAGTCATTCACAAAATAATTCGTTTGCCAAATGGTTTATGAAGGTGTGTTTGGAGATAAAGGCCATGTAGCTTGAAAAAAGCATAGCAGGCCTTAAAGCAGGATGTTTTTTTTTCCTGCAAGGATTCAGAGGCAGCAAAAGTTTTGCTTTGCTTTGCTTTTATACTGGTGCTGACTTTTCTTTTACAAAGCTACAGTGCTCAAAAAACCCCAAAACCGCATAGACTGCTCGGCAGTTAAGAGTAAGCCTTTTGCCCAGTTGTTTTTGAGCATTAGATGTATGCTGCTCCAGCTTTCGAAATGACTGTTTTTCTTTTCTCAGTAAGGCCAAATCTCTGAATCCCTTAAACTGTGGAAAAGAGCTGCATAGAAGCCTTATTTCCCATTAGATAAAAGTGAAGACACACAATCCCAGAGTGCTGTCTGAATGCACTTACCTGTTACCACCTGGAACTAGAAAAGTTATTTTTTGGTTTAAGAAGGTGCTATGTGATGTGTCAGTGCACTCTTGGGAAGTTTGCAGCTGACACAAACCTAGGCAGTGTCTGATGCACCAGTGCCTCTTGCTGCCACACAAGGGAGCAGGACAAGCTGGGAAATGGGCCACCAGGAATCTCACACAGCTCAACAGAGGGAAGCTCCACATCCTGCGCCTGGGCAGGAATAACCCCGGGCACCAGCACAGGCTGGGAAGCAGCTCTCCGTAGAAGGGCCTGGGGGACAACCTTGCATAAGCCAGCAACACTGCATTGGACAGAGCATCCCTGCAGACAGAGGGAGGTGAGCCCTTCCCTCTCCTCAGCCCTGGTGAGACACAGGCTTGCTGGGGTGAGGTAACCAAAGGGCCAGGAAGGTGATGAACAGGCCTGGAGCACCTGACCTGTGAGGAGAGGATGAGCCCAGTGGTAGTGTGCAGCCTGGAGAGGGGAAGTTCAGGATAGATTTTATCCTTGTATTTATACACCTGATGGGAGGAGTAAAGGAGACTGAACCAGGTACCCAGTGACAGGACAAGAGGAAACTGGCACAAACTGAAACACAGGAGGTTCCATTCGGGCAGACGTAGAAACTGGCTTTACTGTGAGGATGGTCTAGCAGTGACACAGGCTGGCAGCAGAGGTTGTGGTGTCCCCACCCTTGGTGCTATTGGAGACCTGAGTGGCTGTTCTGGCTGTCCCTGTTTTAAGCAGAGTTGGACTCTGCAATCTCCAGAGGCCCCTTCCACTGTCAGCCACTGTGTGCACTCTTTCCAAATGTACTTGATACTGAGTGGTGACAGCACGGTGCTGCTTCCCTTGTCTATCCAGGGAAACAACCCAACCACTCCCCTGAAGGGCTGAGGAAGGGAGTCAGCACGTGACCTCACAAATGCATGTAAAACTAATTACTGGTAATGTTTCTATCATGTGATACTCTGTGCACGTGTGCATTGTGCTTGGCTGCCAAATTACTAGTCATAGGGCATTGCCATGTGTGTGAGGTGGTCCTGAATCCATCTTTAAAAATAATTACTACAGAATTGCTTTACAAAGTTCCTGCAAGCACTGATTGCTTGTGCAGTGAGAGGAAATTCAGCAAGGATGGACTCCACTTAACCAGGCAGCAGGTACCTGAGCTGGAGACGGCTCTTCACAAGGTGGGAATGGAGTTGCACCAGCAACCTTAACCTGGTCTTTCGAAGGTAGGTTAAAATGAAGGTGGAGAGTGGATGCCTTCACAGGATTAGTCTTTCATGCAAGTAACTTTGCTACCAGACCAGCTTCCTCCTGATAAAGGAGGGAGCTCAGAATGTATCAGGTGGATTTGCCCACCTTATCTCTTATGATAAAACAGACCACCAAGCTACACCCCTGTTGCTGATTACAGGTGCTGAGCTGCTGCACTCTTGGCTTTACTGCTCTGCTGAGTTCCTGCATGTGAGTTGTGGAACCTTGACTCCAGAGCAGCTGCTGCTAAAATGGAAGGGTGGCCTTTGGCTGAATAGCTGTCTGGTTTACCAAGGCCTACAGCAGTGTACAGGCATTTCTGAAGATTCTGTCACTAGCCACTTCCTTGGCTCCAGTAGAGCTCTGTTTTAAATATGTACTTGAGTGAAGCAAGACAGAACTTACACACATACTCCCACTGTGTTTAAGCCTTACTCTAGATAAAGGGCACAGAGCTGGCTACATGAAACAGTGAGTTTAAAGAACCAAAGCAGCCGCAGACAAGCACACCTGAATTAACCCACCCTTATGCTGGACTGCAGTAATTCTCTCTATACTCCCCCTGCCTGGCCCAGGACCAGAACTCTCAATCTGAGGGTTCCTTTCTCTTCCCTCCTCTTTTTCTACCCAAGAGAGCACTAATAGGAAGAAGCAGAATGTGCTTTTGCTAAGCTAATACTGTTTTTTACAGAAAGCCTCGAGACTTGGGAATGCTTGCTGCAGTGAGAGCAAGTGCAGGGGAAGAGTCCTCAGCACAGCCTAGGCAATCCTTCCAGAAAAGATGGCAGGATAAGATTCTTTTTAACTGGCTTGAGTATGTGCTTTAAAATCATGACTGAGGATAGTGAACTCACGCAAGTCCCAAGACAGACTCTTCCATTAATGCTTGAGTCTCTTAGAAACTCTATGTATCTGGTTGAGATGCTTTTGGGGAAAGAAAATGCATCAGAAGTCAGAAAGGTAATCAGCAAAACTCTTTCCCCCTTGCTTTCTCTTCCCCTCAACTACCTGTAAGTAGAAAGTGTTTAAACTACGGTATTTCCCCACCAGGAAGGACAGCAGAGAAGGAAAGTATCTGAAAGACTGCACAGCTGTAACCAAACTGTTTCGCACACCTAATTAGGATGAACACAAGGTGAAAAGTGTGCAATCAGAGGCCACCATGCTCTCACTGTAATAGGGCATCTTTCAGAAAGATAGATAGAAATGTTAAGTCAAATCAAACCAGTGCTGAATCAGTGACAGGTGACCCTGACCCACATTAGACAAAACAATAAGATTAATGTAGGAATCAATTCCCATGCACACATGGTTTTCTGTCCACATTGAGGCATTTTATTGAGGTATAAACTTTGCAGAAGATGAGGTAACAATTTGCATAGGACTTACACAAAATAACTTCACACTTCAAATTTACTTGGCATTAACTACTGTATGCGGAGGACTGATAATTCCTGCTTGTAAGAGTCTCCTCGATGCACAGCTGTGTTAATGCTAGTGGTAGGACCATGGAGAAGGCACAGCAGTTGTAGGTAATGAACCCAGTCAGATTGAAAATGCTTTTGTACACTGGTTACAGCTTCTTTTCATTGGTTTGAGTTAGAAGTGACTGAGACAGACAAGGCTTGCTACAGTTTAAAGTAACCTTGTCCAATGCTGAATGTTCTTGTAGCAGTGCCAGTGGGGTGGGTGAGTGTGGGTTTGTGTGTGTGTTTGGCCTTTTTTTTTTTTAGGAAAGCTTTATTGGAATAAAAATCCCCTTGTTGTCAAAGTAGTTCAAATTTGGCACTTGAGTTTTAAGTTGTCAGACTTCCTACGGCTAAAACATGGAAGTCTGGGTAAAGATACATTCTTGTGTTTTCAAGCATTTCTCTTAAATACTTACGTAAGTTCATGTTCTACTTCCTCAATTTCAGATTTTAAGAAATTCTATACACGTATTTTTAGAGTAGCTCCCCTGAAGCTTACCAAATATTTTCACTTTAGTCATGAAGCACAGGAAGTTTCCTATGAGAAGTTCAGTTACTATTTGATACGTAGAACATTCCTTCTTGGTGAATGTTAATATTCTAAGACCCAGCAGTAATTCCCGCAGACAGTAAGAATTGTGATATCATTAGAACTATACTATAAAATGTACACAAGCATATACAGAAAATTAACCAGCGAAACATCAGTTGCCCGTTGAAAGTCCTTTGCCTAAACCAATTCAAAAAGATTATCAAAATACAAAACCAGCTTTAAAAACCAGCCTGAGGTAAGAGTTATATGCAAATAGCAATCTTTTTCTTAAAAAAATAGCTGTATTGAAATTCTAGGTACTTAGATACTTACTGTCAATAAAAACTTTTACTAACAATTGTAAAGAGTACTTCAACTAATACAAAAGTATATAAACATTGTACACAGATCCAACGTAAAAAAAGTACAATGCTGTACTTCCATTTCATTTAAAAATATATAGTTAGGACAATTCAACCTTTTACCATACAGTTAACTGGCTTTGGATTAGCTGATACTGTTGACCATGGAACAGTCAGCTAATTCTGCGTGCTGCTGGCTTTCAGCTTTGCTAGGACACGGTGCTTTACCGTGTCCGTTTGCCTGAGTACGTCGTTGGCTGTAAAACAAAATGTAGGCTTGAGCCTTGCATACTTCTTCCATAGTGCACCTGTTGAGTTTCGAATCGTTGCAGTGTACCCAAAATCCTGCAGTGAAGAAATACACCAAAAAGTCATCAGGACACTGATTTCAAGTCACTGCATTTTATTTAATCATGAATTAGTGTTCGGTCCCATTTAACGAGTTGTGTACAAAGAGTACACTGTGTCAGTTGATCTAGTATATTTGCCTCTATGTTTTAAAAGCCCAGCTTAGCTTCCTCAGATTTACAAGAGAGTTTATAGCTGGAACACGTTTTAACAAGCCAACACAAAAATTTAACTGTTTTGGTCTACTGAACTGCAATTCTCATTCCAGGCACTTCAGCTACAAGCGGTTCCCTTTTGCTCTTGAGACAAGACAATCAGCTGAGCAGTTGAGAATTAGGAACACTCCTCCCACACTCATTTCACAGCTGGTCCCTACCTCCTTCTGAATTGTAGCAGTAGGCCGTGTAGTGCCCAGAGCCAAATCCTTTCCCGTGATGCATTACCACAGCAGACAAGTCATAGATAAAGCAGTCGGGCAGGAGGGACTTGAGGGATTCTCTGCAGCAGTAGGGCTTCATGTTCAGCATTTGATCAAAATTAACATGTACGCCAATCTTCTCACGATGATTGCGTCCTGACCACCTGCGAAGTTCAGCCAAATGAAAACTTACTTTTTTGTTAAAGAACACAGCATTCTGAATTATGCTTTAACAGAACAAGTGTCATCCTCACTGTTGTCTTTGTGCATTAAATCAATGCTAATTTGCATGCGTTTTCCCTAGGCCTCTTCTTTATCTCTAGTCCTTTTAAAATGTGTCTATTGCACCTACTGTTCTCATCTTCTGAAACATATGTCTTAAGATCTTGGTAATGGTGAGTGGGATGTACTTCCCATGTACCATATCTCACTGGTATTTCTCATTTGTTCTATCCCATTTTCAGTTTCCTTTGTATTCAGGACAGACTCTGTACTCCTGTGTGAACTACAGAGTGCACAGAGATAGATACAGTCTCCACTTCCTTACTCTCAGGCTAACGCATGAATGTATTTGGTTATATGAAGGTTATGTGAGACTTCCACTGAATACAGTCTCAGTTTGTACATTAGTGAATATGAGCATTTACGCTACCTGAAGATAACAGAGTTCACAGCAAGGTTAGTAGGTTTTGACTAAAAAGAAGGATGAAGTAATTTCAGTTTTAAAATAACAAATAGTTGTAATCTAAAAAGTCCATTTTCTACTTACAGTGTATCTTACTGAAGATTAAATTAAACAAGAAAAACAAGCTTCTAATAACTATTTCTCAACATACTAGTAAAGGGAACTGAAACTGATGCTGAAAAACATAAACCCCAAACAAGGGAAGAGCAGGACTGCATTGGTCAGTTTGCAGTGCTGTTTGTTGTGATACTACTTACCTAAACCGTTTAAGGTGTAATCTGAGAACCCGAGGTAGCCGACACACCATAAGCTGCTTCTGAGCTTCTGTGAGTATAACTGGTTTAGAAGAAAACTTCCTTCGTTTTGCTGAGACCAAACACACAGATACACAATACAAATCTTGATACCAGCCTTGTATTTCAATCTGAGGCTTATCCACCAAATTTGCACCGATCTAAATAGCTACGGTATGTGCCTCCTTAAAAAGGATACACTCAGAGCCATTTTGCAAGGATTGTTTTATGATACAAGTATAAAATACTTGTAGTCACTTAGGTTAGTCACCTTAATGCTCTTTGACTGGGAGTATCAGAATCCCCATTAGTGTGTGATCAGACTTTATCTAAGAGAAGCATCACGCTTCAGAACATCCTTTGAATAATTCCATCTTCTAGGTGATGAGTAATAGCTGTCAAGTGACCACACCAGGAACATGAGAAGTTTGTTTGCAACATACTTTTAAGACTCTCAGTATTTTCCTTCTGTAATAACTGTCACCTTACTTTGTATTTTACACATAGAACATATGCATGAGTACATACTGCCTTTACTCACTGTTGCACTGATCACATGCATATATCTTTCCTTCCAAAGCTTCTGTTTCTGTAAACTTGGCCAGCATTTCTGTCAGCAGACACGGGTACTGAGATGACATCTCCTTGCCGTTGCAGTGATACCTCTCAGGAAACTCCAGGGACAGGTCCCAGAAAGGTTCTACGGTATTTGATTTATTGTCACAGGTAAGGCATGTAACCTGTAAAACGATATTTCACCAGCTGCTCACTCGAAAACGTACTAAAAAGAAGTATTTTTCCCTAGAGGTAACTGATGCAACCAAAGAAAAAACAGTAATTTAACAAAAGAAATGACACACCTAATTTCTTTTCTCTGAAGATCATGTCCAATACTGTTATCACGAACAGGTAAGTGTTCTTATATTTGACTGAGAAACAAAAGCAGAGTCAAAATGGTCTGTCCAAGAGAAAGCAGCTGGTGGAGTCTTGCGAGTCTTTTCTCTTTTCCAACAAGAAACACTCCAAAAGGAACATTTACATGAGAAACTCTAGTTTAGGTTAATTAATAATAATAAAAAGAAGAATAAATAATTAAAAAAAGAAACCCAAACCAAAGCAAACAAAAAGAAACAGCTGGGGATTTTAAAGTCATATCCTTCTTACTTTGTAAGTCTTCCAGGGAAGCCTGGATTAGGAAGCACACTTCTTCAAATTAAAATTAACAGGTAAAAATAATTTATTTCTTCTTTCAGTAAGTGGATCCATCGTCACACTAGGGAAAGGACAAGCAGTAAGACAACATAAATAAAATGTCAAGAAGTGAAGTGAGTCAACCTGGAAAATGCAGGTAATAAAGCGGGGAACAATTAACTTATTATAACATTCAATAGTGAGGGAAATAGAAGAGCTGCTGCTTTTAACTAAAGCTGTAACTACAACATATTAGGTGTTGATTTGCGGTGCTGTCTTCTAAAAGCCAGCTCCAGCTGCTTCTAGAAGAGCATCCCATCATTTAAGTCTTCCTCCAAAGGGCCTTCACCCTTCCACGATTCATGTGGATGAGTAACTTCTGCTAACAGCTGAACCTGTGCAGCTGTGAATCTCCATTTAGACTGCACCAACAATAGCTCATAAAGGCTATAAAGAATTACTAGTAAATAACAAGCTTGTGTGTTTGAGGCTAAAATAACATTCACCTTGGTATGTGCAATACAACAAAGTACAACACAAACCTGAAGAGCAATTACCTGAATTTTCTACTGTTGACATATTTATTTGGCTTGTAAGCTGCACTTGACCAACTCAAGCAGCTCTAACCTCACTGCTCCAGAAAAGACACATTCCTAAAGTAAGCTGAAGTTTAATATGGCTCAGATAGGAATCTGAGACAGAACTTCCATCAGCATCCAGCATGCTGCCACCCTCTTTCCCAACAATTAAACTTTCCCACCAAAGGACTAAAGGAACACATACACCTGATATTTGCTAATACACAGGCTTAGTAATAAAGGAATGGAAATCCACGAGGTATCAAAACACTGTTATTTCACAGGCATGCCCTTATCTTGCTGTTCACCATAAATTCAGTGTATTCTCTTCAGTTAGGTTAGTTAGCTTACGCAACAGTGAAAATACACTCAGTTTTGTTCAAGAGCTCCTTCATTTTCCTCTGAAGGTTACCCTGCTTTGTCTGTTGTGTTTGTCATAATTATTTACATAGGGACAGATCTGTCACCTTGTGACACCTTCCTCCCTCTTGTGAGTCATTATTTAATGCATTCATTACTTACAACAGCTAATACACGATCTATACATTAGCTACTTAATGTGCAGGTGTATATTTGTGTACCAGTGCATGTGTTTAGCAGTGGAGTTAGGAAAGCTGATAGCTGCTTTAAGTTCTTAGAAGAAAATGCCACTGTGTTGTTCTTAGAAAACCAAATTCAAACTTACACGGCAGAAAAGAGGACAATCTTCTGTTTTAATTTACACCGACGGGAGCTTCTTTTGTAAGTGCTAACATCTGGCAGCATTTCAAAGCCACAAACTATTAGTAACTCAGGGCTGGAATCTGAACTTGGAGACAAAATGGTATGTTTGGCCACAGTTCAAGCTAACTCCAGCATAAACACAGAAATGACTAATAGATTTCTGCTGTACAAATGGGTGACTTTGTAGAGCCTGAAGTTTATTTAATTGACGAGTTACTTAAGAATTTGCTACACGTGAATGCACACTGAAGATTAACAGGCTCAGGATGAAGTACATACATGAACTCAGTACAGATAATTTTAACAAGTTCTTAGGTTTTAAATTTAGTGTGTAATTGTTAATAATCTAAGTTATTTTAAGATGCTCTCTCCCAATTGGTTACTAAGTATTATCCCAAAGAAAAAAAAAATAAAAAAATCAATCCAGCTTCTAAGTTTTGCCTTTCAGTAAAACAGGAAAGATAAACAGATGCTTCTCATCTCATCATTCAACTGTGAGCAAAGCTGATTTATGTTAACAAAATCCTGTCCTGATACAGAGTTGCACTTACTTCCTCAAATCAAAGACAGCCCTCTTCATGACTCTGCAGTGAAGTTACACTCTTAAGAGTCCTCAGATTTGTGTACTTGCCAACAGCCAAGTGACCTGATGTATTTGGATAAGGATACATCCAACCGTATCAGCCCTCTGCACAAAGTGCTCCTGTACACACACTCCATGGTAAGTGAGGGCTGGAACAAAGATTGCAAGTATTTTTCTTAGCCAGGCCTGAGCTTACAAGCTGGATTACTCAACAAATGGAAGGATCCCTACCCTTCTCTGGAATTCATCTGCACTGGCCTGTCCATCAAGACAGGCTTTACAATACTGCCATCACTTCTCTCTCTGTCCTAAATGAGATGAATTCCTTTATCCTGCACTCCACTACCATTCACACTGTGCAACCGAGATTTTCTTTTTTCATGAGAAGTACTGCAATGGTATAAACTGCTCAGAAATTGGTTGAGCAAGATGCAGGATTTTAATGAAAAACAAAACAAAAAACACCAAACATGAATGTAAAGGACTGGCAAAAACTTTCTGCATCTGTCCAATGTTACTTCTTATGGTGTGAGTATGCACGACAGTAACAGGGAAGCGAGTTTGCTCTAGCAGTCTGTTAGTGACATGTATCTCCTTATGACTATATTTTACAAATTCAGAGTTTGATTTCACCTCCCCACTGTATTCCACAATTGCTATTTTAAAAAGCCTTAATGCTGTAATTTCTAACAAAGCTAAATGAGAAGTTTTCATTAGAGCAAAGTTAAGTAAATTACTGGTTTTAGCCAGCCTGAAATCTCTACCGTATGTTCTGCCCTGACCACCCTCTCATGCCTTCAAACACGGGTACTATATACAATTGTTTGGTTAAAGCTCACTATTCAATCATGGGCCAAAGGCCAGACTGAAAAGAGCTGGATCAGATTGCTTGATTCAAGCTAAGCATGGAGGCCACTCAGACAAGCATCACTGCGCCCACAATAATTTGATGGACAGCCACTGCCCCAGATGGCATTCAGCTTAAATGCAGCCAAAGAAAATAGTTAACATATTGCTGCAGAAGAAGCCAGCTCCATTACTAACTGTTCTGCCTGTGTTTCCTGCACTTGCATGGAAGAAAAACAACTGTTACCACCTCTGCTCTAATTCCTGTTTGTTTCTCAAGAACAGTGAGGTGGTCAATCCTATTGCTGTGCTTTCACTACTGGCTAAGTTTTCACTATGACACATATATACAAACAGTAGCAATTTTTCCACAGCAAAGTAACCAAAGCAGAAGAGGATTTCTAGCATACTGCTATAACATGGAATTCCTCATGACAGTCCATACTGTATGTCTTCAGTTATTAAAAAAATACATTTTGTAGTGATGAGCATACAGCATCATCAAATGATCTCTATGTAACAGAGTAACATAACCACAGCGAACCACAGCCTGTGACTCAGTGGCCTCCTATAGATTAACTTAAAATGTCACCTTATTTTAGTTGGAAAGCAACTTGACAACCATTTTGTGGTTCAGGCCACACATAAAACCAGAGATTAATACTGGAATATAGCAATCGGTATACAGGTTGTGGATCGGTTTAAGTGCAAATCCTCCTATTTCCTACCCAAAGTTCTCATAGTTTTTAATAGTCTATCCAGTGGTAGACTTAATACCCAGTGCTGCACAAGTCACCCTCAGCATCCTCCCCCACACCGTAACTTAGAGCATACAACCTGCAACTGAAGGGCTTTATATAACCTAAAGATTGCACATTTCCTCTTCTCTCTGTCCTAAAATACACCAGCTGAGCAAGTAAATAGCGAAGACTTTCAAGGACAGGCACTGGCTTTTAAAACTTTACAGTACACATACTACATACATTGGTTAGAACCTACTTTACTCTCTGATCTTGGCATATTCATTTCTCTGAGCACTGCATACTGCTATTCTGCTGTGCTGAGCGAAACCAGGAGGAGGCATTTTGCAGATTCCATCTTAAACATGATCAGGAAGTAAACAAACCATTTGTGTTTTGCTTTGGGTTTGGTTTGTTTTTCATTATGCCCAGAGATATCAAAAGCTAGTTCTTACCTGGCATTGCTATAATAATGGTGGATTATTAGCCAAAAAAATCTCTCAGCCAAAGACAGAGGAGGAAATGGTAACTAATCACAACTTTGCTGTAGAGGAAACTGGCTAAATCAGCAAAGCCACTGCTCTTCACTTTCACTGCTATGTTCGGTGTTGCTGTAACAGAAATATAGAAAAAAAGCTCTACCTAAGGCACCACCTTCAAAAGCAGTGGAATCCTCACAGAGCCTTTAAAAAAACACCCCAAACAGTTTCTAAAGGGTTCCTTCACCACTCCATAAAGATGTTTAAACATCATTGTCTAGGTATTTCTTTGATCATTTACATCAAATTTTAACTTACTCAACAGCACTCTATATAAAGAAATCAGCAAGCACTTACCACTTCGCAATATGCAACATTAACTCTTTTCCTTTAATTAGGTACCTAAGCAGCTTTCACATAAATCCAGACAAACTTTATTTTTTCCACCTCCCTTATGGGGTCTTTTCTAGCCACAGAAAATACCAATTGCCCTTCTTCGGCTTGCCTTAAATTAGAAGCTATCCCTGACTAACCCATAAGACAGAGGGAGCTGTCTGATGATGTTACAAGACCGTTCATCTTTGGAAGGCCCTGGCAATGTCATGGCAATCAGGAGAGGATAGGAAGAAAGCAAGTGACACTTGTGTCTTCAAGGAGATGGATCTGGAGAGTTACAAGTGAATCTGCATCACCTTGATCTGTGAAAAGGCTGCTGGAGCAAAACCTGGAAACCATTTCCATACGTATTAAGAATAAGATGATGCCTGGGAACAGCCACCATGGGTTTACAATGGGAAAATTACTCTTGACCAACCTTATAGGCTTCTTCCTACAACATAACCAGTGGATGAACGGAAAACAGTGGGTGTTTATCTAAACATTCAGTGAGGCTTTCAGCACTGTATTGCATAACATCCTCACAGAAAAAATGAAGTGCAGGCTAGATAAATTGATGGCCAGGTGGACTGAAAACTAAGTAACCTGTCAGGTTCAGTGGGCTGTGGCCAGGGGCATGAAATGCCCAGCAACTAGTGGTGTACCCCAGGGCTCAATAATGGAGTCAATTCTTTTAAAACTCTCAACAAGACTGCAGCTGACACAAACCTAGGCAGTGTCTGATGCACCAGTGCCTCTTGCTGCCACACAAGGGAGCAGGACAAGCTGGGAAATGGGCCACCAGGAATCTCACGCAGCTCAACAGAGGGAAGCTCCACATCCTGCGCCTGGGCAGGAACAACCCCAGGCACCCGCACAGGCTGGGAAAGCCCTGGGGAACAACCTCACCATGAGCCAGCAACACTGCATCGGGCAGAGCATCCCCGCAGACAGAGGGAGGTGAGCACTTCCCTCTCCTCAGGGCTGGTGAGACACAGCTGAAGTGCTGGGCCCAAGTGCTGCAGTTCCCGTTACAAGATACAGACTTACTGGAGTGAGTCAGAGGGTCAGGAAGATGGTGAAAGGGCCTGGAGCATCTGACCTGTGAGGAAAAGCTGACAGAGCTGGGGCTGCTCAGACTGGAGAAGGGAAGCTCAGGGTGAATTTTATCCTTGTGTATGGACACCTGATGGGAGGAGTAAAGAAGACTGAACCAGGTACCCAGTGACAGGACAAGAGGAAACTGGCACAAACTGAAACACAGGAGGTTCTATTCAGGCAGAAGAAGAAGCTGGCTTTACTGTGAGGATGGTCTAGCAGTGACACAGGCTGTCAACAGAGGTTGCGGTGTCCCCACCCTTGGTGCTATTGGAGACCTGAGTGGCTGTTGTGGCTGTCCCTGTTTTAAGCAGAGTTGGACAAGATGATATCTTGAGGCCCTTTCCAACCTCAAGAAATCCATGTGGGTGTGCATGTGTGTATGTGCACGTGCACAAGTGTATGTGAACCTAATTGTCAGGAAGTCATCATTAAAATGACAAATGAAAGCCAAGCAATTGAGGAAAGACAAACAATGTCTGGTAACAAAAGAGTTTTCTGAAGTAGTAATTTGCTCTTCAGCAACTATTTTAACAATTTATTTTGTTATTATAAGGTTCATTATACCTTTACATCTCTTAACACACAAAATTCAGAATACTAAGAAATTCAATAATATCAGTTTTATTTTAGCATTATTTAAGAGTAGGTAAAAATATTCGGAATCATCCTGTCTGGCTTACAGAAAAGTAGTTTATTCCTGCCATATGTCATGGCAAGAGGCCTATCTTGATCTTTAGGAAGTTTTTAAGGCTTCACCAACACAGTGGTAGAAATTTTATGAAGGCAGCGTCCAAAAAGCATGAGATAAATGAAACACCCATTGTCTCTTTTCTGTAGTAATTACCACTTCTTAGTTCTAGAAAGCTTCATTCTATATGGGTTGAACTGGGGGACAGTTACATTGGGCCGTTCTTCAGGGACGTATATGTGCTATACTCTGATGCCATGAGTGTCTCCAAATCAGCCATATGAGAAATACATTTCTATTTTTTCACCATTTTTTGACATCTTGATTGACTCTTTGTGAATACTAAAATCTTCAAAAATACCATCTAAAATGGCCCTCTTAACTTCCAAGCTGCCAAAACCTGCATAAGTCAATGTTTTCCAAAGGGTAAACTAGTTAAAAAGCTGAAATTCAAGAAGCAAAAGCTGAGATTCAAGAGGCAAAAGTTGTGTCTACACTTTTTTTTTTGTCTACAAGATTTTACCATCATTCAGTATCAGCAAATTTCCTAGATCTGCTAGGCTATCTTCCAACATCAGCTAGATTGTCTAGATCACCTTTCACAAACACTGCATGATAGTTTCCCTGTCTTATTCCCTTCTCCCCTCCCACCCCGACCTACAAGCCATCCAAACATAAATTCTAATACTGGTTTAACTACACATGCCAGAGTTTTTGCTAGTATGATTTCTGTAGACATGAGGAACCCAGTTTTCCCAAAGCAGTGCTGAAAACATACATTTACTTTGGAAGCTAAAATCTGCTATTCCAATTTCTGCATTTTCAAAAATGTACCTGCCCAATTCCTTGCTTAATGTGGACAAAGTCTGAAATAAATACTTAAAAAATTGTTGTATACTGTGCTATTTAGCTGGGACCATTTAAAAATCACAAGCCAAAACCTTCTAGAGAGAAATGGTAGCTAACCTACTGGAGCTCTTGAAGCGTACTTCAAAGATCAGTATGGGTCAGTTTACCACCGGCACATAACTTCACAGTGCAGTGTTTTGTCCTTTCCCATTGAAGGACTGAGGACAGATGACAATGGATACCTTCCACAAGAGTACAGGCACTGAGAGATTGAAAATAACTGGGATTTCAACAGACATATTTTGCACCTTCTTACAATTCCAGAGAGGTTGAGAGGACCAAGGTTTAGAAGATATAGACTCCTTTGCCCAGGAAGTGCTATAGCACAACTTTCTCCAGGCAGTCACTGAAGGAAAACTACAATGTGAAAAGGAAGTAATAGAAGGGAAGGAGTTTGTAGCTACATATCCTCTTCTTTACCTGCCTTAGAAGTACTGAGCGTTTAAGTTTCACAGTTTGTACTGCACCGTAAAAAGCTGTAATCATATAAATTATATTGGAGTACATATATAATAATGAAACTTTTAGAAGTCAAGAGGCAATCCACTCATGCTATTCCTGGCATGACTCATTATCTAGTCTGGTATTCCATAAAATAGTAACAGATTTCAAGTAGTAGATGAGGAAGGCTTACTTTAAATTAGCTGAGAACATAACAAAACAAAACCAACACATATAAAATAAACAACTGTTTTGATATCACCTAGCTGTCTAAAAATAATCTGCAGAAGATTCTCGCACACCCAATTTTCACCTTTCTTAATTTTTTATCCTAAATTCAGTTAACGTTGAACCAGCAGGCATTTAAAAAAGTAACAAACTGATGGCAACTTCAGGATTATGACTTCCCTTCAAGTTCAATGCATAGCTAGAAACAAGCTAAATGTTTGATTGTACATGTGAAAGTAATGTGAAACGTAGGTAAACATAGAGCTTATCTGCATTGTAAGTGATCCTGTGTGTACTCTACCAAGAGCAGTTAACAGTATTCCTGAGGTTTGAAGGTCAAGAGGACTGACTTCATTGCACTTGTATCTTACTGAATCAAGCATCTACAACTGACATTTTCAGTACAAAGGCACAGTATCATAACTTTTTTAGTGATTCCAAAACAAAAGGCAACTGCTCACAGAAGCAATCTTCTCCATTCCCCTTCTTCACTGAATTAAAGATGTAGCTCATTAAACACTCCAGCCTAAAATCCCACCCTGTTTTAATAAATGTTTTAAATAAATAGCTCCAACTATCTTCTACAGAGAAACTAATACTGTTACAGCTCGTAGGTAGATAAATTAAGCCTACAAAGGAAAAGTGTACATTCCTTTATTTTAAAAGCCAACATTGTCAAAGCCATGATGACACAGCAAGAAGTCTTTCATATTTTTAATTCAGTCCTGCATGCATGTTTTCTTGCTTTTTTAAATTTCATTATCGCAGTTTGTGCCAGTTGTGACAAATACCTAGCAAAATCATGATGCAGCAGTCTTATGGAGGAAAGTAATTGCCTAATACAGTTTTTAAAGCTCATCCTTTCATGTGCGACGAATACCAGGCACTGTGATCATTAAGATAACCTGAATACATTTTATCAAGGAGGAAATTTACATCTTCAGGGGTTACCATTTGTTTTTATTACTTATCATGTTCAAAAGTGCTAGTGAAGACTAAACGGAAACAAAAGTGGCAAAAGACAAAGGGAACATTAGGAGGTACTGTTGGACACTGTCTTTGGGAACTGCCTACTGAGCCAGGGAGAAATTATTACAGATAACCTCAATACTCTTTTCCTTGCTCCTCTCACTTGAGACATTCTGAAGTTCATTAAGGCTTTATTTTGCACACAGACACTGACCAGCTGCAGAAGAGTTGTGTGTGGTAGTCACAGAAATCACAGGACAGCTCAAAACTGTTTAATTCCCTTTCAGTCTTACTTGATGACACTTGAGTGAATTCTCACCACTCCCCTCCCTAGTTTCAGGAAAGTGGGAAGGTTTCTAGTCCCAAGCCTCTTCACACAACAAAGCTAAAAACATGTGAAAGAAGTGGTACTACTGAAATAATGCTTGTGTCTTCAAAGCCTTGAAAATTCTTCCAAAAAATTAATCCTGTAAGGCTTGAAATGCAACCAAAGCTTGTCAATATATTTAAGCAATTATTTTGTTTTACTAACAAAGTTACTCTTCTGGAGAGGAACGCGATTTTCAAATAGAAAGCTTTAGTAATATACTAGACACTGCTATCAGATCAACCCTGATACAAGATATGTTAACTACCCTGAGGAAAGGAAGCACGCCAACAGAAATGCTCTTACACTGGGCCAAATGCAAGTTAGAAGATGATCTGATTTTAGTAGCAGATACAACAGTTTTGACTAGTTACACAAAACCCAGCATGACCTAAAGTTTACAGACATCTTGGCAATAAACAATCTTACCTTAGTCAAAAAATACTTGGATTTCTAGCCTCACATACTAAACCATGAAACCATCAAATAGTCACAACAATGAGAACATCCACCTTTTTGTTAATTTGTGTTAAACCTCTTCTCCTTTACACAAGGTATCCATCGAATGCTTCTGCACTCCCTGTGTAATATGTGCATGCACACTGAAGATAATTCCTTGGGGGCAAGACTCTCTCAACCTCAGTTTCTGCTGCACTGCAACTAGTTTTTAGATTAATTCAACAGAAAGCAGCATTTGTTTCCTCAGACCATTCTCAGACATTTGTACATGCACAGCTGGGACATGCATAATTGTAAGTGGACACACCAAAGTACTTAACAGGAAGCCAAGAAGAAGAGAACAACAACAACAAAAAAAAAAAAGAGTAGCTGGGCAGTAAAATTGAAAGCAACCATTGCCTGCCCCCCCCAAATTTGGTTCCTGTGTTGACAGAGCCTTCTGAATCTTTGTGTTCTAACAGAAAGAAGCATTAGTTTTCCCATTATGACATGCAAGTACTCTATAATAATGAATCTCAAATTCGTGAAATAATACCCTGCTTGGCATTCATTACCTAATCTGTTTCCACTTAAATCAAGATTAATATTAATAGTTTTCTTAACACCTTTTATCTAGTATTACTAGAGTGATAAACCAGATACTTAAAACTGTAACTTCATTCCTAGCAGTGAGTTGGTGATTCACAGCAAAGCCTGGTATTTCTCAGTAGTTGCAAAGGTGTGCTTTAAAATAGCAAATTTAACACTTTTATGCTTATCAGATGATTCTTCTACTGAAGTTGTAGGAGTACCCAGAGGACCTTCCTACTGAAATTGCATGTATTATATCCTCCTCATCCTTCCTCGTACTTACAAATGTATTAACCATTGAAGTATGCCCATCAGTGACCAGTGTAAATCTGTAATGGCAAATCATTACACACCTTAAAAAATAAAATAACTCAAAAAACATACCTGACTTAACAGCTGTCCATGAAAAACGTTGTTAACCACATTCAAAACCTGTTTTATAAGTTTTCTTTGAGAAGCAGGGATGAGAGCTGGGTATCTGGTCCCCGTAGTCTCCAGTTCCTGCTGCACTTTATCCAAAAGTTCACAAAGAAATTCCTGAGCATCTTGTTGAGCATATCCTCTGAAGGCTGGAATTAGTCTCCACACAGAATGAAGCATGGCAAAAGGAGACACCAGTGCCCACTTGCCAGACCACATAACTTGGAACAGAGTATGCAGCTCATGACAGAGAGAAATATGCTTTGAACTGGGCTCCCTGCGCTGAATAAGTTCCATATTTCTAGTTTTTGATGCTCCTCCACTTAATCCAGAGGATAAACTAGGCTTCCTCACAGAAGATGATCCCTTTATTTTCTCTTGGTTCCCATTCACATGTAATGCTGAGGCAGCTATTGACAGGTGTTTAGTTGAAGATCTGGTTTTGCCATTGGTTGCTGTTGCCAGCAGTTCCTGAGTTTGGTTGAGATCAAGCTTTAAAAAGCATTCTCGAAAAATAAGTAAGTGACTTAATACCTGCAGGATAGAATTCATATAGCAAGTATTGCCCAGGTTTCTCAGTCCTGTTACCCCTGGAGTCACCGTAGGCCTTCGTTTCATTGGAGAGTCACTTGTTTTATTCAATCTTACTTCATCTGAGGTATAGGTTTCTTTCAACTCTGCCGCAGATTTTGCTTTCTGTGATGTTTTTTGCAGGCAGGGCGCTGATTTTGAGGACATTCTAATCTGATTTTGTAAACGACTGCTCTTTCTTGGGGGCATCTTTTCCATCTCTGCTTTCAACTCACGCTTCCGTTCTTGTCTTCTCTTCCTAGCATTCTCCCTTCTTTCCTCTTCTTCCTCCAGTTGCCTTTCCTCTTCCAAAATCTTTTTTCCAGTAGGTGTCACCTCAAGCCAGGATCTGAATACTTTCCCCAGGAGTGCACGCCGTCGGTGCCAAAGAGCTGTGAACATACGATCTTCATTACGAAGCAAGGCTTGGGCACCACCATGTGAAAGGTAAGAATCATCACTTGTACCCATAGAACGCAAAGTCCTCCCACTTCGAGTAGTGCACTCATAGTTCTGACTCTTGATTGCACTTAATGTACTTCGCAACAGTTTTAAATCACCGGTTGCATTATCATTAAGAACATAATCATCGCAGAGATAACAGAAAACGTACAGCTCATTGACTTCCAATGCCACCGGGTGACTGCTCTCCTGAAAGTGCTTTAGTGCATGTTCTTCAATATATCTTCCACACGCCACATGTGAGCAGCTGAGGCACGCCCAGATAGATTCGGTAGTATTGCAGTCCACACAATGCCATTTCTGAGGATTGAGAATGGAGTGATCTTGGGCCAGTCGCAGACGTCCTATGTGCTTACACTTATCCATTGTTAAAACTGAAACTGCAGAGATACGCTGGCAAAACACATCATCCAAACTATTTCTTGTCCATGGCATTTCAATCTGCAACTAAAATATATATATATATAAATTGCAGTTCTTAAACACAACTGTATCACTTCTACATTGTCAGTATATCAAACTTAGACCTGAGGTTAAGATGATTGCCATCCAACTGAATCCCACCAAATACATAAAGACAGCCAGTTCTGTATAGCCACAATCAACATCATCAACAGCATTTCAACATTCATACTAAACGGTCTTCGTACCACTGCTTATACTGCCAGGAACTCTGGCTTGAGACTGAGCATACTAGCTACATTTTAGATTAGGCCTGCTTTTTCAAAGGAGTACTGATTTAGTTAAAGACACTGTTACAGAGTCTGGATACAAACACAGCTGAAAATGGCACAGTTGGTCCAGAGAACCTGTGGATGGCTCAGCCTGGAAGCGTTAGGAGGATGGGGCCTTTGAGCAACCTGGTCTAGCGGAAGGTGCTCCAACCCCCCACTGCAGAGGGCGGTTGCAACTAGATGATCTTTTAACATCCTTTCCAACCCAAACCATTCTATGATTCTAAAATGTTCCTATTAATTCTATCCCTAAGCATACAGGTGCATAAGTGCAAAGTTCAGTTAAATTTATTATGTTTACACAGTGCCAACAGTTCAGACAAATGATGCTTTATTACAACGCAAACCCTTAATTAAACCACACCTTTAATTAAATCACTGCACCTTTGTGCTCAGACAAGCCCATTATACCAGTGTGCTTTCTACAATGACATATCATCAGTAAGTACATTTTAACATGTCATCTTAACACCTCTGAAAGAGTGACCTGGAAAAGCAGAACTTGATTTCCTCATAAAGACAGAAATTCCATTAGATATCATACCTCAGTTGCTGCAAACTTTCTAAAAACCTGCATTTTGAAGAGATCTTTCTAATCCATGTCTCAAAAAAATAATCAAAAAATTTGGCTAGCGATGGCTTACATCCTTTAATAAGGTTATGTGGTAGCATTTATTTGTTCAAAGCTTCAGTATTTGCTTTCTCCTATAAGGTGCATTTACCTAAACAAAGAGGCAGGCTCTGACTAAAAAAAATTAAAGAGACAGTGATTCATTCTTTCTTTATGTTTTACCATCTTTCTACTACCTCTAGTTGAGAGATACTATCTCGAGAAAAATGATGTGTCAGGAAGTGATTATGTTTGATGTGGGGTGTTTGCACCCAGGATGTCACTGACTAGAAGGGCTAAATAGCACAGAGCAGCAGTATTGTTATGCGCAGGACTTGCCAGATGAAACAGTTAATTCATCTGGAGAGTAGCAAGGGTTTGTCAAATGTCCATGCTATGCCAAGAGACAAGTTACACCGTTACAAATGCATGCATACTGTAGACCTGGCCCAGGCTGTACAATATCAAGGTCCAGGATTCTAGGTTTTACAGAGAAGTAAATGATGCTACAAAAATACTGAGTGACTTAGACAACTCTGAATAGAGCCCAAAAAATTCTATTCCCGCTACTAACCTTAAATATGCTAATATTGCTCAATTTGTACTGTTCTGAAATACACAATAGGTTACTCAATTTAGAACAGATGTCAACGTTAGAATAAGCATTAGCTTGAGGAAACCTTACTATACAATGACAAAACACCACTAAGGGAGGAAAATGGGTAAAAAGTTGCAGCTGGATATGAAAGGAGTTTTAATTTTCATCTGGTACTTGGATAAATGCTGTAGTTAAAAGATTCAACCAAGAAAATAGGTTTGTTTGGTTAACTGGCCCACAGCTACTGCCATATTAACATGTTACAATACAGATATCAGCATAAGAGCTGTAATAACTCTAAGCACATAATCAGCATCCAGCATTGTATGTGTTGTGTAGGTCTTATTCTATGATACAGAAAAGGTTGTGTCAGCTGTAGTGAAACTAATAAAGTATACACAGTTTTACATGCCTGTATTAATCATTCTCATTCAACTTACTTAAGAGCTGTCTCTAGCCCATGCTCGCTGCACTGAAGAATTTCAAGCACCATGACCTCTGGGTACCCATTCAGCAACTCCCAGACTAAGTACCAGCCATAGCGTATTATGGGAGGTCGAGATCCCTTGGGTGTTATGGTCAAGAGATGACAAAAATAATGGCTTGCTGAACTTTTTCAGCTTGCTAGCATCCATAACATTCACTCCTCCTGATAGGCAGTATTTTTATAGTTTGCTTTTTATTCTGTCTTTATAAATGAGACCACTAGTGCTATCCCATGTCTTCTCTTAGTCTGACAACCCGTTTCCCCTAAAAAGAAAGCTCAAAGCTGAGCTTTTATAAAACTGATAAAATTCACATAAATTTCAAGAGGCGAGCTATGTATGTTAATTCCTCCTGGACTATTCAAGAACCTATGTAAAGTTTGCTGCAAGAATTAAGTTTGTTAGACAGGATTTTAAGAGACAAGACTCATCTTTCTGGGTTTGGGCTAACAGGTATAGATTCTCCTGCATAACATATTAGTAACGGTCCTTGCCAGCAGGCCAGAGAAGAACACTAAAACCTGCCTTCTCACAGGGCTGTCACACACAGCAATGGTCAGTCAGAGGGGTCTGTCAGGTTGACCCTTTCTGATTTTGTTAGTGCCACCGTGTAAACACTGTGCCTTATTTTTCCTTCCTTTTAATATTATATGGTCAGAAAATCTCGCTTTCTCTATTTTAAAGATGTTATCAAGAGTGAAACTACTGACACGCCTCAATGTAAGCAGATACCGGACTGAGGACAAAAGCAGACTGCTGATTTCAGGACGACCACTGTGTAAACCAGGGTTGCACAATCAAGCTCTTCATGCAAAAGCAACACGATTCTACGAAAGCGCAAGATCAGCGCCTTGAAGAGAAAACCCTAAAACCCCAGCTCCCCCACCAGCAACCAAGCCAGCATGACATTTTCCCACCTACATAGATGTGTGGAGAAAGGAGACAGGGTGGAAGGGGGAGGGGGAGGAAACATCTTGGCAGGGGAGAAGGCTTTCTTTGAAGAAAATGTGAGGAAATCAAAATGCAGAGTTTGGTCAAAAAGATATATATCTGAAAAGACTGAGAAAAAAGCTAAAAGTACAAAACTGAGACCAAGAAAACTTCAGCTGAATGTCAAGCAGCACACTGACAGCATGAATATTTTAAGAGGTGGAGCACCAAGACTACAGCAAGGCACAAAATTTAGAAACTTTACCTCTGAACTAAGACTTGGCAAGACAGTATAGCTTGGGGAAATAACAGGAGTGAAATGACAGACAACGGTGAAAGAAACATAAAAAATACTGCATACTCATTTTTATGTCTAGTAGAAAGTAGCAGCTGGAATAAAATAGTACAAGCAGATACTCCAAAAACGTTAAAATCCCATAAAGTTATTCAGCGCTAGTTTCTGCATTCTTCTCTTCCAAGGTTCAGTTCTGTGCACACACACAAAGAAACAGTGAATTAGTTGACCAGCACATCAGAGATCAAGCCCCTCTGTGTTCTCAGCACAGACCTGAGCTGAAGTAGTAAGCAAAATAACAAGTACTAACATACAGAATAGCACTACTTAAAGCATTAAGTTGTCTGGGAAAACAGATATACAAAAGTCTTTTCTTGTGCCAAAGTTTCACAAGCTAGAAATAAAGATATAAGGAATAGGATTTTTTTTCCCATTGAACCATATTTCAACCTTATCGATGTGCTTGTTTCCTTAGTTTCGCTAAAGAATGGCTGGCAAAATGTACATTTTGGGATAACTCATGAGCTGAAAAAGTACTCGATGTCAAAACCTAACAACTTAGAAGCCAAGAAAATAGATGGGTTTTCTTGCATTTGTGTTCCATGTAAACAAGAAATTAAGATTCATCGTCACAGCTGATAAATTTTAAAACTGTAACTCTAAACATAAACAAAAGGAAATCTTTTCCCCTTAAGTCACTACTTCCGTAATTAATTACTTGGCACGTAAGTGAAAAACCAGGCTATCTCAAGCGTTAGACTAGAAATGCAGTACACAGTTTTACTAATATACATACACACCCACGTGTGTGCTTTTGTGTCCCATTAACGTTCTGGCTTTTACATCAGTTGACAGTTTACCAACTGATTTTCACCAGGTCCAGAGTACCCATTTAATGGCTAAAAAAATAGATATCGTGGCACTTGAACACCTAAACGTTTAAGACAACAAGTATGGTAACCAGAAGGCAGATGTACTGCTTTACTGCAGTATTTTCCTTTTGATTTTTTCCTAAAGAAAACAACCCAACAAAACACTGATGTGGAAACTCCCAAGTCCTGCAGGCACAACAGCGAGACTTAAAAATCAAAGCAGCGCTTCAAAAGGAAAGTTTGTAAATTATTTCCGATTTTTAACAAAGCAGCCTCCCAGCCTCCTTTCTCTGGAGCCGTACTGAGCCTTATTTAACTTTTTTCCTCTTTTTTTTTTTTATGTCGACTAAGGAACATTTATGCAGGATGCTGCCTAGGTGTAGCACTTAACAGCAGACACCGGTACGGCACTACACTCAATGTCTCTTACAGCGAACAACCGCGCATTTCCTGCAGTGGAGAATTCAAGGTAAACAAACAGTTCAGACTGAAGCACTTTCACAAGGGCATGAAAAACACAGCATTTCTTGTTAGCCGGGATTCACACTGCACGGTTCTTCCCATTTAGAAAAGCAGGCACCTCTGACCACTCTGACGGCTCCTCGGACAACGCCTGGCTCCTGTGCCGAGAGCCCTGACAAGCAAAGTCGCTCCAGCCAAGTTGGCCCGCGGCTGGATGCAGGACTACAGGCGCGCCCACAACGGCTTCGGTAGGACGGTCCGGCGTTCCCCACCACCCCGCGACATGGCGCGGCTCTTCGCCTCGACAAGGGGCACTCCGGCCACCCGAGCGGCTCACCGCCACCCTCGCCTTCTCCCACTCCTCCGCGCGATGTCCCTCATCGCGACGCCCCTCCGAGCGCTCCGGGACGGGTGAGGGGCCCGAGCACCGCGCAGGCGATCCCCGTCCGCCACACCGCGAGCGCGACGGGACGCCTCCTCAACCGGCGGTGCCTCACCGGAGCCGCTGGGAGGGGTACGGCTCCCTCGCTCCCGCCCCGGCTCGCCCCCGCGGCAGCAAGCGCCCACTCCTGCGGTGCCCCTCCGCGGTCTCGGCGCTGCCGCCGCCGGGCACCTGCCCCGCGGGGCTCCCGCCGGCGGCTCCGGCCGCTGGAGCGCCCGCAGAGCCCTCATCCCGCTCCCGCCGGCCGCCCCCGCACGCACCCGTCACCCGCCGCTGCCGCCATCTTGGGCGCCCCGAGCCGCAGCCTCCTCGGAGCGGCCCCTCGGCGACGTCAGCGCCGCGCGGCGGCCGCCACCCCTCTGCGCACCCCCCCCCCCGCGCCGCGTCCCGGCCCGGCCCGGCCCGGCCGGGGGAGCCCCGCGCCCGCCTGCCCTCGGGCACCGCGGCCGGGACCCCCCCAGCCTCGGGCACCCCCCGCGGTAGCCCCGGGCCGTGCCGCCGCCCCGCACCCACCTGCCGCGCGCGGGGCGGGCAGCGCCGATGGCCATGTGCCGGCGGCGGGTCTGTCACCGGATTTGTAGCGGCAACCGAAGTCCTTCCCACGTCTCCTCCCACCTCCCCCGCCCGCCGCCGGGCAGAGCGGGCCGGTCCTGCGGGGCCGGGCGCAGGAAGGCGGGCGGGGAGCGCAGGGGCGGCTGCCCCGGCTGTCGGGGCTTAGGCCGGCCGGCGCTGGGAGCCCGTGTCCGAGGCACCGCGGTGCTGGCGCTGCCCGCGGCCTGTGCCCGTAGGACACCTGTTTTCTCTGAGGCGCGTCCGTACCCAGCAGGAAAGAGGAGCGGTCTCCGGAGCCCCCTCGGCGGGTTTTCTTACTTTCCTTCCTACATTTCACTCGTGCTTTGCCCTTGGTGGCATCGCCCTTGTTTGGCCGGGGAATGACCTCTGTTTGCATTTCGCCACGCAGGCTAAGCGCAGCTGGCACCTCTGGTCCCGACCTCGCCGCAGCTCGGGGTCTGCCTGCCAAGGCGCACGGTCGAACACGCTGCAGTGTGTTCACTCAGTGGTGAAACTCCTCCGCATCTCTGTGTGCGCGTTGTTTGTGGAGACTTCTGCAAGGCAGCTCGCGCGAAAATAAAAGTTCTTATCAGGCCCTGTCACCCACGTATCGAGTGCTTTTTCAGTCTCGGGTTTCATTACAGAAACTTAAACAGGCAAAAACTTGCAAACTCACATCCTGCAGATGTCCTGCTTTGTGAATTTGAAGCATCTTTACACTGGCCCTTTTAAAACTCAACTTTCTGCAATGCAGACAGCTCTTTTTAGCTGCTTTCCAGTTCTGCTTATCCTGAATTGAGTTAGCTTAGGCTTGCACACACCCAGAAAGACTGTGTACAGTGCTGCTAGCGATTGCGGAAGGTGGTCATAAGGGGGTGTGTGCTGCTTCTTAGCCACGATAAACAAGCGGTGGTTTGATGCACAGTGTGAGCACTTAGAATCGTAGAATGGTTTGGGTTGAAAAAGACCTTAAAGCTCACCCAGTTCCAACCCCCTGCCTTGGGCAGGGACACCTTCCACCAGACCAAGTTGCTCAAAGCCCCATCCAACCTGGCCTTGAGCACTGCCAGGGATGGGGCAGCCACAGCTTCTCTGGGCAACCTGCGCCAGTGTTTCAGCAGCCTCACAGTAAACAACGTCTTCCTTAATTCAGTTCAGATCTCACTCTCATTTTGGATCCATTATGTGTCAGGATGTTTTGATGACGGCATCAAAATCTCGCACATCTGTTTCTATGTTTCTAATTGTGTCATCACAGAAAATGTGTTTCAGTTTAAAACTTGAAATCTATAGGCCCTGGTTGTCCCAGTTCTGCAGTAGTGCTTTCCCAGTTCTTGCTGTTTCTAATGAGGCTGCTGAGATGGGGTTAGCAGGATGTGGCCAAGACACAATTCACTTTTTCTGCAGGGTCACTCTATCATGGTGCTTTCAGAAGCTCGTGAGAGCATATGAATAAAGTAAACTCACCCGGCTTCTCTCATAATTCCAGTGTGTTTCTAACTTGTAACTAGAAAGAGAGGAATACTGTTGCCTAATCAAAATATTTATAAATACTGTTCATGCATAGTGATTCCATGCATTTGCACATCCTTCTTAGGGGTTTTTAAGACAACTTTTGCAATTTTCAAATAACTATATTATTTTTTTTCGAAGTTACTGCCTCCGTCATTAACAGTAGCCATTTCTTCTTTACTCGTAGTTGGCAAGCTAACCCTCCCATAGTGATACGTTGCAGGAATCCACTGACAATATTCTCACGCTCAGTATCCAAATCCAGTTCTGTTTGTGTGTCTGTTGGTTAAGTGGATGTTGGATCTGCTGTCAAGACCAGCCTGACTCTTCATCCCTGCTGTAGCCTCTTCAGTGGCATTTGCAGGCTGCTTTCACCTGAGTCCCTAGAGGAGAAGAGCCCAAGGTCCTGATGCCTCCACACACACTCGAGGTCTTGTCCGCGTAGTCCAGAATGGGTGAAGTCTAGGTGAGGCTCACGGTATTACCATTCAGGGCACCGAGATCCCAAATTCTGGCTTTCCTAAGCAACCAGGGGAGCCTTTGATCCTGGGCTGGTAACATGAAGGCTAGGGCCAGCAATGTAAATGGATTAAAATGGTGGCTTCCAGCCATGCATATGCTTAACCTCCCTCCACAGCCTATCACTCACTCAGACACAGCCTGAGGCTTTTTCACCCTTCCCCTTTCTGCCCTAAATGGCCACTTTAAGCAACCATTCCAAAAGTGATGGTGATCCTCAAACATTCTGATCTATTCATGCTATTTTTATATCTTGGGAGCCTGTCTCTGTAAGGCACAGTGCTACCCTTTTCTCTTTCACCAAATAGCACCTAGCTTTCAAAACTCTGTGATAACAGAGATTTGCCATCTATCTGCTATCTCTGCAGTGTCTGACTTAGCACAGGATCAATAACATTCCTTTTTTTTTTCTTTCTTTCTCTTTTTTTTTTTTTTTTTTTTTTTGAGGGGTGGGAAAGAGGGGGATGGTGTTCCCTGCGTTAAAGAACAACATTTCAGCAGATTTTCACTAAACAGACTTCATACCCTTATTGGGCTAGGGCAGCCTTCAATCTCTGTTCCTGCCACGTTGGATAATCCATTGCAAAGAATTGATTTGGAACTGGGATTTGGTTCCGGCCTAAAAGGTAAATCACTGAATATGTGATATTATATATTACATATCTGCTGCTTTGACCACATCTATCCTGCTTCATGTGTGCTCTTAGTGTCATCCTGATTAAACTTTTTACCCTTCCCTTAACCTTTCTCACAGTCATGTACTTATTCTCCTAAATAATTGCCACATTAAAAACATTGAAGGCTGGTTAGTGAATTCCTGAGCCTTAGGGACACATATAAGATCCAGCTCCTTTCTACCATCCAGCCAATACAGCTAGAATGTTTGTGATTTATTCAGACAGCCAGAAATTGATTTCCCAAATGCAATTTAATTTTAAATTCATTGGGCATTTATGAAGATGGATGCCAGATGCAGAATATGTTGTCAAGAAGCAAGCAAATGTAATAAATCCCTGTAAGCAATGTAACCTCATATCTTCCTGTTACGTGTAAGAACATTCTTTGAAGGGGAAAACACCACTTCTGACCCAATGTTAAAACCTTTCCAAGATGGCAAGTAGTTTTAATGTATTTTTTTAAATGGCCCCCAGCATTATACACACTGTGTGCACTTACTGCATTAATAAAAGTGAACAAATATTTACTTAGTCCATTTGATGGATAGAAGCATCATAAGCTGTTACTTTTAATGAGGCATCTAAACTTTTACAAATACCTGAAATTGTAAATTTCTGTCAAATATCGACATAATTATGAAAGAGTAATAGGTTTTGATACTAAAGAACAACAAAGGGATAGGTTAACCAAACCTTGTGAGTCTATCTGAAAAGAGACTTGGTGTGCTGCAGTGTGTTGATGAAGACCGAGCTCACAGGCATCTTTGTCTCTGCTAGCTTTGGGTCTGGTTTTGTGGTTTGAGTGTTCAGAACTGGTGAAAACAAAGAGACAAAGAGAATGCTGTACATAAGCTAAAGAAATTAAAAGTGAGCTTTAAACAATTATGGACCCATGCTTTGCTCTTGCAGATGTTACTTTTTAGCAGCACCCCGGTTAGTAGTGCCCCTGCATGCCCATGACCCTTGCAGAATATGATGTCACACTGGCAGCCACACTGCTCGAATGTGAGGTCGTGTGTGTCACCAGCCCGGTCTCAAGCTGCCTGCATCCACACTGCTTGCACCAGGAACTTCTCTGAGTTAAAGCTGCTCCTACATGAAATTTCTCCTTCCAGAGAGGCGGCTGGCTTCCCTGAAGTGCAGGGCAGTGTCAGTGATCAGGCGATTTGGTTTTTTGCTTTTATGACAGTACAGACATGTCCCATAAGCAGATGGGGCTGACAGTATGGAGTTAATTGTACATCTGAGGCACAGAAAATAGCTGGAATACAGGGAGCTATAATAAATCACAAAGTTGAGTATATTGATATGAGCAGCTTGATGGTTTCCGGTTCAGCCTTAGATGATAAATAGAAACCTTTTTTCTTCTAAAACAGTGGGAGTGTTTTAAAACCACACATAAGGAGGGGATTCTTGGAAGGCTCATCTGAAAGCTGGATGCACGTACACACCAGTATTTGCATGTTTTGTGAATGTTTACCTTCATGAAACATCTGCACTGGGCATTTTTTGTGTTGCCATGGTTTTTTTATACAAACAAAATACTTTATAAACAGATTCAGGGCTCAAAAGATAAATTCTGTGTGTCTGTGTGACCCTGAAAATAACACCATATTTTCTTCCAGCACCCGTGAAACTTTTGGGCTGCGGTTTATTTCAAGATGAAGATGTGCAAGTTGGTGTCTACATACAAGCTAGGTGTTTTTATTTCCCAGCAGAGTTGGGGGCGGGGGCTTGCACCAGCTATATCTGAGGTACTTATAGTGTGTGAGACACTCAGACAGGGCTGGATAACTTGGCATACAACTTACAGGACTGTAGTGCCTTCCTGGAGCAGCAGCTGTAGACAAGATGGGGTAGCCTATGCCCTCCCAAATGGTGCTGGGTGTCAAAACAGCAGATCTGTTTGCATCTTAGATCTCCTTAGGTTGACCCTAAGCAGATAGCTGGTGGCTGATTAAATGAATCAGTCTCTGACTCCACTCCTTTGAATACACTGACCAAGAGCTCGATCAATTCTGTCAACAACTAATACCACTTGAGAAGCTGTGTGATGTCCTACCTGGTCTCAGGCTACCCTTCTGGAAAGGTATCCGCTCCCATATGTCCTGTGCTGATAGCTGCTGGCAGATCGCTGCTGGTGGTCTGCCTAGTGCATTGGATCCCACCCCTACTCACTTCAGTGAACTTTGACTGGGTCCAAACGCAGAAGATACATTTTGCAAACCTGTATTTTTCACAAATGGGATGAAGTCTGGGAGGACTCCTGAGTCTTCAAATGATCTGCAGGTTTAAAAACAAGGCCAAAAAACAAGTAAAGTGTACACAGGACATTGTGAATCACAAGGTATGTTTTTCAAGAATTTCCCTACTTGTGTGCATAAGAAAAAAGAAACCAGAAACCACTCATTTTAATGCTGATTTGAGCGAAAATATCACTGTCTAGGTTAATATCATGCTTATTCCACTACTCTTCCTCCTGTTCCTCTTCCCTTCAGTTCTTCACATTGGCTTTGCCAGGCAAATGCAGATAAACCCATCCCCAAGGCTGAAATGGTTTAACAGTAAGAAAGTTATTTGGGTCCAGGGCTTTAAAGGCCTATTGACAATGTTAAATACACCAGAATGCTTAATAACGCTTTGGGAGGTTTTGCTTATTATTTCTCATTTCTAAATAGCTTGAAATAGAAGTGAAATTTTAACACAGTTGTTTAGGCAGGTGCTATTGATTTTAACTGAAAGTTCTGAGGCTCCAGGGTTCCTTTTCATTATTAGGCATTTGGCTGACGGTCCTTGTGCTGCTGGGGAGCTTCTGAGTCCCACTTCTAAAAGAAATACTGATACTATAACTGCTCAGACAGGTCCTCTACCTGCTAGTCTTTCACAGAAACCAACTAAACCTGCATTGCTAATGTCAAGAGGCAGAATTTAATGCAACAAAAAATGTATCAATCAAATCTTGCTACTGCTCCTATAAGGACAAATTAACAGTGAAAAACGTTTTTCATTTTCAAACTAAGAAGTCATCCCCTGTACTCTGAATCCAAATTACCGTGGTGAAAACAGACTTGCCAGTATTTTGTTCATCTGCTTAATGGGACCTGCTCTACTACTACAGGCAAGGAAGGAGCATGATGGCATCTGATTTTGTTACATTTACACTAGATCCAGCTTTGCGTCTAGACACCAGAAGGCAATATCTTAATGATGTTGGGGTTGACAAACGGAGGAATGTTGCTCTGATAAACTCCTTAATTCAAGGACAGTTTGGCACTCCTATCAACCAGAAGGAAAGGTAAGTGCACTCCTCTGCAGGCACTTTCATATTCTAGATCCAGTTGCCAGATGAGAGAGTGCTCAGAATCTCTTGCATTTTCTCTTTTCCTAAAGCCTGCATTCATTTTCTCTTTCCCTAAGCCCTGTACTCCTCTGCCTTTGCTCTGCATGAGCCTGGAAAGCCATGGTCCCACGTCCTCCCCAGAATACAAAGCACCCGCAGTGCATGACCCCACTCCTTGGCCAAAAGCTGAGTCTTTTTCTTCTGCTCTGAGAGCTTGTTCTGCATGACAGTGCTTGTGTCTTTAACAAGTCTTTTGTGTGGCAAGTTCTGCCCCCAGGTTTGGTATGGGTCTCCCATCTAAGTCAATGGATGTGGTAAGTACGTCTGCACAGCTCTACTGTAATTGCAAAGAAAGGGGAAGTGCTCAGATGTGATAAATATGTCATTCTTCACTTTGAATGCTGGCTATCACAACTACTGTAGCTCACTGGCTCCTCAGAGGGAAGGATGAGGGCACAGCTTGCTTTGCTCTCAGCCCTTCTCCTATGCTCATCCTCCCAAGCCTCCGCGGGAGCATCCGTAGCTGCTCACCCAGGGTGTGACTGCCACATACATCTTTATTCCTCCTTCCTTATCACAAGGGACTAGATCAAAACAGATCCACTTACATCTTTATTCCTCCTTCCTTATCACAAGGGACTAGATCAAAACAGATCCACTGATGGGTTTGGAGTTAAAGGATTTCAGGTCATAGAGTCTCCTTCAGCCAAACTGAAGATCAGCTGCCTCTTATTTCAGCTGCAAGTGCACGTGTCCGTGGACTTCAGCAGGAGCTGTGTCTGTGAATAGACCCGAACCTGCAAATATTTAAGCTGACAACAGCAACTGCCTTTGAGGAGGCAGAAGGAAGACGTGCTTATCCCATTTGGTTTGCTGCTACGTACTTTTTTGTTAGCTTTGTAGCCATACATTTGATGGCGTGTTATTCCCCTTGAGTTTATTTGGTGCCTGACTTCATTGCTCTGAGTTCAGGCTGTACCCTTTAATAGGTGCTTTACGCTTTAATAACCTTATTAAATAAGCTTTTTGTTACTGAATATCTCAGACTTTGCTAGGCACCTCAACTGAGAATCAGCTCATTGAATTGCCTCTGCAACTGGAAAAGATAAAACCTACCAAAAAATTATTTGGATTTTGGGGAACCATTTCTGCCATTGCACCCCATGGTACAATGCCAGTATTTCTGCCTTCAGATGTAAATGACTGTCCAAATGCTGCTTTTCAATTAAACTGTAGTACAATTCGTTGAAGTTTAGCCAAAGAAAGCCTGTGAATGGAAACACTTAAACGATACATTAGGATTTAGTTACAGACTTTGCATTTGTTTTCTCATCCAAATGTAAAACAATTGTGTAGCTGCCCATAGGAGAGAAGATTGTACTTCGGTTTTGTTGGAGCTTCAGTGTTAACGATCAGTGCTCAAGCGTTTTAGATTTCAATCTTAAATTAGCAATTTAAAGACAACAAAGAATGATTTTCATGCTTGTCAGTTCTGATTAATGTAACATTAACCCCTAGAGAACAGTATATTGCTCCAGTACTTCATTTCAAGTCGCAAAAGACGAGCCCTGGGAAACAATGAGGGGCTGTTTGGGGGGAAAGGGGGGAGTTCGCACTTTTTTTATTGGACCTCTTTTTTTAGTATTTATTTATTTGTTTATTAAACTTGAGTTGTAAAGGTACCACCATCTACCGCTCCTCTCTCTCTTCCTTAGTGCGGGTCCTGTGGTTGTTATTTCCCAAGGAATGTGACAATGAGCGATATCCTAAATGACACCTTTACCAAGTTAATGCTATCTCCTTGCTTCCTACAAATCCTGGCGCTGATTTTGCCGCTCCCGTGTTGATCCCGAGGAGCCCCAGCTTGCTACCTGCTGATCTGAGCTTTCAAGGGCAAAAACTGCTGGGAGCATGCACAGGAAATCTATATGCTTCTCCCCTGCTGAGTAAATTACAGAGAGGAAGCAAAACCAGAATGTGAAAGTGGCACATAAAATAAGGGCAGTTTTGCTGTAAAAGTGGTTGCTTTTTGATAACTGCCTGTAAAAAACAGGATTTGCTGTATTTTCCCTGACACTAAAGCAGCAATTTAAATGGCTGCTGCTCTTATCCTCAATTCGGAGATGGTAGAGATAAGGAGAGGCCAGGCAATAGTGCATTTGTCATTTGGGGTGGATTAGGGTGTGAACGGGGGCTCTCTTGTTCCCCTGGCCCCTTCCCAGAGTGGGGTCAGGCAGAAATTCTGTCCATGTGAGACAGCAAGAGCTCTGCATTGACATAGGTACTGTTCCCAGGAATGAGCTTTTGGAAACCTGGTGCTACGTGCGCAGTGTGCTCAGTTCACTCTGCAGAAAATACTCCTCATGGATGCTTAAATGAGGGCTTCAAGTCAAGAAAAAGAAGCTGCATTAGAAGAAGAAGAAAAAATAAAAAGCTCCAGAAAGTTTCACCTTTCCAAAGTGCAGCAATTAGACAGATTTGTATACAAACTTTGCAAGACTTCCAAATAATTCAGATCTATCTGGTGGCTGCAATCTCTCACCCAGCAATCCCTCTATCTGAGAAGCAAAGACCCTAAGAACTCAGCAAGGGCATGGAAAAAAAAGAGAGTTTCTTCCATCCCAGCTGTTTATATCTACTTGTATGTTTCCAGGGTTCTAGGCCACATTTTGTTTTGCTTCCCTTCTGTTACTGCCTAAACACTGGGAGTAGAGAGCCAACAGCTGCCTCACATGAGCCCGTCACACAGCAGTGAAGTCAAATAAATGCCTACTGAACAATATGCACTTCTTGTGCTTGCTGTATTTCCCTTGACTCCAGTGGGAGCTTGAGGATCTGCAAGAATTACAGGCCTGGTCCTGAAGGATGATTAATGCTTCATATGTCTATTTTCCATGGTATTTGTATGTTTGAGAACATTTGCACATTTGGATGGAAGATGGGTGCATGCCCACGTACATGTAAGGGCATATATATGGAAGCAACATGGTATGTAATTCATGCAACAAGTAATCATGACTTTTCTTTTGTACCAGAATATGTCTACCAGACCATGGCATGACCCGGCGTCTAAGTTTCTGCACAAGCTGCTGGAGATCCCAGGGTGGAGGTGCCAAAAGTGAGGGCTGCAGGTGTCCGTCTGCCCATGCTTCTCATCCACACTCCTCCAAAGTCACTCGTAAGGCCCACAGGGAGATGCATGCTTAGGTGTCCTTGCCTTTCAGATCTCCCTTACCACTTCAAGATGTTAGCGTATCAGTGTTATGTCCAGATAGTGGCTCATAGATAGACGCATAGGGTAGGTGGGGAGCTGCAGCATAGCCCTGCAAGGGCATGAGGGGCAGCTCCATGGCAGATCATGAGGAAGCAGCCATGTAGGTTCATCTCCCACAAGATGTGACAGACTTGACAGCAGCATCCTGCTCCTTTAGGCATGGCATAAATGTGTAGCAAGAGGAAGTTCCTACAGTGAAGAGACAGCATTTTAAGTTGATGATATGGACACAGGGGATGGGAGAGGAAGCTTATGGTATTAATTTGTTCTAGTTTTCATGCTTCTTGGGCTGCTTCACCTGCATGGGGCTAAGTACCAGTGATTTCTTCTGGGTGACAGCTGGCTTCCCAAAACTTGAAGTGCTTTTCAGAAAGCCCTCATGTAAAGAAAAAAAAAGAAAAAGAAGAATCACGAACATCTGGAAACATACTAGAAAGCTAATGATGTTTTCTACAGAGGGTGGAAGTTCCTTCCCCAGATGACAAGGAGGGGATGGAGTGGAGGCTGGACTCTCCCCTGGAAGGAGCTCACGAGTGGGGCTCTGCTCACCCAAGCCTTGGCTGTGAACCAGAGGGGAGAAGAGGAAGGATGGACAGATCCAGCAGCAGGGACTCTCCCTCAAGGCACCAGGGGCAGCCCCTTGAGAAGGGAAATGTAGTCCTTGCTCCCACTGTTTTATACATGTGTGAAGCACATCCCTTCCTGTTTGTAACAGCTTTCTTTTTTAAATACATGCCTATTGTGATTTTAATAATGTTGACGCTAGAATACTTCACATTTTTGTTTCACTTTTTGTCAACTTTTTCGAGGCTTCTCTTTCCTCCACTGTTTGTTGCTCACAGGGCAAAACGGAAAAAGAAAGCATCGACTTTTGAGCCTAATCTAGGGTTTTGACAGCATCTAGTTATCCTGTGCTGACATTTAGCACAGCTTACTGTGCCGTCACTCAGTGCTGTTGTGGCGAGGTTTCGTAAAAGCTGCAATTACAAAACAGATGAGACACTCTGGTTTACGTAGGGGAGGTGGTGGTGTAATTTTTGTGGTTCTACTGACAAGACAGTCAGGAACCAGGGTTTGTTGCAGACCCTGTTGTGCTCTTTGTAGGCAGTGAGAGGTTCAAGATGTCATTTTAAGAAACACCAGTTGCAAACAAACACACTTGTGAACATATTTCACCTAATATGGGTAAATCTGCCTCCTTAGTATTACTAGAACTTACGACATTGTGGGCTTAATGAGGTTCGCTGCTTGTTGTCTTTAGCTGTTTGGGGTTTTCGGTGCTCCACCACGGGTCAGTCTTTTATGCAATGCAGGTGGGAAAATACTGACATAAAATGGGAGGACAAGATTGTGAAACAACTGGTGGTGGCAAAGGGCATCTGGCAGGCATGACTTTTAAAACCACTTTGATTTTTATTTGACTAGATTTTAAAGCAATGAGATCTTTCTGACTTCTCTGCCTTTTCACCAAAATTAATCTTTTTTTGGTAGGCCTCTCCTTGAAGCATACAATGGCCCAGGCATACAACACTGAACTAGGTCCACCTATACACCTCATGAACCCCATTTCAAACTTTTTTCTGCTTTAGGCTTAAATGTATATTCTCTAGGGGGGGTTGCTTATACAGCATATGTATCTGGTTTTGTCATCTGGAAGATCATAGGATCGTGGAACCACAGGTTACTTCATGTTGGAAGTGACATGATGAGGTCTCTGGAGCAGCTGTGAGATCAGACCAAATTGCTCAGGATTTCATCCAGCTGCGACTCGATAATCTCCAGAGATGGAGGCTGGACAGCCTCTCTAGGCAGCCCATCCCCCTGTTTGAGTGGCCTCATGGAGACAGAATATGTCCATACATCCTCGTGCTCATTGCTGCTTGTCCTCCCAGCAGGCTGCGAGCAGCCTGGCTCCCTTTCCATAGTGCTCTCATTGGGGATTGCTGTTAGGTTCCCCAAAGCTATCTCAGCTCTGGGCTGAGCCAGCCCTGTCCCTCAGCCTGTCCTCATGGGCAGATACATGAGACCTGTGCTTCCCACCAGCCTCATCCCATGCTTCCTGTTGCCAGGAAGGGCCTTGCCTGGCTGCTGCACCCAGCTGTGGGCACTGCCATTTAAGAAGCATGGTGGGCAAGGTGCAGAGGGCAACAGAAAGATGCAAACACCTCTGCTGGGAAAGGCTGAAGGAACTGGATTTTCTTAATCTGGAAATGAATGGAGTACATGTAGAGCAGGAGTGAGGGGAAATGGTAACACAGGTCTTCTGATGGGTAGAGGTTTATTACGTTGCAGGTAATGGTCACTTGTCCTTGATAGCCTTTGAGAGTAAGAAAAGAGATGCGCAATTGTCAGCACAGATGATGTAGGTTATATGCAGGGAAAAACATTCAAGTGAAGTAAAAGAACAACACAGTGCTACTCTCACAACTGCAGGGCCTTAGTCTTTATGAAAAGGGTATATTTTGAGATATTTAAAAAACCCCTTTTTCTAGATGTTAAATTAGGAAATAGAGGGGAAACCCTTACACTATGAGGTTGTGCTCCTGTATAACGGATTCTTTCCATACCATTGCAATCTGCCCAGGGCCCATCAACATGCACTGGAGGTCTCTACAGAAGTCAGTTTTAATCTGAGTTACTGGCAGAGCAGATTTGCCATGCTGTGTTGGATGGCTTGTGCTTGTTCTTCAGCCTCACAGGGTGCACGTTGCTAACACAGAACAGTTATCTTGCCATTGTGTCCATCAGCGACTGGGGCCTTATGGTCATGGATGCTGAAACCATGGGATGAAAAGATTGCTCCTCCACTGAGACACTTAAGCTAAATGAAAAGCAGGGAAAAAGACATCAGTACAGGCAGGGAAGTAGGGAGAAAGATGAAGAAAATAGCATTGCTCTTGCAACTCAACTAGGCTCATAATTCCTTGGGTATGTCAGCAGCAACATCTCGCAAGCAGCAGTAGAAAGGAAATTGTTGGTAGTGTTTACCACAATGCCACAGGCATTTCCTGCTCTAATTATAGATATTGTGGTATCTTGGGCATGACATGAGGGGCATCACATGGCTTGCCGGACCACTGCTGTGCAGTGAATTTCAGTGTACAGGCCTTAAATGGTGCGGTCACTGGCGATAAGCACTGGGGCTTTCCAGTGGGGACTGCTGTAGGTAGTTTGTGGTCGGAAGGATGGCCACTACAGCCAAATGCTTTCAAATTGTCATTTAAAGTGAGAGGTAAAACCAGCAGGAGTCTGTGGGCATTTGCAAAGACATCCAGGCTGCTGTATGGGAAACAAACCAGTCACTGTGGCTGCAGAAAGTGCCAATTTTCTGCTAGTTAACAGGACTATTTTTAAACCTAAAATTACTTGTGATTATTCCTTTATTTTTTTTTTTAATGCAGTTTTATTAAATACTGCCCAACGTTCTGTATGAAAGCCTCACTTTTGCTTTTTTTTTCTTTGGATATAAACTGACCCCTATGGGTCCAGAGCTACTGCTGCTGCTCCTGGTGCATGCTCCAGGGTCAGATCCGTGCAGGCTCTCTCTGGGACAACTCAAGCAGAGATTTTACCCTCACCTCATGGAGGAAAGATGTTATCTTTCTGGTGTGCTTTCCTCTGGGCCTCTCAAAACATCTAATGACTCACATGTCTTGGCTATTAGCATGGATGAGAAAGTTGAACATACCCAAACATTGCTGAGTGAGACTGGGCAAAGACAGGCTTTGACCTCACCAATCCAGGAACCTGGAGCAAAGGCAGCTCCTTATCCTCACTGTGAGTGGCAATTGCACTGCGCTGAATTTGCCTGCCTTGAGTATAAGAGTTTTGCATGGGGTGTTCCTGCTTGCCCCTTATCTGCTTTATGCTCGTGAGAGAACGGATATGAAGGAATTATGGAGACAAAGGAATTATGTCACGTATTTTGTATTTTTGACGACTTAAAGCCCCTTTTTAACTTTCTTTACCCAGGACCCCTTGGGCACAGATTCACGTCCCTCTTTGAAAAAGCAGGCAGGTGTGGAATGCTACCTACCCTCCAGGGAGGGCTGCCAGAGACTCCAAGCCATTCTGTCGAGGGTGAGGGAGGAGAGGCACCATGCTGCATTACTGCAACCACACGTGGGGGAAACAGCTGGGAAAAGCCAAAACACAGAGCCTGTGCACTCTGCCTGCAGCATCCCCAGGGCAGTAGTGAACCTTTCTAAAGGGAAGAGACGCCTGGCTTGGGGACAGAGGCAAAACGGTGGGTCCTGTGTGCAAACCGTCAGGGTTTGCTGGATGTCAGGGCTCCTGAGGACAAGAGCCAGGAAACAAACTTTGCTCCCAGCAGCTCCAGAGGAAACAGCTGGAAGGGGAACCACAGGGGACCCTGCAGAACACCAGCACAGAAAAACACTTTAATGTCTCATATCCAAACCTACTCTTGTCTTGGGGGTAAACAGTGGGGGCTGGAGTCTGAGCTTCATGTGCTGACACTGGCAGCAAGGAAAGTAGAGGCTCAAATGTTATATTCCCTGCACAAATGGAATGGAGCCTATAAAAGTCTTCATACTCATGCAATCCATCATCCAAGATGAAAAAGGCAGTAAAAGTAATGATGATCATCTCCACTTTATGCACACGAAAGCAGATGGCTGAGGGAGAGAAATGACTTCTAAGGCCCCCCACTCCCACCCCCCCCAAGGAGCGCAGCCCCATTTCCTAAGCCAAGGAGTCAGCAGGTAAGTGGGTGTCTGCTTGGGGGGAGCATTTTCACAGCAGGGGCACCTTCTCATTGGGAAGGAAACAGACCTTTATTTTGCTTCGTCATTGGTTTCATGTTTTGAATTTTGATCTTTTGGCAACTCAGTGCTGTCTTGTTTATATTCTCCTAATTTCAGAGGAAGGTGTTTTGCTGACATTCACGCAATATAACCATTTCTCACAAAAAATCCTTAGAAAAGTTTTAAAGTTGCTGTTTGGGGGGTATAAATGGGCTCCCTCCTCACTCCATGCAGGAGTAATGCATAAACCAGGTGTGTTTCCTGGTTTCGAAATCGAAAGCCTACCATATTGCTTTTCCAGGCTGAGTATCTAATAGAAGAGGTCACGTTGAGACTGTTCATAACACAGGCAAGGTAATGCACACTGAGAGCTGAGAGCCAAATGGGACTGAAAAAAATGTCGATGAGTTAAGTATGTGTTCACCTTCTCCGCCTACCTTGCTATCTATAAATCATCTCTAGGAGGAAATAACTCCTTCCAGAGGGCTGTACTGTCACGTAGGTGATGCATGTCCCTTCACCAGCCTCTAAACTGTTGCAGTCAGGAGAGTGCTGTACCTCAGACAAGCTGGTGCTGGTTGGGAGGATGTAAACGTATCTGTGAATTAAATAATCTCTGGCTCTGCATGGCTGGAAATGAAAGAGTTGTTTTCCAGGTCACTGCTAGTACAAGTAAAGCTGCCACTATAGTTTCCTTTCTCTGCCTGGGCATTTGAGCAATTCACAAGTGTCTGTACACTGCAGGTAACGTCCTTGGCTCTTTTCCTGGTCACACAGCTACAAAAGACAAAGGGCACTGTCCTGGAAGAAGCCAGTGGCGGCTTGTGCCGACTCCACTTTGGGCAGAGGCCTACTTTTTGCTTCCTTCCTGAGGCAGACCTTACAACCCGAACGTCACTCGCGCCACCAGTCGTGCCTACAACTACTTTGTGCTGCTTTCGCGGCAGTTACACACGCGTGAACGCATCTGCCGTGGTGCGTACCTGGGATAAACAGCTGGCCGTGCCAAACCCTCCTGCTGCCCTCTAGTGGCGACGTCGGTACAGCTCAGGCATGCTGCAAGGCCCCGTCTCGGATGAAGACGCTGGAGAGTAGAGAGCAACAGCCCTGGGAGCTGAAGGACATGAGGTGTCAGTGCCACCACCGCAAGGCTCTAAGCGTCCAGGCAGCCACCACAGTGCAGATCGAGAAGCCTAAGGCAACAGTGGGCGCCCACTCTTGAGTCCTTTCTCTACAGTTTGTGTAGACCCTATGTCTCAGGTAAGTGACTGCTGTGTTTTAAAAGCATCTGCACACTGAATGGACATCGTGAATCCACAGATTAGACCAATTCCTCCCCACCCACACTCTAAAATGGTGAGAAACTCCTTTGCATGTGACTTTCTTCACTCACAGCCCCACACTGGCCACTGTGTGAAGGGTGAGTTCCCTGGGCAGGAATAGACAGGACTGAAGTGGGCAGAGCAGCTTTAAAGGGATGTGGCTGCACATTGCCCTGCCTGCTTGCTCATTTCCACCCGCTTTTACGGTTGCTGACCTGTGCAGATGTCTCCCACATCCACACGCTTGCCCTCAGCCAGCTGAGGTGGCTTCTCTGATGTATACAAAGAGCAGTGCATATATGTGCATACATGCACAAGCATGTTAGAAAACTTCCCAAACACCCCCTGCCCCAGCCAGGCGCACTTCTGCTGAAGGATGAAGGATGGGCAAGCACAAGGGTACCAGATGGTGGCTAAGCTGCTGACCAGGAGGTTGGCCATGCTTGGGCATGGCAGGACAAACTGGTGACAGGACTTGCACGGGGCAGAAATGAATCAGGCAACCATGACTTCTTCTGTCGTGTTCATCAGTAATTTTTAAGACCAGAATTGTCAGTAACCGAGCTTGCAAAACCTTTGAAAAGCCTCAGAAAACCTACAGTTTAACATGTTGCCATAAGAGGGCAGTCTGAGATAACTCCGTAAGCAAGTTACCCCGCGCAGACCTGAGTTTTTCTTACCAAACTGAAAGGTGACTGATAGGAATGAATGACTTGTCTCAAACCAAAGTCGAAGGGATTTTTGCAGTTGGTGACACAGAATAAGTGCAGAAGGGGAGCATTTCATTAAAGACAATTAAATTCTTGTTTTCCTGGAAGAGATAAAATGTGTGTCCCAAATTCAAGAGTCAAAGGGATGAGATTTAACTTTGTACAGCTGTATTCTCCCACTACTCATGTTTTGAATTTTTCTTTCTGAGGAAGAACTACATGGTCTAATGTGAGAGGTGGGCCACAGCAGCACATGCTTATGGTGAAAGAGCAAAGCTCCTGCAAGGCAGGGATGGGGCACTGCAGCATCTTCAGAGAAAGGTTTATAAGGGGCTTTCAGGTCTTGCTCCCTGTTGAGGAGGCTAGGTCCTGCCAAAAGGGGACTCCTAAGCATGACCCTCCTAGCTCCTGCTCAGTTTTTTGCAGTGCATGTAATCTCTAATGTTGAAAAAGCCAGCCTGGCGCAGGGCTTTGAAGGGTTGCCTGCTGCTAGTCTGGTTGTTGGGGCCTGGAAGAGAAAATCTCATCCTCTTTAAGGATAAGATTTACCTGTGGTTCTGGGCAAGGCACTTGTGTCCCGTAAGAATAAGCCACTGATGAATGGATGCAGGATACTTCTCAAAGAGTTGTTCAATGGCTACCTCTTGCAGAGTGCCATTACCGCTCTGCAGTGCACTGCCACTCCTTGATTGTTGTTCTTGGCCATCCTCTGGCACAAAAGACAGGTCCAAGTGGAAAGAGGATTAATGCTGTGGAGGCTGCTACTTCCAAGGTACTGCTGAGGGACTGGTGGAGCAGTGGCGGAAAGGACAGCCCCAAAGCTGGCTGTAAGCTTTGGATCTAGATCTGGGAGAGCTGGTGGGATGCCACCTCTTCTTTCCTCCTTTGCTTGAGCATCACGGTGGCTCAGTGCAAGGCCAGAACATCTTTTTATTAAAACATCTTTTTGTGAAAACATCCTTTAATGAAAACATCCTTTTGCTAAGCTCTTTATCCATGCAGGGTACATTTCACACTTTTATTAGCTCAGACAAATACATTTGCTGCATGACACAGCTCCAGGGCAGCTGTTCAGACAATAAAATCTGAAGAGAGAGAAAATGTTGTTTATGTCCCAGTGTTACACTGGAAGGCAAAAATAATCAATCTCAGGCTGTCCTGCATGGAGAACCATGAAGGCAGACAAACACCAGAGGTGGTTAGTGACAGTGTGACACTGGGGCACAGAGGTGGGCTCACATTCAAACCACAGCAGCACTGAATGGCAGGAGACTGAACCCCTGGCTTCCTGCTGTAGGGTGTGAGTTGCTCTCATAGAAATCAGAGAGCTATGCTCTCTGGCCCAGACCATCAGCCTGAGAAAGCTTCAAAAGCTCTTTCTGATACTATTGAAGCTACAAAGCAAACAAGCTTGAGTGTGCTCTGGGTAGACATGTCCCCTGTTGCTGAAGCAGTGAAATCTGGCTTCATACACTGTGAAAGTCAGAAGGGAGCTTTGAGTCAGTTTAAGTTGCTGATTCTGGGTCCTATTTTATCAATATTTGGTGATGAACCTCTGGGTTGCATGAGTCCCTCCTGCTGTGGCATGGGGAGAGTTTGAAGCCCCGTTGTGTTTCCCACACAGGGCAGGCACACTTGGGCAAACATGCTGCTCTCTGTTCTTGCTGATCATGTACTCCAGTATCTTCAGCAGAGCCCTGCTGCCCCTCTCCTGCAGCGATGGGGTGACAAAACTTGTCTTCTTGTAATATGCCCTTAGCTTCTCCTAGTCGTGAGCTCAGTCTCTCCAGTACAGGCCTACTCAGAGCTAATTTTGTCTGAGATGAGGTACTGATTTGTATGTGAACGGGCAGGTACTGCTTTGTATGGGAATAAAGCAAGCTGAAGCTGGACTCTGCCACAACTTTCATATGCAAAATTACCTCTGGTTTGATTTCAGTAGTTCCAGTCAAAGTTTGTTTGTTGTACTTTTCCCAATGTTGTTTTCCAGAACAGAAACCCAAAATACAGAAGATATTTGCTACTCCTCAAGATTTCTTTTACTATCATCATGTATAAAGCAATAATAATAATTGTTAAAGATAAAACACCAGACACGAAGAAATAACAGCTTGTGGGAAGAAGGAATTGAAAACTTCCCAACCAGTTCCAACCTCAGTAATCTGAAAAAAGGTGATAGAAGGAATGGGATGTTTGACCGCTATGCTATCAGCATGGGTCTATCATCTGTCATGGCAAAAAAAAAAAGAAGGAGCAATCCTTTTATTTTAAGCTCAAGTTCACAACATGTAATAGTTTATAAAATAGTTCTTGGGAAAATTTGAGGTTAATCAAATACACACTCGGTCTTACCATAATTATTGTGTTAAATACAATGAAGTGTTTAACCAGTAGTTAGAAATAGAGATGATCTTGCTTTTGATGAGTAAGAGATGGATCTTTAATGACAGTGGTCCTTTGTTATCTCTGCCTACCAATTTTACTTTTAAAGCTGAGAGAGCAGGCAAATAGCTTGGCAGCCCAAAGAGAGTTTGCAATTTGCTATAAATGCACACAGAGGCTTCATGAGAGCAAACTGAATTCCTCAGCTGTATACGGGCACATTCCTTAAATCAGTGCAGTCATGCTCACAGAAGTAAAAAATGGACCTGTCATCTCTGAGGAGTGGTTAGTCCACTGCTACGCTCCCATGGGAAAGGGTAAGGCAATTTTCCCAACAGAAGGAATTGCTCCGTAATGTGAGAGATCATTGAAATGCAAGTAACAAACCAAAACAGATGAAATATGCGCAAAGTAAATAGATCAAAGACATGGAGATAATTACCAGCGGTCCGGTTCTCAGAGAAAGACCCTTCATTCACAAAGAAGCCACTGTACCCGACACTTCCCGATACTGGTGTCCACAGCACGGATCTGCTGATGTTTGTTAATGAGTAAAGACAGAATGATTATGCCAGATAACTGGATGCCCTAAAAGTTTATGTTCTGTTCTGATAATGCCTCGGCCTACAAATAAACTTCACTACATTCATAAGATTTTAGCTTAAGAAAAACTGCCAAGTCCATTTTTGTGTTTACTAATGCAGAAGTTTTGATCTCTATCTGCTAATAATTCACGTGTTTACACAGCCATTTCAAAGGAAAACTCAATGGAGTTTTGAATGGAAATTCTCTTAATTCTTAGTGCCTGGATACCCATCTTTTTAATCCCATTATCACAGCAGGGATATTCCTGCTCTAAGGACAGCAAGCGCAGAAGGGATGAAACCCTGCATTAGTGCTGGCTCTTTGTCTGCCCGCACACTGAAACAGACTCATCCCCTAAGGAATTACTGGAATGATATAGAAAAATTGACTGAATTTATTTTGTGCTCCATGCTCTGGGCTGATGAGGAGCTGAGCGCCTTGAAGGCATGATGAGGCTTGTGATCCCAGAGTTATTTCTGTGAGGAACCCAAAGGTTTGCCAGGTGGGAGGATTTGCTGGGAGAAGGCACTGAGCTGAAAGGCACCAGGAGTGAGGAGAGAAAGATGCTGACTGCTACCTGGGGGTGGCACTCGGCACCTACCTTCTGCTGAAGATATCAAGAGCTGGGGTCAGCCATTAGGTATCTAAACCTCTTTGAAGAGTGGAATGTGAAGCATCCTGGGGATGCTGCATGTTTCTCACGTTGTTTTGAGGGACGCTGAGGGTGTTCATCTCACCCATCTCCAGAACCTTCACTGGACCCTGCAGCCCCTGATTTTGGCTCCTAAATGCTTTATGGTGGCTGAGGGCACAGGGCTGGTGGTCCAAGGGCCTCCAGTTTCTTCCACTCCCGAAAGGAAAGCAAAACACTTTCCTGAACGAGGAGTGGTATAGTGCCAGGGGGTCCAGACAGTGGCAGGGAGGTCAGGACAAGTGAGAGGCAAGGTTTCTCTTGTAAGCTACTCGGGACTCTGATGTCCCAGCTCCAGCTCTGCATCTCCGGGGAACTCTGGCTGCACTTAGGGGAGACCTTGGTTTTATGGAGCTCCTGAAAGATGCATGTTGCCATAGATTCGGATTTCACCCACTGACACAGGATCTGTGAGCCCACCAAGGGACAGGCCATGGAGGGAACAGCAATAAGAGACAAGGGAGGGAGGGGACAACAGCAGGGCTGGGGGAGAGGGCAGGACGACCAAACAGGCTCAGGGGAGAAGAAGGAGTGACTGCCAGGACCTGGGGGAGGAGAAGTGGGGAGCTCTGGTGTGGAAGATAGCTCTGGTGTGGATGCAGGAGATGGGGAGGCTCTAGGAAAGGGGGTTACACAGTGCAATGCCTCAGTTGGAAGCACTGGTGGCTGTGGGCAGGATTGGGATGCTACTTTGCAGGGAATGGAGATGCATGTGAGGGCCAAGCCTGAGCTCTGCAGCATGTGGGATGGGAAATGGGGCTTTGGGGTAAGAAGGATATGGGATTCAGGATTCAGATGTTGGGGCGTAGTAGCCTTTCATCCCCTCTCATGTCCTTTTTTCTCTCCAAAAACATGGCAGCCCTTGCCTCAATGATGGATGGATGGATGGATGGATGGATGGATGGATAATAGGCAAGGGGTGGCTGACTTTTCCAGAATTACTGCCAAACAATTATATCCTGACCGACCACGTTCAAACCAGATGGGCTTTCAAGTGTGAAAATTTGTCACATATTCTTCCCCTTCTAACAACATCTCAGCAACTATAAAAAACCCCAACCTGGATAAGGCACTCTGTCTATATATATGAATGAGGGGGCTGCAGTACATCAGCTGCGAGGCTTTGGGCTCTGTATCTGTCAAAGAACCTACCCACTGTCAGTATGTAACCAGATCTCCACTTTAATGCTCTCCCAGAATAGTGTTCTTCTACCAGGTTATGGAGCCTAAGCCAAGGGGTTCAAGGAGCAGCAAGTGATAGGGGATGAGTGAGAAAGCTTAGTTTACTTGGTTTAGCAACAACCTTTAATTTTAGCCACTGCAAATATAATAAGGCCTTTTCTTTATTTATCTATGCAGCCATGGGGCAGAAAGGGCAGAGGAGCTCAAAAGACTCATGTAAGCAGGGCTGCTGTGCTAAGTCCACTATTTACACACCGCCAATGTATTTCGTTCACATTAACACACATTTGTGGAGGAAAATGGATGCAAAATGTGCATCCTCATCTCCACAGCAGTACAGAGGCTGACAGTGCAACCAGAAGCCAGCAGTCTCTGTATTTTCTCTTCTACAAAATGGAAAGCTCACCTACATGCAAGGGCTGCAAGGCTTTTCTAAGCCACCCCAAAACAGAACAAAATTTGCTCATGTCCTGTGGCTCAGGAACTGCTAAGTAAGTTACCCCCTGTCTCTCTGCCTGTTCTATTTTAAGCAGAATGATTTCCCAGGGTAAAGGAAAATAGTTCAAGTTTGAGACATTAATAGCATTTTTCAAGAATTCCTGCTTCCACTCTCTTGCTTGTGCCACCCAAACTGGTTTTGCTGAACTTCGGCACAGTTTATGCAGGGTATTTTAAGGTGTTAAGAGGCCAACCTTTGGGCTGTAGGCTGGTGAAACCTTGGTACAAGCACCGAAAAAAGGCAAAATCTTACGTGAACTTTGCAAGTTGCATCCCTGAACAGGTCTAACTGTTCCCATGTACCTTTCTCCTATCGATACCTCTGAGTCAGAAGTGAACTGTGGTTTTAAGGTAAGAAGATTTGAAAAATCAAGGCCAAAATTGCTGTATTGCTCCCAGAAGCCTGCGGTGGGGCTGGGGAAGGATTGCTACATGACAGGATGCCACCTATTCTCGGGGGGGCTCCAGCAGCCGGAAGAGACGCAGGACTTTCCCATAGATAATGCCCAGCTATCACCAGACCCCCCAGCACCTGGGGACACCCTACAAGTGCTGCTGAAGCTGTGACAGGCATTCAGCCGCTCTTGCAGGTGCATTTGGTGCTCCATGCAGGCAGAGCTGGTCCATGTGAAGGCCCAGAGCAAGGTGCTCCAGCTGTGCTCAACCACTCGCCATGGGGACACTCGAGCCAGGACTCTGCACAGCATGTTGGGTGCCACCGTGGGAGGAGGAAGCAGTAAAGGAAGCACCTTGTCCAACACCAGCATAACCTCCAGCTCTGTCACGGCTGAAAACACACTATTAACAGCCTACCAATCCTACCAGATGAGGATTCCTGAAATAACACCTTTTCCCACCCCTCTCTGCCCAGAGCTGGGTTATATGCCAGCTCTGCTCAGCACAAGGACTAACCTGTACCATGGGAACACCTATTTAAAGGGATACTTTTTCAGCTGTTCCTTTTCCTAGCCTAAGTGCCTGGAGAGAAGCCAAGAGCGATTCTCAGGGGCGTCTCTGAGCCACTGGGTAATTTGCTGTGGCAGAAGCACTGGTGTGTGGGGTCAGGGTGGCAGAGGACTGGCTCACAGATTTACAGTCACTCTTTCCAGGAATACGTTCAGAACTACCCTGGTTCAAAAGGTGCGTTTCCTTGCTCAGCCATCCTTGTTTTCCAGAGGATTTTCCAATTTCTGTCCTGGCTCGAACATTTCAGAAAACGATGCATGCCGGGAAATCGCTGATGGAAAGCTGCAGCCTTCCTTCTTGTCTCGTAGGGATTATCAAGGCTGCTGAGTCCAGAACACGTGTTTTTCCTACTGCATTAAACATTCTGAATGTATGCTAAAAATGTTAATACGTTATTGAAGGGTCTGGAATTTTTCCTTCAGGTGCGATGCCTTTAGGCCATTTGTGCTTCACACACAACTGCAGGTAAGGGCTTGTTACCCTGGCAGAAACATGCACTTAATGAAATGTTATTCTCTGCCTTATTATAGTCAATAAGAGCTCAGCAGTCACTCAGCTTTAACATAGACCACTTTTTCCTCAGAAGCTTTACCCTGGAGTCAGGACTGCAGCAAGGCTGGGGCAAGAGAGGTATCTGTCCTCTGAGGAAGGACCTAAATGGGTGCAAACATGCCAGGACCCTGCTGGTTGTGGGCACCCAGAAAAGCAGCCAGGAGATGTGCAGTGAGCAGGAGGTGACAGCAGCAATGGGAAGGAGCCCAAGGAGGAGGAGAAGGAGGAGAGGGCCAGGAATAAACTCTCCGGAAATAGAAAGTGATGGGGGGGGGGCAAGGTGCTGGATTTCACCCTCTCTCTGGTGGCATACCAGTGTGCTTTTGCTAATGGCCTGGTCCTCGCTAAAGCTGCACAGACCAAGTGCTGCAGCCCAAAGCAGCAAGGAGGCTCCTCAGGAGGTTAGGGATGTCCCTGGGCAAAGGTGGCCAGTTGGGATCATGGGCCTGTTCCACAAAAGGGAAGCTTAGTGGCACAAGCCCTTGTGCTTGCAGAAGCCTCTTCCTTCTCTTGACAGGTTTGCGGAAGTTGGGTATAATCTGACTGCTGTGCTCATGTAGTACCCCGATGGGGTGTCCACCTCAGGGATCCCAGGGCTCTTTTGGAGACCTTGACTTTCCTTCCTGGCTAGCTTTATCATCATTTGTGGTGCACCTATTTCATTCTCATTGCAATTCATTGGTTAAAATAGTCCCATACTGGCTCATCCTGAAGGATCAGAGAGCCAGAAGGATAAATTCTCCTATAGCTATTGATCAATACCCATGGATGAGGGCTGGATAACACACAGTATAACTTCAACCAGCACCAGGTTTCATTTGGGTTTCTCAATTTAGATTTAACTTTAAGCAATTTGAAGATGTTAAGGTAGCAAAGGGCACATTCCCAGGGAGCTGCACTCAACATGCAGGCACAGGTTTCCTTGCTAGATGTTGGCAGGGTCCTATTGCATATCCACAGGCAGGGTCTTGGGGGACAGAGCACATTCAGGGCATCAGAGCAGAGGGAAAAAGTTCCACATGCAAGGAGATGGATCCATATGGATTTGCAGAAGAGAAGGGTTTTGGGGGGGATCACTGGGCTGAGCTGATCATTCCCAAAACATGCTGTGTGCCACAGAGCTCATTGACTTGGCTGGCAGCTGAGTGTTCTCCCACCTTGCAGGACCATGCCCATGTTTTGACTCCTGAACGCGTGGCCGGGTGCTGGTCCCAGCCTCCCCAGCAAGCCGAGCGTGTTGTTCCGCCTGTCTGCTCTCAGCTTTCGCCTTTCTTCTGTCCTCCTGCTATTCTATCGCTACCATAAAATGTAGTTCTGACCTTTTTGTCCTCAGCAAGCTATTCATTTAAAATACAAATGCTGTCCTCAAACAGCAGTCATTAATATGAGGCAGCAAATTCTTTTCTTTGTTCTTTATTGTTGATTTCCCCCCATTGGGAAAACGGGTGGCAGGAGAACTGCATAGCTGCAGGAGCTGCTTGCTAATTGCATACTTTCAAATACTAATTTGTATGGGTTTGTTTGGTTATAAAGGGGAAAAGAAACAAGCCAGGGGGTGATGAAAAAATGTCAAGGTTATAAACACCACCGAGGCTCTGTGGCCTGGAATTTTTATGAATTCTTTAAATGTAAATTGCAGGCCCATGGCTGCACATCCATGCCTCCCGCTGAGCGCCAGGTAGCGTGCTGCAATTTGCCCTGCAGACCTCCGCTGTGGCACTCAACCCGAGGAGCTGAGCTCTGCCCTGGGCTGCCTGGGGCCGGCGGGGTGCCAGCCAGGCTGCAGTTCCCACTGCTGGCATCGCTCCCAGCCGGAGCCCGGCTGGCTGCAGGCAGGAGCTAGGTCCTGAACCAGGCAGGGGCAGGTTGCGGTGGGGACAAGACCATTTCTGCCTCTGGGGAGCTGTGGTTTGGAGTGCTGTCATGTCCAGGATGGTCTAGGGGAAGAGGTGGAAGGAGGTGCACATCAAGGAGTGTCACTGTTTACTAAACCCAGAGGTTTAGTAAGAAAAGACAAGTCTTTGGGCACCTGTGCTGAGACTGCTGCTCAGAGTTTCCCTTACGTGTCTGCACACTCAGATCCACCAAAGAAAGTTCTTACTAAATATGAACTGCAGGCTTTCACCACTTTGTAACAGGACTGAGTGATTTGTAATGGAAAGAAAAACAAGACTTACGGATATTCAGCTCTTTCAAGTGTTCAAGCCCTTGGGTACCAGCTTTTGCTAGAGTTATTAGGGGTGATTTTTTTTGAGCAGCTGGCTTTTTTGCCCACTTCCAGGATTTTTGCTATACTTGATGTCCTCCTATAGGTTCTCCCTTGCCAGCAACCAACATCTGCCACTTTTCTTCTCATTTTAAAAGGATATTTTTAGATGCTGCCTCCTGAGAAGCTCACAATGCCCATGCATAGTACTTACACATAGTGGGGGCATTTCTGCCTACAGCAATCAGCTCCATTTAGACATAATTACCACTTCATCTCCTTCCCTGCCTCTGTTTCTTGCAGTCACAGGTTTGGAGAAGTGCCCTGGCACCCTGAAACCCAGTAAAAGCTGAGCACCCAATGCTCACACCTCAGCACCAGCACTGCCCTTTCACCCAAGAGCCATAGCTGTCAGCATGAGATGTCCCCCAGCAGGTCTGCTGCCCATGTGAGAGCACCTTGAAACGTTTAAGCGACAGGCATGGCACAGGGACCCGCAATTGTCCTGGTCAGAGCTGCCCCCGTATCAGCAGCTAAAGATACCGGAGAGCTTCAAGGCTGTGAATGTGAGGGAGGCAAAGTCAAGGGAAACATTTATTAACTGTGTTATTTTGTGTGTTTGCACAGGAAGGGTAGCTATCTCTGTTTGTTCACCCTCTTGTTGCCACAGAATGTGATAGAGTCAAAATGGATTTTATCGTGTACTACTTCCATGAAAAAATGCTTTCCCAGTATATGATACAATAGGCCACTCTTGTTTTCCTCTCCCTCTGCTTAATAAAGTAGTTGTTGCATGACAGCATCAAGGGAAAAAAAAAAGCATACAGAGGCACCAGCTCTTATTTTGTATATTGTATTTCGTTGATGAGAAAAGGTCAGAGTCACTGGCCAAGTCACACAGCTCAAGTGGGTTTACAGTGGAAAGCACCATGACAGTAGGACTGTGCAGCAACAAAACCAGTATCTAACTATAGCACATACAAATGTTGTGTTGGCTGGGAACTGGCACCTGAAGGTTGTTTCCCAGTTTATAATGGGCAGCACAGTGGATCCCTTGACAGGAATCTTTGGGGTTTTTTTGAGCTATGTGATGCTTAACGTAATTGACCAATTAATTTCCTTAAATGGAAGAGAAAGGATGAGTCAGTAACCTTTATGGCTCATTATTATTAAAACAGTGCTTATTCAGGGAGGAGCAAGGAGATAACTGGAGTGGAGGTCAGTGCTCGGCAGCTTGTGAGTCACTAGGATAAGCCCACTGGGCTGCAGTAAGACCTGTAGCACCTCTGGTTTGCAATAGATGACCCTTGCTGGCTCCCAGATCTCTGTGCTCTCTCAGTGAGGGATTATCCCCTGCCCCAAGCCTGCAAGAAGTGGGCTGTGGTGGGCTCCAAATCCACACTTTATGTTTTGTCATGGCTGTTGTGCTCTGGAAAACAGAAGGCGGATTTAAACCCCACAGAGTTTGAAGTGCCATGTATTACTGGCTGTTAGCAAGCTTGTTTCATGGTAGCTAAGCTGTCACCACCAGGCTGGGTGCTAGCATACGTGTTTCCTGGGATCTGGAGCCCTGCAGTTACTCAGTGGGCTCTGCCTCTGCCCCTGTGGTGTCTGCTGCTGTCAAGGTGGCCTGCCGGTGGAGGGGACAGGCTGTCCAACCTTCTGCAAAAGCTGTGTTGAGACTGTGGCAAGTGAGAATTGTGGTGTCTCACCAGGAGGCCACTGCTGGTCACGAAAGCCCAGCCCTGCTCTGCTCCTGAGTAATGCCAGGGGAGGAAAATGAAACCCTCCGAGCAAGACTAAGGGGATAATGCTTCTCCCCCAAGCCCTGGTCTCCCTGGAGCCATCAAACCCTGAAGTCTTTGGAAGAAAACCTATTTGGGCAGCACCTAGTGTAAGCAAGCCACCACCGGCTGCCACCAAGTTGGGTGCAATTGCAGCACCGCTGGGCAGGGGAAATCGGGAATACTATAGCCCTGTTACTCCCCAGCCTTTTCCCACGAATGTATCTCCATGGACTACAGATAATTAAGATAAAAGTATTTCTTCAGTATAACAAAGAAACACCCAGAAGATTTCAGTAACTATGCTAAAATCATGGTAACACTCAAAGTCCTTTACCAGCAAAGCAACAAGCTTTCAATATTGCGGTTCACTCAGAGAAAACCCCTTCCTTAGCCTAACACAAAAGCAAAATCCTTGCTTCCCCAGGTGAGAGAAAGTAGGGGGCTAGCCATGTAGGTTTACTTTTCAGTATGGCTTTGGATAAGCTCTCACCCAGAGCAGGCTATGCTGCTAACACACACTACAGGAAAAATAGTGCAGAAATCGCAGCACAAAGCAAGAAGTTATCTCAGCTGCAGATTCGAGCTTGGCGCTGGCATCCAGCTGGCAGAGACTGGATGGCTATTAAATATGTCAACAGCCCCAGAGAGATGCCAGGATAGCCTTGTGAACAGGAGCTCCTGCTGATATTTTCTCTTGTTGCTATTTCAGTTATGTTTGTTTTCTCTCCATTTTGGACTTTTTATAGAGAAAAACAAAAGAGCAAAGGACTCTGCACAGCTAGAGAAAACAGAGTCCTGGAAGGAGAAGGATGAGGGTGCCAGCTGGTCACTCCTCCTTTGCTCCTGGCTAATGTAACTGCTGCGTGTTTGATTTTCTCCAAATCACAGGGGGCTTAAATGACAGGTATGGTATGTCCTCAGTGTATGTCATCATCTGCCAGCTATTCAAGGATTTCTAAGGACTTCAGCTTGCCTGCTGTTTCAATTCTGGATGAGCAGCGATCCCCGTTCTCTGGCATGTGCAGGACTTCCCCGAGGGTGGAATTTAAAGCGATTCTCATTTGTTTAGTATTTCCCCGTACAAAAGCCAGGACTTTTCCAAAGCTGACTGGGGTGCAGTCATTTGTGGAGAACAACCTGTGGCTGCTACCTGGGTTATGTCGGCATGTAACAATTCCTGTCTGCACCGCGAGAATTAGACAAAGCTGTCATAAATCTTGCAGCCCAGCAGTAAAATTGCTGGGAATCGCAGGGAGCAGGATCTTGTCAGCTTCATAATGGGTCTGTGGGTGGAGAAGAAAATTCCTGTGCTTTCCTTCAGGCGCTAGGCAGCCCAGCTACTGATGCTCCGTGGCCATTACCCAATTATAAGTGCTTTTTTGCTCAGAAGAATTCCGTCGTTACCGCTTTTAATGTGTCAAAGTTAAATAGTCACCAGCACGGAGCATGGGCGAGCAGACCCCACTGCAGTCTGTGGCTGAAGTGCCCCGGGCTGTCTTGTCCTCTTGCTCTTTGCAGTATCACTTGCACTGTGCCATTTGCAACTGCAGAGGTGACCGGGGCGCAGCGGGAGCTGGCCTCTTCCCTCTCCTGCCGTGTCCAGCTGATCGGTATCAGCCGGGGTGGGGTGTCCTGTTTACATCCCGAGCAGGACTGGGAGTGCTGACCTGCCCCGCCAGCACCGCCACCGTCCCCACTCCCGGGCCGGGCTGTTTGTCCCTGCTGCGTTGCGTTGTACTTACAGCGCCTTTTGGGGTTTCTGCCGGTCACCCGCTGCGGCCAGGGAAATATTCCCTTCCCCCCGTCCCCCCCGTGCTGCATAGCTTGGCTTCTGTTTTCTTGTTGTTGTTTTTCTCCTCCTGCCTTTGTAGCTGTTGGCTGTGGCCGGGGGCAGTCACAGGGCAGGATGTGCTGCTTCTCCGGAGGTACAGGCATGCGAATAAATGACATTGTTTCAGGAACTTTTCCGGGCGCTGGGAGGTGATCATCTGCACCGCCATGCTGGTAGCACGGCTCCCGGCACAGCTCGGCCCTGCGCCCCCACATCCCTTCCCAAAGCCATAGACCGAGGGCTGCTGAGGACCGGCATCCCTCCTGGAATGTCCATTCCAAAGGTGTTTAGTGGCACAGACGGGGGTTGTTTGCGCGGCAGAGTGGGCGCATTTAGTTCGAGCATTTTCAAACTCCTCGGGTTGCAGTGACTCCCTTGAATCAGCCTCCCTTGCTCCAGTCACCGCAGCCCTTGGGGCCTTCTCGAGGACCTGCTTTGCAGGGCAACAAAGCACACCCCCCCACACCCCGCCTCGTTGCAGCCTTCTGGGGGAAGGGGCTGGTCAGGTCTGGCGGCCGTGCCAAGCAAGGGGCAATGGCAGTGATAGCTGAAGCTTCATTTCCCACCACTGGGGTCCCTTGTCCCTGCATTTGCCCACAGCTGCAGAGGTGTTGGTGTCCCTGCCTGGTTCTCTGCTTTGTTTATTTCCCTGCACCTACAGAGGGTGGGTTTAATCCCCATCTCTTCCACCAAGAGCATCTTGGTGGTACTCTTAGAGCTACACAAATACCTGTGCATCTTCCTACTGCCTGACCTGCCCCTGTGGCACGGCTGGGCAGCTCTGCTATGGCCCCTTGGGGTGCTTCGGGGTTTCTTCTGCAACCCTGGAGGGATCAGGGCATCCTTGCACAATTTCACCTGCCAGCAGCACCTTATGTTAGGTGGGGTGAATCTCCAGTCCTTGCTTGTGTACCTGAAATCATGCTTCCTTATCTCTTACAGGTGTTGTGCAGATAAAGCCCAAGTAGAGATTATGCAGCAGATTTGACCACACAGAAGCTGCACAAACGTTCAGGGTCTGGACGTGAGTTGCACCTGGTGCAAACAAAGGATGAAGAGCAGAGACAGAGAGCAACTGCGGATTTTACAGGTGCATATCTTCAGATTATAATGTTAGAAATACCTCCTACTAAACCAGGTAGCAATGCCGTGTATGAATCAGGCATGGGAAATGCAGTGAGGAATGCTCTTTACTCCAGGTTAACACCAGCCTAATGGATGGTTGCTGGGTTTTGATGTGTTTTTCCTGTGTTTCAATACCTCAGTGTGCATCCTGAGCCTGGAGCTGGACTGCATTTTGCACCTGCTGGAAGGGTGCATATCCGTGTCCACAGCAAGTCTGTTCAGGGAAACTTAACTAATGTTGGGTCTAGGAAACAGATGATACATTCTTCTCGGCGATTTTCATACAGATCTGAGGCCTTTTTGCCAGTCCTGGTTTCCAGATGGCTCTAAATCCATGTCCCGTGCTCAGAAAGTGTATATAACTTCTGCGTGTAAGAATGAGAGAAGAGGTCAAAGAAAGAAAATGCTGGCACTGCGAGAAACCTGCCCAGTCGGGGGAGCTTGGAGGCTTCAGCAGAGGGAACACCATCTGAGAAATGAAGCAGTGAACAGTCCTGTGGGGATGCACACACCCCCCCCCCCCCCCCATACCCACACCTGCACCTAGGCCTCTCAGCATCCTGATAACTTCTTCTATGCATCTTCTATTGCTGAGGAAGCGTCCAGGTAGAGCTTGGAGATGCCTTCAGCTGCAGATTACATTGCAGGGAACAAGGCTTGGGCATGACAGTTTTCCCTGGGCTATGGGCATCAATTGGGCTCTATCATATCCATGAGGATATCACACGTTTGAGCACATCACACTCATGAGCACATCACATCTGCAAGCAGCGCAGCATTGTATTTGCTCCAAAGGACCCACTGGAAGGACAGAGAAGTGCACAGAGATGAGCACAGCCTGGAGCTGGGCTGGGCACAGAGAGAAGTTCCCCCAGTGCCTGCCACAGCACATTGGACTCTCGGCCACAGTAACATTTTCAATATGCCAACAAGTTTCCCATATATAGTACATTTCCCAGCCTGAGAGCCCTGTGAGGCCTCACTGTCTTCCCTTCGAGCAATTAAAGGCATTTGAGATGTTTCTGTGCTGATCTGTGGGAAAAGAGCAGCAAGAAGCTGTGACCCTGGGCTGAGGCATGCTTTGGAAACACCGTCATCGAAAAATCAACACATCGGTCCAGAAGGCCCAGAGGCAGCCGATCTCCTCCCGCCTCATCGGAGAGAGGGCTCCTCTGGATGCTGGAGCAGCAGCCACCGGACATTTCTGAGATGCTTGTTCTATCCAGTGTTGATACTGAAGGCAATGCGATAACTAAAAATAAAGATTAAAAAAAATAATAATACTGCAGCTATTTGTTCCTGAGTTGTTGTGTTTACCCATACCAGCCCGCCTTTCCATTTAGGCAGGCCGGTAACACCAGATGTTCCATCATTTTTGGCCAAACGACCAGCAACATGGTCATATCCCAGAAGATTTAGCTCGCCAGAGCAGCTATATTAAACACGCCTGTAATTTTCCACTGCAACTGGAAGATCATGCTCCTTTGGGGATGGACTGGACCCACGCACGTGCAGCCAGCACAGCCCTGAGCCCTCACCCAGCTCTCGTCATGGCAGGCGGAGATACCACTTCTGCAGCCCACCAGCTCTTGGTCTGGGAAGTGTTGAGGATGGAGGAGACCTCCTGGGAGGTGGGGGATTTGGGCTTGGAGAGTGCAAGAACAGACTGAAAACTTGGGGCTGGGTGTTCCTTTCTCTGTGCCAAAGCATCTGCTGAGAGCTCATGTGCAAACCCACCAGAAAGGGGGAAAGAGATCTTCCATGAGTGCCTTGGGGAAATACAGGCTTGCAATCATCATATGTAGGTACGCTGGAGGGGCTGTGTTGCCATGTGCACTTAGGACCTGTGTTGTGGTGGCAGCTGGGTCAAAGACATCCACTTTGCCTTCTGCAGCCCAAGTGCATGTCACTGAGAGTCACTCCTGCAATGCTGACAGGCAACCGGGAGCATGGTGTCTCTGACAGCCAACCCTAGCCCTATCACTGACAGCCAGCCACTGCTTATATATAGCCTCCTGCACTGGAAACAGGGATGGCTGCAGATTCCACCACGCTTCCTGCTTCAGTTGCAGGGAGGTACTTGCTCTTTAGGTGCGGTGAGGCATGAGGGCAGCGTGGGGATGCTCTGGGGTGAGCTGCTGTAGCTCCCAGTGACACGGCCATCGCTTGGTCCCTGGAAACTCAGGACTCACCTCCGCTGCTGGAGGCAGCACAGTCCAGAGAGGGGCAGCTCGGCCCCTGGAAAGCTGCCAGCTTTGCCTGCATAAGCAACTCTAGTCTGTAAGGTCAGAGGGGTGTTTCTGGAAGAAAAGACTCTTGTGGGTGATGCTGCCAACTCTGATTGGGACTGTACTGGTTTTCCTGACACTGATTTTTGTCACACAGGAGGACTGGTCAAGGCATTGCTACTCCTGGAGCCTACTCCAGGAACAAATCTACTCTTCAGGTGAGACAGGGACAGACATCCTGTTCCCATTAATTAACTGTCCATTGCACATGTAGTTTTAATGACATTGAAGTAAATGAAGCTGAAAACATGTCACGCAGTTTTAAACTGAAATGGAGACATTGGAGGTTCTTAGTCTCCAAGTGTCCCCACAGGAGGAGTCTTGCCCTGCCCTCTCCTCTGCTGGGGAGGTGCGTGCTGCTGCAGCGTGGTGGCCTGGCAGTCACTGATTAACCACCTGCCCGGGGAGCTGCTGCCCATTCTGTGGGTTACACCGTGACCCCCTGGCCACTCATTTCTGATGCTTGACTTCACTCCACAGCTTGTTTATAGACCTTTTGCCACGATGCTTATTTCCCACAGCCATTTTTTCCCCTTTACAGTTTCAAATGTGGGACTGAGCCTGATCTCTGCCATCCCCAGCTTTCTTTTTATGGGTAACTGCTCTGCAACTCAGCCATCAGGCCTACGTGGATCCAAGATCTGGACAGCTTGGAAAACATTTAGGTACAATTCGCCTTCTTATGAGAAGAGCTTACAAGCCTCCCAAAACAGGGGTGAAATGGGATGTCTGGAACCATGCTACTTGGCTTTTTACCACATAGTGAATGTTAACCCGCCAGAGAGGAAAATATCCCCCATGGCAGCTTCTGCTTCCCCAGCATCACCTTTACTATCCTCTTTAGTGCAGGCATGAAGATTGCATTGCCAGTGGAGTAAGCAGTGACAGGAGGTGAAGAAGTTGAAATCTTATTATATTTATTACATACATGAGATACAAAAACAAATTACCAAAATAGTATAATTTTTTTGTGAGTCCACAGGACCTTGAAAGAAAAATACATACGTAAAGCGGATTGGTAGACTCATGACTTTTCCGGAGTTGTATGTCTTCTTTTTCTTTCCCCTCACACTCATGAACAAAATATACTCTATGCAATGTGGTTTAAAGATGCTTTACAGAAAAGATATATTTTAGTGCTGAAAACTGCAGTAAACTGTGCTATATTCCATACTGGTGTTAATGAGGAAATACAATGGCCGTATATATTGCAAACACTAACACAGAGAAAACAAATAAAATGTTCAGTCTTAAATACTAACACAAAAATATAACAAACTCCAGGCCCCCCATGAATCGCTGGGTTGTGATCCGTGAATGTGAGTGTGAGCCCTTTCTCCATATCCTCTCTTTTTCCTGCAGGCAGAGGTTTTCTCCTCTGGCAGTTGCATTTTTCATCTCAAAGTCTCTTCTTCTTCTCACACTGTTAGCGCAGTCTCGCTGGAGTCCTGCCCACAGGGTCCAAGTGCTGGTCTGAAGCTGGGACTTCAGTGCAAATACTTTATCTTTCAGATTGCACCCTCGGATACTCTGAGTGGCCAGTGCCAGGCTGGCCGTTCCCTTTATATCATTAACGCCGTTCAACTGGGGGGTCTTCAGGAGTGCTTCTGTTTCAGGGAGTTTTTTTCATGTGCCACCTTCAACCTCTTCTTTCCCCAACACAATCAGACTTCCCGCACTGTGAAGTGGCAGGTAGTAAAGTGCTTTATACAATGAAATATTTACACTAGGGCTAGGTTCATTTCTTAACACTTCAAGGACAAAAGCTCAGAGATGCTGCACTCTCTGGAGCTGGCTCTTCTCTGCAGCCATGTGGTCTGGGTAGAGCCGGCCTCTGACCTGTGCTGGGCTTGTGCCAAGGCAGAGGGATTTGATTCACTCCAGCAGCTGCATCCTCGCCAGCACCAGCAGAGAATTTAGCCCCCAAAACTTTCAGTGGGGTGACCAGGTTATAAGCAAGTGGCACCCAATTCTCTTTGATGGGAGCCATGTCTTAACCCAAGAGGATGTTTCTGAAGAGTGGTTGTCACAGCCATACTTCTGCCAGTGCCTACCTGCCATTGTGGCCATCGCCTTCCCCACAGCAATCACCATGAGCCTCTGGAAGTCATTCAGGATCCCCACTGGTGGGACTGGCAGTGGTGCTTTCCTTCTCAGCTGTAGCTTGTGGGCACGCTTTCCCTCTCTAGGGTAGCAGTTTGGGGTGATCAGTGGCTTCATAGGAGTTACTCCAACATCACACTGTGGTGAGACAAGCGTTGCCCTGCCTTTTGTTTCCCTCAATGTAACCATGAGCTCGGCTCAGGCAAACCCCTGGCAAGGAAGCTACAGGCGGGTGAATGAACATTGGCCAGGAAGGGTTAAATTAGACAGTGCCTACAACTCTGAATGCCTCGCTACACGTTTTGGCACTATTTTCTTACATTCCAGTTTTCATCCTAGAGGTCTTCTCTCTGTGAAGGCCGTTGCATTTTGTGCATAAAGAAATGCCCAAGGCAGTCGCACACCTCTAGTTGCAGACTCTTTTCAGAATGTCCAGGACCTTTCTTCCGAGAGCTGACTTCCACTGATGGACAAAACTTTTCATGTTGACAACGAGTCTGCCTGTTCGGACATCCTCGTGTCCCGCCACAAGGTACTCCAAGCCTGTAAACCAGCAAAGCAGTCAGGAACTGCACAGCACTACACTTCAGAGGCCTGTTGACAATGCAAGGTCAGCCTGGATATCTAGTCCCATGTAAAGAAGGATGTATATGAAGAAATATTTATACATATTGATTCTCTCATACATCTGTATATTTATATCTATGGAAAAATGACCCCTGTGGCACATCTGCCAGTGAGATGGAGTATACAAACCTTGACTTTGTTAGCTTCTGAATATAAATGGAAGCAGAACTCTGGGGGCTGCGCCACCAGTTTTCATTCCTTATTCTGGAACTGCTATTACCACCTGCCTCAGCCTGAATACCTGCCTGGAAATCGGTCAGTTCAGTGCGTTCCAGTATTGACAGTGTAGGATGGCCCAGTGCTGGTCAGAGTGGCTGGTGTCCCCTTGCAGGCAAAGACACACCAGACCCTCTCTCATGGAGGGGAGGCAATACTAGGTTTGCTGGTGTGAACACCCCAGAAAAGCCTGAAGGGGTGGCAGGCACACTGAAAAGAGGTGCCTTAATTTCTGCCTCACCAGATGTTTTAGAGACATGACAACAGTGTCTGGTGAACCTTGCTTGGTAACCAGAAGCTGCCAGAGAGGGCTGGAGCATGGCCCTGCAATGCCCTGCCGCAGGGCTTGCCCCAGCCATCCAGGTCTGCGGCTGGCTTTCAGGGCATGACTTAGAGAATGAATAGAGTCAGGCAAAAACTGCTAAGTGTGGAGATGGCGGGAAGCTTTTGGCTTGAATTAGCTAAAGAAACACTGCCACAGATCCTAACAGCCTAAATGGGTCATAAATGTGCCATAAATGAGGAAAACATGGAGGATAATCTCTCCCAGGGCAGGAGAAGCTCCCAGCCAGGGACAGCATCTCACTGCAGCATGACTGAGATACAGCAAGCATGTGACTCCCCTGTAGCCCTCCTCTTTGCACTGGTCTGGGGAGCACCATGTGGCAGTACAAACTTGCCTGGGGAGATGGGTCTCTCCCAGTGCTCTCAGTCATCCCACTCCATCCTGGCTGCAGTGGGGAGTCTGCTTGTATTTTCTTGCATTTTCATTTTGTAGCTCACAATAAAGAGTGTCCCCTAGTTAAAGGTCAAGCATGTTTTTCTTTAATTCAATACAATTTGTTATCTACTTCATCTGAGGTTTTGGGCACACACATCCTCTCTTCTGCCAAGTAAACACAGGGTATGTGTATGGCAGTATCACCCTTTTCAAGACATTCATTTTGGCGATGCTAATCCTGCTGTTGTTATAACAGTGCTTTTCAAGGGCTCCTAAATCTGTCTCTCTGGAGAGAAAAACATGGCACACTCCCACACAGAGCAAGCAAATATTGCTGTGGTTGCTGGTTCTGTAAGGTTTTCTGGATTTTTCCACCTGGTGTTATAGAAGTGTAAAAGTAAAATTAATCAAATGACTGAGATGCCACAAGCCAGGACTTGAGGCTGCGGGTTTTTTCCTCTGTTGCTGGCAGGCAGTTCTCTGCTTGTTTGTGTCTGTGCTTGGCAAAGCCAAGGAAGCGAAGGGCTGCTGTTTCTTCACAGACAGCTGAGACCTTTAAAACCTTTCAGCTCAGTGCCCACCCAGCAGTCTAACCTGCTTCTGTAGTTGTGTGTGGAAGGGAAGGTGTGCAAGGGTAGTGAATATCCCCTCACAGGAACTGAAGCATATTTACAATCTGAAAACAGCCTGTGGAGATTTGATAAATGCTTGGAGTTTTTATTTCTTGCCAGAGACATTAAGAGCCTACCCTCCTTTTGATATCCCTCCAGTGTTGTGAGGCAGAATAAAAATACATCTTTCTTTCTGTTACTTTTATCTTTGATCTCCTCTGTGTTTGTGGGAGATGTGATTTCCGTTATAGCTATAACTCAGGAAATTGTTCTATGTCAGTTCAGCTTTTTATCTGGCTATTGTTGGTTTATTCATCTGGAGGTCAAAAGCTCTTACTCTTGAGAGAGGGTTAAATCTGCTAATATAGCATTGCCAACCAGTCAGACGTGAATGTGGTACCTAGAGAAAATAATGAGATTTGAAAAACTATTTGGGATCCTTTTTTCCCCCTCTGAAATGATTGAATTGGAAAGATGCACTCAATTGACATTTTCAAGCTTCCCATTAGGGCCAAACTTCACAACTTCTTTCTAACATGAAAGCTGAGATTAATTTACACTCACGGGATGCCAGCAGCTGCATTTCAAGACAACACCAAGCTTTGCAGTGTAACTCATGACAGCTGGCAAGGGAGTAACACCTGATGTGCCAGATGCCTGGACTGTCCCTAAGGACAATTGCACCTCAACACTTCTGCTGGTATCCAAGCAATCTTCATCGATCCTGTGATCACTGCTGTCTTTTCCTCTGCTAGGGAAAATCAGTGAAGCTCCTCTGAAGTTAGTGGGATTGCAAAGCTGGGTGTCAGGTGCGGGCTACCCTGCATGCTCAGTGTTCTGACAGCATTCCTCCAGTTCATATTAAGGCAGCTGTATCTGAGCTTTCTTACTTGTGTTTGCATATGGAAAAATAAAACAGCTGTATCAATTTAATTATAGATTTATGGTGCTTTACCAATATCCGAAGTCTTACTGCACTTAAAACAGTAAAGTTCTGTCTAACACTGCTGATTCATCCGACCCTTGCACCTGACAAGACTTCCTGACTACAGCTCTGCAATCATGGCACCTTGCCTTTAAAGTCAAAGGCAGTCCTTCCGGTAGAGATGAAAGAAGACTACAAACACCTCATCAGTGAATTAACCTTTTTGCATGATCCAGCCTCATAGACAGCCCTTTCCTCCCAAAGGAAGCTCCTGGTGCTCCACACATAAGGGATGTCTCAGCACTAAGTTGTCATTTTGATTGGTGATTTCCAAGTGATGTGTGTGTCTGATGGAAAAAACCCCTTATCTGAATTAGCTGATAACTGTTGGTTTATCTCAGAGCTGTAAAGAAAGGTGTGCTGGCTGGAGCTTAGCTTTGCTCTACTGAAGAAAACCCTGAGTCTGCATCTCCTTGTCTGTACCGGAGACTGCATGCACTGCTTAGCCACCAGTGGTTATACCCCATTTCAGTGAAAGAAGATGAGAAAAAACTGTGAAGCCAAAGCTCTCCTCTCACTTCATAAGAGAATATCTTCCAAATCTTGTAGATGCAAATGAGTATTACTTTCAAAGAGAGTTTAGATTAGAATTTCAGGACAATATGACTCAAATTGAGATTTAAATGTGTTTTTATGGATTCAAATTAGCATTAGCTTTGAAAAGTTATGTCACGGCGCAATGGGCACTTCCCTCCCTCTGAAAACAGACTGAGAGCCATAAAGCTGTGAGACTGTTATTATGCTTCATAAGGAGAATTGTGTGCTTGAAAGTCTGTAGAATGAACCGAGTTTTGTTCTACAGAACTCAGACTTGATGGAGATTGCTGTTGGAATCCAAATGACATAACAGCCTGACACTGGGCTGCAACCTCAGTTCACTGCCATGAGGGGATGGAGAGGTGGGAATGGAATTTGTGGTGGGGATGTACTGCTCAGGGAGTCAAACCTACCGGGATTGAGGATGGGACAAGTGCAGCCTCTGTTAGTCCAGGATTCAGGGTAGAGTGTCCTCTTGCCCCGGAGGATCTTCAGCTTTGTAGATTTTAAGACTTTCTTGATCTTCACATTGACTTCTGCATGGGAGCCCTTGTCATGAGCTGACAAGATCTTTGTCTTGATCACTGGGAAGACACAAATTAAAAACGAGGAATATATAAACCATTTACAGTGCTCTCTCTTTTTTTTGGTCTAATGCAGGCGTCTGGGTGAAGCAATGAGGACTATTACTTAATTGGAGTTAGCCTGATGCTCCTTGCTGGGGATGCCAGGGGCAACTGCCAGGGGAGTACATACATCCCCATACCTATGGGCAGGAATGCTGCCGGTTGGTTTGGTCATGGCCCCTGGACCTGCCATGCGGGCAGCGGGAGAACCCCAATGACCTGATTTTCAAAACTTGTGAGAGCCCCATTTTCCCGAGAGCTCAGAAAAGACTTTGGCTTCCTTAGCACTTGTGGAAATCAAGTGGAAAGCCCTAGTTTTAGGGATGGACCTGAAGGCTTTGCTGGCCTTGGCCGGGGCAGGCCGGGCAGCAGGCAGGGGTGTGAGAAGCTGCCCACATCCCACCCTGGTGAGAGCTTTTGCTGCTGGTCCTCCTGCTTTGCACACCTGCTGAATCCAAATGCAGTAGTGGAGACTGAGACATTGGTGGGGACTGAGGCGAAGCATGGAGTATTTTGAGCTCACAGATACTCACAGGCACACTCCTGCTGCCTGTATTCCATCTGCTGAGCCCCTGCACGGTGGAAGCTCAGGGTTCAGGTCCCATATGTGACCCTCCCCCTGACCGTGCTGATGCCTACCTACATGGGTAGGTGTCAGTGTACGGTGGTGCTTTATTCAGCTCTGCATGTTAGGAAGCTCAGGGAAAACTCTTCCTGCAGTATGGCCTCCTGAAGCTCATGATGAGCCCCATAATTCACCTGTCTCTCCAGTTCAGCTGACGCCTTTGCAAGTTGAGTGATGAAAGGGTAGGAAGCCTGACTGCACTTTAGATAAGATTTATGAACTTGGGTTTTTGTGACTTTTTTCCCTTATCTTTTGCAAGATTAAACACAGTCACTATGGTGGTCAGGGAGCAGTGAAAAGCAGAATCAGACTTTCTGTTAATATTGCTAAGCCAGGGCTATATTTCAACAGCTGGCAGCCCCTTGAACTTCCCTTTGTGGGTTGCTCTGCAGCCTGCAAAGGTATGGGTTATCTCTCTGTGTATTTTCAACTTCAGTGTGAGATGAAACAGGTGCAAGAGACCCCTAGAAGACTGTGAAGGAAGGGAGTGCTGTGCAGAGCATTCCTTGTTCTGCTGCAGTATGAAGGAGGTGGTTCACTGGCACGCACCAGAGAGGTCTGGGTATCAAACTGCCTCCTCTCATTCATTTAGATCCAATAGACACACGGACACTATACATCGCCCCATTGCAACAGCTGAACTTTGTTAACAGGGGCCTTTTTTCAGTGGCTGGAGGTGTTTTGTCAGCGTAGTGTTTTGTGTGGTGATCCCTGTCCATCCTCACATTCAGTGTAATTCAGATTTAGTGATTTCTATGCTGTGCTTGGGACACCTGGTCTACAGATGGAGTCTCAGTGACTCATTTTTGGCAACAGTACTTTACAGTTTATCTAGACAACCTCTCAGGGGCATTAACAGCTCTAGTCCTCCCATGATTTTAGCACAAGGGTATTCTGGTAGCAAGAGAGGTGCATAACAGCCCAAGATGTTTTACCCACCTTAACTTGGCACCATGATATCTATATATTTTGGAAAGGTCAAAGATCTGCCCTCAGACTGAGTAGCCCATGGTTTTGGGCTACTCCCAGGTTTGCCGGAATGGAGCAGTACACAGAGCAGCATGTCTCATGCTTGACACTCTTGGACTGACTTGCAGCACCTCTCTTTATGTTCCTGCTACTTCATCTGCAACTCACCATAGGTGTACTTCATCCCGCAGAAGACCTTGGGATTCCCTAAAACTTGCTCTTTACATTCGCATTTACCTGGGGAAAGAAAGGAAGCAAACAGCTGTGGATTGTACTCTAAAAGACAGGACCTGCAAGAGGTTTTCGTGTGGTCTGCAAAGCCCATGAAGAAAAAGCCCTATTTTCATATCCAGACTGAATATACAGTCTTAGTCCAAGGGCAATTATTCCTTGTTTACAATTTGAAGAGAAGGGAAACAAAGGCCTTATTATTTTGCCTTGTTATGCAAATAACACGCATGTCTTTCCCTGTGGTATTTTCCACACCATAATGTACCAGAAAAAATATTAAAAGGAAATGTTGCAGAGGTTAAGGCAGATTAATGACTTCCGCGATCTCAGAACAAAGAATAACGTGATATACTTATTTACGTTGAAAATGAAGTTGCCCAGACAAATGATGGAACTTTCCTCTCAATTAACTCAATTATTGTATCTTTGAGATTTTATCGTGCTGCTTTCTGAAGATGGAGGAAATGACGTTTGCCTGCTTGTATGCAGTGATTGCAAGGGAGGACGGCTTGATGCTGTGCCACGGGGTCAACCTGCCTTGCAGCAGCCTCATACTGCACCCTTCTCCTCCTGACTATGGCAACAAGAGGGAAACAACTTCCCCAGCTGAAGCCATAGCTGAAATGCTAGGCCATAACTGCATCAGGAGCTGCAATAGATGCCAAAGGTACTGTGGGTATTGGCAAAATAAATTCTGAGTTAGAAACTTCCCAATTACCTGCCAATAACCCCCACCCTCTAAATGATGTTGCTGGTTTGCCCAGCATCTAGTAGTTCTAGCAAATACAAAGACACATTTAAAACATGGCCAAGTAAAACATGAGAGCATTCAGCCTTGAAATTCAGAGCTGGGACTGCAAATTCAGGCAGGCAACTCTTGTCCTACTGGCAGGTAAATGCTGGGTGCAGGCTTTCAGCATGGAGCATCTGCCTAGAGTGTCCTCACATTGATGGGATGAGCTATAAGACTCCTCCAGCTTGTGGAGGGGTAGGAGGTGGTCACACAGGATGTTACTGGCAGAACATCCATCCCCTCCTACAACTGACGGTGTTAATTACAAGCTAGTGCAGAAGACTGCATGTGAACTGGCTGCTGGTGGGAGGGATGGGGCAGGGAAACACACATGAAGCTGCTGTCCTACCGGAGTGCCGGAGTGCTGAGAAGCCCTGCTCATCCTCCCAGCCCCAGGTGGGCTCGCTCTCATTAAGCACTGCCTGAAAAGGAGGCGCTTCATTGTGCCAGGTCACGTCTGAGCTGTTGGAGGGAAAGGGACATGGTCAATTTGGAGCCAGTGGAAAGCAGGGCCTCTACCAACCCATCCAACATGACTGCATGTCTTGGTGATGCTAAATGTCAGGAGCAATTTTTCAAAGTGAACAGGTTGAGTATTGTCAGACTGGGTCATGAATCCATTTTGGGTTTGAAATAAATTAGAGGGGTTTATATTCTATAAATAACCCCAGTGTGGTAAAAAAGAAGCAACATATAAGATCCAGAGGGTGAACTGTTATTAAAATATACTGTCTTCTAAAGTCAGAGCTTGACTCCAAGTCCAACACAAGCTGAGTTGCACCAGCAACAATATTGAGCTTTGGTCTCTCACTCAGACGTCCTTGAGGCCCATATTTTGCTTGTGGAAAGGAAGCACCTGCGAAGGTTATGGAAAACACCCAATACATTATCACCAGCACTGAGAGCCGGTAATCAAACATCACTGGTGCCATGCCATGGTGTGCCAGGCACCCAGGCGAACCACAGCCTCAGCTCCTGCTCTGACCCCAGTTCCTGACCATACCAATCCCAAATATGGTATATAATGGATATTTTTCAGCTCATGTGCCATACATAAATGGGGTTGGTGTGATGCCTTCCCTGGGACGGAGATCCCGGGAGTAAGGTGAGGCTGGGAGTGGGTGCCCTGGGCCCCCGATGGGATGGAGATCCCAGGAATACGGTGAGGCTGGGAGCGGATGTCTGGGCCCCCCATCTCACCTGCTGCTGCGGCAGTCACCCGTGTGTGGGTCGCAGCTGCGGGCGCAGTCGCAGGGGCGGCAGCCATAGGCACCGAAGCCCCAGTAGCCGGGGAGGCAGCGGTCGCAGCGGGGCCCTGCCACGCCAGGCTTGCAGGGGCAGTCACCGGTGCTGGGGTCGCAGAAGGTGCCAGGGCCCAGGGGGAGAGTGGCCGATCCCAGGGGGTGGCAGGAGCACGCTGTGGGAGAGAGCATCTGTGAGTGCAAAAGCTCTGCAGGACAGGGGTGCAGGAGATGCCCGCGAAAACACCGCCCTGCCAGGGACACCGGTGGGGGATCTGGGCTTTGTTTTTGACCCTCACCCATACACGTCTGAGCAGTTCCCCTTCAGAATCTGTATGATTTTCACTTTTTGAGCTATCTTAATTAGTCAACCTACCCTGGTGTCATGTTATCTTTTGCCAAACAGGCTTTTATTACTTTCCTTGTAGCACCCAGACTCCAGTCCAGCCAAATACCCAGGGATGTGCCTGGCTTGCAATGATGTTTAAGCAGCTGTGGGTGCTTCACTGAAAAAATGCATCAGAGTGCAATTGCTTTCTAAAGTAACAACAACTGTCTTGCATCCAGGAGGTTAAAACCCCCTTCAGAACAGTCATTTTAACTGAAGTGGAGGCTGAGCAAAGAAGTACCCCTCTGTCTCTGGTTTTCTTTTAAAGCTATCAATTAGTAGGATAAATTTCTTCACTGAAAGAGTAGTCAGGCATTGGAACAGGATGCCCAGGGAATGGTGGAATCACCATCCCTTGAAGCATACAGAAACTGTGTAGATGAGGCCCTTGGTGACATGGTTTAGTGGTGGACTTGGCAGTTCTGGGGTAATGGTTGGACTTCATGATCTTGAATGTCTTTTCCAACCTACTTAATTCAATGACTTAAAAACAAACAAACAAACAAACAAGAATGAGGACACCAACAGCTCAGAGATACGCTTTTGGGTACACTCCAGGACACGGGTTTGCAGAGTGCATGTCAGAAATGCTGGCTGCTCTTTTTGCCTCTCCCACAGCCCCTCACAGCAGAAGAATGCACTAGAAGCGTACTGGGACACACTGGGAGAAATGGCCATTATCACAAATTAGAAAGGATGCCTTAAGATAGGTGAAGTTTTCCTTGCCTACTGCTTAGGATTTTTCTTTGGCATGAATGCAGTTTGCATCTGTTGTGAGACTGCAGTCTTTTTCTCCCCAAATATGTTAATCTTTTCAAACACCAGAAATACACCTAACAGAAGTGTGATCCAAACCTCTGGACATTTGGCCTGGCCAGCAGGCAGCGTGAGTCCCCCCACAGGACCAGCAGCTGGGTGACTTGTGCTCTCCTGCCCTCAGGGTTTGGTTCTCTGACTGGGACACGTTAAGATCAGCCTTGAGCATTATGGCAGAACATTCCCTGCAGGAAGACTTCAGTCTAAAGCTCCATTTACATAAAAATCAGATTTCCTGAGAAAATTTCATTTTGGGGGAAATTTTTCATCAAATTCCAATGCAAATATTTTGAGTTTGCAACCTGAAGGCAATAAAGCAAAAAAGCCACTGCATGCAGCACAACCTTTCTTTCTCTTTAAATACTCATTGCTCTGTGCATATATTTAATTTTGCTCTGACAACATTTTTGTGGTTTCAGGGATTTGACATACCTGGAGTGTCATTTCAAAGTATTAAAGGACAGGTTAATATTGGCAGTTAACTTAGAGGCGACTACGATCCCAAAATCTTTGCCAAAGTAATCCTCAATTTTTCCCCACCCTTTCCATTTCCAAACAAATATAATTATATAAAATTAAAAGATTAGAAAGCCTCTCCACAAACTGCATTACTAGCTGCAGGCAGTGAACTCCAGTACCTTTAATAGCATAGTTTTCAGCAGTGCTCACCTCACATACCTTTCTCCTGAAGTCTCTGAAGTGTTTTACACCTGATACATGTAGTCAAATGCTCTTTTCCTACTAGATGTGGTGGGTATTTCTGGCATTCCTCGGCCCCTTCAGGGGAAATATCAAGCACTTAAAGCTCTTCTATTCCCCTGCAGTCAGTGAGCTAAACTCAGTGCTCAGAGAGAGATTTGGTCCTGTTTCAGTTGGGTTTCAGCTGTTTAACACCCAGCCCCTATTGGGGCTGGAGCTTTTAATGTTTTAGACAACGTATTCACACAATTTGTTTTCCTAATGGAAAATTTCATGGCAGTGGCAACACCGTGGTGAGGCAAGAATATTAAATTTACAAAGGCTGTTATGAAAACCATAGCAGCAAGCTCAGAGGCAATTAAAACAACATTGAAAAATGAGCATGTGGTTAGCTATATTTTTTAATACAAGCTTCAAAGAGATGTGCTGCAAAGGCTGGTCATTTCTATAAGGGCTGCGCACCCACATCCACGAACCTTGTCCTTCCTGGCTGCTCCCCTATGAGATCCCCAAGTCGCCAACCTGCTTTCCATTGGTGGCTGGTGAATTGAAGCTTTTTGGTCTTGTACCTTGGGTGGAGGCTCAAGATGATACTGAACGCCATTAAGCTGGATGCTTTGGGTGGCAAACTCAGAAGACTGTAAATGTTTGTGAGGTGCTGCAGTGGGAATGGGCTGAGCAATGCAGAGACATACAGTGCACTATCATCACTATGCACTGAGCACAGAAATGAGAATCTAAAGCTCAAATGTTAGCTCATTGTACCAACTTTGAAACAGCTGCATGAAAATAGGACCAAGTGTGTCCATACTATGGCAACGGCAGGAAGAAAAGACTGCAGGACTGATTATGCAACATTGGCCAGCTGCAGCTACTGCTCCTTCATGGACTGCTGCACTGAGTGTTGGTTTTAGACTCCATTTTCCTCCTTCCCCCCAATCTGCACCTCACTGTAGCAGAGGTTGTAGGAGACCCCCTCCAGAAAGGCAAGAGGAGCAGCTGAGCAGCAGATAAAGCAGATAGATACAGACAGTGTTGGATGGCACTTTGTGGTGGATACATGGGTGTAGAGTGCAAGACTCTCAGTGCAAGGCTTTGAGGTAGTGCCTGTCTCATGTGCTAGTGATAGTGGCCACCCCTCTGCAAAGGCTAGTGGTTTCCATGGCCAAGGGAGCTCCAGTGTGAGAAGGGCTGGCTGGGCACCGCTTTCTTTGTGATTTGTAAGCAGCATAGTTAAATACTCACCACCCTGTAGCACATAGCATTATTTTGCACATGACTTCCATACACATGTGAAATAACAGCTGCCTGTCCTGGCATGTCATGTGCTGACTGGCATCAAAACCCAGTGAGTGGGACTCCAGAGGAGCTGGATTTCCCCACCCTGGATTGGTGCTAGCACCATGGTTTCTTCAGCTGCCCACTAACCTTCGGAAATGACAAATATTTACCCTCAAAACCCTACAGTTGAAAAGCAAAAATAAACTCAGCAATTATAAACCCCAATTTATTGTCTGCAATTATACTGTAGCTGAGGCTTAAATTCATGAGGGATGTAAAGAAAAGGACCGATAGGTATGGCAGGGGAAAAGAGTCATCAGATTGTTCTTTTAAATGGCAGAATGTCTTGTTTTATCGGGTACACACCTACTTCTGAGCAAATATTATATATGCTCTTCACCTACAAGAATCTTTGAAGTATCCTTAAAGATTATGGCTTAACAACTCCTTTATTTACTTTGACCTTGGTATGTTAAAATTTTCAATGCTGCCCTGCAGTTGAGCAATAATGGTGCCTTGAGCCAGAAGCAAGCAGTCAGCGCCATGGCCTTCCCCAAAAGAGTAACAGGGCACAATGCACATCCCTTGTTATTGCAGACCATGGCATGGTCCTTGGAAATGTGCCAGGCACAGGCTGCAATTACTCATATATAATTTAATTTAACAGCCATTAGTCATTTGCTATGGCCCTGCAAGCTGCTGGGCTCCCCCATGAGATGCTGGGTCCCTGAGTGTAGGGAGCATCCCCTGCAGTGGGAGACCAGAAGGGCAATAGTAAAGGGATCATAAGGAGGAGATTATTTGTGAGGGTTTGAAAAGGCTAGAGAGAAAAAAAATCTCTGCGTTTGTAGCAATACGGTCTCTGAAAGGAAAGCATTCAGATGACCCCTACGTTTTTGTGGAACCCTATTTATGCTGGGGTTATGAGCACTTCATGCTGAGATACTTGAGTACCTCATGCTCTGTAACTCATAACTACAAAAAAAACCCCAACAAAGTACATGCGCTTAAAGCAGAAGGTAAATAAATATAGGTGTTTTCACACTGTACTCAAGGCTATCTTACAGTTCTTGTCAAATACATGTTACTTTTGGCCTTTAAATACCAGAGTTCACAGATACACAGTCGGTCCATAAAGAGGCTGGATCGTTGTATTAAAGAGCAATGGAAACAAATTTATAGTCTTTATGTCAGGCACTTTTTTTTTGAAAAATACATGGAATGCCATGGGCTGGTGATTTAGAGATGAGTGCAGAAGGTCAAGAAGGCCAAGCACTGGCATACGTCAACAAAAATACCCATTAATTATCTCATCTCCACTGCTTCCTCCTGCCCAGAAGGGCTGGGAGGAACTTTTTAATCAAGTCTCCTGGGATTTGGCTAACACAAAGCTAATGGTGTGATGTAATGCCTGACTTCATTAGCACTGGGCTAACTTGCACACAGGCACACGCACACTGTTGGCAGCCTTCCCTTTGAGCCGTGGCTGTTTTGCAGAAATACATCCCAAGACCTCTGTTTTCATCTGGTTTTGCAAGGAAGAAATCTCTGTGCTGGCCAGCCCAGGAGGTGCTGTTTCACTTCCTCTTGGACCCTCCAAACAGCCTCTGGGCTTGCGCTGGGTGTTTCGGCACCAGGAAAACTCTATGATAGGTCCCTTGTGAAACTCCATCTCCTTGATGGCACATCACAGGAGATGGTGGCCACTCCTGCCACCTCCAAAGTGAAGGACATTATTTTTAGGTGTCCGGAAGACTGCACTCAAATCAGTGCCAAAGCTTGACCTGGCTTCGATGCCCTCAGAAAAGTGTGTGGTCTTCCCTGATAGGAGCTGGCACATAGAGCGCATCATGAATTACAGCCCTAGCAAAGGTAGCACAACCCCAGTAAAAGCACATTTAGGAGCTTGAGGGTCCCATACAGAATTTATTTCAGTCTTTTCTCCTGTGTTATCTACCAGCAGTTAATTAATCCAATTGGGTTTTTTTTTAATCAGCAAGGATGAATCTGTGATCTAGAAAGAACTCCTCAAGCCTCTACTTTGGATCTAAGTGCAATATTTAAATCTGGTTTTTTACTAATTAAACTCCCAAAGAAAAGTTCATTGCCTAAGTTCTGGCAATAATTATGTAGGAAAAGTATCTCTGATGTTTCAGAGGAGAAGACTTGGAACCCTGATGTACACAAGTAGGTAAAGGAACTTAAAAAAGTCATTAAATTCACTATTTAAAAATCAAATTTGTGTACATACTATAGCAGTGAAATAATTATTTACACAAGTAATGGAGAACTGTGGTCAATGCTGTTTTCATAAAGAGCATTAGGGCTGTAAAACAGGCAGTTCAGCTGCTGCTGCTCCTCCTTTCAGTAAGTGAAAGGAGAAGAGAAGGACTTCTGTGACAGGCTGTCAGGGCTGTCTCATGAGGATCATGCTGAGAGAGGCTGAGAGCTGGGGCTGTTCAGCCTGGAAAAGAGAAGGCTCCAGGGAGACCTTACTGCAGCCTTTCCAGTACCTAAAAGGAGCCTACAAGAAAGCTGGAGAAGGACTTTGTACAAGGTCCTGTAGTGATTGGACAAGGGGAAATGGTTTTAAACTGAAGGAAGGTAGAGTTAGATAAGATATTAGGAAGAAGTCTTCGGTATGAAGGTGGTGAGGCACTGGCACAGGTTGCCCAGAGAAGCTGTGGCTGCCCTATCCACGCCAGTGTTCAAGGCCAGGTTGGATGGGGTTTGGAGCAACCTGGTCTACTAAGGTGTCCATGCCTGTGGCAGACAAGTTGGAACTAGATGATATTTAAGGTCCCTTTCAACCCAAACCATTCTATGATTCTATGATGTGCAGTGAAGGAGTGGGACAAAAGTTGTTCCCCACCTGACCACGCAGACAGGAGTGAAACTTCATATAGCCCCCCAACCTGGAATGCAGCTCCCTATGGCAAAAGGGTTTCTCTTACTTTAAACACAGGTACTTCTCCTTTGAAGGAGAGAGATGTGCTCAGTGTCCCCTCAGATGACACAAGCAGGGTGTCAGTTAGATTTTTTTCTGTCACTCATGAATGTCCTCCTCCAGACTCGGGTCAGTGAGGAGAAATCTGGTGAAGCCAGTGGGTGGCTGTATATGCAGAGGGAAGAGCATTCCTTCACCCTATATTTAGCTGACCAGTGTAATGTACTCAGCATGGTTTGGGGATCCGGAGTCCCCCACAGTGAGTCACCATCCTCACAGTGGTCCCTGGGGAGCGTGGCTTTTGGATTGCTGCTTCTGCTTGGGAAATACTTGATTTCACATGTGGCCAAGTCATTGCCTTTGGCCTGGCCTCCTCCGTGTCATGCCTTGTGGAATATCACTTAACTCATGTTCCTGTCTCTCCCTGCATACCCACCTGCTGATGCTGCGAACAAGCACTGGTGGGCGATGCTATTTATCAGCTGTTGCCTGAGGCACCCTTATGAGGTTGCGGCAATCGCCAAACAAGGAGAACATGAAAACATGATGCAGCTTTTGCTCTCCAAAAATAGCAGGAGAAAGTCAATGAATCATCTCTCTTTCCCTGCCCCCAGGCTACCGGGGTCCTCAGGACAGATATGGCAGCAGCATCTGAAGGATTTAGCCCCGCAAACCACACCACTGCTTTTTGCAAACAGCATCAAAAGGGAATTCAAAGAACTGCCTACTCTTCATGGAAGCAAGAAGATTGCTCCAAGGAGGGGCAGGAAGATCTCACCTTTCCTTTAACACCCTCCCACTCGAGAAGCATTTTGATAGCGAGTGGTCACTGACTTACGTTTGCAGGCATCTGGGGCAGAGAAAGGCTTCCTGAGGTCCCGGTAGAAGCCCGGCTTGCAGCGCTGGCAGTGCTGCCCTTCCGTGTTGTGCTGACAGTTGTCGCAGACACCACCGCTGCGATTGCCTGATGCCAGCCACGCATCCATGTCGAAATGACAAGTGTCAGCATGCCCATTACACTTGCACGCTGAGGTGAAGAGAAAGGGAACAGAAAGACTCATTAAGGCAGTGAAAGATGTTGATTTATAGAAAAGAGTCATGAAAAATCTGAACCATGTTTTGGAATAGGAGAGCTGACCCATGAACCTGTTATTCATTCAAAGGCACGAAGCATCATCATAATTTCATCCATGCTCCACAACCTCTAGAGGTCATATTTAAGGAAAAAATGATTTCTTTAACACTTTTATTTCCAGTATGGGTTTCCCAGTACAGGTTGGTGCAGGAAAACCTCACTGGTTCTACTGGGGCAGAATCCTTTCCTCTCTGTTTCAGAAAGCAGCAGGTCTCCGTACAGCATCTGCCATGTGGATGCTGTCAGGATGCTCCTTGCATCTGATGGAAGGAAAAGGCAGGTGGAAGGGAGGTGTGTGGGAGAAGGCAAGCATCCCTCTTTCCCTGCCCTGGCAGTGGAGGAAGTCTGGATGCACACATGCCTGAAGTCAGGGGACAAGTGAGATCTATTCCAACTCCTGCTTATCAAATGCTGCTGGTGGAAACAGGGATTCACTGTCTTTCCCTTGGGGAACATCCATACTGCAGTGAATGTGACCATAGCACACATAAGAAGGCTGATGCTAGCTTTGGTGTTTATAGCATTGTAGCCAGGGAACAATGGCATTCAGCATGCCTGCAAACCTTTCTGGGGTGGTGTAGTTAAACCTTAGTGCTTTTCTGGTTAGACTGCTGCTGATACTGAAGCAGACTGCCTCATGAGCTCTGCAGTCCTCTGCAGCCTGCACTCACCCTGAGCATCCTGCCCAGAACCATAGAAGTAATCCCTAAACCTCCCCAGAGCCCGCACCTTCTCCTACCCCCAGTGCCCAGGGGGTGAGCAAAGCCCATATCTGGCAGAGAAGGCCATGCCTCCCATAAATGTATCTGTCAGTGCTGCCCAGGGAGAGGACAATGCTGGCTGCCTGTTGCCTTCAAGGCACCCCAGCAGCCTGCAGTCTGCCCACTGCAGAAGACCGTATCCCAAGGAGATGCACTTGGGCCCTACAGAAAGGCCAAATCAACAGACAGCATGGCCCTGTGAGGATTTCCAAGTGAAGGGCTGTGCAAACAGGGCTGTCTCTGCTATACAAACATGTGGTGGGTGCTGGACAGAGCATGGCATTGGTTCTCCACCCACCAAGCTGTTTTGCCAGCACCTGCCCACCACCACAGTATCTGCTGCCTCTTGGAAATACAGGAGAAAGGCACAGGAGGAGAAGCATTATGCTCCAGAAGAGGCCCTGGAGACACTGTTCCTGGCTGGCTACTTACACCGACACTCTTTGGGGGCTCCAGTTTTGCCGTCGGCAGCCTGCCAAGGCTGGTCATTGTAGAGCGGGGCGCAGTGCTGGCAGTGGGACCCTGCTGTGTTGTGCTTGCACATGCATTTCCCATGGACCTAGTAAGGGAAAGAGAGCAAGGATCACCCACAGCAAAGCCCAAAGAGTCTCCAGGACACAAGCGATGCCAACATACAGGAGATACCGCGCCAGCTAGACACTATGACACAGACTAGAAAGAGGGCGAGCATGATGCCTGCCTTTATGTCCCGTTCAGTCAAAGGCAAATATTCTGCAGTTATATTTTCAATTAGATCAGTATTTGTGGATCTGCATGCCATGGTATTGTATAATCATACCTTTATTATATTTTTGAGAACTTAAAGGACCTTTAGCAGAGAGTTTCCAGCTGAAGCATGAATTTCCAGGAAAGAAAAAGAAGGGCCAAGATTCCAAGCATCCCTGGGAAACACTGCAGAACCTTTCTCTTTTTCTCCCTCCCAAACGTGAATGCACCTTTGCAGTACTGCAGAAATAGCACCCACAACCTCAGCAGCCAGCTTTGTGTGCCTTGCCATCACCAACATAAGAAATTTGAGGAAAAAAAATATAACCCCCCAAAACACAGATATCCACTCATCCTAGGCAGCTGGGAAGAATCTAGGAATAACAGAGGCAGAGCCAAGGATAACACAAGGACCATGAGTGACTATACTCGGATATGTTCATGACAGATAGATAATTTAACAGCTAGACAGCCTTGTGTAAGGGGGGGGTAATTAGAGATGAAAAGCCAGCATAGCACACTTAGTGCCAGCTGCCCTGTCAGCTGCTGGCATTACTCACACTATTGGCAAAAGCAAAGAAAACAGGACACAGCCAGAGGGCAAGAGCAGCCCGACGGCCCCTAGATGCAATGAAATCAAGCTCTAAAGCAGCATGGCTCTGCTGGCAAGGCTGAAAGCCCTGCCTTTTCCTGTGGAGCGTGGAGAGCAGCTACTTACCATAGCTATTTGGTGGCTGCCTGTGCTTGCAGCTTTACTCCTTTGCTACTAAATACAGTTTTATTTAGTGCATTTCATCTAAAAGTCTCTCCAGATGCATGGCCAGGCTTGAGACATGACCAGCATCCCATGTCTGCTGAAATGAGCTGAGAGATGCCTCACCACCCTGGTGCCCCTTCCTTCACCAGTCATAGGGAAAGTGGGAGAGAAAGGAAGGCAATAAACTGAGCATGGTTCAGCTTCTCTTACTGCTCAAAGACCTCAGCCTGCCCTGTCAGCATGGTACTGAGCTTATACCACAGGTCGGCCATAAAACCAAAGGAGCTGGAGAGCTGCATCAGCTGCTTCCAGCATCAGGAGCAATACAGGCCAGTCGGGGTGCCTGGTGATCCAGCCCAGAGCTGGGGCATGACTTCAGCTACAGGAAAATGCTGCCTTCCACTGTTTAACTTGTGGTTTTCCAAGTGTGCTTGCTGTTCCTAACTGTATGACTGCTGATGAGACCTGCCATGAAAAAGGTTTCTGAAAAACCTGAGCAGTAAACAGAACAGAAGAGGACCTCGAACATGTCATAAACAGCTTCTACTTGTTGCGTAGGTTCACACACATCCCCCCACATAGACTCCTGGCTAATGATGACTTTCTGATTTATTTGTTTGCAATGAATAGATTTCAGCTGCTCTCTCACAGGGGTCAGATGTAACCAGCACAGATAACACTTTAAAACTGACCTGTAAAGTCCTTAAAAGACTTCTCAGGAGCAACGCAAACGACAGAAACTTTAAAAAACTTTTCAAGTGATCCTTTCCTGTCTTATTAAAATGTCTGGATCATCAAAACAGGAGTAAGCAAAATACAGTACAGCAACTGGACTGCGTAAGCAATGGACAGATACAGATGGAGTCAGACAGAATGCTCAAGCATCTAAACTAAAGCACAAATATTAAGATAACATCTCTTTCTGTGCTGTCTGGCCTCATCACAGTTGGTCTCACTGCAGATACTGGTTGGTCTGCCTGGTTTACTGTATCTAGTTATGCTTAAATGAGTACTAATGTTTGAAAAGAATGAGAAGTACCTGCAGAGGCACAGCACATGATGGACCAGCTGGCCCTGCTTCTGCATCAGAAGCAGCCATGGAGGCTCCAGTCTTTGGGAGCAAGCTTTGGCACAGGCAACAGGGTTCCCAGTTCCCACAGTGCTGTGCCTTCACAGCAGTGCTGCTCAAATGGGCTGGAGCCTAAGAAAACTCAGCCTCTACAAGGCCCCTCCAGATCCCATGGTGACCCCAGCCCCTTTCAGCCAGGCAGAGCAGAGCACAGATCTGCTACTGAACAAGCCAAACAGCTAAATGGCCAGCCTCAACTGAGCAAGAGGAGGGCAACAGGGTCTTTAATAACTTGTTTCTCAGCACAGCTGTTCAGTTAATACCTTTTCCCCCCTATTCCTTTTACCCAGAAATTTAATGAATGTCGGACCTAAGTGCTTCGAAAACCTTGCCTCAGGCTGGTGTATTTATTCCCTTTCAATAGCATTATAATGGTTACTCCTCTAAATAACTAAAACAGCTCTGCTTTAAAATATCGCTCCATCCTAGCTTTATCCCATTGAAGAAAAACTCTTTTTTTCTTCCAATAATTCCAGCATGACAGAAAGGATTTTTGTGCATTGGAAGCAACAAAAGAAGGTGAATATTAGCAAGCTCTTTCTTGCAGCCCATAGGCAGACAGGTATTTTTTAAATTATAATACTGTGACAGCTGAAAATGGGAGAAAGACAGGACAAGAAGATTGGGTAATAGAAGGCAGCAGGTGAAAAACAGCCAGTAGACTGTCTACGCCAGCCAAAATTAATGCCTGTAAAAGCCGTAGGAGGGCCAGATGCAAGACTATGTTGCCCTGTAAATTCCCTGTTGTGCCACAGAGCAGTTGGGAGCCAGGGCTGAGAAACCAGCCCAGCAGCTCTGCTGGGACCTGAGGTAGAGTGTGGAAATGATGGACCTGGCCCTGGGGATTTCTCTGTCACCTCAGCACCTTTCTGAAGGCAGAACGTGACCCTCACACATTTTTTCCTCCCTTTTCAGTCACCTCGTTTTACGTTTAACTGTAAGGCGTACTCACTTGGGTCATTCTAGATCACTGCTAAGTACATAACACAATTCCCAGTACATCTCACCCCTTTCAGCATTCACACAGCTCTCGACTCATTTAAGCGGCAAAGCCTTCTCATACCATTTTTCATTTTGTCAGGGGGTCTTTACATCCCAGTTCACTTTCACACTGTTTCCCCTCTTAGCTCGACAGCCTTGTTGCAGCGTCAGTCATTAGAGGGCACAATGCAAACAGTGTTACAAAAGTTGACTTCTGTAAGATGAACGAGCGGCTGATTTCTCTATACAAAGACAGTTGCTAAGGCATGCTTCCTTCCAGAGCCTTTTGTTGCTGAATTATAACCTTCCAATGCTTCCTTTCAGATTGCAAATACATAGGGTTTTTTCTTTAGTCAAATGCTATAAAATACTTTCCCCCCTATTTATCATGTTCCAAAATGTTGGGCAGTGAGAAAGAAATCCTGCATCGAGGCAAAAATGCTTTCAGCCACCTGTTATGAATAGGTTTTTATTGAAAGAACTCACCCACTATATAGAGTCCAAACCAAACGCACACTAAAAGAAAATCAATGTCCCCAAGCGTAAATAGGCTAAATAGCTGGGAGGGGCAACTGCTTTTAATAGCATTTCTTTCTTGGAACTGCTAAAACTGTATTTTCTCTATTTTTTTCACTTTCCTGGAAAATGAGCATATTATCAGCCTAAAGGAAAATCACGTCATTCACGCTGGGTTTCTAACGATAGCTTTTAAACTCTGTTGCACTCGAGCCACTGTGCCAATTTTAGAACCAATGCCTACTGGCTGCCGTCAGCATGTGGGGAGGTATTCTTTCCCAAAGCACCATACAACCAAATTTATGTATGAGAAAATTCTCATATCCTATCTTGTTCTTGTGAAAGAATACAAAGCCTGCCCAGGGTGTGGGAGCTGTCTGGTGGGGTTTTTTATGCCTTGCACAATAGGCTTCTGTCAGTGGAGCTGGAGAAGACCTTCAGCACCTTTTGATGTCAGTAGCATGATAACAATTTATAACAGCTACTGGGTTGGCCACATGGGAAGGGGAATGAAGATTCACCCTGTCTGACTATACAGAAGTGCTTTAGCATAGTACCTCAGTCTACCTGGGATCCCAACCATACTGTATCCCTCCATCCCTTCATAACTATGGAAGGAGCTTGGGGAGATCAGCTGGCTAACCAGGGTACATCAAATGCATGCCTAAAATGAGGTGAGGTACACCTGGGGTTTGGTGTCCCATTGTCAGGCAGCTGTCAGTAATCAGGTTCAGATGCATTCATTCACTGATCAGGTTCCTGAACTGATTTGTCTGTTGAACCTAGAAAATAAAGCACAGTTCCTAGAAAAGTCCTTGGCTTACACTGACACAGCACCTTGGACTATTAAAGAAGTGTATAAATGTAATTGCAGCAGTACTATTTTGGTATGGCAGCAGCACCACACCAAACTGCTTTGGGCGTGTGTCTTAACTCCATGGAAAGCTTCACTGAAGATAGAACTAAGTTCTAATTCCCACTTCCTTTTTTCAGAGCAAAGAGAGCTGCTGTATCATGTTATTTAAACTGACATTGAGGGAAAAAGAGAACAAGAGGATGAACAAACCCATACCACTTCATGTGTTCTCACTCTGCTCAATGCAGGTGAAAGATGTGCAGATGGGGTTGCACTAGCAGGAGTACAAGAGAGGAAAGGAAGGACAGAGCGGGAAACATTAGAGAGTTGATAATAGTGGATTATCAGTGAGATAATGAAGTCATCCATTGATAGTATGATCTCATCTCACAGGTGTAAAAGCAGGAAGCCACAGTAAGGCCACAGCCCTCTAATACTGATAGTTTAGGCCAACTTTTAACTGAGCTGTTGCAGGATTCTGCAGTCAGGGAGGGACAAGGAGTCTCTGAGATGGATGAAGTCCTGCCCTCAGCTTGAGGCAGAACTACACAGCCAACAAGAAGTATCCCTGTGTTTGCTTTCCTCACATTGGAGTCCTAAAGTTCAAGATCCTACTTATCTCCAGGCTGATCTCTTTCATGACACAACACGCCATGTGGATGCTTTAGCTGGTGAGGGACCAAGCACACACTGCGGCAGCTCCATGCACAGAGATACTGGCAAGGGGTGAGAAGCTCCTATGCTACAGATCAGCCAGAAAACCCAGTCTTCTCATGAACACTGAAGATCAGGAGCAACCTCTGGTGAATGTGAATCCATTTCTCTACTTGCATGGGTGGTCTGCTACATAATGCAGCTCACAAACTGATCCAACTGCTTTGCATGGTACAGTGTGAGGTGCGTTTGTCTACGCACATTTTTCCTGGGGCATGCATTAGGCTGTTGTTGATGAAATTAGGGTAGTGACCTTTTGAACAAATCTGGGAGAAGCAGGGAAGAGAAGGAAGTGTATCTGTATAACCCTGATAGCTGTCACACATAAGTGTATAACATGGGATCATAGTATCCACAAGGAGCAGCCCTTCCCATTGCTGGAAGACAGCCAGGTCTTCTCTGTAGTCTTGCCCTGAAGCTCATGGAGAGATAGGAGCCACACCTGTATATTCGGAGTTCACCTAAAGGCTGACATGGCATTTCTGATGCTAAAATCAGAACCCGGAGCTTTCCTACATAAATTCCTTTCTCCTTCAGGAGAAAGGGTGAGCAGGAGAATTGCTGGCAAGCTTTTCTCTGGGGTACCCACACAGTGACTGCCACGAAGAGAAACATGTTTGGGTCTTTCACTGGCCAAGGAGGGACAAAAACTAAGCCTGAACTCAGGACTTTGCCTGTGGGCTGAGACCAAATAGGGGGTTAAGAAAACTTACAGGTACAGTTTTTTTGAAAAGGGTTTTTTTTTTTAATTTTTATGTTTTGTTTTGTTCTTTTAAGTATCCTAAACTTGATCTTTAACTATCTTAAGTATCAAAACTTGAATTTTGATGTTAACTTTCTTAATCAAGGAGTATTTTTCGAGCGTGCTCTGGTCTAAACAAGCATAAAAACAGAGTCAGATTTTGTAATCATATTGTGAAATGGTAATGTGCTTCCTAGCTTTTGTTGTCCTTGGTTTTACAGTGAAGGTTCTGCTAAAACCCCACATGGATACAGTCACATAAAAGCAAGACTGAAGTCCCCATCTCACACTTGAATGACTGACTGTAATTCTTCAGAAGTATCTTCCAGGTGGCTTTTTAAGGTCAAGTACAAAAAATGCTCCCTTTCTGAAATCCTGCTCTCTTTTCAGAAGTTTTTCTGACTTTTCTCAGTTAAGCAGCCACAGACCCCACAATCTTTTGTCCCCTGTCTGTTAGCACACACACACATGTATTGCTTTCATCTTGGAAATAATCCTCTCTTCTCATCTTGAAGCAATGCACTGACAAACCCCTACTAGTGTACACAAGTGGGGTGCCACTGCAGTCCCTGAATCACAGCAGCCTCACATCAGGCAGAAGCCTGGCACAGACCAGGCTCAGGCCCAGCTGCCTCAGTCCTATGTTGGAAAAAGTGGTACTGGGAGATGAAACATTTTACCACTCCCTGACCCTTCCTGCAAACCCTGGGGCTATGTCATTCCTACACTGGCACAGCCCCTGTGCGACATGCGGAATAAGCTGTAAGGCACAGTAAAATGAGTCAGCTCCACTGCAGAAACGTCACCTTTGGGACTCCTGCCACATATGTGTTTATAACCGGAGTTGAACTTCAGTCCGCCTGGGGCCAGCGCAGCGGCTTGTTGCTATTTCTTGCTTTGGTTTTCACTGTGATTTTGGCACTTGACTCCTTCCCACAGCACCGCCTGTTACCTGTGCGCTATGGTTTCCATAGGCTATAGTCATACTGGAAGTGTGTTTGGCTGCAGGCTCTGTTACAACTCTCTGGGGCACGCTCGTGTGCAACTGTATCCCACTGAAATAATCCTGAGCAAACAGCTCCTTTCAAAGACTTGCGCTCAGGGAACATTTGTGGAAAGCAGAGCAGTGCTACTTGAAACAACCTTATCAATCATAGCACTGCATGCTTTCAAATTGGTGTATTTTCAAGATGTTGCAAGACTAGCCCTATTAGAAGGGAAACATGCTGTATGCTTCATGCCCGAGACCATAATTTAAGTGAAATGAGAGCTCCTCGAAGAGCTGGATGGATGCCAGACGTCCTTACCTCAAGTAACTGCCTTATGGGTTTTTTATGATCTTTTCCTTTCTAACATTATTCAGCACAGTATGTTTGACTGCCCTGGCTTTCCCTCTGCTCCTTTGCCAGCAAAGCCAGGACTTTCAGAGCCAGCTAAGACGGCCAGAAAGGACAAGATGTGCTGGGGGCATTTTGTGTCCCAGACTGGCAGGGAGCAGCATGGCCCTCACTTTTTTAGGACACAGGAGGACAGGGGTTTAGGTGTTGGGTCCCAAAGGATTTGAGCTCAGAGTTTTTGTGATGGGAGTCCCCTCAAAAACAGAGCACAGGGCTTTTATCTGGAGAAAGATATTGCAAAGTCCAAAGAAAGCCTAGGAGTGAGAGCCAAAACTCAGCTCTCTGGCCTTTTGCTTCAGGACCCAATCCAATATCTGAGGATATAGACACAAGATGCGCAGTGCCTTCAGAGAAGCTCATCTCCTTCTTAATCATCAAAATGCCCTACATTTATAATATTTTACCTGTAGTGTTATTGCAAATTACTGTGGAGCACTCTTGAAGGATAAGACTCCTGGTGGACCCCACACCAAAGCACAAAGGAAGCCCAGTGCTTCAGCCCGTTATGGAGACCACTTCCTTTGTAAAGACCACATTTGCCCAGTGAGCTTTGAATTCAGGGCATCACATGTAAAATATTGCATACTTGGACCTATCTCATACTCTATACTGTCCTCACTACTTTTAAGACTCTGCTTTCCTGCAGTGCAGACATTGTTGTGCACATGTACATACCACCTGGAAAACGCCAGCTGCCTTGATGGGCTTGAACCCAGCGACGGGGACGCAGTGGTCAGCATGGCCATTGCAGAAGCAGCTGCCCTTCACGATGAAGTCATAGATGGCGTAGTGCAGGGCCGGGGAGGGCTGTGGGACCCGGGGGAACGGGCCGGGTGGGAGGCAAGGGCAGCCCTGCCGCTCCAGCAGCCGCACCCGCAGGTTGGTGATCTTCAGCTGTGCCTGGGCTTCTGCACTGTACGGGTCCTCCACAGCATACGGCGGTGACAGGGCTCGATATATCACCTGTGCAGAGAAATGCAGCAAGAGAAGCAGAAAGGAGAATGTCAGCCAGCCCCACCGTGATCCAGGAGGTGGAATGGCAATGGGAGCATCCCCTGGGAGCATGCACCAGGTTCTCATTTGCTCTTCTGCTTCTGCAAGCAGTAGGAGCAGCAAATCCATCTCCACCCCATTGTGGGCAAAATGACACCCCCTGTGTCACTCTATGTCCCTTTACACATGAAGTCTGTACCCCATAGGTGTCAAGTGGTATTTCACCATTAACTTAAAGCAGAGGTTAGTGCAACTGGTACATGCCGTGGCCCAGCACAGGGACCAGCAGTCCTGCAGGTGATGCTCAGGTGGAGGCTCAGGTTATCTTCATTAACCTTCCCTCCCCCAAGATGGGTGTAGTTTCAACAGATAAAGCCCAGATCTCCAAATATTTGGTTCCTATCAGTCCCAGGCTGCTTCCTAGTGGAAAAGTGATTAGGTGTGGCAATTCAATTAGTGACAGCAAGCCAACAGTCAGAAAACTGAGATAAGAAGGAAAAGTAGGGGGCTTCTGACGATTAAACAAATACTTATCAGTCAGTCTTTATTTTAACCTTGGTCAGATTGTATAGGTAAATACTGGGTCAAGCTGAAAATTGAGAGCACTAGATAAAAATAACCAGTATAATTGAAGAGGTTTATTTTAAAGTTGTTGGTCTAGCTGCCTACAGTGAGACATCAGAAACAGCTTATTATGTCATACAACTACTGCTGGCGTAAACCGACACACTTACAACACATGTATTAGTTAACAGGACATTCAGCTTACAGTGACACTTTCTAAATAGTTTAACAGCCCTATACTGAACAGCCACTGAAGGCTTGATGAACTACAAGATTTAGAACCACATTCAGTCAGTCACTCAATGAGTGTTTGAGGGTGGGATGCAGCCTGAGAGCTCAACGCACAGCTCCCAGCAGCAGCTTAAAACCTCTTCAAACTGCCCTGCTGAGAATCACCCATGCCACCCGAAAAGCCAGCCCGCTTCCCAGAGACAGCAAGGCAGTGGGTGGTAGCAAAGGGTGACCATCCTCTTCTGCCAGGAGGTGCTGTGGAATGCCCAGCAAGAGGCAGCATGTGAGCCTGCCAGCACCGCTTATGGGGATCAAAGTCTCCTCTCCCTAAATCTGCTCCTCACAAGGATGCGGCTGATATGCTTCAGCTGATGAAGACTGCCCTTTTATTTCACCAGGATTCAGGGATCCTGGAAACAATAACCCCAGCGCTACCAGCTCACCTGCCTGCCGGCTTTGCCTGCCAGCTGCCACCACTGCCAGCCCCACCATTGCTGGCACTGCTCTTGGCTGGGACCTGGGTTTTCTCCAGGGCTGCCAAGATCCAGCTGGAGGAAGCTTTGTTCCGGCCTGGAAGGAGATTTAGAGCTCATTTTGGAGCTGAATGGTGGCAGCAAGCTTTTGCGTGTCCCGTCAGCTTGCCAAGCACTGATGCGACCAAGCACCAGTGACAGCGGGGCTCAGGCATGCTGGTGCTGGGCACTCTGCACTGTCAAGCACATTGTGTTGCAGCCCCATGCTGCCATCCTGCAAATGCTCCCTTCCAAAGGCATTTGAGCATCTTCTGCCAGAAAGACATAGGTAAGGAACAAGGTTAACCAGAAGAGGTGGTCAGAGGGCAAGGCTGGTGAGCAGTACACCCTTTGTGCGGAAGTATTGAGCGTGACGAGGGGTATTAATAAACAGTAACACGTTTCAAAAGTTGAGGGTTTTTTTTCCCCTCTCTTTCAGGAACATACAAAACCATTCTGCTTTCTTAAAATAAAAGTATCAAGCAGATATGAAGAGAAATCCAGGCAAGCCCAACTATTAGGTCCTGCATCTCTCCCCAAGACATGTTATTTACCAAATTTAAATCAGTGTCATTCTGTCACATTTACTCATTGGTGGCTTTGGGAACACAAGATGCTTTCAGATATGGAAAGAAAATTCCTTGGGAAACATCCAAACTGGAGACATTGATTTCCCTTTAGTGGGGATGATGGAAAATGCCAGGCTGAGAATTTTCAGTAAAAACTAGTATTTTGGGTTTCTTGTTGTTAGATAAATTGCATCTCAGAGAGTTCTTTGTCCTGATTTAGATGAGAGCAGTGAAGGAGATACATTAATGGGAATGCTTTATGCTGGATGCAGCTGCAGACTTTCATCTTTTTCAGTTTTTCTTGTTTATCTATCCCTGTTTAATGCATGTGACTGGTGCTTGCAGTTCTAGCAAAGACAATCTCAGTGAGAAAATCAATAACCCTGAGCGCCTTCATGCTGAGAGAGTTAAATCTTGTCTGTGAGGAATTCAGGGGGAGTTATGCTGCTGATTTCAATGGAGCCAGTATTCCTGCTCAGGCCCCAAAATGTTACAAACATTTCTTTTTATGGCTACTTGAAAACAGTGATGCTAAACATGAGCCCTAACTGTAATTCCCTGGGGCTGTGGGCTCTCAGCTCTCCTTCCTGCTGTCCTGTATTGCTCCAGCTGTGCCTGGCAGCCCCAGATTCAGGGCCATGCTGCACCCTGCAGTAGTGCAACATAAGGGGGTGAGCTTGTTCTCAGTGCTGCCAAGACAGTAAACATCCTGATGCTTCCACCCCAGACGCTGGCTGCTCTGATTTAATAAAATACAAACCAGTCATTATAACACGTAGGACACCATACAAATAGCAATTCTCTGCTCTGCCCCAGCAGATAGAGCTGGAGCCTCCAGAGACTGCATAATAATTTCAAGGACGTCTTTCCCACCAGGACTTCCCTGTTCAGTTGTTAACCTCGCCGATTTATCCCAGCCGTCTCGGGAGTCAGCACATCGCTGGGGCCATGCTGCCTTCATACAGGTGTTATGGGTCTGCAGCCCCATGCTGCCCTGCACCCAGCCCCACATACACTCATGTGCGGGTGCCAGATTTCCTGCTTTATCTCTCTTTGGACATTTCTGTGCTATTCTCCCACCAACAGGACAGGACCAGGGCTGCAGCATCTTTATGAATGAGCCACGGTTTGCACAGCAAACCTGACCAGGTTTTCACATCTATGGTTCTGCTGGCATCTCCCAGCTACCAGTCAAAGGCCTCCTCAACCAGAATATTGTTCAAACAGTGTAGGGAAAGCATGTTGGCAGGATTCGAAAAGAATGTGTTGCTGACATGCACAAGCATCTGATGATGGGGTTTTGTAAGCCCATCATCTCTCTGGTGTTGCTTGAAAGACTTTGGTCTCACTGCCCCGCTGCGGGTAGCTGACTCTTCTGATCAATTCTGTTGAGCCAGTGTTCCCCAGCTGCTCTGAGATGCACATCACACATCGTGGTGATGTGCCCAATCTACAGCCATCATTTCCTCTTCCCAACAGCTTCCCAAAGCCCTCCGGGTTTATGCAGCAGGGAAGCTGCCCTGCAGCGCCGGGCGCATATGTAGAGTGAAAACATCCTGCTCTTCAGCCAGACTGCTCCAGCTGGCTGCAGTTTGGACACACAGACACCCTCTAATAAATTTCCACAGTGTTTCAGCTTCCTTACAGGCTGTCACGAGCAGCTCTTGCTCTGTTGATTACTTCACATGCTTTTTGTCTGTGACACAAGAAGCCTCAGCTACCTGCCCTTCGGCAGATGCAGTAATGTAGCCCTGTGTATAAATAAAGCAGCAGCCGTGAGCATGCTGCACTCAAGTAACCGCTTGCACCACAGTGACCTCGATTTATAAATACATAAAAGTCCCCTTGCAAGAAGTACCCCAGCGTGTTTACATGCAAGAGTCAATGAAAGGACATCTTTATATCTGTATCTATATCTGTATCTCCACAGTGGGACGGAAAATGCTAATGAAGGATGCTGACAGCAACAAAATAGGCTCTGAAGTCAAATTTGCCTCAGGAAGTCAACAAAACCAATGAAACATTTGCCACCAACAAAAGCCTCCCAATGAGTCATGGGTGCATCTCAGATCAGTGCAGCCTCCACCTGCTGCAGCCTGGACCTTTTTCAAGTATAAGTGTCCACAGAGATAAAATGGACCCCCTTGGGACCCAAATGCCCATGACATTAAAGAGACATGCATGATCCACAAAAAGCTTCTCCCTCACAGACCTTCAGAAATAGGCACAACCGCAGGCGCCATGGACAGGGACCCACAGCCCCTGCACATGTGCCCCTTCTCAGTCCCTGTGTCCAGCTGGAGATGCCATACTCCAGCCTCCAAATGGGAGCCTGGCCTCAGCCAGAGCTTCTTCTGCCGAGCCTGAAAGGCATGAGGAGATGGTTCACAAAGTGACAACACTAGTAAATTACAAACAGAGGGAATAAATGGATGGGAGACTCAAGAAGCATATGCACATGGGAACAAGCCAACAAATGTGAATATGGAAGAAAAAGCAATAAACAAATATTAAAAATATAAGTACTTTTTAATTTGCTTGTAAATGAAAACCAAGGTGGTAACACTGCAAGAAGTGACCTGCGGTTTCTTTCCAAAATAAATTGATTGACTCTCCCCAGCATCATCCAACCTGGATGCATGAAAATGCGACACTTATCCTTATTAGTGATTCATCCATCAAATTTATCAAATCCTGGGGATTTGATAAATTCAGTATTGCTTTATTTGATTTTTGCTGCTGTTTTTTTTTTTTTAATCTATTTTACAGGAATACAGGAAAAAATAATAAGAAATTACGTAAGGTTTTCTGTCTTCTCCAAATAGAGACAGCAAAAGCAACCTTACAGAAGGGCATGTGATGTCTAGGTAAATGTTTAACAGAAACATTCAGGTTTGCATTAGGAGTCTGTAGTGTCTCTTAGTATTGCAGGCACTAAATAAATGCAGCTAGTTGGCCTGTATTATGGGGCTCTGTTGAATTTCCATGCCACTGGGAGCTATCTGGTTTATTTAGTGCCTGGACAATGCTCTGAAAATGTAAGCAGTAAAGGTGGTGCTGGAGCTCTGCCAGCACCAGGACCCCATCCACTGCCTCCTGAAAAATTCCCCTTGAGCCTGCCAAGCAGAGGATGTTAGGCACTGTCTGCCTGGAGCTGGCACTAAGGCGAAGGGAAGCCCTTGTGTCCCACCTCCCACCTCTGGAATTTCTGGCTGTGTGCCCAGCATCACCTTACATCTGCTTGTGCCCACAGGCCCTGTCTGTTGCTTGCAGACGCTCACAGCCACAGCACAAGCTGGGATGCTCTGTGCTATACTGGCTGCCTGGTAAACCTCTGCCACCCCAGCCACCGTGTGCCTCTGCCACATCCCCCCCTGTGTGTCTGTGCCTCCCTCCACAGCCAGCCCAGCACATCCAGTCGCTCGGGCCCACTCCCATAGTGACTACCCAAGGGTGGAAACTGCTTTCAGCCTTGGCTGGTCTTGTTCAGAAAAGTTTAGCTGGTAAAAGTTACTGGGCCAATAGCTTTCCTTCTCAAAAGATGTAAAAGTTAAAAGTACTAATTTCTCTTGATTAAAAATATGGAAAGCTCACAGGAGGCAGTAAGACTGATTTGTAGACATGAATCACAGAAATACTACTAGTAATGATGACGCAACATGTGTATGCCCACTGGGGCTGTCCATAATGTCAACGTGCCACAGTGCCTGTGTTCAACTTCCACCCAAAGAACTGCATAAGGAACATTAAACTCATCATCACTGCAAATGTCTTACTAGACGTTCCGTTTTTTCACTTGCAGATGGCACTGGATGTAAGTTTAGCTGCAGAAATCCAGTGCCAGCCAGGTGCTCCCACTTCAAAGAGCATGTCCTCACACCTCCTTTGCAGACCCCTGCTTGGTCACCCTTCAGTGGTGCAGAGGAACCTTGGCGCTGAGACTGCTTAGGGCAGGTATCACCTGCAGGCCCCTCTAATGTACTTCTTTGCTTTTGTGCCTGTCAGACCAAGTGGACTGCAGGGAAGAAGAGCTTCTCTTTTTCTCACAGAGAGGTCTCACCATCCCCTCCATACACACATTGATGGTGCACACATCAGCATCATCTGGATGAGATAAAACAGCAACAGAAATTGGGAAACCTGCCTTGCGTCTGCAGAGAGGTGACCATCAGAGGCATTAAGATCCCAGCAAGCCTGTCTGTTGGGCCACAGTGTGAAGCAACTGTCCACATCCCCAAGCAATGGTGACAGAAACCCACTGTGTACCACCATCAGCAGCCCCTGAGCTCCTTGAGACGGTGGAGAAATGGCTCCTGCAGCTATTACAGCTGCTTCATTTATTTTGACAACAGACAGCATTTGGCCAGTGCCTACAGCCCTTCTGCAATCTCTACAGCACATGAAACAAGGCAAATAATCCCTTGTCTCAACATCCGAAAGTTATGCAATCTTAAAAAGACTTCAGAAGAAAAATGCAGCTATTTCAAGTAACCAGCCCTTGCAGGGGCCTTGGCAAATTAACTTATAGAATCATAGAATCATAGAATAGTTAGGGTTGGAAAGAACCTCAAGATCATCCAGTTCCAACCCCCCTGCCATGGGCAGGGACACCTCACACTAAACCATCCCACACAAGGCTTCGTCCAACCTGGCCTTGAACACCGCCAGGGATGGAGCACTCACAACCTCCCTGGGCAACCGATTCCAGTGTCTCACCACCCTAACAGGAAAGAATTTCCTCCTTATATCCAATCTAAACTTCCCCTGGTTAAGTTTTAACCCGTTACCCCTTGTGCTGTCACTACAGTCCCTGACGAAGAGTCCCTCCCCAGCATCCCTATAGGCCCCCTTCAGATACTGGAAGGCTGCTATGAGGTCTCCATGCAGCCTTCTCTTCTCCAGGCTGAACAGCCCCAACTTCCTCAGCCTGTCTTCATACGGGAGGTGCTCCAGTCCCCTGATCATCCTCGTGGCCCTCCTCTGCACTTGTTCGAACAGTTCCATGTCCTTTTTATGCTGAGGACACCAGAACTGCACACAATACTCCAAGTGAGGTCTCACAAGAGCAGAGTAGAGGGGCAGGATCACCTCCTTCGACCTGCTGGTCACGCTCCTTTTGATGCAGCCCAGGATACGGTTGGCTTTCTGGGCTGCGAGCGCACACTGAAGCCGGCTCATGTTCATTTTCTCATCGACCAGCACCCCCAAGTCCTTCTCTGCAGGGCCGCTCTGAATCTCTTCTTTGGCCAATCTGTAGCTGTGCCTGGGATTGCTCTGACCCAGGTGTAGGACCTTGCACTTGTCGTGGTTGAACTTCATAAGGTTGGCATCAGCCCACTTCACAAGCATGTCAAGGTCCCTCTGGATGGCATCCCTTCCCTCCAGCGTATCAACTGAACCACACAGCTTGGTGTCATCGGCAAACTTGCTGAGGGCGCACTCAATCCCACTGTCCATGTCAGCGATGAAGATGTTAAACAAGACCGGTCCCAACACCGATCCCTGAGGGACACCACTCGTTACTGGTCTCCAGCCAGACATCGAGCCATTGACCACAACTCTGTGTGCAGCCATCCAGCCAGTTCTTTATCCACCGAGTGGTCCATCCATCAAATTGATATCTCTCCAATTTAGAGAGAAGGATGTCGTGTGGGACAGTGTCAAACGCTTTGCACAAGTCCAAGTAGATGACATCAACTGCTTTACCCTTGTCCATCAGTTCTGTAGCCCCATCATAGAAGGCCACCAAATTGGTCAGGCAGGATTTCCCCTTAGTGAAGCCATGCTGGCTGTCACCAAGCACCTTGTTGTTTCTCATGTGCCTTAGCATGCCTTCCAGGAGAATGTGCTCCGAGATTTTGCCAGGCACAGAGGTGAGACTGACTGGTCTGTAGTTCCCCGGGTCTTCCATTTTCCCCTTCTTATACCAAGGCAACTTTTATCTTTTAGGAAACTCTAGGCATTCTTCTGCCACTCTCAAAACTGAGAAGCTGTATGGGAAGAGCTCCTACTCGCACACAGCACCTGGCTGGTAAGAAGCTAGAAAAGGCATGAAGAGAGCTAGGCAAGAGCCTCAGGATTTCTCCAGGTTCCTGGACATTTCTGGCAATAATCAATGAGACAAGAGCCATCTTCTCAGCTTCCCTTCAACATCCCACTGCACAATTCCATTAGATGAAAGTGAAACACTGCTAGGTCATGCCCCTCTTCATGCAGACAATGATCACAGAAGTGATGTTCTTACTAGAAACATCTCTCTCCAGCTCAAAACAGCTCAAAACATTTGGATTTTTTCGCCTCCAGTTGACTGCTTCTCCAGGAATTGACAGTTTATTCCAACAGCTTTATTTTGCTAATCACTACTTTCAGTCATCAAACAGAATGAAACACTCAGTTTCTTGGCTCACAAACCCCTCCAGATGCATAATACTATTGGCTATGCCCTATCAAGGAAAATAATTACTGCTTTTTTCTCATCTTCAGAATCAGCATTTCCAAGGTTGCACTATCCTGAATAGGAAAGTGATCCAGCGTATTTCAGCTGATGATAGGAAGAAGTTCCTTGACCGATCAGCAAGAAAGATGGTATTTAAATACTCTTCCCTTTGGCAATTCCCCTCCTTTCCCTATCCCCCTCAAAGATTTATGTTCTCAGCCTTGGCCTGCTAGCAGTACCTGTTGTGTGGATAGAAGACCAAGAAAACCTGGAGGTACCTCCAAAGAGGCAGACAGAGAACAAGACTTGCTTGTTTGTAAGCAGCGCTGTGAGAAAAGCTGGCTCACTCCCCAGAGCTGCAGAATAACCCCTGTCACAGTTTCTGAGCATGACACACCTGAGCATGACACACACTGCAAAAGCCTGCAAGGCAGCAGGTTAGTGTGTCAGCAACTGCAACAGCGCTAAGGATCAAGGGGAATTCTTTCAGCCTAAGACTAATCCTATTTCATGAATACTTCTCAATTGCTCTTGTCTATAAGAAAAGGCTTTGTGTTGATAGAAGTGGCTGCTTAAACCGCGTTATGATGAGCTACACCTAATTTTAGGAAAAAGAACACCTGTCTGAGTTACATGCAAATATGCATGGTCAAAAAGGTCGTGAGAAACACTACCCCCGTTCAATCCATGGCTACAGATTTTGACCACAGCAATGAGGAATGCTGTGGAGAGGCTGGTGATAGAGAGTCATGGATGGCATGTGTGTCTAGTAAGCTTGCTTTTGGACATTAACTTCTTTACCTCCTAGAAATGCTGCCCAGGGAGAATTTGAAGACTTCAGCATTTCTGTAGGATTTTGAACATTGGTAGACTGGGTATCTCATGCCAACACCCACTGTGCATGGTGATTAATCTCAGATTAAATCCCCATGAACTTTTGATCCAAAACTTTAGAGATGTGTCAATTCACTCCTTTAGGTTACAGACTTCCCATGTCACTGGTTGTATCCAACAATCTCAAAGAGAAACATGGCAGCCCCACTTTCCAGCCAGCAAACTGGGAGCTGAATAAATGAGCCACTCCTCTCTTCACGCCAAAAATGAACTGTGAAATGAAGCAGTGGGATGCTGAATAGAGGTTCTGGCTGCATCGCTAAAATCCTGTGGCACTTGTTCTCAAGGGAAGCAATAGTCCTGTTCACAAGGCCAGGTGCCAATTCAGAGAATTAAATTCTGCCTACCCAAATTCCACTTGTTTCATGTGGATACAGTGCTCTTCACTTCCTACATAAGGAGTTTGGAAAGGGTCTCCTGAAATTCTGGGACCCATCCCCTCCTGCTGTTGGCAGCCTACAATATACCCCCTTTCAGAGACTAGTCAAGCTGCCTTTGAAGAATAATTTGTTTTAGCCATAATTGGGGGCTGATCCAGAAGCCCTCATCCACAGCTGTTAGAAACTTGCTGTTCTAAATGGGGGACTGCTGCTACGCACTGTTAAACACTGGCTATGCTCCATCCCAGAGGCAGCTACATTTCAAGAGCTAGTCAAGCAGAGGGCCAACCACCAAGTGCCAAAAGCACTGGGAAAGCCAGGGAGAAAAGGAGATGATGGGACCTTCCTGTGGGTTAGCTGCAATGGGGGGAATCATGCCAAGGATCGCCAGACAGGTTGGAGAAACATCTTGCTCCTCACATGCCCTGGTCCTCCAGAGATGCTGAGCACCTGAAAGGCTTGGCAAAGGGATATGTCACTCCTCAGGAGTGGTCAGAGCAGAGGGAGAGGGATTTGTCACAACCTGGCCCCAAGATCTGGCAGTATCATCGCTGGTACTACACATACAGAAAACTTAAAATGCAGGTGCCAGTGTCCAGAAAACAGCAGTTGTGTCATCACAGAATCATACAATCATAGAATAGTAAGAGTTTGAAGGGACCTTAAAGCTTATCCAGTTCCAACCCCCCTGCCACAGGCAGGGACACCTTCCACTAGACCAGGCTGCTCAAAGCTCCATGCAACCTGGCCTTGAAGACTTCCAGCCCTGATGAGGACAGAACTGTAGAGGGAAAGTAGCTTTCATGGTAAAACTCCCAAGGGACCAAAGATTTGTGTGCACATTTGCCCAGAACTGCCCTTGTCTCCTGTCCTCCCAGACATGTGAATAAACTAAGCTTGGGCTTCCCCTTTTAACCTGAATCCTCTTTTTGCTGCCTCATTATCTAAAGGGACCAGCTTGCCACCACTCCACTATGTTAAAGCCAGTGGAAACCCTGCACAAAGCTTGTGAAGATAGACTTACCTGCCAGGAGGGAAAGCTTGGAGGCCAAGCCAAGAGATGCTCCTTGCCACAGCCATCAGCAAGATGGCTGGTGGGGAGATGATGTCCCACTGGTGTACTGCTGTTGTGAGCAGCAAACCCTGTGCTGCCCTGGCCAGCAGGCACACATCCTGCTCTCACAAGGCCTTCGCAGCCACCCTGCACTGAATGGCAAGCTCCAGCAGCCTGAGATGCCTAAATTCCTACATCATTTTATTGACTCTGGCCTGACTTCATTTACTTCATCTCACTACTCTTCCCCTAGAAATCATTATTATTGTCCTTATGAATAATGGCCCCCATGTCTTGCTAAATTCATTCATATAATGCCAAGTGATGGGCTGGATTGGGCCATCACCCCCATCACCACTGGCCCCTAGCTGAACAGACTCCCCTTTGCATGTGGCATTTCTGTACTGAGCCTGACAATCTGCAGACAGAATGACCAGGAAGATGGTCTTCAAGAAGGGATTTTTTTCCTACAAAATGCACTTCTACAGAATGTAGAGATGGGACTTGAAAACACACTTCGGTAGCCATGTCCTCACATGTCCTACGCACTGCTGAACACCAGCCAGAATCCCTCTTTCCTTCTCACCAGTTTGGGCCTTTGTTTTCTCTCTCTGCAGACATCAGTGGCACAGGACAATTAAAGAAGCCGTTTGTGGCCCTCTAATGGGCTGATGTCCCAGGCTGTTTTGAGGTTATTCTTGCATATTTGCTCAGCCTTTTTGTGGAGTCCCAAGTCCTGCAAGTGACTGAACTCAAATCTCCTGTGAGCCACAAGATCCTTGGAGGATCTCAGAGCAATGAAGATGTGCTTTCAGTCAAGGAAAGCAATGATAAGGTTAAAACTCAAGCTTATTCAGGCCTAAAAGACTGGCAAAAAAAAAAAAAAAAAAAAAAGGCCAAAAGCTTCTAGGCTGCAACAGAGTTGCTACAACGCAAAATTAGAGCTCCAAAATAAAAATCGCTGAGCATCCTTAACCCATTTGTGTCACTGAGTACAATTCCCCATTGTCTATCAGGGCCAAACCTGTGAATATCAGGACACAATTTACTTCTCCTCTACACAGCTAATTTCAGACAGAACCAGTCAGATGGTTGTCCAGATCCTTAAGGAACAGAGGCAGGCTGCATGCAGTAACAATGCATTTGCAGGCTGTTCTGCTACAGAAGGCACATGAGATCAATAAAGTGCTCACACCCCACAGTATAACAGTGCTATGTAATGTTTCAAAAGTTAAAAGCAAGTTAGAATTTGTTGCTGGAATATAGTCAAGCTGCAAATATGCCTCTCCTATTAATAGCAAACAGCAACAATAGCTGAAGTCTCCAAGTGATTTATTAGCAGTATTCTGAATAGATGAACACTCAAATAAGTCACTAATTTACTAAAATCTTGTCAAGGAGACTCTGCTTCAGTAAGTCCTTTTATCCTGGAGCTTGTCTAAATGGGGACACTCAGGCGAGCTAATCTGAATTGACCACAGATGGGAATGTAAAGTGAATGAGATAATTGCATTGCAGAGTGGACAGTCACTCTCACTCACAGTTAAAGAATTAACATCTGCTAAGGGCCCCTTGTCAATGAGCCCTTAAAAGTGATCTAGCTAAGGATAATTTACAGATTAGACTATAAAAGAAGAAATACTAATATGATCTGAACTATGGGAGGGAAGATGGTCTTTTACATGTACTAATAAAACTGGCATTCCTATCTGAGCATGAAGCTGAGTTTATTCCTGCATCTTGTTTACTTAAATCAGATTAGGTTTGGCTGGTGAATCCCCTTCTAATTTCCCTTCCAATAACATGGCTGAAGGGTTACACCCTGGAAAACAGTGGAAATACTCTGGATTTGTAGCATATCTGTATGATCCAGGCTAAAACTTGGCCTTAGCTTTTCCCTTAAAACACTGATGATATAAGGCCAGCATTTAGAGGTTTCTGCCTATGCTAAACAAACTGCTGCTGTGAAACAATTAATTCACTAAATTAAGCATGGGGAAAGTCTTTAGTGACCCCTTCACATGCAGCTCATCTGAAACTATCCCAACAGGGAATGAGTTTCTTGTCTCCTTCACAGTGCAGCAAATCCAATCCCTCAAGTTGGCAGATGCTTGAAGCTTGCTGGAAACCTGGGGTGGTTGTAGGTTTCCTTCTCCTTCCCACTTCTCTTTCGCCTGTACTGAATGGGCCCCACTGTGGGGGACAACCTGGCCCCAGATGTTGGATAGTGAATGCTCTCTATCATCCTGGTCCCAGCACCATAAAGGGAAGCCTAGAGTCATTCTGCTACAGAAGAAAGGTGAAAGGCATCTCCCAGAGCTGTTTCAGCATCTCTCATCTCTCTTCCATCTTTGAGCTCTGGGTGTTTGAAATTAACCAAGAGGCTTGGTTACTTTCTCCACTATCATAATTCTCCTTCACGTCAACATCACAGCAAGTTGTGCTGACGGGGGATTTTTGTCCTAAGAGCTGAACTAGGCATCTAAGGGATGACTCATGATGATGAGGGCAGAAGAAATGCAAAAAGCTCGATCTTTCTTTTCAACACAAACTGAAGCAGATACATCTTTGCTCCAAATTAGCACAGGCAATTGATTAAAAAAAGGCTGTCAAGTGCTGAGTACTATGAACTTCTGCATACTGCTGCCTCAAGACAGGGCTTGCAGGCACAAACAATCAACAGACATGCAGGCGGATCAGCACTGCCTGCTCTTTGCAGGGGGCTAAAGTCAGAAAGCACCAGCCTGACTGTCCACGGGTCTGTGCCAAGCTCTGGTGCTGTTTGGAGTGAGCAGCCACCTCCTGAGGCCTCTCCTGGGGCAGCAGCGACCGAGCTGTCAGCAGCATGCAGAGACCCCACTCTCCTGCAAACTCCTGTAAACCCTGACTCTGTGCCTGGAAATACACATGTGGCACTAGAATGTCTGAAGTGGGATAAAGGCGGTGTATGGATGGTGCGGTACCCAGTTTGGGTCACAGGTTATGGTTGTTACATCACAGTTAAAAAACTCCAGAAAGTTAAAAAAGAAATCCAGTAGCACTCACAGAATTCATGTTTGTGCTTTAAAGAAAACTGCGGCAACTGGGCTGCAATTAAATACTCCTCTTCAGACTTGGACACTTCAGATGACTGCATATTTGAAACCACTGTTTCAAGTGAAATTACTGTTTCCATATGTCTGAAATTAGGTGCTACCAGAAGTGGGAGTAAACGACAACATAACTCCAAACAGAACACAAAACTCTGGTGTTTCTTTAGGTGAGATACATGTTGCTATTGGCAGTTACAAGTAATTGCTGGAATGTAGCACACTGTAATAAATTAAATGTGATATTTGCTAAGCATACAGGCTTGCCATCTGGTCACCAGAGAGCTGCTGTGTTATTACTTTGCAGGTTAAAAGTGGTGTTTAAGTGCAGGGAACTGAAGTGTGCCATATAAATAAAATCTAAGCTCTGGCCCCTTGGACTCAACATTTGTTTAAAACCTGGAATAATTAAATGAGCTTGACTTTTATAGCCTCTTTGCAATAACACAGACTAAAGTGATGCCAAAAGAAGAGGTCCCACAGCAGCAAGCTCAGTAAATAGCCTGCTTTTGCAACATGCTACTTCAGATGCATCAAACACCACTAAATTCGTTTTCTTCTTGATAGGCATTGGTTTCTACGCACAAGACTTTGATCCTACTGTCCCCATGCATTGCACCATTCTGTAGAGGAGCCAGCCAGAGGTTCTTGGTTCCACAGCCCCATTCTGGTGTGCAGGTACATCACTGGGGTGACCGCAGTGAAAACTGCATCGCGTTGCTAGCTACAAGGACCCAGCACAAACGAGACAAGCACTTGTCCCAGATGATGCTTTGGGTTTCTCATCCCTGAGAACGATCACTGGGAAAGCTGAAAAAGGAGCACAGAAGGCAGAGTACTCCAGAAATGTCCTGCTGGCTGGCCTGAGAGTTATAGAGTTCAGTCTCTGCCCTCTCTCACAAGCTGGCATAGCCTTATGATTCACATGGTGGGACACAGGGGCTTACAGAAGTGCTGAGGGCCTGGAAAATTCTCAGTGGGGCACATCATTTGTAGGTCCTGCTTTGTATTTAGCTCAGATTCAGAACAACAGAATGGTTTAGGTTGGAAAGCTCATCCAGTTCCAACCCACCTGCCATGGGCAGGGACACCTAACACTAGACCAGATTGCTCAAAGCCTCATCCAACCTGGCCTTGAACACTGCCAGGGCACCCTATTCCGGTGTCTTACCATCCTCATCATAAAAAATGTCTTGCTTATACACAGTCTAAATCAATTTCAGTTTAAAACTGTTGCCCCTTGTCCTGTCAGAACAAGCCCTGGTGAAAAGTCTCCATCTTTCTTATAAGCCTCTTTATATATTTCACTGTGAAAGGAAGTTCAGGTAGCTGCTGTGGAGCATGAGCAAAGGGAGGCAGGAGAAGAGGGGAAGATAGCACTTTCTCTCACCAGCCATCTGATTAAAACCCTTTGCTGGGCTAATGAAATAAACATCCTTGGACTGAAGATCCTTGGTTTTGAGCTGATGAGAGCATGGAACAGCTTTTCCTAGAGCTGGACATCAGCTGCCTCCTGAGATGCAGCTAAGACATGCTGTGTGGTGAACCAAGAGCTCCCAGTGTTTCTGCAGAGAGCGGCTTCCTAGCCAAAGCATGGCTAGAGGTGACTCCAAATGATTGCAAAGGGGTCTGGACAGGTGATTTTCCTGGGATATGGATGCTTTCACCTCAGAACCAGCTCTCAGCAGAAGCTACAATGATATAACTGCCCTCCTGAGTCACAAATCAGATTTGCACCTTTTTAGGTCGGGGGGGGGGGGGGGGTTAAGTTTGATTAAACTTCCAGGCAAGCTCAGTAAATAAGGCCACTAGAGGGAGCAGCCTTGACAGCGCAGAGCCGGTCACTGGGGACCCATCCGCACTAGTGGGGACGCCAGGGCACACCTCCATTGCCATCGCTCCCAGGGGAGACTGCCCAGCACCGCGGGGCAGGCTTAGGCACCAAAGGGCAGGGTATTATTGGTAGCACCTCCAGATACCTGATTAACTACCTGCTGTTTCTGATATAGAAACACTCAGGTTTGTAACATTTCTTTCCTCTTAGCAAACATGATGTTTTTCTTCATTTTTTCAAGCTCTTTTTACGTGAGAATAAGTGAGGGTATTAAAAAAAGATGAGGTGTAAGTTTCTTATTTACCTGGCTAGTCTAGTTCATAGGAACCATACTTCAGTGTGGTCAGTAGCTATTTTGGCTGGTTACACGCTTACTTCTCAGTGAAGACATCACTATTAAAAGTGAATCTGGTGACAATTTTAATGTAGATGCATTTTTGCCAGAGCCAGAGTGATTTGCATCACCCTGAAACCACACAACTGCGAGATCTGGAGACGGCTGTCAGAGTTACTTTCCCTTTGGCTTTCCCAAGGGATGGGCAGCATTCGCCTTGTTTGTAGTTGTGCTGGGGGGCTTCATCAGGTGTGGGGAGAGGAGGTTTTGGAAAAGAAGGATATTATGAGCTTAGCAAAGCAAGGGACAGAGCAGTGCCTACATCACCTAGGAATGAATTGTGTTAATTCACCTCGTGAAATAAATTCAATGACAAGAAACGTGGGTGCAGTAAAACAAGAAGCATACACGCTGGGGTGGATATTGCATAGGGAAAGGGAGCTGGCGCAAAGGGCTTTCTCCTCCCAACCCAGGCAGACCTACCTCTCCTCCGGTGCAGGGGAAGGGGCTGGAATATCTGGAAGTGCAAATGGCTCCTCTCTGCCTCACATCATCCTCCAGCCCGAAGGTGGCCGAGCAGTTAGCAGCAAAGTATTTGTAAGGCTTCCACGTCTTGCCGAAGTCCTGGGAGCGCTCCAGCACCATGGCGGCCGGCCTGGGCGACTTGAAGACCAGAATCAAGTGAGTGAAGTAGAAGGCGGCTTCCAGGTCCAGCCGGATGCTCTCACGAGAGGCGTTCTCGGCCGCCTGCCACCACGTGCGGGGCAGGCGGAACGGGGAGTCAGCCATGGCGGCGGCGGGGTGGGCCAGCCCGGCGTGGGCCCCGCTGCAGCGGCCGCACGTGGGGCGCTGGCAGCGGCGCTGGCTGTCCTCGGTGACGGCGCAGAAGGGCTCGGTGGCACGGCGCCCGCACGCTGTCTCTGTCTGCAGCGCCCGCCCGTGCGCCAGGTTGCCCATCCGGGGGTTGCAGGCCTGCTCGCAGGGGCTGCCTGCTCCCGATGCGCTGACCAGACCTGCAAGGTGAGAGCAGGGGGGTGAAGCCAGCTTCTGAGACGGGTGCACCCCACTCCACCCCACGGGAAGCCACCATGTGTCGCCGGTACACATGCAGCCCAGAAGGGCTGAGGGACAGCATGGCATTGCTGCTCAGCTCTCCCTGCCACGGGGTTGAGTGCATCTGTAACAGCAGAGCAAACCAAAAACCCCTCAGGGCTTCCCTGTGCTCCAGAAAATCCCTACCAAGAGCAGCAGGCAGGAGAGGTACCTCCACATTGCCCTCCTGCCCCAAGGGACCCAGAGCAGGGCTGAGGCTTTGGTGGCAGTGAATGTGGCCATGCCACTCCTGCCCTGAGGGCTCCAAGGGGATCCAAGTGGTCCTGAGGAAGGAGAGAAAAGCACAAGATGGACTGCTGTGGAGGACAGCATTGCTGTGCCCCAGCTCAATAGCGCACTGGAGGTGTGAGAGGTGGTAGGGATATCTCCTGCCATCAACGACCTCAAATCTTCACCCCCTTCCCCACCCCTCCATCCCTACCCCAAATCTCCCCTCAGTCCTGAACTGCTGACGAGGTCAGGGTTGAACTTAGGCACTGCCTAAGTTTGGGAAGGCTGTCAGTGATGTGTGCAAAGGGGGAAAAAAACTAATCCTTGGTTGAAATGCTGCTGGCAAGCTGCCTCGCAGCTGAGGCTCTGTGGGCTCTCGTCAAGTTTTTATGGAAGCCTTGTCAATTTAAAAATTCACAGCTAAAGCGTCAGAGAGAAATAAAATCACCATGGGGTTTGGTGTGAAACCATCTGCAATGTAACCCTCCCGGTGCAGGAATGTTTGATATGGGGCTTTCCACCTCTTTATTAATAAATGTAACAGTAGGTCCAGGCTGTATTTGATGAACCATAACTGTTTAACATAAAAAAAAATAGCTCTGATGAGCTGGACATGGGCAGGCCAAACCATCTGAGGTACATAATGTCTTCTTTATCACCAGGCCAGCCATACACAGTCAGCTTTGTGCACCAATTATTATAGCTTCTTGGCGTTTTTGTTATGTCCAAAGGTCGTTTCAGTTTAGCATCCAATAAATCTTTTATTTGGGGTTTATTCAGCTTTTGTCTACAGCATCATAGTTGCAATTAAGCTATATTATGCACAAGCAGAGGCTGAGCCTTCAGAGCCTGACAGCATTCCCCACTCCTTCTGCTCCTTAAGAAACACCCTGGCAAGAAAACGTTTCAACCAGCAAAGGACTACACAAGTTTTCTATACTGATTATTCAGAACAGATGTGGACCACTGCTTGTTATATGCACCCATTACAGAGCACTTCTGAACCAGCCTCTGGATTTCACCTCGTAAGCAGTCTTGGGAAATTTTTAGTGAACAAGAAATGCTCAGTCAAGTTTGCTTCCTACAGGGACCAGTGGATTGTGTCAGATTATCTGTATTAACCGTGCAGAATACATTTACTCAAGAAAAGTAAACAGCTATAACTGTAAAGTTAATGTCGTATCACTTACATCTTTTGATCATCTTTTCAAAGCATTGTATAAACATTAACTAACCTACGCAGCTCTCCTGAGGGGTAGGTAAGTAAGGGCTATTATCATATTATGAGGTAGGCTTGCCACAAGTTGGCCTGATTTATGTCTTTGGCTGCTTTCCTGGATTCTTTGGCTACGTGTAACACGGCGCAGTTAGCCGCTAAACAAATAGATGAACATTCACTGTGGTTCCCTTCGTTGCGGGACTGCAGAGCAGATTTGGGAAGAGGTAAAAAGAGCAGGGCTCAGTCACAACACTGTGCTCACCAAGCCCTTTTGTTCTGTGCACACCACCGATTATAGCCCCTGGGGAGGCAGTGGAGGAGAACCTGGTCAGCAGGAGGCTTCCTGGTGCCTGTGGTGGCGGCAGGGCTCCACATAGCTGTCCCTGGGGTGATGGCAAGGCTCTGCTTGAGCCTGGATAGCAAATTCTCACTTAAGACTGGGAGCTGAGAGGATTCAGTTGCCCCCAGCTCCGGGTATGCTCCCTGGTCACACACGGTCACTGACTGCAGTTGTCTTCGGGCCAGGCATGGAGGGTCCCTTCCTCACCTGGGGCCAGATTTAGGGCCAGGGACCTTGGTTTCAGCAGGATTTGAGCCGTGCTGCTGGCACACAGACACGGGTCCCAGGGGCGGAAAGGGGGGAGAGGAAACCCCCTTTGAAAGGGTGTTTGTTTTCACTTGAATTGGAATGAGTTGCATGACAGATGCAGAGCACCGCATGTTATGAAAAGTGACAGCTTTGTAGTGTAATGCTGGCTGCCAGAGGGATTCAGTAAAAGGACAAATGAGAGCATAAAGATTTCCATGCCGTCCGCCACAAGCTGACGACTGCTCTGCCACAGCCCTGGAAAAGGGCACTTAATCAGTATGACCAACTAGATACTCTCATTCTACATACTACTGTACATGCCACTGGACAGGGAGCTTCAGTAAATGAGTAAGAGCATGCAGTGAATACCATGACTCACCTGTAAAACATCCATGGAAAATCATATGCTTCCTGCTTGAGCATTTTAGCAACACTTGTCTTGTGATGTTTCATTTATATCTTTTGCCCGATCAAATGTTTGTTTCCCATCCGCCTTTTTGATTCTTTTTAAAGAAGAAAACTGGCACTCGGCTGCGACCGGCCGCGCAAGCGTTATGCAAACTGTTTATGCCCGACCACCTCCGCTGCGGAGCGGCGGGACCCCTCTGCGGGCGGTTATGCTGCGGGAAGAGGCTTTGAAAACCTGTCCTGCCGCCCCCCGCAGCCCGCAGCGCCCTTCCTCCGAGTCCCCCCACAGCGCCCCGCGGCCAGGCGCCTCTCTGCGGCATCCCCGGCTCCCTGATCTCAGTCCCTGGTGGAGCCCTCCCTGCCCTGGCTCTCCCCACCCCACCGCCCCATCAGAGCCTCCACGGGACAGTGGCGACCCCGAACCCCGCTTTGTGTGCGGCGCAGCGGGGTAGCGGGGTGCGCAGCCCCGGTGCCTGACAGCGCTCCGCGGACGGACACCGCGCACCTGCACACACAGCATGTGCGGTCATACACGCGTACCCAGACAAACACGCGGTGCGCACACGCCGGTGTGATACTACCCTATGCGTGCGCACGCCTACGTACACGCACAAAGGTGTGCGCATACATATGCGCACATACACGCGTATGCACGGGCGCGAGTGGAGACGGAGACAGCCTAGCGCCGGACGGTCGCGACCTACCTGCAGCACCGGCGGCGGCGCCCAGTAGCAGCAGCACCAGCAGCGGCAGCAGCGGCGGCAGCATCGTCCGCTGCACCCCACGCCCCATGGCCGCCCGCCCTGCGCGCCCCGCCGCCCCGCGGCGCGACCGGCCCCGCGCGGCATTAGCGCCCCGCGCGGCACCGGCGGGAGGGCGCGCGCCGCCCCGCCGCCCGCCGCGGACCACGCACCGCCCCGCCGCCGCCCGCCGCGCCGCGCAGCGCCCCGCCGCCGCCGCCGCCGCCCCACCCCGCGCCCCGCCCCGCCCCGCCGCTGCGTTGCGCTGCCCGCCCGCCTTCCCCGCCGGGGCGGCCCCGCCGCGGGGGGCTGTTGCCGGTGCGCGGCGAGGCGCGGTACTGCAGCGGACCGCGCCCCCCACCTCGCACCCACCGCAGCCAGACCGAGGGGCCCGCCGGCCCGCACCGGCCCCCCCGCGGAAGCGCCGGCTCCCGAGCTCTGGCGCCCTGTCGGTTGCGGCGGAGAGCGGCCCTGCTCGGCTGCTTGCAACGGCGACCTGACCAGCCGCTGCCCAGCCCCGGGTGGCTCAGAACCGTGAGGAGGTGTCTTGGTTTGTTTGGTCTGTTCTGGTCAGTGGAGGACGGAGATACGGAGCCACACAGACACAGGAGGATTTCCCTCTTCCCTGGGACTTGGGCTTGGCAACCTGTGACACAGCTCACAGCTGGAAAGTCCCGGGTAGTCTGATCGGGTCAGTAGCGCTGGTCACCGTACCTCAGCACATTTTTTTGGCTCTGGAAATAAGAAAAGGCACGGTGACATCATTTTTCCATCACCAGACCATCGCTTTGTGAGGTTTCAGCAGAGGGATATAGGAGAGGAAGGGTGAAGTGCTTCTGAGCAGTCACTTGTTTTGCTCACCTGAATATGACCTGGGAGGTGAGTGTGCTGCCAGTGTTACAAAACATTTCCTACTTGTTTCCCTGCACTTTGAACTTCGATAACTTAAGAACGACTGTTTTAAAAATCAGTGTGATGGTACCCTACGACCACTGCACCACCTTCTGCAGTGCCTTCCAAAAATGCCGCTCAGGGTTATATTGTCACCAGAATGTTCCCTGAGAGGTATTTAGTCCCTTATCTACTAACAACAGTCAAACATCTGACTCAAGGGGCAGTATTATCTTTGTATCTGTACCGTAAAAGCTGATCCCTGTCATCTTTCTAATTTTTCATTGATGACTGACATAGCATCACAGAATGGTTTGGGTTGGAAGGGACATTAAGTATCATCTAGTTCCAGCGCCCTGGCAGGGGCACCCTCCACTAGACCAGGTTGCTCAGAGTCCCATCCAACCTGGCCTTGGACACTGCCAGGGATGGGGCAGCCACAGCTTCTCTGAGCAACCTATTCCAGTGTCTCACCACCCTCACAGTAAAGAATTTCTTCTTAATGTCTACATACCTTCCTAATGTTACATACCACAGAGAAGCATTTACTCAGTCACCACTGTCATTTTTTCTGCCATCCAGGTGAGTGTGTCTAGAGAGGGACTTCCAGCCCCTGGGCATCCGTTGAAACCCTGTGGTCACTTGTGAGCTATTCAAGAGCTTGTCCTACAGCCTGGCCATCACAGCGAGGGCTGCACCGACTCTTCTGAACTTCCTCATGGCAGGAGCCATGGAGGAAAAGGATGTTCTTGAGGGTTTCTGCCTCACGTCTCACAAAAGGGTGATGTGTTGCTGAGGAATCGCGCGGCGGTTGTGCTGTTACAGCTGGGTAGCAGCAGCCACACCATGCAGGGCTGGGAAAGAAGTGTAAGCCACAGGTGAGGAGTTCATCTCCATTGTAACTCAGCACTCCTACACCAAAATTTCCAGGTGTAGGTGTGCCATGAGGTGCTAAGTGTGGCAGACCTGAGCAAGAGGTCAGGTCCCTGGTACTTGGCACTGCGGAGACTGCATCTTGAAAACTGTGCCCAGTTCTGGGCCCCTCATTGCAAGAGAGATATTAAGGTGCTGGAGGGAGTCCAGAGAAAGACAACGGGGCTGGTGAAGGGCCTGGAGCACAAGTCTGGTGAGGAACAGCTGGAGGAACTGGGGTTGTTTAGTGTGGAGAAGAGAAGGCTCAGGGGAGACCTTATCACACTCTACAAATACCTGAAAGGTTGGAGCAAGGAGGTGGGGGTTGGTCTCTTCTCCCAGGCAACAAGCAACAGGACAAGTAGTAACAGTCTCAAGCTGTGCCAGGGAAGGTTTATACTGGATATTAGGAAACATTTCTTCACCAAAAGGGTTGTTCAGCACTGGAACAGGGTGCCCAGGGCAGTGGTGGAATCACTGTCCCTGGAAGTGTTCAGAAAATGTGTAGATGAGGCCTTTAGTGACATGGTTTAGTGGTGGAGAAAGAGCATGTAGTAAGGACATGCTTAGAGTCGTGGAGTAAGAGGTCTGATGTTGATGAAACGAAACCGTAGAGAATGAAGGACAATTTCCAAATACCCCAGGCAGAGCATCCGAAAATCAGCTTCAGTATCCAAAAATTTGAGAGAACTGATGAACTGCCCTCATTTCAGTAGCATAAGTCTGCTCCTTTGAGATGCTGCTGGCTCACATGCCTTGGTTCTCATAAGACACATAACTGAGTTGCACTTTCTTTCCCGTGTCGCAGCACTGCAACCTAATGAAACCTATGTGCTCTTCCTAGATGAATTTGGTTTACTTGTTGGAGGCCACACAGTCCACACCTCTGGGCAGCTGCTTTGCAGGGCTGGTGGGAATTAAGCAGAAGGTAGGAAGCACATAGAGATGATTCAGCAGTTTTATTGTCTTTGTCAAGTGTTGCCTCTTGACGGGCCAGAGGAGATAATCACATGGTTATGAGGAGGAGCTCTACCTGTCCCTAAACTTTCTTCATGATCATAGTATTCTGGGTTCATACTGTACTGCTGGTTACAGAAGAGCAAGAGGTATTTCTAACTGTCATTCCTGCAATGTGGTTGTAGGTAGCGAGGTAGATGGAAAGGCTCAGAAATGTGAAGATCACCTGCCTTTGGTGTTTGCCTTTCTCAATCACATTTAGGCGTCTTTGAAGAGTGATGATGTTCCCTCAATATCCATGTCCCAGTAAGCTAGAGGAAAATAAACAGGGGCGACAAGCCTGGGGGATTGCTTCTGTCTCCTCAGAGGTACTGAGGAGGTAACCTGGAGGAAGGAGCAGAGGTGCCCACGGGCGTGATGCTGGCCCTGGGGTGAGGCAGCAGAAGCTCTTCAGCCTTTTCTATCAGAGTGAAATCGGGTAACAAGACAAGATCCTCTGCAAATCTCTTTCCGTGATTCTCCTGCCAAGGGGTAGGGTGAGCCAGGATGAACATTTTCAAGTCATTGCGTAAAGCTAATGTTAGAAGCAAGCCATGGAGGAAATGCCTCACCTACCACCCAGCCAGAGCCATCTGGCTTAGACTTGTGTCATAAAAATCTGAAAAATTCAAAAGATCAGATTTACTTTTTAACTAGAGTCATGTTCAAAGATCATCATTTTCTCTATTGGCATCTGTGTAGGTATGCAGAACTCTTGTTACAGTTTAACAGGAGGCCCTTGGGGCCAATGCAGACCTGCAGACATGCCTGACTATTTTAAGTGGTGTCACATGCGCCATCTTGACCATACACTCACTGCTCCTCCTTGGACTGGACACAACTCACTTGGTTCTGTGCGAGGAGTGGAGGCGATGCCCAAATGGAGCATCGCACCTTGGTGGGAAGATGAGGCCTGACTGGAGCACTCTCTGCTGAGCAGCACCACTGCAGGGCAGCAATTCCAGCTGAACCATTACCTACGTGCCTTAGCTCTAGAGATGCTTATTTGTAGGTTGTTAGTTATGAGGGGCCCTATCAGGCATTCTCTGGACAGGACCAGATGTATATCACACACTGCTTAGAAGTAGGTCGCTGGTGGGAGAGACAGGGCCGAAAGAATCACCTACTTGCAGTGAAGCAACATGCGTTGCATTGTGCAAGAGGAGCCCCCACTACACTCTTGTACAGAGCCGTTCCCCATGGCAGCTATGGCTCACTGTGTATCATTTTTACTGACCTATTTTGCCTATTCCCAATGTTTTGGGTGTCTGACATGAAACATCGAGGTGAGGTAAGTGGTATAGTACTGGTCCCTTGCTCTACTGTGTGGAAAATGGTGATGCTACTGTTTCTACAAGGGATCTACTGGATTATTCAGAGAATATTTGGCTGAACCAGATCTAGTGGCTGTTGCTGTTTTCAGGAGATGATCCACTCCTCCAGCCACAGACAGAGGTTGATCTACCTCATACACATTTAAACATGTTAAAAGGGCTTGGTTGAAAGGAATAGAAATTTGGTTGTTTCAGCAAAAAATATGGTCTTGATTTAAAGTCCACTGAAGTCAGTGGAAGTTGGCATCTGATCAGTGGATTTTAGGTGAGATCCGAAGCCACCTCACTCTTGTCTGTTTTGGTACCACATCTTTAATGCTTTCTGTTAAGACCCATTATTAAGTCTTGTACTTCTCAGTGTTTTCTAAATAACTAGAAATCTTCCAACCAGCATAAAATGAGCAATGAAGATATTCTGCTGACTCGTCATATTTTGAAACATCTGGATTCCTTAATTTTCTCTATGAAAATAAACCAAAGGATAATGTAGAACAATAATTAGTGATTAAAGCTTCATACTTCCTTGTTTAAGTTCCTGTTAAAGCTGAATTCTGATATAAGGCATCACCTTACAGACAACTGGAGAAAATGAGGGAACCAAAATGCCCTTACACTTTCTGTACCCAGTTCAACTTGTTGGAGCCAAGTATTTTGCATGCCAGACCAGTGTGCATACAAGATTGGGAGCACTTTAATGGGATTTAGTGTAATTGGAAGTCAAATCACAGAAGCATTATGGCAATGATAGTGCTGTTCTTCAGTCTGTAATAAGGACGGAAAACACCCTATTCCAGTCCACCATGGGGAAGGCAGCAAAGGGTCAGCAGGGGTCCTGAAAAAGAGAGGAAGAAGAAATCATGAAGTTACTCACTGCATTCATTTCATGTGGGGGCAAAGCTAAGGCCATCGCAGTCTCTTGTGTAGACTTCTGTGCATTGCACGTAACGAGAAATCCCTTTATCAGTGACAGACAAACCCATTTACCATGCAGATTGGTAAAGACTGGAATTGTTCTCCCTCTGATTATAGCCTTGGTCCTTTTTGTGACCTGCACCAGTAAAAGGGATGCCTGAGCTCCATCAGAGGTTCATCACCTGGTCATGAAATCAGGTGTCACTTCCACTTACAGTCCTCTTGTGGGATTCATGGGAGGGAGAAGAGGGTTAAGGCTCATTCAGGTGTCCAGGAGATCCGAAAGCTGCCATGCTGCTCTGACTAGCAGCACTAAAATGCCTCCTGACAGGGATTTGTTTTAGGAAGAAAGGTCAGCCCCTGAACCCAGTGCTGCAGCAGATTGCCTGACAGCAAGCAGGGCTGGATCCCGGTGTACTAGGTTCTCTGCATCCACTGCTAAAAAACCCCCCAAACAACCCAAACCCCTGTTTTCAACAACACTTTTTAAAGGTTCTGCCATCTTTCTGGAAGTAAGGGGCGAGTTGGAGTTTTATTCTCCAAACCGTAGTAGCTTGAAAACCACCTTAATTATTCTTCATGTGCAGCTGCTTTTATCCACAAGCCATGGCTCCAGGCATTTAGAGTTTCGGTTGGGTTTTTTTTATCTTTCTCTCTTCCTCTCTTCTTACCATCCATTTTGGACACACAGGAATGAAGGGGTAATCTGCCCATGTTCCACTTACAGGGGGTTCAGGAGGATAAAAAGCAAAGCAGAGAAAGGGATGGGGATCACTTGCTAAAGAAAGAAAAGTGTTTGTAGGCAGTCCGCGTATTTTTTTTCAGTAAGACTTGCGCTCGCTGGATTATTGCCGTCCCTATTTTCTTAGCTCCCACATAACCTCTGCCCCTCATCCTTCTCTCCTTTCCTGGGTAAATTGATATGCAGATATCAAGACAATGATGAAATTTAAATGCCATAGAAACCCACAGCAGCGACGCTTTCTATGTCAGTTCTCTGCTCCATCCTGTATGCTACAAATTATTAGGAGGATTAACCTGCTGGCTGCTTCCTGAATGCCACCTCTGCCAACTTCAGCATCCAGTCAGCAGAAAGCCTCCGAAACACTCTTGGCAGCCAGGGACTGCAGCCAGTGCAGCGAGAGAGGGCCATGGTGGTGGCACAGCCAGCTATAGCCAGCAGCACTGGGGCTGGCAGCAGGGCGAGGCTGGCACGGACCTCTTGGGTCCTCACTGGCTCTTGTTTCAGCCCTGGCGCCTGCCCAAAAGCTGGGAGGGGGGTTTTGCCGGAGGGCAGCCCAGCAGCAGCCGCAGCAGTGGGATGAGTGAACTGGGGGACAAAGGGAGAGGGGTTAAGTGAGGACGCCTGCTGTTGCCTCTCTGTCACTCTCCAAGCCATATGGGGAGCTGGTCTGGACACTGCCTCGTGCTGGAAAGCCACCAAGTGCAGCAGGGTCAGCACATCTTTCATCTCTGAGGAACGCCTGGCTGACCATGGCATACTGCAGCCTGTTTCTCAGTTCCTGATGGGAGCATGTCTCTCGGCTTTGTTTTGCCTCACCATTCATGTAAGGACAGCCAAACCCCACAGGTTCAGGGGTTCAGGGTGACCGAGGGAGGTGTCCTTTCTGGCCGTTTCTCAGGCCGTACTTGTAGGCTCAGAACATGCATTTCAGATTAACCTGGCTCAGAGGAAGCCTCCAGGCCATCCTTCACAGTGTCAACCCAACCAGTGCGCATCACTCATGTCTCCCAGTATCAGCAAGGAGCGCGCATGTGCCAAACACAGCGTAGAACTGCCTAAAAACTAGTTCTTTGAACACGACCCTGCCATGACAGTAAGAGCAGTTATTGCACATGAGCTGCTGATCTCAGCATGCCAGAAACAGCAGAAAGCCTTGATGGTGGTCAATGGCAGCACCTTGCCACCACGGCTTTCAGTCACAGCAATGTCCCTATTTTCAGGCACTCAAAATGCACCCTCTTGGTGTTTCTGGTGGGGTAATCAAAAAACAGGCACTGAAAGTCAAGCTGAGCTGGAAAACATTGGCCTTTGTTCTTGTCCATTGCTTGCCTGCTTTGCTTTTTTACTAGAGAGAATTGTGTGATGATTTCTTTGCTTTTGAATCTTTCTTTGGGGCACCAGCTTGGTCACACTGTCACTTTTACCAGTCCCAGTGGCGTTACCTGTGCAGTCTGGTGACCCCCAGCATGGTGGAAGATGCCCATTGCTAGGGAGCTTCCTGCTAGTGCTGCTCCTTTCCATCAGATTCATTAAAAAGCCCTACATTATTCCCAGGCACACAAAGTCTTAATTCAGTAGCTTTGTCACATAAAGTTGCTAAGAGAAAGGGAACGTGACAGCAAGGATATGGTGGAGCACCAGGCCCTGGATCTGACAGTGAGCTCAGGCAATGCCTTTTGTGCTGATGGAAGATGCATAAAGGTGTAATTTGTCTTGCTGGCTCAACATCATCTTTTGTTCTGTTAGCTCGGGGTCTACAAAGCTGCTTTTAAAGCCAGCATGTAAGAATTTGCAAGACAGAGTGGGCATACTGGGATCCAGAAAAATGCAGCCTGGAGAGGTTCTAGAACCTTTTGGGCACAGGAGTGGATACCCATGCAGGCACAGACACAGAGAAACCCTGGTATGCTGGTCGTGCTTCTTTTTGGGTTCATGTAAGTCATGCTATGTATCTACAGAGCTAGATTTCTTAGGGCACAGACTCGGACTGAATCTAGCTACACTTGTTTCTCCCTATGGGACTATTGACATCTCTGCAGGTAAATTGTAAAAAGTGGTGCATGTATGCAGTGGCGTCCTTAGTGCTTGCTATGACCTTTACATCTGAGGGGACTTAGGTATCCTCACTAGAAAATTAAACATCTGAGATAGTTTGTGTAATCCAAGGAGAGTGTGAATTATATACAGGGTAAAGAGATGACACTCTTGACCAAGCTGTCGTTAAAATCTTGTCCAACAGCATGCTAGAGAAATCAGTCTATTCTCATGCCCCTTTCCTTAGTATCAAAATCTCAGCTCAGATGTTGCTTTTGCTACAGGGTCTTGGCAGCCCTTCTGCCCATTCTAGACACTGTTTTGCTTTCTGCTGTATGTACACACAGGGTGACATCATGGCTATTTCTGGTCTCTGATAATAATCCCCTCTCTGTTGATAGGCAGAAGACAAAGCCCTTTCATACTTACAATTCCTCAACCCATATGAGACTGATGGGAAACGTGTACAGTAAGACTCATTACATTGGGGTGCAGTAGAAAAACTCGGTGCCAAAACAAGCTCATGCTAGTCTATTGCAGTGGTGCACTCATTACAATCAGACTTCATGCTGAAGGTTACTGGGAGCAACACTGAGTGCTGGCATAATTCACAGTGCAAAATACACCTTAGAAAAGGAATGTCTTCTTCTGTACATCTAACACACATCTAGTAAATTATCTGGAGTATATCACATAGTCAAATTAATTACCTTCTTCTAAGTGGAAGTGGAAGACCACTTTTAAACTGAAAGTGCTCCATAAATGTGGAACGTGCTCTGCCTGTACTGTTGTGGCAGCATAATGTAGCAGAGCTATGGACTTGCACAGCTCGTGCCTGTGAGTCTGCGTTTAGACTAGTCACCCTTTGGCTCCCTTCAAGTATGGATCACTAGGGAGCTTTTAAACATAATTTTATACAGATAGCTAAATATGACAGTGTATCCATGGATGTAGGACACGTACAGAGTTGGAAGACAGCCAGGGAACCAGCCTAAGGAACAGTATTCTCAACTGCCTTATTCCGGCGTATGTTAAAGATGCCAAGGGCCTCGTGACTTTTGCTCTGGTTGAAAATTGAGCAATTAAGCTAAATTAGCCTGTATTAAGCTCTTGCTTACAGCTAGTTTTGGTACCTCTAAACCATGCTGGAGGCAGCAGTGAAGACGTGAAATACCAGCATGGCCAGAAAAAAGCCTGATCTCCTCTGAGAGAGTCTTCTGGGGGATCTCCATCCTCTTTAAAGCAGCTCAGATTTCCAGGCCCTGATGTGTGTGCCTCTGATTCCACAACATCCAGCAGGAACATGGGGAGCTGGAGACATTTTGCAGTACATACCAGTAAAATGACAGATTGTTACCAGAGGACGTGCTGCATCTCCCCCAGATGCATTCCCAGAGCATCTCTCCGTGAAACAGCATTGGCAAAGACAGTGGCAAGACCCAAAATCCATTGTGCTTATGGCTACTTAGAAGACAGATTTTCATGCCAGCACCATAGATCCATCCTTTAATTTCTGCCATCATGGTCTTTGATTCCCTCCTCTTCACAAAACCAATCCTACCCCTGTAGCCTACACCTGGTATCTGTCTTCCCACTGCGGATCTGTCATTCATACCTACACCCTGTATTCCCATCTCTTTCTCTTCCCTCATTCCCCTTCAGTATCTTTCTTTTTACCAAAATAGTATAAGATTGTGTGTAAGAAATTACCTTTAAAGAATATTAGACAATCAAATAATAAAGGAAATACTCAAGCATGACTTTTCTGGGTCCTTACTTTGTGCTATAAAGCATGAGTCCAAAAGCCAAGTGATCTGCCCAACTGAAAAATGTGAGACAATCACTCCTTGTGCTTTCTGTCCTTATAAAATGGGCCTAGACTTCTTGGAAAAATGTCCACTGATGGCCTTGAAACCTCTCCTTCACAGGACAAGCACAGTCACCACAGTGACGAGTAACTATTGTGCTTAGCAGCTGAAAGCAATGAAGTCCAGCAATGCAGTGGCATGTTTCTACCATCCTACCCATAAAATCTCTGAAAGACAACCTTGGGAGTAGTCTTGGCACTGCAGGAGCAGTACTGCAGTTTGTATACAAATTCCCCCATAAATTATCTACTTATTCTCATGTGGCAGAACTGCTCTGCAAATCCAACCAGTGAGCAGTAAGATTTCCTTTGAAGGCTACTAAACTGGATGCTCTGCTCCACATGAGCATCAAGCAGCACTCCAGCACCCAGGAGCACATATAGGATCACACAAGCGATCAGTCCCTCAGGCAGCTATAGGCCACATGCATGTTAGGAACATTATACTCCAAATAAAGCCCCTTGGACATGCGTAGGGTAGATGCTGCTTTGATCTACTGATCATCTAGCAAGATGAATGACCTGCTCGTGTCCTGGATCTGTAAAGCCCTGACTCCTGTATCCCATTCCTGGGCACTTAGCACTCTCCATCCTTTTACAGGGAGCACAGATGGCTCACTCAGGGCAATACGGACAAGAAAGTGGCAAGATGCCTAAAAAGCAGATGACAGGATGCTCAGATTTGCAATACTTCTGTCTATTTGTGGCTCCAATGCAATGGAAATTGCATTCCTACTCACTGAAGCACTGCTAAGCCTTTCAACCCTAGTCCTTTAGCTAGAGTTTTATGATGCCAGGGAGATTAGGCTCACTGCCCACCAACAACACAGGCAATGAATTAATGTTCCTTATGCCCTAAGACCTTTTTTTTTAATAGAAAAACTCCTTAGACAGGACCTAGAGGGCTGTTCACCACCTTGGGAACCCCACTGTTGGAAAGATGCTGGCATGCTGAAAGTATTCGTACAAGAGCAGGAGGAATTGAAGTGGGAGGAGAGACCTCTGCTAGACAGACCAAGAACTGGCTGATCAACAACTGGAGAGAAATGCCGATGGTGTACTGATGGTGTATATAAGTCATGGTATGGTTGTTCAAAGCAGTAGGGTGCACAGCACAGCTGAGGAAAGAAAATCATAACTGAATGCCAGGAAAAATGGAATGAAAGAATAAATGAAAGAAGTTTAGAGGATTTCCATCTCTACTAAAAACCATAATAATGGATAATATAAGAATATCACAGCACTGGGAGAGTGAGACAGATGAGAGACTCCTTTTTCCATTTCCAGTTTGTGTTTCTTTACAGACCATAAAACAGAATGTGGTGACCTGCAGCGCTAAGATTTTTAAGGTAAGCAATAAACACATACACAGTTCCTTATGAATGGACAGTCTGTAGCAATAGACAGGATCAAAGACTTTCTTAAGACATAGAGCATACACTAAACTGAGGAATATCCCTAACTATGGTCAAATAGTTTTGTAGTTTTCCATTCTGGGATCACTTGGCTCCTCACCAGGTCTCAGCCACTCTCAGAGATGGGACGCTGAATGACTGAGTTATGACCGAGACAATGTTCTTCCTCTGTTTAAAAACAGAAAGCTCCAGAAAAGCATTAAGAGAGATAAGCAGTGCTTTAGAGGAAAATTCAGAATGATCCAGGGGTTAGTAAGTCTGGGAATATTTTTTATAACTTTGCGATTTTGGCATTGGACAAAATTGTAAATACATTCCTGACAGATGAGATCCCCAAACATCTGGGGAGATATGAGCCGATAAGAAGCCACTTATTCGCATTTCATAAGGGATAAATTTAGACATTTCTAACAGCTGGGGTGGCTGTGAGAGCTGGGCCAGGCTGTGGACATAAGCAGTCAGAAGTGCAGGAGGGAAACAGTCTGACAGCCAGGCTGGAGACCAGGGCTTTATCTTGCCAATGGCAAGGGGAGGATTTCCCAAATGCAAGGAGGTGACAGGGTTCTCCCCGCGTCCCACACGGACCACTGCAGATCCAGATGGTGAGAATCAGTTCATGCTGCTCCTGTAGGCCAGTGATATCCTAAACCCCCTGTGGGTACCTGGCACAGGAATGTCTACAGGAGTCTATACACTGAAAACTGTGAACCCCATCCATGCCCGGGGCCCTCCGGAAACATACTGCTTTGGGAAGAGGGGTTCTAACAACCTTGGCAGTGACACGGGATGCCCTCAGGTTCCTTTTTCATGCTGGGTCTGGCCATAGGCTCTAGCAGCCTTGTGTAACCCTGGCATTCACAGGACTGTGCCCTACAAGACAGGGGACAGGCAGGACAAAGCTCAGACCATGAATCAGGAGGTATTTTGGCACCTTACTGCCCTTGCCTAAATACGTCTGAGCTTCTGGAAACCAGGCAGGAGTGGGAACACCACAGGACAAACAGCTTAGACTTTTAATGGGTTTAAAATAGGTTTGAAATCAAAGAAGATGAGATCCAGTGATCCAATGTCGACTGACGTTCCTGAGAGGCAGCCAAGAAAAACAAGCTGCTGTTCAGAAAGCTGCCGAAGAACAAAGGAGAGAAGAAGGAGATGAAAGGGAGAATGGAAAAAAGCATGAAGCCACACAGCACAATACGTGTATCTAGCAGATGACTGCCATATCAGCACTAGTGTCTAATGAGGTCAGATGAAAAAGGATCCTTCATTCAATAAAAACATATTGACACGTTTGAAATGTCTCTGATTTTAATAAGAAAATAATTTCTGATTTCTAAACACATTTCAAGCCATGAATTCCCTTTCCAGACTGGGTGGAAGCAGAACAAGTTTTGGGGTTTGACATGGTTTAAAGGGAATTAAAGGGGTCATTTTTCTTTCTCTACACCTCCTCCAATGTGTATATAGCAATATTTGCTGATCTCAGGTACCTCCCTTACCCTGTAGTCTTTATTTCTCATTTCCAGTGTAGAAAGGCCAGAGAAAAGGAAGAAGCAAAAATGAAAGTCACTGGGTTGTTTTACTTTTCTAAAAGGGATTAAATAAAAAAGCTTTATACTTGCCTGAAACAATGCTTTTTTAATCCATTTCTCTAAAAGTTCTGTTCTAAATTGTTCCAACAGGAAATAATACTCATTTTATTCTGCTGCTTTAATTGACATACAGCATGTTCCCCATCGCTGCAGCAATAAACCATCAAATCTGAGCAAACTTCACTATTCCTTGAAAGGCAAGGAGATCTGGAACACATTATTTGTTATACATGTTATGAACAGGAATGCAGACACCGTGAAGATTATCCCAGCCTGCAAAGGAAGGCAGAGCACAGGTTCAAAACAGACCCTGCAGAATAGTCAACAGTGACTCATCAGTTTTGGAGAGTTAGTCCCCACTCTCCATCTGCAGTGCAGTGATTTATATTTTCTATCTTGGGACAACGTTTTTTGCAGTGAGTAACTATGTGGGTTTGCCTGTGGCCTCCTACGCACAGAAGCTCCTGTGAAAAGCAATGTCCGGTGGGATTGAGCTGTCTGACAGCAGATTTTAGTGTTCAGTGAGCAGCAATGATTGCTTGTAATTTTGAAAGCGGGAGTGGATATGAAACACAGTTTGGGTTTCTTTTCCCTAGTTAAGTTTCAAGATTATTCTGAAAGAGGCTAAAGCACAGCCCCCAAAACCCAGCAACCAGTTAGCGTATGACCACAGAACGACCATAATATCCATGGTGTTGCTGGGACATGTGCTGTCTTTATGGGCTCTTGGTGTAAGGATTTGAATTTATCTTAAGTTTAAAGTTTGAAGCTTGTGCTAGCTTGTTCCGAAGACCTTTTGTAATATTAACTGAATTATGTCAAGCATTTTCTGTCAGCCATGAGATTTGTCATAAATCACAAGAAATCTTGTAATAATGTAGTTCTGAGCATTATGTCTCCAAAAAGTCCCTTTCATAATGGGAAATACTGTCTTATGCTTTCTATGCCTTTCTTTCCTCCCTTCCCTTGGGCTGTGCTTTTTTCTTTCCTTTGTCCTTTATAGGGAAATGAAAGCTTTCCTTTGGCCTGATTGGAGAAAACCAACCATTTAGTTAAATTCTGTCTGTGTATCTCTCTTCTTTATCTCCCTGTAATAGAGGCAGTTTCCTTTTATCTGCACAAATATTTAGTACACTGGACTCCACGTTTACCATTTAGTTTCTCCTCTTGAGATCTTTTAGCAAAGATGGATATGAGCGAGCTTATGGAGAAGACTTTTAGGTGCTGAGGACATCTGGTTTGGAGCCGAACACACCTCCTGTGAATGACCAACACCTACAAACATCCAACTCAAAATGCTAGAATCAGGTAATGCTGCCTGTTGCAGCAGGTTCTTCTCACAAAAAGAGATCTGGATGTCACTCTCCTTCCTGTATATCCTTGGGAGGCCCAGAGCAGAAGGCGCCATCCTGCTGGCACAAAGATGCTCAAGGATATAAGGAAGCTGAGCTGGGCTACGCACCCACCTGCAAAGTTTTATTCCCCTGGGCAGTGCCAAGCCAGAGCCGTGCACTGCAGTCCGTAACACTGAAGGAGCATGTGAAACAGGAGGAAGGAGATGCTGGCACTAAACAGTGAAGGGCTGTCTTTGAGGAGGGAACCCATTCAGGACCAGCCGATGGGAGAGGCCATGTCCCAGCTGACATTACCACTCTGCAGTGACTCAAGGCAGCTTTGGCTAAGCTGCACACAACAGTGTGGCTGGGACATGGCCATTTACTTGTTTCAGATCAAAACATGAAAGGAACAGCTGCTGCAGCCTCCTCAGTTTCAAGAAAAGCCGGGCAGGATTGCGCAGGCTTGTGGGGAATATGCCTGTGCAGGGCTTGCACACTGAGTTGGGTGACTTTGATGTATTTCTGTGGTGGACTGAGAACCCCGTTTTGATCCTGCTGCTTCACCTGCTTTGTCCTTTCAAAGAGTGCTGGCCTGATCACAGGGTGATGGTAAGCTTTGAGGCTGGTCTGATCAAACAGTAGTCCTCGCTGAGCAGCATCTGCATCCTGCTCAGAGCCACCTCAGCATGTGAGCCTCACCTTCAAGGAGGGACAAGTGAGCCTGGGTGGGGCTGTCAGGTCACCCCAAGAGAGAGCCAGATGCAGCAATGCAATGAAGCAGGAGCAGATTCTGGGGCTTTGCTCCAGAGCCTTGTTCAATGTGGACTTTAGGCTCTGAAGTACCCCTGAAATTGCATGTAGTCACCCAAAAAGGCTTTGAGCAGCAATGAAGTGACAGGCCGGAGCCTAGTAGCAGCCCTCTGCAGACCCCCTGGTCAGAGCCACTCAGGGCAGTCATGCAGCAGAGAGAGCATAGTTTTGGGAAATGAGTTTGAAGCATTCAGTGGGGGAGTTTAAACATTAGCTGACTATCTGGGCAAGCAACTTTCCAGCTATGGGTGTCCTACAGGATGTTCCAGTAATGAACCTTTGTGACTGGGGTGCCTTGGGGGTGAGCTAGTGTGGTTTCTGATTCCCTAAGCAAACACCGACGTTCCCTAGCATGAGGGAGTTGAGTGGTGAGCAGTGACTAATGAACAGCTGGTATGAATTCTTGACACTCCTGGAATCCAGAAATATGTTGATGAATTCTGGCCGCAGCCCAAATAGTTGCAAAGTAATGACTAAGGTGGTAATGAAATACAGCTGACTGGCTTATTCGTGTTCAGAGGCTCAGCGGCTTATCCCAGCGTACATCCAGCATCTCTGGCCCGGTTCTGAGTCACCTCTTCATGTCTGGAAGGTGGTGGGTGCCTGGGGATGCTACAAGCACTGCTGTAGGACAAGGACCCACAGGAGTACCAGTGCTTGGCTGCATCGTACACGTGCTCCATCTCAAGGCAACCAGGATTCCTGGCTTGTGTGATAGCTCCAAGCCCCTTCCTATCTTCAAGGCAAGGTGCACAAGTAGCTCTACAAACCCTGGCCCAGGGAAAGTAGGTGTCAGAAGGAAGGAGGAAACAGCATCAAATTAGGAAATGTCAGTGGCTTCACCTTGTACAAGGAGCAGGACAGGGAAGACTAAAATTGATGAAGGAGATGGAGTGACTGCCAGGCTAGCAGGGACAGAAGGATTTAGGATTAGATAATTTCAAACTGGGAAGAGGATTACTCTCTGAAAATACAACCTGAACAACTGAGAAGGATGGGAAAAAATCTATGCTAAACAGCAAAGATTCTACACTGTGAACGTATGTATTTACAGGTGCTGATAGACACCAGTAAATCTTGGCCTCTTCTACTGGGTCACCTTTGAAAATAGGACCTAGGGTGACTTAACATTTTTGAACACTCTGCCTCCTGAGGAATCATATGCTAGATTTATGTCAATGCCCTGTACTTGTTTCAGTAAGGTTTCTCTTGTGCACAAAGATAAATATGAAAGATCATTCCTTGGACAATCTTCGAGCAGTAGCTGGGTATGCATATGGCTCGTCTTCCAGCCCTCCTGTGCAAGCAGATATGTTCAATAACTGTTAAGACAGGCATATATCCCAGCACGGGATGGGACTGTCACTCACAGGTTTCCTTGGGTAGGTTCAGGCAGGCATCTCAAATAAAACTAAATGCAACAAATGGCCTCACTTTTCTCTTTTTTGAAAGGGATTTATTCTGATGATAAATGAATATAACCGGTAGGCAAAACCACAGATGGGCGAACATGACAGATCGATGTAGCCAGATGGAATCATGTTTGTTTTAATCCACAATCAGTAGGCACAGCAGCGACAGCCTTTTCATGCTGCTTTACAGGAATCAAGCGCTCTGAAACTTGATTGGAATTATGTCATGAGAAATAAATAGCCCAGATTAAGCCAGAGATAACAGAGGGTGCAAGGCAGTGGCGGTGTAACATTGCTCCGGGGGAAAAAATGTGTTTAGAAGTTGTTGAATGTAACCAATATAAGGACAGAGAGGAATAAGCTGACCTGGGGGGACGTTATGGCTGTCACTGCCTCCTCAGCAGCCAGCAGTGCAGGTCTCTATAGCATTCAGGAGCAGCGAGAAACAGACCCAAAATAGCAAAATATATTTCTTGGCAAGTGCCATTTTCCTGCTGCTACAACCACTGTCCTCCTCCTCCGGCCTCACCTCCAGCTCGAGACATGGACCCCACTGATACTGCAGGGACATGAATGCCACCATCCATGGGCCAGCTCCACTGCACGCACCTGCTGGCTGGGGACTTTCTGCCTGCACACAGGGGCTTTGCGTCAGGGCAGAGGCTTACTTACGTGAACCCCTTTTTGGTTTGCTCACCACCAGATCTGAAAGAGGCATCTGGGCAGCTGATGAAGTTCTCCCCTCTCTCCCCGCTGGAGCCCCTGAGGCTTTTGTCATGAACAAGCCACAGTTGTTAGCACTTTCCAAGAAAAGCAGCAGTGTTTTGCTAAAAGTGCCGACTGGCAGCAGGTTGGCATTGGGCTTCTTTGTTAAAAGATGACAGAGCTTACGTTTTCCGGGAGAAAGAAAAGTCCTATTGAGATAATAATATCATGCCAGGCAGACAGCCCTGCTTGTGTAATCCGCTTTGAGCACAATGCTGTGTTGTGGCTTGAGCATTGTTTCCAGCTGAAAAGTGGCTGTGATTTGCGTGGTCAAGGACCTTATCCTGACTGACAGGTCTACAAAAGGAGACAGTATGCATGGTGGGCTGAGAGGCTGGGGAATTCCACCTGAGGGGTGAGGGGATGGGACAGGGACTGGGATGCGAGGACCTGCCCATATGTGCACCTCCCTTCTGTGGGTGGAAAGGGTGCTGGGAGCATCCCATGGTGCTGGTGGCATCCCACAGTGATGAACTCCTGTTTCCCTGGTGCAGCATGGACTCACAGCAAGGCTCACTGGATTAAACAGATTTTACTGCAGGGCACATGGCCAGAGCAGAGGAGAAGTAGGAAAAGTTACCCCAAGTTCAATCCTCTTTCAGGGCTATAGTTTGATACCTTACCAGAAATATGATGGCATCTCTGCTTGGAAAGACTGAAATTGCAGGGCACCTGTTCCAGGCAAAATTATTTTTTCTTCTGGAACAAAGATGTTTCTTTACATGCTTTGCACAGAGCTATTGTCAAAATCCTGGTATGCCAGGGCAATAGCAAAGCTAGTTTATAACTGCAGTGACAAGCTCCCAATACCACTAAAACCTTCCTTTTCTTGCTTTCCCAATAGGGCTATAGACACTGAAATGGTCCTTTGCTCCCAGAGCTATGATCCCTGAGAAAGGTGGGCATTTAAAGTGTGAATTGCAAGTTTATCACTGACAGTCGTGAATGCATTCACATTTGGGATGAGTACTTTCTTCCTGCGCAGAAGCAGAAATGGAAATAACAGAAATATTAGACTACAGCATAGCAGGTGGCTCTGTCATTACATTCACCACTAACACGTCTTCTTCAATCAGATGTCCTAGAGGTCACAGTAAACAATGGAAAACATAAGCAAAGCTGGGCTGATTCTGTACATTACTAACAAGGAAGAGAGAACTTTTTTATTGTTGTAGTTAAAACGTATTGATAGTTTCTGCCTACCTAGAATTAGCAATTAACTGCAAGGGTAACACTGCTGTTTGTAAATCTAACAGCATTATATAAACAGAATTAGACACTTCAGAACCTCTTAGTTTTCACTTTGGAGTTCTTGCTGTTTACTGGCTACTGAATAGCCAAACTTGTTGGTACTCTCAAAATGTATGATGAATGTGACAATGTTTCTTAATGAAAAGCTTAAAAGATAGTCCTATGTTGTAGGCAGGAATCTGCCTTTGGTTTACATCTGTAAAATGCCTCTTTACCTTCCATCCCTTTTTGACAATTCAGGTGATATCAGAATCATGTCATGACTTTAAGACATTGATTCTGGCTTGCTTTGGATCAGACCTCAATTCTTTGGCAAAGATGAACCTTGTGGGGCTTTCTGTCACTTGGTGGGCTGAATTTTGTTTTCAACACAGCTAGGGAATTAAGAGCTGTTGGAGCTTTGTAGCAGAAAGTCAGCTGCAAAATTTTGCATGTATATGTACTAACCTTTCTCCAGTCATACAGCATTTGTCATTGGCAAAATAGTGTCTTCTATGTAAAGTGGCTTATTACAACCACTTGCATTTTAATGACTAACCCTAAGCTGTTTACAAAACCTTCTTCAGGGCTAAACTTAACTACCAGCTATACAGTGATGTCCGGTTCATACTGAAGTCTGACAGGGGTTGTTCATGGGTCGCATGCTAGACATTTAAACAGAGGCTGAGTTTCACTCAAACCTGAGAAGTGTGTAACAGCACGGCCAGATGAATGTAGAGATCTGATGCATAAGCAGGACAAAGAACACAGCAAAGAAGAGAATTGTTCTTGTCTTTGGAGCTTGATACCTCAATCAACTTCCTTCTTCCAGCAAAACATGTTTCAGTATTTTACTGATCACAAATGAGCATCTGCAGCAGGCCAGCTGAGCCATCAGCATTTTCATTATGTATTCAGGGGACGGCACTAGGCGATGGCGCTGTGCAGATGGCCAGCACATGTATTGTGCAGCATCAAAGTCCCCTCTCCCTCTGAATAGGAGTTTTGGGATTTAAATGCCAAGTAGCCCTGTGCTGGTCTCCAAAACCAGGTTGCCTTTCCCTCTCTGCATGGAAAAACGAGTGTGAAGCTATGCATGCAATTAAACCAAACTCTGCTCCAGATGTTCAAAACTGCCAAGCTAAGCATGGCTGGAACAGGAGTTGATTACTGAGAGAAGTGCATCACCTGCAGTCTCTGAGACCACTCCTAGCTAAGACAAGTAATTTTTTGTCAACTTCCCATCTAGTACTGACCAGGCCTGAACATGCTTAATTAGTGGTATCTGATGAGTGCAAAGCCTGGGGTTGTATTAGCCTTGCTTCTAAATTTGGACACATGCTTTGAACTAGTAATACAGGAGTTAAAAGCATCATGTAAACAGGATTAGACTTGGCTTGCAAAACTTTGGCTTCGTTCTTGTTTGAGGGAATAAGAGACAGCAAGAAAGCACACAGTAGAGCAGATGCTTTAGACAAAACCAGCTAGTAACTCCAAAGCCACACCTTTCAACATCTATCTCTGAGCATGTAACGACATGGTACGCCTGGGGTCCCATGATGGGAGTCAGCACTTTCAGGTGAGGTGATGTGCCTGCGTTGGCAGTGGCACCCAGCAGCAGCGGGGAGGACAGTCTGCCCATGGCCCCACCAAGCACAGGCCTGGCCATCCCTTCAGAAATAGGCACCCATGGAATAGTGTTGCGCATTTGCAGTGACTGGAGCAGTCAGTGCTATGGAACACCCTGGAAGGTGTAGCTTGGTCCAACCTCCCTGCTGAGAGGGAGGTCAGGAAACCTAGGGCCTTACAAGGACCTGAAAAGCCACCTGCGCAAAATTCCCAGGTGGAAAACAAAGAAAGTGTACAGGAAAAACACCTTTGTGATGTTTACCCATTGCTGCGACACGGTGCCTTCACTTTTCCCTGGTTCCATATCTTCTACTGCTGGACTTCAGAGATCACTGACCAGGCAACCACTGCTCTCAACCAGGGCACAGACAGGATGCAGTGAGTAGTGGAGGAAATAAAATGCAGCAGCCTTCCCCTCAGCAGTGTGGTGCAGGTATTTATCCAGGGATTTGCTGTCTCAGCAGGAGTGCACGAAGGATACATGGAGCTTGATATGTTTGAAAATACATCAGACAGCACACAAAGCCATGCATGAAAGGATATACATACCTTACTGTGTTTCCTATATCTGAAGTATAGTTTCAGGAGAGAAATTTAAGCTTCTGGAAGGGAGTAGGCTTAATATGTGTAAATTCAGCCTGGCACATGAGAATCCAGATTCTGACCTGATTTCTTGACATTTTTCTATATAAGTGTTAAATGATAACATATCACATCTTCTGAATATGATCATAAATGTCCCCCAGTTTTGCAGCTCCAGGTGACATGGATGCTTTTAGAAATGTATGTTCATATCATTCCTGTCCAGTCTCTAGCATCTATCTCCTTGAGCAAGGATCTCCTGAGCTAGCCAGAATCACTTCATTTGCAGTTCTGTTTAAGAGAGAGTTAAATCCCCTTTATGTGCTATTTTGCCTTCTTTTCTCTTTCTCATTTAGCTGAAGACGTTTCAGGACTAGAGCAGAGTGCTTAGAAAAAATGTCCCAGCTGATGAACAGAAGACAGCATTTAATTTGGTTACTTTCAAGTAATCCAGTCACGCCATTCAGACATTTGTTGCCAAACAAGATCATCAAGGCTAAAAGTCTTGTATATACTACTCCTATTGTTCTGGTGAGTTATTTGCCTTGTACTCAGAGCAGTCTGTAAGCTATTTCTCTCTATATAACGAGAAAGAATTGTACACATGTAAAGAATTCTCCATGCTTTGCTTCACGGATGTGATTTAACAGTACTTGCCTTCAGAGAGCTCGACAGAGAAATATCTGAGGTATCTAAAATGTTATAAGAGAGGTCAGAAATGGCACCAAGAACTTAAGGCTGGCTGCTTTTCTGGACTCATTCAGCCTGCGGCAGTGAAAGAAGTGCTTTGACTTTAGAAAAGAGTGTTTAATGTGCTTGGAAGGAAGTGTACAAATGCCAAAAACATCTCCTTGAGAGTCGGAAAAACTTCCTCCTTTTTTCTTTACATGTTTGTTTTCCCATTGACAAGTAGTTTCAGTGGAACATACTGAAATGGCTTGCTGTGAAGGCATTCCAAACATTATTAAGATACATTTTATATATAGCCTCCGTATCATAAACTGGGATTACTCATCTCCTGAAACCAATTTTCCCTTGGCTTATATACTTCTGTATGACCGCACCCCCAGAAAGCAGAGCTGTTCACACACTAGGAAAAGTAACATCAGCTCCTTCCATGAAGAATATGAGCTGCAGTTTGTTGTATTCACAGAGGTGGTGGCCCTTAGCATCAGTTTCCTCTGAAGGATCCTTCTCCTCTGTGGATTCCTGCTGACTCACTGCCCTTCAGACTCCTGCATTTCCCGAGGCACTTTCAGCTTCAAACACTGGATACTGCCTCGCTTGCAAATCTTTGGTCTGGATCCAGTGAGGAGAATATTGGTGCAGGTATTTTATTTGAGATTTTAAGATATTTGAGGCACTGGGCAGCTGCAACCAACGCAGCTCTGCTACTGCCTCTGAGATGGCAATGCTGAAATCTTTGCTCCTTTGGACTAAGGTCTCTTGGCTGAGTCAAGTTTTAAATTTCCCTTTTCCTACCTCATAGCAGCCTTCCAGTATCTGAAGGAGGCCTACAAGGATGAGGGACTCTTCATCAGGGACTGTAGTGATAGGACAAGGGGTGATGGGCTTAAACTTGAACAGGGGATATATAAGGTTGGATATAAGGAAGAAGTTCTTCACTGTGAGAGTGGTGAGGCAGTGGCTCAGGCTGCCCAGAGAAGCTGTGGCTGCCCCATCCCTGGGGCAGTGTTCAAGGCCAGGTTGAATGGGGCCTAGAGCAACCTGTTATTAAGTGTTCAGCTTTTGGTTTGGTTTGGGTTTTGTTTTCCTGCATGAGCAAGTTTTCAGTACTTTAAGAAATCTTCTTCAGTAGTAGTTTGGTAAGCCAGAGTTCCTTAGAAATAGATAATCATGCTTCTTCTTACTCTGTATTGTGTGCTTAAAGGCAGTTCAGGAATACAAACCTGATCCAGAAAAGTGGATGCTGGTGAATTCCCTGGAGGAATGCTTTCAGAGGAAAGCCTCTCAGCTGCAAGTGGCTGCCCCCCTCCCAAGACCATTTTACAGCTGCACTCCTGCCTACACTGCTGATCATAATTCCTTCTTCACAGTTTCTCCCTCTAGCAAGTGAACCTTCCTGGTGGGAAGGGCAAGATACTTCCATGGTTTATCCCAGCAGCAGACTCTGACTTTCCCTGTCTTTAACAAAGCACACATCCACATCCACAGCCAGTTCATTCCTCTCTTGAGTCTCCCATGAAGGACTGCATCTAGGGGTATTTTTCATGTATTTCTCAAGACACTATGGGAACATGGGCCTTGTTTACTTGGCAGTACCTCACCACAGTCTTAGACCATGTCAGCCAGCCTTTTAATTTGGGTTAATTCAGTTTCTTTTTCTCCCTTTGCACCTTTTCCCATCAATAGCTATGTTTTAGGCCACTGGGATAGCATCAGCTGTCACTTGCCAGCAAGTGATGTCACTTTGATATATATCTGCAGGCCTCTGTTTTCACAAGAGGTCAGCTCCCCCGGCTCTGTGGACAGACTGCATGTGTTGGAAGGAGCAATATAAACCCTAGATCAATATATCTGGCTTCCTTTTCAACATATAGCTCCTGAAATAGAATTATTTTGTACCAATTCTACCAGATCCTTTTAATCTCCACATTTGTCTTTGAGCAATTCTTCTGCCTGCAACACATCCAAATGCAAGTTTCTACTAATGTCATTGACATGCTCCTCCCTTTCCAGTTCATTAATAAAGTTGTTAAAAACCTTTTGTTGGCCTTCAATATGGTTTACTACATGCGGTTGCTTCCATGACTCAGGGGCACTATTAGCAAGTCTGGAACATCTCCAGTGTGTCTGGAATATATCTCTATCTCTACAGTTAAAGTCCTGCTTACAAGACAGGCTGCTTAGTAGACAGAAATAATAGCAAACACAGTTCTGGACCGCTGCATGTGGATTCATCCCTCCCTACTTCCCTCCCTTCTGAAACAGAAGATGCTTCTTTGTGATTTTACATCCCCACATCACTTCAGCAATACCCATGAGCCTTCCCTGACCACAACACTGGAGTACTTTGAGAGCTGAGACTCAGAAAGTCCTCATGCTTACTTCTAAAGCGATGAGCTATGGGAACAGCACACTGTGATGACTTTATTTAGTAACTTATTTATGGCCTGAATTGTTTTTTACTTTCTTTGCCGTCAAATTAGATCTTGCTGGCCTTTGCTTTAGAGTGACTGATTCATAGATGGCAATTCTCTGCAGCAGTGCAGCAAATGACTTCTCTCTGTTTCTTGTTTCTGCATTATAATTGTAGAAAACTCAGTAAATGTTCATTGTCTACCAGTATGCAGCCAGGCAAAGACTTTATAAATCAATTCTTTTGCTCTTTCTGACTCTAATTATTAAACTTGGAAACATCAGCTGGAGGACAGGCAGTCCAAGGTTCCAGTTTGCATAGATAACTGTGTTTGGTATCAAACAAGATATATGTAGCAAAGCTGAAATGTGTGACCTCCTTTAAGATTCCCCATGTCTTGCTCCCATCCCATTAGAAGCAAGGGCATCTCTTGCCAGTAATGACCAATCTACTCCACATTGCTCTTGGGTGCTGTGAGCAAAGATCTCTCCTTTGCAAGCGTCAGTCTCCAAGCTGCAGGTAAGGTAACAACATTCCATGACAGCCAGAAAAAAAAGGCTCTTCATGGATAGCCCTCCACATACCCTCCTGCTGAACCAGCCTGAGGAGCTTGTAGGTGATGGTTCCCATAGACCACTTACACGCCAAGAGCATTTCTGCTGTACTCAGGAGTGCCGTGTCTGCCACGCAAGTGACACAGGGAAGTGAGCAGGATCTCACGTGTGGTTCTCAACCGGGTCAAAAATCACAGGGTGGTTCAGTGCACCTGGATTTTAAAAGACAAGCTGCAGGGAACAGTGCGAATCAACATTAACAGTCTTCCCAGTTCTTTCCTTAATTTCTCTTCTGAGGCTTACATCTTGATCATGGTGTCCTGATGAAGCCTAAGAAGGAAGCGAGATGACGCTGTAGGAATCAGAGCCAGGACCTCAGAACTGAGCTGCTCCCTCTAGGGCAAACAGTTATGTGCGTGCCTAAGGGAGAGCAGCCTCCCATCCCTCTGAGCAGCTGTGGCTTCATTGTAGTATCATTCAACCCCCTGCTGGCTTCATTTTTCTCCTCAGCACTTCTTGTGCTGCCAGTTTTCCTGGTTTCTCTCCCGTTGGAATTCTTCACAGAGCCACCCTCTGCAGGCACTCCTTTCTGAGGATGAAAGGAACATTTTTGGTAAAGGATGGCCCCAAAAGTCCTGACCAGTGTTGCCCCGCATTGTCCTGCTCCCTCTGCATCAGTGGTGGCGATCCATGGCAGGAACCGACTGTATCTCAGGCTAATGAGTTGTCAGAAACCCGTCCCCATGCCTCGCCTCCCGGGCAGGTTATTATTATGAGGGCTGTCAGTGGCGGGTGAGGATGGGGCAAGCAATCCATTTCTGCAGCCAGCAGGGAGCTATGAATCTGTTCACAGGGGATCAGCGGGGTGCTGTGGGAACTGGCCTGCCCTGCAAGCGTCCACCAAGGGCTACCATTCAAGAGAGCACTGTGGGTTCATGGCGAGCGCAGCAAGTTTGCCTCTAATGTATGCCCTAATGAGTCGGCGGAGGGCGTTCTGCCTGCCTGAATGTCTTTAGTGTGGCAAAAGCGGAGTGGACATTCCCATACAATAGTGGGCTTAAATTCAGCTTCTCACCGACGCCTAATTCATGGGCGGAACGGCTTTTGTAATACCTATAGAACAGAAGTACAGTAGGTCATTTCATCAACTAATTGGAGTTGACAATCCCATATCTATCCATATCTCAGAGACATTTGCATGCATTTGGAAATGGAAGCATTTTGTCTTCCCTCATGTGGCCAGCCACCAAGGAGGGAAAAATATACATTTGGGTTTGCACCTCAGACAGCCACAGCTTTGCAACAAAAGCTAATACATCCTGGCGGCACCTTTTTAACTTCCTGAATGGCAGGTGGAACATTAAGGGTTACCTTTCTTACATCCATTCTCCACCTTTTAGGTCATGTTTCCTTCTCCCCACCCATGGTTTGATATCTCTGCAGGACACAGACTTCATGTTTGTCAGGTGTCCCACAGTGCAGAGCATCCATCTTGCGTAAGTCTTGTAAGTACCACCATAACATCAATAAAATAATGGGGTGATGGTCAGGATAATACAAAATGTCCCTGGTTTGCAAATGGGAGTTTCACAACTTGCTGAAAGCCACTTGCTGGACCACTAGCAGGGGTACGTCCAGTCCGCAATCCCACACCTGTAATGACAGAGTGCATCAAAGCTGTTATTTGCTTTAGTCTTTTGGGGCATAGCATGAACTTCTGCTATTAGCAACACTTTATCCACTGGCCAGTTCAGATACAGAAGTTGCGTCTCAGTATATACACAGGTACTATTAATTCTTCCAATTTAATTAGGCACATAACACCTGAGAAAGAAAACTTTCCAAATCCTCTGTGGAAGCCAAACGGACACTTTGGAGTGTTGTGCCAGTTAAAACTGGAGGTTCCCTTTTCTCTGGTGGACCATTTTGTCCTCAAAAGCAGCCACAGAACTAAGTCATATCCCCACCTATGAAAGTCTTTTTTCAGCTTTTTTGAGTGATTTTCAGCTAACTTGAGGGATTTTAATTTTTTCTATTTAAATAAAGGCTTGGCTTTGTCCATTAGCCATGCTAAAACCTCCAGGCTTTCTCAGTGCAACCCTCAACTCCATTAACAGTCTATGATGAAAGCAAAACTAAATTAATGGCTTCTTCCATTCACTAAATGTGTATTCCACATGGGATCTGAAATGCAGAATGTGGTAAAATTGCCTGGTTTGTACTTTATACTGGGACTGACGGAGACTGCAACACCACTTGGATGGAGACAAATAAACTTTATGCACTGATCCTAGCGACTCAGAGGCAATTCAGTTGTTCTTGTGACATGGGAGTTTTCATGCTGTAGAGCTAGGAAACAGTATAAAGCTGCCCAACAAACAGAATAAAGGTGGGCTAAACCACCACAATATTTTTCCCCCTGAATATGTTCATTAAGGATATCACTTTGCTTAGGATTAAAAACTTTACTATGTTTTTGCTCTTAAAAAACAAAGATCTGCTGGGAGTGTGGGAAATATGTTTTAAAAAGCCAGTAAATGGAGCACACGTCAGTAAAGACAGCTCGATTTCGTTACGGTGGTGTGATCACAAAAACGTTTTCTACCATGCAACTTTTAATTAGTCTCGCAAAAAATTATTCTGCTTCACTTATACAGAGTACAGTACATGGCTACGTAAATGCACAAGGAATGAAATAAATATGCTTTGTTCAAACGTGGTGACCTTTGGGAGACAAAGATGATAAGAGAATGAAGTTTCTTTCTTTTTCCTCTTGTATTTATCATGCGGCAAGTCAATGTTCCCTCATGAAATACAGTAATTATGATTAAAAATAAACTGAAATGAACTTCTTCACTTCACACTTCAACAGTCTTCCAGCCATACAAACGCATTCATGCATGTATGGCTGTCATTTCCAATCCAGACAATTTCTGGTAAGCTTTAGCCATTCTGAGGTGCTGCCAGTTTGAGTGACAACCTTGATACCTGCAACTAAATGGTTAATCTGTTCACCATTGTGAATGTAATCATTGCTCTCAGACACAGAGGAATCCCACATTTTTTCTGATGTCTGAAATAAAATGGTTGTTAGTAAATAATGTAGAGCATATATACACATAAATATATCTTAATATGCATGGTATTGTCAGCACTGTTCTGTGTTATCACATGTATTTATATATATATATATGAGTACTAAACCAGAGAAAATATGGAAAGTAAAACATATTTTTAAATAACGTAAAATGGATTTGCCTTCGCTGTAAATAAAAAATCAAAATAAAAGTAATCATTGCCTTTCATTAAAACAACATTTTAACTACACAATTCACATCTGAGTTGTATGTGCTCTATGAGCTTTTAGTATAATTCAGCATCCAGTTCCCATGGAACTCAGGGGCATTCTGCCCTTGAAAACACAGTCATTACTTCCATCCTGCTGCTATTTAAACACACTTGGAAATGATGTATGCTTCCAAATGTGAATAAAGCAAAACCAGTGAAGGCAAAGGTTATGTAGGCAAAGGGTATTTCCCTTATTTGCTGAAGACATTACAGCTCTGATCAGCGTGCTTAGCTTGCACATTTTAGCCCATTATCTGAGGCTGGAGTCAACGTGGCAACATCGAAATGGCTGTATTTTACATTTATATAAGCTATTATATACTCATATATTTGCTCAGCATCAGAAACACTGCTCTGCAGTATTTCTCATGTATACTTAATTTACTGATGTTGACTATTCAGGGGAAAAAAAATCCAGTTTCATGCAAATGAACTTCCTATTTTCAGTATAAATCCCCTGAAATTCTGCAAAGTTTAGCACTGCATGTAATGGACCCATAAGGAAAACATACAGTATGGATAGTGTATTAGAAGAATGGAGATCAGTTACATCCTCCAAGAGAGCTCACAAAACACAGATTGTTAAGTCTGGTAACTATTGCTCCCTAGGCACCACAGAAAGTAGATTCATAAGGTCATTATCAACATGGCCTGTGGGAATGTCTCTTCACACACCTAAATTCAGCTAATTATTAGCTGGTGAACAAGGATCGTAGCAGTCAGGTTTCCAGCCACTATTATCTTCTGCACGGGTAAAGTTTCAGCCAGGGTCTTCTAGTGGAACCTGGTGTCCCAGTGCACTGTCAACTGCTGCCATGACCATGCTTCTTGTTGGACAGCCCAGTTCAGAGTAGCACAGGAACTGCCGTCTACTTGACTCTATCATGAATTATCAACTACTTAAAGTCATACCTCCATTAAAATTCTTGGGGTCTCAACATGATAGTACTGCGAACTAAACGTTAACAAGACTGTTTAGCTGTGGATTTGACGTCTGTTGTTAAATCAATCTTTAATTGTATCATTTAATCCTCTAGATCTTCTTTCCCAGAGAGAAAAAATGATTAAGAGCTTCTGCCTGTGCATTTAAAGCAAGCACCCACAAAACCACAGATGAGCTGAAGTGTTTTATGTCCAATTCACAGAAGCATGTAAATCCATAAAGTGTCACAGGTATGAACTAGCCCCTTTTCCCTTCTAATTACATATCTTTTACAATCTGTCAGAACAAGTAGTCACTTGCTTCACGCGAAATATCATATGAAAGCAGCATCGGTATCAGTTCACCGCAACCCACAACTGATCAAACAACCTTAAGGATAATTTTAGAAATACATTTTCAGAAAATACTCAACACTGTGCATTGATATGCAAAATATTTGTTTATTGTGTAGCAAAAAAAGGTACAATTGTTTTGTATCTAAGATAGTGTTATACAAAATCTGTATTAAACACATCTGTTTAGTGAAGTTGGCCATGTTATTACTAATGTTTCATTGTTTTCCATTCTGTGCTCCTCTTTCTTAGTGGCTTATAACTTTGGCAGCCTTTAACTGGTTGTATAAACATTTACAGGAGGCAGTTCTCTAGAAAAGCTTTCCTGGAAACAGGAAATATCTGCACCAAGCTGATATTTTTCAAGAAAATTTCAGCCAAGAAGGTCATTTCCAAGAATGCTGCTTGGGGAAAAAATAGGTTCCTTTTCTCTTATAAAAAAAAAAAAAAAAAACAAACCACAAATTAAAGCATGTTTAAAAACTTCTGGAAAAATTATAATGAGCTTTGGAGCAAAGATCTGAGTATTGCAATAAATGGTTTTTGTTAAGGGCTGTTAAGGGTACACCTCTTGAAATGTTTGTGAAATGTGGCCACACTCTCACCCTTGCCCAATCCTCCAAAGTATCACAGTTTGCACGTGCTGGTCGGAGCGAGCCAGCTCAGACACCAGAATAGGTTTGTTGGCAGAGAAGCAGGCTTCTTTCAATTGTTTCTATTACCCAACCTAGCCTAAGGATCTCTATCCTGCACTGCAATGAACAATACGGTCAGAGCCTGACCTCTTCACTCGCCTGATCAGCACCTACCTGTGCAAATGTTTGTTGCTATATTCCTGAGCAGAAGAATCTGGGCAGCTTCTCTACTGACCATCTCTGGGTCCCATTACAAGAAAACACTCCACTTACCTACTTGGCCATTCCCATTACCTCTGGTGTAAATTGCCACAGAGAAGACACTGCTCTGGAGAAGGAAGGCACCAAATGAACATAAATGCTTCTAAGACCATGCTGCACTGCTGAGGCCACCCATGCCAAGTGTGGACAGCAACAGTGGCTGCTATAAAAGACTGAAAGAACAGAAAAGGACACAAAGAGAGCAGTGTGGCAGCCAGGTCACCTGGAGCATGCGAGGAGTATCAAGAGCACTGAGTTGGTTGCTGTGGTTCTCCAGGCTCTTGGTGTCCAAGCAGGGAATTCCAGGGCACATCAGCCTCAGAAACACCTGATGGGCAAAGAGAAGCCAGCTTTCACCATTTGTGCACTTTCGGAAAAACAAAGGAACAATTGTATAAGTGACCTAAGACTACTCAGCAAAATGAAAGCAGAACTGCCAAACTAAGTGACTACTTAAATGTTACACAAAGCACTTGTGACAAGAGAACACCAGCCCATCAGTGGCCTGCTAGCTAGAAATGAACCAGGTAGAGCTGGTCCCTACAAGCACTGTTGTTGTTAACATAAGGCAGTGGAAACTTTTGTGTCAAAAACTCCAGTGTATTAAACTCTTAAAGCGTTTTGAAGAAGGCATTTCTGTGGTGACACACTGCACCCAGCACACAGAGCTGGGCACTGCCCCAAGAAGCGTACAAGTCAGGGCACTGGTAATTTAGAGATGGTTGACAAAAGTGTAAACAGCTTGTGTACGGACAGTTGGCCAGTGTAAACAGCTATAGCCATGCTGTCTCCTGGAGTAGTACCAGATGATGTGTGTTGACCCATGGGATTTTGAGTTACTTTCAACCCCAAGCATACTGCAGTCTTTTGTACTATCTGCCTTGGGCATCTAGTCCTAACTCACTGACCATACTCAGCATTAATCTCTGGTCCCTGTAATCCTTCCTGTCTCAGGTAGGCTAAGCCTATTTGGTCTGTGGGGTCTGAGGAGAGCTTGTCCACCTACACAAGCTTGGTATCCTGCTTGTTTCACTGAGGCAATGGGATGCTCCAGAAACCAGCTGCATGAAAGCTTCTCCTCCTTTCTGCTCCATGGGGAAGGTTGTACATACACATTTGAGCAGATCTTCACCACTCCCTAGCCTCAGAGAGGCCATCACAGAAGGACCACCAGTTTAGCAGAGAGGCTCGCTGGTCCTAGATGCAGGGTAGTGATCACTGGCTCCCCACTGAGATGTGGGCCCTGGGCTCATGTTCAAGTCAAACATGAAGCACAGACATTGCCTTTGGAATATTTTCAGGGCACATGGGGTTAGGGATTTTTTTCTGTCTGCAGATCCTTCCTGGAACTGAGACTTTCTGGCCCCACTGCTCCAGGACCAGCTCTGGCTCCCCTGGGAGAGGTGCAAATGCAAACAGACCAGCAGACTTTGCAGAGGCTCTGACCTCAAATCGCTCTTCCCTTATCTACCACAAGAATAGATGCATCTGACCAAATTAATAAAACCACAGCACATTGAAGCCTCGGGGTGTAAAGGTGGGAGTTCAGGACATACTTGTCCCTACAGCTACCAGTCAGCCTTGATGACTCGTAAGTTTCTTTGGGACCCAGGCTCCCATGTTGCTGCCTTATCTCTTCAGAATATTGCTTGGGCTCTGACAGAGTTTTCTCAGAATGTCTTAAGTCCTGGATTTAGCTCCTTGTCATAATCCAGCAGCATTTCTCTCTCTTACTTTCTCCTTTCCAGCCAGCTGCCTTCTGCACTTTCTCTGAAAAAGTGAGGGACCACTTGTACAACACATAACCTCTCTTCACCAGTGATCCCACATCCAACTACCCTATCTAACCTCTCCTTCCTCTTGTCTCTTCCTGCAAGATTCACTGTTAAAAATTGTTTTCCTGCTTGTTAGGGTAACTATTTGTCCAAGAGGATTTCCAGATGAATTCAGGTTTAGAAACCGGTATTAGGTTTGTACCATCACCACTGGTGTTTCAGCCATGGCTGAAGGTAAAAGGATGAGGGAAGCAGCAGATGAGCTCCTCTTAAAATGTAGCTTGCACATAACACAGAGAACCTCCACACTTTTCAAGCTCTGCCCAGATTTCTCAAAACATCAGCTCTTGAACCACTTCTGTGATTTGGAGCCAGCTATTAGTTTCCATTAAAATGCTTGTGCGAAAGCAGTTTCCAGGTTCCTTCTGCACAATGCTTGATTCCCCCAATCCTTTCTGACACACACAAGAATGCCATTTTATTGTTTATACAGATCACATTGTTTTCCTCAGAGCATAATTTCAATTCTAATTCATTAATGTCAAAGCATAAAAGAAGCAACAGCACATAAAACAACAGAAGTTTGCCAAACCCAGAATATAACAGCTGATAATTAAGGATGTCCCATTATTTCTTGGCAAAGGAGCTTGTGTTTTCAGAGGCACATTCTTAAAGGGCCTCTCTTTAATGTAGCTGCATAATTTGCATTAATTCTATTTGCACAAATAAATAAAGGTTTTCAATATGCATAAAAGGAGGCTTTAATGTTCCCGTCATATCTGTACAATATCCATCCCATGCCCTTTCTCCCTGGCACAGCCCAGCCCGATGACAGGTTCACAGCACAGCCGCTTGGCAAACCTCAGGGGGAGAGGGGGCACAAAAAATTGTTATGACTCCATCGAGATCTGGGCTTTCATTAGCATATACCTGCTATTCCCCCAGATCTCATGTCATGCTGATGTCACTGCAGGTAAAAGGCACTGTGTTGACCTGAAACTGCACATAAATCCTCTACCCAAGAAGAAACACTCTGTTTCCATCTTCACAGGCTCACCTCCGCCTCCTGCCCTGGAAGCCCTTCACAGCACAGTCTCTGCTTGCTGGGCAAGTCCAACCCAAACAGACTTTGGTATCTTGCTTGTGTTTCCTCACATCAGTACACCAGCCACCGCTGGACATGCAGGGCCAATGGCAAGTCTCTTGTCTCTTTTTCTGTACATGCAAAAAAAAAAAGTATTTCTTACTGAAAAAGGGTTTTAGACAAAACCATCAAACACTTGCTACAGAAAACTGGGCAAGAGCGAATTTTCAATTACTGTATGGTTTATAATGGCAAATCTTCCACTGAGCCTGTTGCTGAAGGAAAAGTAAAATTATTTCATAGCAAGATTTGGCACGAGTCCTAGATCCTCTTCACATTTTAGCAGTATTGCTACAGCAGCAAAACTCCACAAGGGTGCACACAGCCTCAAAATCCTTCTAGGTCCATGACAGTCATAACCACTGCATCCTCAAGCAGAATAGAGGGCTTCCCAGAAATCAGTTCCTGATCTGCACTTAGCAGCTGTCTAGCTTAGACTGACGCATCGTATCACCTAGTATTTTCAAGAAGCAGATGCTGTGGTCTAGGAGCCTGTCAAGGGGAAAGGAAGGAGGGTGCTACACTGGTACACCTCCACCTGGGACAGGCTCCTAGGGGGAGAGCAGCAAGCAGGTTCTTGCACCGCTTTGTCACTTATGAACCTAACAGCATCAGAAGCTGAGGTTCATCCACCCCACAGCAGGACTAACTCAATGCTGCTACACTGGATTTAGTTTGATGCAGACCTGTCCTTCAGGGTACTGTCTCCTACTGGAGCTTCCTTTTTGTTAACTCAGTTCTCCCCATTCATAACTCAGGTCTGCGCATTCAAGTAACTTGCTTTAAGTGGGAGAACAGTGTAGCAAAGCAAAACCCAATTTACACTAGCATATCACTAGGAAAAGGCACAGGATGGTCACTAAAAGTGCAGCCCAGAAGCTGGAACATGGGACAGCTCTGAGGGTTTCCTTAAGAAATGGCAGGCAGAAGGGGGTTATGGCAGGGAGTTCCTGTCTCAGCAAACTCGGTATTCCTGGGCAGCTCAGCTTTCTTTCAGTGATGTGAGGGTACAGAGGCTAGCCCTCTCTGCCTGGCATTATGGTGACACGGCATGTTAATGATGTCAGTGAGCATTTGCACTTAACACAGATAACGCCATCTAATGAGTCCCTCCACCAGAAACGCTGCTGCAGTTGTGTGTCCAGCTGCTTAACGTGTTTCCTTAGGAACACAGGCAGTTGTGCTAAATTCCCACCACTGAGCTGCAAGAGAAAAGCCTATCCATCCATGCAAGATCTAAGGTCTGGATTAATCTATGACAAAAACTCTTTCCTGTCCATTTCCTGTTGAACAGCAGCCTAAATACCCTGACCCAAAGGCAGAAAAGAATGCAAACGATTATTTCCCCTATTACATGGGGAAATGCAAAGAGGACAAAAGGTGAACTTCACCCCTGTGCTGAAGGTCAGGAGAAGACCCAAGTAAAACAGTCTCTGAGTCAGAATGATTCAGTCAACAAGGTAAACAGCAAATTCCTCACATGGAAAAAAAAAAGACAAAGCTATTCTGTTTCGTGATTAACCAAGTTATCCAGTTAACTACATCAGATGTAGTCACGCATTCTGTGCTTTCAGTACTCCTTCCTGCCCTACCGCCACACAAAACTGCTGCAGACCCAGCCTACAGCTGATGATGTTACTGATGCATGAATTTGTGCACCGATTATGAAACTAGAAGTCAAGCGCTCCTGCTCTCTGACTTCTATGCTGGTATCTATGACCCTGGAAAATTATTCCGGATTTTGATAACTTTATAACAACAGGGCTGGAATATTTACTCATCTGTCAGAGGGACAAAGTGTATTAAATGCAGAATGTGATTGGCTCCTGTATTTCTGCATACACAGTAAGTTTCGCCAGCATGAGTAGGAGACACTGTGATCAAAACTGCTTCAATATTTAAATGTAAGAAGTGCTGTTTACAGATATGACACCAAACCTGTTATATTGTTATTCACAGATACACATATCCATCCTTGTCAGTTGTCAGGAAAGTGCAAAAATTACTCCCACGGTATGATTTTATCCAAGACATTCTAAGCTCATTGTGTTCTGTCATATTATACATTTTCTCTTGAAACTGGCTATTCTTTACAGTAAGTGGCACGAGAAATTTTTTGTTATATATACACCTTTTCCCATCGTGCTTTTCCTATATAGTCTCCACAGACTTCCATACAGAAATCTTGTAACTTAGTTACTCTTTCAGCTGGCCCATAGTGAGCCTTGCTCCCAGAAAGGCTATTAGCATAACTTTGTTGTCTCTGTCACTTATCCAATACACCCAAAAAGAAAACCATGTGGATTTCTAATGACCATAGAAATAATATCTGAGTGCACTTCTCATACATGTTAGTTAAAAAAGAATTACAATTCCAACTCTGGTTTGCTTCTATCCAACCATAAAGGCATTGCAACCACTGTGTGTGAAGACAGCTGGATCTGGCCAAGATAGGCTGTTGAGTCAGCCATATTTAGCAGGTGATGATGGTTTTGCTTTCAACACCAGGGCACTAGGCTGACCTTTGGAAGGTGAAGTGCACAAAAAAATGTAATAGTTCTGTTACAGAAAGGTTAGTTCCTGAAGGTATATTTTCCACATTCAGCATCCAATACATGAAAAATTAAGTGAAAATAAATAAACATTGTGGCATTTGATGACTTCAGATGGAATAGTAGAAGACATTAGTGTAGACATGACAAGTTAGTAAATGGTACAAATGTTGGTTCAGCCCATTTGCTTGTCAAAGGTTAAGAGTCGCAAATTAAAGCTAGAGCAGGACTGGTGTTTCATGAGTTCCTGGAGAGGGACTTTTCCTGGAGAGGGCACGCAGTGATAGGACAAGAGTATAGAATAGGGTAAATTTAGTTTAGATATTAGGAAGTTCTTCACCAAGAGGGTGGTGAGACACTGGAACAGGTTGTCCAGAGCAGCTGTGGCTGCCCCATCCCTGGCAGTGTTCAAGGCCAGGCTGGATGGAGTTTTGACCAGCCTGGTCTAGTGGAAGGTGTCCCTGCCTGGGGCAAAGGGGTTGGAACTGGATGAACTTTAAGGTCCCTTCCAACCCAAACCATTCTGTGATTCTGTTAAAAACTCTGGCAACTTCTATGCCCGGGAATCAAATGAGACCGAGTAGAGCACTCGCGCACTGGCAAAGACATCACTTATGCGCTTTATAAGCCCTGAGGTTTTCTATCCGTGCGGACAGAGCATCGAACCGGTCCACGCATTTCTTCTCTCCCGCGAACCACGCGCTCATGCCCCGCAAGGCTCCCGCTGCGTGCCGCAGTCACCGCGCGGGTCAGGCGCTGCCACCTCGTGGACACCCACCGGGAGGGACGAGGAAGGAAATGCAGAGCCCCACCGCTGCCGAGCTGAGCACGGCCCCCGGAGCCGGGGAGTAACCCACAGCTGGAAAGTAAGCGGTACTCCACCGGGAGGGACACGGGGACACGGACCCCACTGCCCAGAAACGGTGCGCCCATCCCGGCCGGCAGGGCACCCGCTGCTCTGCCCGCCCCGCTTCCAGGAGGCGGTAAGGCAGCCGCCTGTCCGAGGGGGCACGGCTCGCCCTTTGGGGGCTGCGGGACGGCAGGGAGGGCACGGGGAGGGAGCCGGGAGGAAGCGAGAAGCCCGAGGGCCCTGAGGTCCTTCGGCCCGCAGCACCACCACCCGCTCCTTCCGCCCGGTGCCGCGGCCCCGCGCTAGCCCCGCCCCGCCGAGCGGTTGGTTAGAAAAAGTAGAAGGACAGCCAGGCCTGCCAATGAGAGAGGCTTCCGGCGCCGCCAAGCCAATGGGAGCTCCGCTTTTCGCTTGGCGCGTGGGGGAGTTTCAGCCTATTGAGGAGTGCGTGGCGGCGCGGGTGAGGGGTCGGAGGTGAGAGCGGCGCCCCCGGAAGTAAAAGCCGTGTCGGCGCGGCGGTCTGTTCCGTTCCGTTCCGTTCCGTTCGCTCGCAGCTTGGCGGCGCGCACGAGGCCTTCCCGTGTGGGCCTGTGTGTGTCGGGCCGCTGCCGCGCGCCGCGCCGCCATGGTGAGGGCCGGGCCGCCGCCGGGGGCGGGGGGCGCGCGGGCAGCGGGAGCCGCGGCCGTTAGTGGGGCGGGGGCGGGGGGGGGGGGTGTGCCGCGCTGACTGGCTGCTCTCCTCACAGAGCCTGCCCCTCAACCCGAAGCCGTTCCTGAACGGGCTGACGGGGAAGCCGGTGATGGTGAAGCTGAAGTGGGGGATGGAGTACAAGGGGTACCTCGTCTCCGTCGACGGCTACATGAACATGCAGGTGAGGGCTGAGGGGGGGAGCTGTCCCGGTGCCTCCGGGCCTCGGTCCTGAGGGGCCGGCGGCGCCTCGCAGGTCGGGGCGGGGTCATTCGGCTTCCCCGCCGCTGGAGCGGGCAGCGGGGCGAAACGGCCGTGTGCTTTGCAAAGCCCCTTTTGTTGTAATTGCTCTCATTTTATGGCTGGTTTCCTTCGCCAGCTTGCAAACACAGAGGAGTATATAGACGGCGCGCTGTCGGGACACCTGGGTGAAGTCTTGATAAGGTAATGAGGGTGTTGGTGGTGGGGATAGGGTCTAAATCTTAGTACTTGTATTAAATTATACCACTTGTATTAAAACTTGTATTGGTAGGTGCTGTGTTTCTTGTCTGACTGAGACACTAATGTAGCTCCATGTGAAGGCTGTGAATGCAGATGTTGATATCCCTTCCAAGGGGAGGAAAAATGGGTTTTTATTATTTCTAAAAAAGCATTTATGATCCTGGTTTGGGTAACAATATGTTAGTTTTCTGGATTATTTTATGTCTGTTAATCCTTTGGTGTTAAAGCTGGAGAGAAATGCTTCAAAAGGGCATTCAGTGACAGGACAAGGGAGAATGGCTTTAAACTAGATGATGGTAGATTTAGGAAAAACTCTTTACTGTGAGGCACAGGTTGTCCAGCGAAGCTGTAGATGGCCCCCTCCCTGACAGTGTTCAAGGCCAGGTTGGACAGGGCTTGGAGCAATGTGGCGTAGTGGATGGTGTCCCTCCATGTGGCAGAGGGTTGGAATGAGATGATCATTAAGATCCTTTCCAGCCCAACCCATTTTGTGTTTATATGCTAACACATTGTTACTGAAAACATTTTGCGTTCTGGGAAGTTAAACTTGACTGTAACTGTTAACCCAAAAGTAAAAATTTCTTGTGTAGCACTGTCAACCAATTATTACTTTTATAAGCTTGGGGGGTGGGAAGGCAGGTGTGTGTGCAGTTGTAAGGAACATTGTGAAAAACAGGTACATGGTCAGCAGCAGCAGTTTGTCATGCAGGATTTGGCTGTGGTCAGGCTACGCTATAGTAGGAAATGCTTAAGGCTTTATATGTGGGGAGAGGCTATAACACAACTAAGGGAACTCTTGGTTCTGTTTACAGGTGCAATAATGTTTTGTACATCAGAGGTGTGGAAGAAGAGGAAGAAGATGGAGAAATGAGAGAATAGGTGTTTTGTATATCTGGAAATAAACTTTTTTGTTTTCCATACTTTTGTAACAAAGTGTTCACTTTTTCTTTTTTTCCTGTTTTAATATAGGGGAAATTAAACCTTAAAAAGGCCTCTGATCTTTTATAGGTGTCTGAAAAAGTTATGTGGAAGGAGCAGGCAATTATTTAAATTTAAGCTGAAAATATCAGAGTGGAAAGTGAGTATTTACAAAAACAACCAACCAAACCCAAAAGACTCTCCCCAAACAACTTTTAAGTATTGTGTCAACAAATGCCATTACTGTGAAGGGAAACACCTGAATATTAATGATTGATGGACTGAATTAAATCTGCAAAGTTGTTTGCTGTGAAGGTAAACAGATGTGTGATCCATATATCAGCTCAGTTCAGTGTGGCTGTCAGTATGCTGCTGTCAGGCAGTCATGCTGCCATGCAGGCTAACGTATAGTCATAGAAGGTGAAGAAGGTTTCATCATGTGTATGTTGATTTTTCTGTTGTTCTAGCTGCACTGCTGAGCAGACAAGGACCTGCAGGTATAGCGGTTTCTCTATCTAATAATGATAACACAGGCTGTGGAATGAGCAACAGAAAAACTTTTAAAAAACATCCTGATGTGCCTGCTGCAGACTGCTGATGATTTGGTAATGACTCTTTCAGCTCTGAATTGTTTCACTGAGAGGATGTAGCTATACTGCTTTGTAGCCTTATTTTGGTAGAAACAAGGTTTTACTCCAAGTGAAAAACTGTAACTCATTCAGTATTTGCAGGAACCTTGTTCTTAGTTGTCTTCTCTGCTTTCATAGCTGAAGGCTGCAAACAAAACACCAGTTATCTTCCCATCTGAAACACAGGGAAAATACAGCAGTCAAGACATCTTACAGTATGCATGCAGTTACTATTCAAATATACTTAATCTTTCAACCTGCTTATAAACTATTTGGAGATAGCTGGGAAGGCTTCACTGCAGGTGAGCTGTGGAGATCTGTTGTACTACAGTGTCTCTAAGAAATACTCTGCCGCTTTGAGGTGCGAAGCTTAAAGTGTAGCTGTACAATCATAATCAAGGAAGGACGTATTTGTACCGATACTAGCCAATATCCATGCAAACAAAGGCCTCTTGGCAGTTACCAAGGTCTGAGGACTTTAGTGGCCTTGGCAGAGTTGACACACTGCAGAATGGGAGTGTACATAGTAAGTCTGCAGAGAAGAGAAACCCCCTCTGATACCCGGTATCTGGGGTGTTAGTTTTGGCAGGTACACAATAACCATGTTTTCCGATGTTAGGAGTAAACGCTGAGGTTAACGGAATCCATCCTTTACCTGTCAGTACTTCTTGGTGAAAGCAGGTGAGTGCTTTGCAATGCTGCCAGTCAGAGGCCCTCTTTGAAGGTCTCTGTGATGCAGCTCATGGAAGTGGTCCTGCAAACTGGAACCCAAACTGCTGGAGGTGCAGTTCATGAGCCTCAGTTACAGCTATTGTTACTCTGATCCTTCACTCATCACTTACTGCTGTCAAATATGGAAGTACTAGCCATCTGACAGATGGGTAAAGTAAGAGCTGGGCAAAAATCAGGCAGTGACCCACCTGTGAAAGTAATCTTGCTGCCGTGGAACTTGCAGCCAGATGATGGTCGTCAGTGGGGCTTGAATTGTTGGGAAAGCTGCTGCTGTACCTGTACCTTAGTTTCCACTGAAAAATAGAAATGGTAGCTTATCCCCCTCATAGAGTTTTGAGGTAAGTGAAAAAATTCCATGTAAAAGCTGCACAGGTGGTAACTGGTTGGCGCACACAGAGTGCAGATCTGGTCCTTCAGCTGGGATCATTCATCGCTCGTGGGATGGCTGGAGTGAAGAGTGCTGGAGGCTGTGGGCTCCATCAGGATATAACACTGGTTGTGTGAACTGGGGAGAACCCCCCGGCTTTTTGAGGTAAATTCTGCAGAGAAATACTGCCCTGTTTCTTTCTCACACTGGAAATCATCCCTGTAGCTCTGCATGTGTTCCTTTAATATTTACATCTGTAAGTTGCCGTAAAGAGTAAAAACATTACATTTGAAGTACTTGTGAAGCCTTTCATTACTTAAACCACCAGTTCCTTTTTGGCAGCTTGAAGGCTTCCCAGCTCTACTGAAGCAGCAAGGCAATTGTATGGCAATCCCTTTGGGAAAGAGAAAAGAGTTGCTGAAGTTGAAATCAGTATCTTGCAGCTTAGGAATCCTCAAAACAACTAGAGTAAATGTGTTCTAGTTAGAGTACTTCCAGTGGCAGGAAGGAGGCAAAAAAGCATCTGGTCTGTGATACAGCATGGCCAGTTTAACATCTGCATGATGCAGATCAGTGCCCTCTCTGTGTTGTCACTGATAATCACAGTGGGTTTGGTATTGCAAGAGGAGAAGATTGTGACAGTCGCCTTCTCATCCCATCAATTCCTTCTCTGGAGCAGCCTGGTGCTGACTTGAAAGCTGCTCCCTCAAGTGAGTTAGAAGTGGGGCTGGTGGGAGCTGTTAAGTATGACCCTAGCACTGCATCAGGAGGTGGTGCCATCACTATGAGAACACACCATGTGTTTTAATGCTTCAGCTTTTCAGAATAACGGTTTGGGAAGCCCTAGTGTATGCTGAACCACTTCTGTGTCTGCAGCTGAATGTGACTGGTTCCTCAACAAAACAGAGGCCTCTGTCTGTCAAAAGATGTCTTCTGAGTTGTGCCGTACTGCCAGCATGCTTAGTTCTTCTCATGAGGGTAAAGAATACCTGATACACCTATTGTACGCTGTGTCTAGGTGAAAATGGTGCCTAGGAGAAAAAGAAGTGAAATGAAAGCTACACTAAGATGGATAATAAGATGACTGATAGAAAAGTATGATCTTAGTGAGAACTAAGAAAACAGTTTTTTCTCCTGTAATTTCTCCCTTTCAAAGACTGAGAGCACCTGCTTTATAGAGCCTTGGGTTTTCATTCTCAGTGAAAGCATGCTTTCATGTAGCTTCAGATCCTTTTGAGACATTTTATTAAGTGTCTACAGGTTTGTTTTGATGGGTATATTCATTAGACTTCAAACTCAGAAAGATGCTTTTATTTTTGCATAGGACCAGGCGTCAAACACAGTGACTAAATCATACCTTGGCATATAACTTCATAGCTAATCTTAGTTCTGATGGCCATGCACTGCAAAGATGGGTGCATGTGTTTATCTTCGCACCACAAAGCATTCCATTCATTTGAATGGGAGAACCCATGCAGGTAAAGCTGCACAAAGCCTCACGTGCTTAATTCAGATTTTGGTTTTAAGTGGTATGAAAAGAATTGCCATGCAGGTGAAAGTAAGGTACTCTGAATATATCAGTGTAATAGGGGCTGGTCCTTAGTTGGTATGGAGTAAGCCCTATGAATACAACAGATTTTCCTTTCTCCTGGAGCAAGTCCAAAAGACAGAACTGCAAACATTCACTTATATAGGTATTAAAGAAAAATAAAAATAAAAGGGCTCATGATTCTATTAAAATATAAGGTATACACAGTAACTGAAGATGCTTTCATGTGTTGAAGTTGTTCAAAGTGTTTATAAAATAAATCAGACCAAGTAGCGGGACATTCCAGCAGCAAAAGGTGATACCCTGCAACAATACTTACTAAATATAGTAAGAAGTTATGTAGTCAAAAAGAGCCAAGAAAGACTTGCAGCAGGACATGAGAAATACAAAACGTGTTGTTTTGAGCTTGTTTGCATTACTCATTTGAGTACAGGTGAAAAGGTGTCTAAAGAAGATTGCCACCACCAGAAAGGCGTTTGAGGGACCACTCATTAAAAAAGACTCTCTGGGAATTGCTGGAGCCCTGTAAGTGCTGTGAATGTTTGAAGAGAGAGGAAAACAACAATCCATGTTGAGAATAAATATTTGCTCCCTGATTCTCCCATCCCTAATTCTGTAGGGGGCAGCAGACTTGCACCTTTCTGTCGTGGAATTGCGTAAGTATCTGCCCGGATATCTGGTTCGGTGAGAGCTGTTTTGGTCCCTCAGGGGCTGGTGCTGGGACACTGGAGAGGTGATGGATGCTAACAAGGTGATGGGTGCCAGGGAAGGGAGATGTGGGCAGACAAATGCTCCCGGTTCACAAGCTCTCGTTTTCTTGGCAAAGCGAAATCCCCAGGTGGTGCAGTGTGGACAGAGGGCTTTGGGAATTCCCAAATGGCAAAAGTGGTGCTTTGAAGCCTGACATCAACCAGCACGATGGACAGGTATTGTCACGTTGCCCCGGACCACGTCAAGAGCAGCATCCCTCACCTGGGGCACGCAGCTGCCGCATTCACCCTGCAGCTTTTTTCGCCCAAATTCTGCCAAGTGCCGGATGTGGCCGGGCTGTGAATGGTAACCTCCACCCACCTCATCCGGCCCCTCCTGCCCTGCCGCCCACCTCCGTGCCTTCACCCTCTGGGGGGAGGTTGGTGAGCAAATGCCAACCCGGGCACGGGCAGAGCCGGGGTCGGGGTCAGGGCCAGGCCGGCGGCGCCCTCCCCAGCGCCGCCCCGGGGGACTTTGAGCCGAGGGGCGGCCCCCCTGCACCGCCCGTCACTGTCCGCCCCGCCGAGGGCCATGGCGGGCCGGCACCGGCTCCTGCTGGAGAACGCGCAGCAGCTGGTGCTGGTGTGCGCCCGGGGCGAGGAGTGCCTGCGGCGGCAGGACGCGGGCAGCCTGGCCGTGCTGCGGGACGCCAGCCTGGTGGTGGGGCTGTGAGTGCGGGGCCGCGGGGCCGGGGCTGGCTGCGGGAGGGGGTCGCTGCCGCTGCCCCCGCCGCGGTGGCTGCCGCCGGCTGCCTCTGGCCGGGAGCGGGGCGCTGCAGCTGCCTGCCTGTGTGGAGCGGGACCTTGCCATCCCTGTAGGATCACAGCGTGGTTCCTGTTGGAAGGGACCTTAAAGCTCATCCAATTCCAACCCCCTGCCATGCGCAGGGACACCTTCCACTGGACAAGGTTGCCCAAAGCCCCATCCAACCCGGCCTTGAGCACTGCCGGGGATGGGGCAGCCACAGCTTCTCTGGGCAACCCGTGCCAGTGTTTCACCACCCTCACAGTGAAGACCTTCTTCCTAATGTCTGGTGTAAACTTACCCTCTTTCAGCTTAAAGCCATTCCCCTTGTCTTATCACTCCAGGCCCTTGTAAAAAGTCCCTCTCCAAAGTTCTTGCAGGCCCCCTTTACATTCTGGAAGGCTTCCCTAAAGTCTCCTCGGACCCTTCTCTCCTTCAGACTGAACAAGCCCAACTCTCTCAGCCTGTCTTCAAATAACGAATAATTTTGACTATTTATTTCAATCAAAGTCCTGATAACTTCCTTTATCACGCTGTGGTCACACTTCAGCCTCCTGAAGATGACTTGTGCTTTTGAACGCTACAGCTACCTTCTTCTCCCTCTGCTTTCTATGTGAACTGACATGAACTAATAGCAATGGTATAAATAATTCGTGTAATTAATGAAATTGCAGTTAATAATTAACGTATGTAATTACATCTCTGTCATTTCTGAATGCTCTAACTGCTCTTTGCATCTTAAAAATTCAGCCATGTAGCGCAGAGGCAACTTCATCGAGGCTCCCATGATGACTCCCAGTTGCTGTTCTGGTAGCTTGAACAGAGCTGGAGAAAGACAAGGCTTAAGGACAGAGGTGCTGCACATGCCCAGGGGACCCTTGTGTAGGTGAGGAGGAACTCCCTGCACGGCTGGAGGCAATCTGTCAAGCGCAATCTGGGGTTCCCAGTACCATCCTTGAGCTCCACTGGGAGAAGACTGCTGTTGAGCCAATGATCAGCCCTGAAGAGGTTTATCCCCATGGCTTCCAAGGGCATGAGGGTATGATTCACGGCCAGGCAGTGAAGGCTGGTGATGATGACAGTTTGATTTCCATGAGGGGGAGAGGGCCCTGCAGATGCCTGCTGGAGTAATGTTGTGTATCTGCTGATCCACAACGGAAAAATAATGTTGTCTAGCAGAAGTGAGAACAAAAGAGTACCAAGAGTCGCAAGGGATCTAAGCAGAGGACATGACAAGTGTTATGGCAAACAACTTGGAATGCATGGCATTACTCCACCATTTTCTGTGCATCTGTAAGATGAGCAAACCACCTCCTGTGCGCATCTTCAGTCCTGCTGAAGGTCCCTACCCATGCTTCCAGAGAGTTGTTGCTCCAGGAGCTCTGCCAGTGAGCACTGGCCTTTTCAGCAGGCTCACTCTTCCTTTGTCCGTTGTCTGTTTGCAGAGACGGTTGTATCAAAGCTGTGGGGCAGGCAGATGTTATTCGCAATCAGTTTTCAGGAGCAACATTCGAAAGAATAATTGACTGCTCTGGGAAGTGCGTGTTACCAGGTAGGTGTATTTGTTCCTAATGACGCAGTGCTGAATTGTGCAAGTGCTTAGAGACAAAGTACTCACGTGTGCCACGTGTGTTAAACACCCCTCCAGCCTTTTTCCTCTATGTTCAGTAGTGGTTTGGTAGTATCTTGTGCTGGGGCAGAGTATCATCACTTCCTCATCAGGAATGCTCCAAGGAGAAAATTGCAGCACTCAGGATGGCTCTTTTGGGCTTCATGGTGGAGCTTTGTCTCCTCTTTTTTTCATGTTAGAACTGTTCCTCTATCATAGATCACACAGTAACGTAGCTGGGCCATGCAGTGACTTTCCAGATTCAGCTCTCTTTCTGTACCCTTTCTGCCCATCGGCCGTTCAGCCACAGAGCTCAGTCTCCATCCTGCCCATGGATGCAGGCAGAAGGGCAGCACAAGATTTTAAGTCACATGCTCTGCAACTCCACCTGATGGAAAATAAACCTGGGCAAGTCTATTGCATGAGCTTTGCAAGCGCTGCTAGCGCATGAGCTGTTAGGGTTTTGTTTTGTATGCAGTGGCCTTGGGCATGCAGTAGTGTTGGTTTCACAGGTTGTAGACAAAGCTCCCGCTGGAGTAAGGGGACTATTGTTAAGTAAGCGCTGTCTACTAAGCCCAACCTAAGCAGTTTGCTTTTTTAAAGAGCACAGATGTAAAGTCTAATGAACTCTTTCAAAGTCTGCAATTTATAATTTCTTCCACAGTTTGAAAATGTCACCGGAACACCATGAAAAACTCAGCAACTGGTGCGCTCACCCAGAGACATTTTGCGTGACGTGTCACACCTAAAAAAACCGAAAGGAAATTAATAGCTTTTAAAGAAAATCCTAGATTTTGGGCTGCTTGCATTTTTCTTCTTCTCTAACTGATAGAGACTTTATAGGGGAGCTTCTGCTGCTTAATTTGCTTGCATGTCCATAACCTTTTCTCTTACACAGTGAAGTAACGCGAGTGTACGTTTACTTTGTTTCCTTTAGGCCTGGTAGATGCACATACACATCCAGTGTGGGCTGGTGATAGGGTTCATGAGTTTGCAATGAAGGTAATGGCTTAACATTACACATCTGGATTTTTATTTCCTCTTTTTTATTACACATAACTTTCTAGTGAATCCCGTCTTTCATTTGTAGAAAAATGCATATAATCTAAGGAGGGATGATTTCTGAATAATGGTAGTCTGAGAGAGAAGTGTAATTGCAGCCTTTGCAGCCAGCCTTCGTATAGTTTTGTATTAGTTGAAACAATGCAGGAGTGCCACCTTCTGTACCATCTAACCTTGATTTCTTCCCCCCACACACACACTTTTCTCCACATAGATGACTTTCTGAGCTAGGGATAAGTTTTCCCCTTGGGCTTGGGGGGAAGAAAATCTTCGAAGTAATTCTCTTTATGTCGCTTCTTACAAGACTGCTTCACCCGAGGGGAGGGGAGAGAGAAGAGGAAGGGGAGGGAGGAGGAATGAGTGGAGATTTCTGTCCTTCCGCCCACTTCTTCTCTTTGCAAAGAGTTCTCAAGGCACTTTGCAGAATCCCTTGGATAGAAAAAACACGTTTAGCAGCTAAATGTGTGGGGGTGCTGGGTTTTGTTTTCTTTTTTCCCCGAAGCTGGCAGGTGCATCCTATATGGAGATCCACGAGGCTGGGGGAGGAATACACTTTACTGTGGAACACACTCGCAAGGCCACAGAGGAAGAGCTGTTCAGTACTTTCAAGCACCGACTCGAGCGCATGCTCAGAACAGGATCTACGCTGGTCGAATGCAAGAGTGGATATGGCTTAAACTTAGAAACGGAGCTTAAAATGCTCAGGGTGATCGAACGCGCAAAGCAATGCATGGATATCGGCATTTCCTCAACGTACTGTGGAGCTCATTCAGTGCCAAAGTAATATGTCTTGATTCTTCTTGCTCTCGTGAAGTCTTACTGCTTTGCATTGAAAATTGGCTGTTATTTTCAGACACGTTTCTTCTTCCCAGCCCTCCTGAAATACATTATTTGAAACCATAGCCAGTGTTTACAGAAGGCTCTCCTACATTTTACTTTGAAGGAAGACTGGGAAGCATTATTTAATGGCTACTAAATGGCAGCGTCAGTTTAGCACAGAATCCCTGCCTCCAGCTGAACCTCCACTGAACATAACACAGATTACAGGGTTTCCTGTACAGAAAGTTCTTCTGCTACTCTTAGTCTCTGCCATGACCTTTTATTTTAACCAGCTAAGAGAAATAAATGGTGTGTCTGATCCTGATACACCTCAGTAAAAAAAAAAAAGTTAATTATGCTTCCATGCAATGGAGAATGCACACATCTTGTAGGTATGTGGTGACTAGAAGATTAAAGTAAACGTGTTTAATCACAACTATTGGCTCAAGTAGAGATACCATAAAGAGCCTTTCTCACTTTGACAGTTTTTCCCCATGACTGGTTGGAAGGACCTTAAAGCTCATCCAGTTCCAACCCCCTACCATGGGCAGCGGACACCTTCCACTAGACCAGGTTGCTCAAAGCCCCATCCAACCTGGCCTTGAACACTGCCAGGGATGGGGCAGCCACAGCTTCTCTGGGCAACCTGTGCCAGTGCCTCACTACCCTCATAGTAAAGAAATTCTTCCAAATATCTAATCTAGCATCTTTCAGTTTCTGTGGGACCATGATATAGAGCATCGGCAATAGGCAGTACTTACTGAAGTATGCACCAAATGGTGCAAGCTACTTCAGTCTGAGCCATCCTAGAGAAAAATAAGGCTGCCCTGTTTAAAAAGATGCTTGTTCCTGCCCATTGCTTTTAAAATCTGTTTCCAGCCTTGGGACTTCCAGACTTGGAGTATCTGCAGTTCTTTAGGAGTTGAACCTAGGAAGTTTACAGCGGGGGGACAAAGAAATAACTGTTCATCCCTCTAGCTGTCATTTTGAATCAAATCCGTGGGGTTTTTTTGAAGTGATTTCCTGAGTGGAAGTCTCTCCCATTAAAACAATGAGTTTTGCATTCTTGGGCATTATGTCCCCCCAGAAAGTGAAACCAAGACTTGTATTTCCCTCTGTTTTCTCTTGGCTCTGGTCCTAATCTTTCAGTCCAAATTCCTCCAGAAGCTGCTGAGTCAAAGAAGAAAAGGGAGGAAGCTTGACGCGGTAAAAGCCTGGGCAACCCCCATGACTGTTTCAGTCTGTTCAGACTGTTTCAGAACAAGGGCCCTAAGCCAGGTTCTGCTCTGCTTTATAACTGCACAACCTTGTTTATAAATCCAAGCAGAATCTGGCTTCTGGGATTTACTGCCACTGTAAAACTCCCACGTGTGCCACTCGTATAATGCCAGTCTGTGCCTGGAAAGGGGATTGAGACGTCGCAGGCATTTAGCTGCAGTGTACCACTTACCTGCAGATCTTAAAACTGCCACATACTAACAACCCAACTGCGTATTTTGGGATTGCTGGCTCTTTTGATCAGGGGCATTTACCGATCTCTCCTGGGTTATCTCTCTCTAATAGGGGGTTTGTAGACGGATCTGACTTTGATAAACTGAACCTTGGGAGGCCCCTCTGATTCAGAAACAGTCGCCTAGCTATCACTCTGAATAATGCAAAAGCATGAGGGGTAAATTTGAAACAATGACTTGTGCTGCATATCCCCTTTGAGCGTTGATCCTTGCATAAACATATCGCATGAACACCACTGAACATATTTAGATAATCATTTACGTGTTTTAAATAGCTGCGTTTTAGGATACAGTATAAGGAGGTCAGAATATAGGAAAGCAGAATATTTTGTTTTAAAATATCTCATGTCTTGGTTAGCATCTAAGGTACCCACCTTATAAAAAATGTATAGTAATGTATTCTAATGTTCTTTGAATGGGAAGTAATTCGTATTTGAGACTATGTGAATTACAGTAGTTTTAAGTTTTTAATCTGAAGGGGTTTTGAGTGATTTGTATTTGCATCATTTGCTAAACAATCTGGTAATTGCACGTGTGATGTGAGTGTTTGCCAGGCTTCAAGGATGTTATTCTTACGGCTCCCTAACCTTTTCTTCTCATTAGAGGGAAAACTGCTGCTGAAGCCACAGATGACATTATCAATAACCATCTCCCTAAACTGAGAGAACTCAAACTAACTGGTGAAATACACGTTAACAATATAGATGTGTTCTGTGAGAAGGGAGTCTTTGATCTGGAATCTACCAGGAGAATTCTACAAGCTGGAAAAGATATAGGGTTACAGATTAACTTCCACGGTGATGAACTCCATCCGATGAAATCTGCTGAGGTACGTCTTTGCTAACATTCAGTGGAGCCATTTTTGCTCTTGAAGGGGCTGAATCTTTGAAAGAATTGCAGTTTTCAGAGGTTTTCTTTTCTAAGGCTTTATAAAACAGACCATTCATAGACATCTGCTTCTGTCAGACGATGGAAAGTGCCGCCCTTGTCCAGCTTTGGAGTTAAGGACATTGGAGGAAGCCTTGACCTGCATGCACCAACATGCAGTGCCTAATCAAACATTGACTTTGCTTATCTTCCGCATGGGGTACAGGCGGGGAAGGTGGATATCCCTGAACCCAACAGCAACTTGAAAAATCTTTTTTCCTTAAACGTTCTGTTAGCAGCAACAAGTCAGACGTGCAGTGAGCACGCTCAGAGGGATGGTTTAGTCAGGAACAGGCTCCTAAAGAGACTGATATAGAAAGTCACGCTGAGACCATGTTTCAGCATCATTTACTCATTGCTTCCTTCCTGTGGGGTCTGCTCAAGTTATTCTCTGCTTTATTAAAAAACAAACCCAACCCCCTTGATTAATCATAAAAGCCTTTTTGGTGCTTCACTGTTGAAGGCAGCAGTTGCACTACTAGTTCTGCAGCCAGTGTCAGTTTTGTCAGCTGTTTTCTGCTGGTTACTTTGTGAACAGGAGTTGATAATGGTTTTATCCATAGCTGTGCCACAGTTTGCTTGTCAGACGGCTGAAGACACCACTAAAGGTGCGCTTCCACTCAGTGGATGCTCAATACCTTTTCGTGGACAACTTCTCCTGCAGTAAATTAGCAAATGCTTTGTCTCTGCACTCTGTTTGTTCTTTCAAGCAACTTTATGGTTTTTCTTTAGTAAATTTTCCATTAGCAGTGAATTGTCTCCTGCAGTCAACTGCAAACGGCATTGCTTTACTGCACTAATTGAGAATGAATTGCTTAGCTTGGAGCTGAACTCGGAGCCCGGGCTATCAGCCACCTGGAAGAAGTCAGTGATGAAGGTATCAAGGCAATGGCAAGAGCTAAGTGTGCCGCTGTCCTTTTACCAACAACTGCCTACATGCTAAGGTAAGGCCACTAGGTTGGGGGAAGACTTTTGTAACAGCAAAACTGTGTGGTTTTAGGGTCCCTTAATGTAAAAGCGTAAGCTTGTAGCTATGACTCAAGGATCAGGCTTGATCAGTGAAGACAGTCACAAACACAAAGAGCTGCATGAGCCTCCTTAGGCCTTGCTTCTGGTGGAAATTCTCAATAATGAGGCGATCTATGATTCTATGATTCTATGATATCCTACTTCTGAGAAGTCTCACAGGAGATTTGGAGTGGTGGGGATGCACAGTCAGCTCTTGGAGCATTGTGTTGTCATAAATCTGCTAAGAGTCTTCTGTAGGGAGAGGATTGTCTTATACCCAATGTAAGTACTTCATTAAGACCTCGGTTATTCTTTTCTGTTAACTGCAGTGCTTTTAATACTACTTTCTGAGCAGCAGTCACTCTAGTGTTTCATTTTTATTGTTACAGTGCTGTACTTCTGGAGACGATGTTTGGTGCTATTGGCTTTACGGCAACTACAGCTAAAACTTCTTAGTGTATTTCCTAGTGCCCAGCCTTGCAAACACCTTCCCAGATTAATCCAATGGCTAAGCAATTTTGAAATGGCCATTCTGGATATTGAAGTTGTTGAAGATACTTTTTGCATTAACAGTGCTAAATGAGAAAATCCTCTAATATACACGAGTTTAAGGTCACAGCTTCAACTTAACATTTCAAATTGACAACAGGGTTGGGAAGGGGTTATTGCATTGCTTGTGCCAGGTATTTGGGAGCCTGCCTTTGAAGCTGTAGGGACTAGAAAATACTTCTTTGAGAAATGAAGATTTTCACCTAGTAAATCCTGACATGGCTGAGGTCTGGATAAATACCAGAATTTCAGTGGCCTGAAGCCTGATCGTTGATCCTGGCTGCTCCCACATGATACTTCAAAAGAATGGATCACAATTCCCATTCTCGCTATCTGTAGGGCGATAGGTAGAGAGCCAAGAGGAGAATTTGGGCCTTCATCTCCAAAAGAATCAGCGTAGCTGAATGCATGAATCTAGCCAAACCAAGCTTTTGCTTTTGTAAATCATCACATAATAACTACGTGAATTGTACTGACAAGTGTTTTTCCCACTAGACTGAAGCAACCTCAAGCTAGAAAAATGTTAGAAGAAGGAGTTATAGTTGCTCTTGGCAGTGACTTTAATCCCAATGCATACTGTTTTTCAATGGTAAGCTATTTTTCATTCTTATGACACCACAAAATTATGCAGTCTCTTACTAGTACAACTTGTGTGTAGATCTTGCATGCTTAAAACTGTCTTTGTATCTGCAAAGAGAGCTGTATCCCCTGATTAGACAACTGCTCATGCTTATTGAAGTGTGTTGGTAGTTTTTGCCAGCAATTCTTGAAACCAGAAGGGGTTCTATTCTTTGTACGCACTGAGCGGCTTATAAAAAGGCTCTCAAAGTTCCTGATTTTAGATTTCTGATTCTGGAGTTGGCAAGACTTACATGACACAGGACAACTCCCGCTGCACAAGGAGGGAGGAGCGCTTAGGGATTTGAGGCATGAACAGCTTTATTTCTGTTACTGATAACTCCCATTTTCCACTCAACTTGCCTATTAGCCTATGGTGATGCATCTGGCCTGTGTAAACATGAAGATGTCAATGAATGAAGCACTGGCAGCTGCCACCATTAATGCAGCTTATGCTCTGGGAAGGTCGGATACACATGGCTCCATAGAGACGGGCAAGCAGGGGGATCTTGTGATCATAAATTCATCAAGGTTTGTTCTTCCATTGTCATCTGAAATGTGATTTAACAGAAGGGACTGGTCTTCACCATGTTTGGATAGTGTAGAGGTTAGTGAACTCCTCATGCCACTAGCATTTTACACCCACTTTCATTCTCCTTAATTGCTCCAGTGGAAAATAAAGCCTAGGACTTTTGGCACTAATGTTACAAATAATCCATGCCTAATTACAACTTATCTAAAGGTTAATACCTGCTTATTTCATGGAAGGAATTTTCTACTGATTCAGAATCATAGAATGAGTCACAGGATGGTCTGTGCTTGAGGGAACCTTAAAGCTCATCCAGTTCCAGCTCCCCTTCCACAGGCAGGGACAGCTTCCACCAGACCACGTCGCTCAAGGCGCCATCCAACCTAGCCTTGAACATTGTCAGGGACGGGGCAGCCACAGCTTCTCTGGGCAACCTGTGCCAGTGTTTCACCACCCTCACAGTGAAGAACTTCTTCCTAATGTCTGATATAAACTTACCCTCTTTCAGCTTAAAGCCATTCCCCCTTGTCATATCACTACAGTGATAGTGATGATCACTATCACTTGTACATGAACTCCCTGTATTCATGCAAGAAGAAATCAAACATGTACACACGGTATAGTGTTTTCCCATGGTTCGAGCAAATCTTTTATAATTACCAGGTGTACTAGGTATATAAGCCACTCTAATGCAAGTTTGGATATTCTTACACATCTTGTCTTTTTAGGTGGGAGCACCTGATTTACCAGTTTGGGGGACATGAAGCATTGATCAGCTACGTTATAGTTAAAGGAAAAGTCATCTATCAAAATGAGAGGTGTGAGACAATGATCAGTTACTGAGAGACAATAATTTAAGAATGATGATAATTTGGAAGCTACTATTAGCATGGAGTATTTCAAAGCAACAGACAAATCAGGTTTGTATGTGCCAGTGAATTGTTTGCCTGCTCACCTTACCAGACTCTTGTTGAAATAAACTTTACCAAGCGTTACCCATTTGGAATATTTTCATGTCTGTTGTCCTCTCTGCTGCATGAAAATAATTCCTAGTTGTATCCTTTTGAAATAAGTCAGTTTCAAAAAATGGTTTCTTACACAATTAATCTATTAAATCTATTCATCTATAAACTTACTTATTGTATTTGAAAATAACCCGAAGAAACCACCAATGAATGAAGTTCATAACCAGGTAAGGTTTATTGGGAAGAGTGACCTGTGACAGAGGGCCAGAGGCTGAGGCATTGACATTTGGAATGGTCCTTGGTGGTGTTGGGAGGCCACAGTATCCCGAGGCAACGTTCACAGCTCCTGGGTCTGCTCAGTCCCAAACTAAGCAGATACCAGAACCACAGTCGCGGTGGGAAGCACAGTATCTGACCTCTCCAAAATACCAATCTGCTTTCTGCAGCCTTCAAATGCAGCAGGAGCCACCAGCTGGGAGCCCAGCAAGGTGCTGCTCATCAGCTGATCTGCAACATCTTCCCTTGCCGAGGATCAATCAGCTCCTTTGGAGCTATAGGGGCAAGAAGGAGGAGAGGAAAATGCAAGTACACTGCTCACTGGGCTGCTGGAAGTCGGAGTGCACTGTAGGTTAGAGGTTGAGTCACGCTTACTGTTGGAAATGAGTGATGCCTAGTCTTTACAGTTTACTTAGAGGCAGTTACCCAGTGAGGTCTGATGAGTGCAGCCAAACTCTCCAAATCTTGATCACCTTGGGATTTAAAAAGTCACATGCAGTGTCACGCTGATGTTCCAAAATCCACCTGATTTAGTTTATTCCAGGCTGAATCTGAAATAACACAAGACATGTTTGAAGACATGTCAAGTTTGAATGTGCTTCTGGTGATAAGTTCGAACATGGTTCTGATGACAAGCTGAGTGCGAGTACGACAACACCTGCTCAGAGCAACGCTGGAAGTTAAGATCCTGGGGTTTTTAAAGCTCTCTTTTTTTCTTTCCACTGCTATTTTTATTCCTTTTTTTCTGGGGCTTCTGCCATCATTTGGGGATGTGACATGAAGAAAAAAGGATGATACAGCTCTGGGGAGTTCAAGCTGCTGCAGTGTTTAAGCAGATGGTCTGGGGTAGGGAGGGTCTCTGAATACACACTGGCTGAGGCTTTTCTTCAACTTCAAATGGTGGCTACAGAAACAAAAGAGCTTCATTTTCTGAAAGTGAAGTCATAAAACTACACCTGACAAGCACTAAGAACCCAGCATCAAAAATTATATTGATACAATCAGGTGGCATAACCTGTGGCACACAGTAGAGTGGTTTAGTGAACCAGACCCCTGAGGAAGGACAACAGTCTCATTCTGACCAACAGATAGCTGAAAGCCATCACAAACATGTATGAGCTTTATTATGACCTTCTGATCTCCCGAGCTTTGGCACATCTGCAAACATCCAAATTACGTAAGCCCCCATAGAGTATCTTTGTTCCTGCTCTGAGCCAGGCAAGCCAACTAAATCAGTTCTTAAAACAATTTAGTGGCATTCCTGCCACTAGATGTGTTTTCCCGTAAGCAGATGTTGCACCAGATGTGGGTGTGGACCTTATAGAGCTTGGAAGAACATCTGAAGTAAGCAATTGCACAGTCCATTCTAACCAAGGCAGCCTTCATAAATAACATCCAAGCAGGCAGTTGGGGGAGCTGTCAGGGTATGAGTGTGCGGCTAGAGCAGTGCCTCTTGGCTTTGCACAGGCACGGTGCAAAGCTGAGGCCACCGTGCTGCAATCTGTGCTGGTGGTCCCTTGGTCCCAGCCAGCCAGAAGTGGTATGAGTGGGACAAATGCCTAGCACCTCCTCTCTGAAGTGCCTGAGGCATTTGGGGGCCCAAGATTGCATAAGAAAAACCTCAAATATTCTTCTGCTGGACAGGAATAGGCATTCATGGCCTGAAACTACTGATGTGAGGGGATTCTCTTCTCACAGGAACCATAAACCATGTGCTTGCCTCACCAGCTCAGCCAAATCCAGTAGCCATTTGGGAATACACCCCAGGACTATAATTAGTGGCAGGTTTGCAGTTGGAGCAGGTGGTTATACTTCGGTGATGCAGCTGGCTTCAGTGCTCCTGCACCTCCACCAACATGGTCCTGCCACTGCAGTGTTAGCACCACGCCGTGCAGCTGTCAGGGAGGGCACATCCCACTGAAATGCAGGAATATTTTTGTTTGTTTGCTTTTCACGGGGCAGCAATGACGTTCACTCCTTGGCTCCCACAGTGGCTGGGAGTGGGACATGGAAACTTCTGCTGGCTTTGCTGCTGAAGGAACCATATGGTTTAGCCATAACATGAGGCTGAAGGCAAATGTTGGCCCTACAAGCTCTAAGCCTGGCTGCTTGTTCTCATACTTGATTTTAATTAATACCTTATTTTATATAGAACGGAACAGCGTCAGGGGGAGACTTGGATATGCCTGCTACAGAGCCTTGGGCTGAAAGAGCAGGGACTGAATTGGTGCAGGAGAGACAGAGGCCAGAGATGCTGCAAGTGAGATGCAGAAGGAAAGAGCTGAAAGTTCTTGTGCCATGGGTAGATACCCCAGTTGCCAGGTCTTCTGGCCAGGTTAGGTGTTTCCCCACTGGCTTGTCAACAGGCACGGGGCCTCTCTTCGGGGCTCATGTAACACTGTAGTTCTCAGACACTTGAGGGCGGCCCCATACTAGTGGCTTTTGCTGTCCCTTGCAGCACAGCTGACAGCCTGGTAAGATTTCTAGCTCATGCTGAACCCCCTCCAGCCATGGCTATCGGGCCAGTAGTGTCAGGGCTGGTGTTTGTTAACCAGTCTTCACATGTCATCACTGCACCGTGATGTGAAGTCCAAGTCTCGACTTTTCCCTTTCAAAATAAAGCCTGTACCAGAGGTCAGTATTGTAACACAGCACACTGTGACACCAGCCCCTCTGTGGCGATGGGGCCTTTGGATAGCTGTTGAGCCATGGGAGTGTAGATGTGCTATTGATTCAGCACCAGCTCGGATCCACAACTCCTACATCTCCTCCCCGCCCTTGCTTTCCTGGCCCCTGTTCCACCCCTCTTATTTCCAAATTAAGCTTTTGCTTTACGTTTTCATCATCACACATGACAGGAAAATAGATTGCTGCAGTCATATATGAAACCTCAGTTTATTTATTGCAGTTGTGAGCTCATAGCTCTTGGAAAGCTGCATCGAGTGTAGTTCATGACCAGAATACAACATTATTTGTTCTGGAGCAATAACCTCCAAAGTGTATTTTCATGCACACAGCTTTTGTGATTCATGAAGCACCTGCTCTAAAAATGCTCCTGTCATACAAGAACCTGTACCTCACACATGATCTGCAAGAAGAGGAGAATTTAGTCTTCTTAAGATAATTTTGTTGAGGCAGAATGAAAGGGACCACAGCAGTTACTCCAAGGAAAAAAAATAAAGGCGAGAATATCAGACCTAGGCTGTTTGGTATCATTGGCACAGATGAGGAGAAAATGAGAGAACAGCTGACAAAACAAATACAGGAGGCCCTGTACAAAACATCCATTAATGCTTTGTGTTAGACGCTTAGGAAATTCAGTCAAAACCACACTATCATGATAGGCTGACTTTCACACGTAAGGAAACTAGTGAGCCATTTCTTTACTATCTGTATGCGCTCCTGCACTACACAGGTCCTTTGATTCACCTGAAGAAACCACACTGAGTTCAAACAGAACAGCTATCCTCAGGCAAAGTCCTGGAAAGGATCTGCTCTCTTAAAGGTCTTCCTGATGCCTGTGATCATGACCAACACCCATATGATCCAGCGATCCCAGGGAGAAAGCTGTTGGTGAAATGGGTCTCGATTCAGGGATGTGTTCCCTCCTGTACTTTTCAATATAAGGTTCAGCCACTTCCCACACCTGCAAAACAAGAAAGTGAAACAGCAGTCAAAGGCAAAACAAAAGGTCAGGTGAGACATCAACGCACAGGTTCAGGAAAGCCTGTAGGAAAGCTATTGGGACGGATGAGAATTACAGGCCTATGCAGATACATTGTATGTGATCAGCAGAACCAGAGAAGCAGCCAGACTGAGGTTTAAGGAAGTGCATGTGGATGGAGTTGACAGGAAAAAATACAGCTTGGGGTGCGGGGCAAGGTGAAAGGATTAAAGGCAAAAACATTGTGTCTTGTCTTGCTACCAGGTTGATGTTCTGTACGCAATAGTTGGGAGAAGATCACTGTCACTTCCTGTAGAACTGCTTGGTTATGAAGGGGACAGGGAAAGAAAATAGCAGCTGGCATGGACAAATTAAAAGGGGAAGGATGGCAGCTGGGGTTTAAGGCAGAAAAACAGTGTTCTACAGCCTCCTCGGTCTCTCCTTCTGTAAGGGCTGAAAGAAGGTAAAAAAGAGGTGATATTCTTCTCCCATTTGCTTACTCTCTTCAATTCTTCTGTTATATTTTACAAACAAATAAAATAGACTGATTCTATAGCTATACTTGGCCCAGGTTAACACATTTCACCACTGATACTCTCTCATCCATGTCTCACTGCATCCAGACCATGCCCAAGGGCCTCAAGGTTAGGGAACCCTCATTGGCCCAGGAATGATGATCACCATCTGGAGAGGCTGCTGATTTCTGTGGACATCTGTGGGCTTATAGGACCCTGCTCTGAAGCAATTTGAAGTTGGACCTATGCCTGGACACTGCTGGACTTAATAACGTAATCTATCTATTACCCAGGGCAAGTTTAGGAACTGATTTCTAAATCTATCCCACTAAAAACTAAGGAAAACCAAACACCAGAAATCCAGTGGGTTTGTCCCAGGCAGAGTCCTGCTTTTAGTGATCCCATCCAGTGAATATACGGAGGGTTATTTCCGAAGCAGAGCTGCAGTGTGCTCCTCAGGACAGTTGTACCACTTGTGCCGAAAGTCAACACTCACCTGCTGCTCCACGAGCAGCCTGTGAGCTGCTTCGATGTCTGGGGCCATGAAGCGATCCTTTATCCAAGGCCTGTAATGAGACACATTACAGACATTGGCCAAACATTAACCACCACTGGCAGCAGCTGGGGAGACATTTATCTGATCTTACCTCACAACGGAGCGCACAAGTTCATAGACCTTCTCCAGTGGGGTGGTTGTTCTCAGAGGGCGTAGGAATTCAATGCCCTGGCAGGCTGCAAGCAGCTCGATAGCCAGAACTAGGAAATCAGAACAGTGAAAGGGGTACTTTGCGGGACCAGCTCAAGGCAAGGTTTCCCTCATAAAGCTATCGCTGGCATTTATTCTGGATCATATGATATGGTTTTAGGCAATGTGAACAGACCAGTGGATCCACACACCCCAGAGAGGTGGCCCAGCAGCAGGATTGTGTTATGAATGGTGCTGGAGGCAGTATCCAGCATTTTAGCAAGCAGATTGTGGGTGCTCTGCAGTTCAGTGTGCCAGGAGCTCCTGGTCACCACAATCTTAAATCCATATGAATCTCTTCCAGGGTATTTTGAATACTCAAATGAATGGCCATCACAAATGAGAAAATCTCTTTAGGACTGAGAAGAAAGGGGCCTGAGCTATTAAAGAAAGTTCTGCCTATGAAGCTTGCAAGAGCCCACATGGAAGCACCAGGAAAATTACAGAGGTTTGGAAGAGAGTCTTCCGTCTGGAGAAGTTTGCCCGTTATCTACCCACCTCACACCTGATCATTCATTACTGACATTAGATCCTCACTTTTACAAGCCAATTCACCCAAGGATCTGAACGGACCAACTGGATCTAGGACACGCTGTTTCTTAGCACATTGTTGAAACACACAGTTCCTCAAACTCTTTTCTTTACACACAAAAAAAGTTTCTATAGAACTAAGTCTTCAGAGCACTCAACTGTATAAACTTAGTGGGTGAGTTCAGTATTTGTGTGCCATGTATTACTCATGCTACCAGCTGACACAGTATATCTAAGCACATCATCTGCCAAATAAACAAACAAACAAACAACCAAGAGAGCAATCTGTAAGCAAGATTTCTGTAAGCAATCTGTAATCCCCTGTAAGCAAGGGAGGAAAGTTTTGCTGAGTGTCCTGCAGTAAGAGGTTTTGTTTCATGAGAAACACTCCGTACCAGATTTACCTGATTTCTGGTAGAAATGTCAAAATGCTTGTAAAAGTATGTAAACATTTTTGAGATAGTTCTTTCAGGTGTGTTAACTCCTTTTTTTCTTAAAATGTATCGAAAAAGAATGGCACCAATATCTTCATGTAGTTACACATTTAAGGTCTGTGAGGAAATCAGTGTTTTAATTTTACCTTGTTCCACATGTTCAATAACTCTCAAGGCTTTTCTTGCAGCCCATCCTCCCATGGACACATGATCCTCTGTAGCAGCACTGGTCGAGAGAGAATCGACAGAAGAGGGGTGGCACAAGGCTTTGTTCTCAGAAACTGCAAGAAAACAGTGCAATGAATTTAGGACAGAATGCGCATGAGACAGCAGAAGAAATGGCCGTTCTAGAGCAAAGAGCCTGTCCAACGCCTCAGGTCCAATTATTGTTCCTCTTTCGAGGATGCATCAAAATTTGTAATAAGCACCTTGAAAACTACCACTGCCTCTGAAAACAGTAACCAGTATCAGCCTTAGAATCATAGAATCACAGAGTAGTTAGGGTTGGAAAGGACCTTAAGATCATCCAGTTCCAACCCCCCTGCCATGGGCAGGGACACCTCACACTAAACCATCTTACCCAAGGCTTCATCCAACCTGGCCTTGAACACTGCCAGGGATGGAGCATTTGAAACTCCCCTGGGCAACCCATTCCAGTGCCTCACTACCCTCACAGTAAAGAACTTCCTCCTTATATCCAATCTAAACTTCCCCTGTTTAAGTTTGAACCCATTACCCCTTGTCCTGTCACTACAGTCCCTGACGAAGAGTCCCTCCCCAGCATCCTTGCAGGCCCCCTTCAGATACTGGAAGGCTGCTATGAGGTCTCCATGCAGCCTTCTCTTCTCCAGGCTGAACAGCCCCAACTTTCTCAGCCTGTCTTCATACGGGAGGTGCTCCAGTCCCCTGATCATCCTCGTGGCCCTCCTCTGGACTTGTTCCAGCAGTTCCATGTCCTTTTTATGCTGAGGACACCAGAACTGCACACAATACTCCAGGTGAGGTCTCACAAGAGCAGAGTAGAGGGGCAGCATCACCTCCTTCGACCTACTGGTCACGCTCCTTTTGATGCAGCCCAGGATACGGTTGGCTTTCTGGCCTGCGAGCGCACACTGAAGCCAGCTCATGTTCATTTTCTCATCAACCAACATGCCCAAGTCCTTCTCTGCAGGGCTGCTCTGAATCTCTTCTCTGCCCAACCTGTAGCTGTGCCAGGGATTGCTCCGACCCAGGTGTAGGACCTTGCATTTGGCATGGTTAAACTTCATGAGGTTAGCATCAGCCCACCTCACAAGTGTGTCAAGGTCCCTTCTGGATGGCATCCCTTCCCTCCAGCGTATCAACCGAACCACACAGCCTGGTGTTATTGGCAAATTTGCTGAGGACGCACTCAATCCCACTGTCCATATCAGCGATGAAGGTGTCAAACAAGATCGGTCCCAACACCAATCCCTGAGGAATACCACTCGTTACCGGTCTCCAGCCAGACACTGAACCATTGACCACAACTCTTTGCGTGCGGCCATCCAGCCAGTTCTTTATCCACCGAGTGGTCCATCCATCAAATTGGTATCTCTCCAATTTAGAGACAAGGATGTCGTGTGGGACAGTGTCGAACGCTTTGCACAAGTCCAGGTAGATGACATCAACTGCTTTACCCTTGTCCATCAGTTCTGTAGCCCCATCATAGAAGGCCACCAAATTGGTCAGGCAGGATTTCCCCTTAGTGAAGCCATGCTGGCTGTCACCAAGCACCTTGTTGTTTTTCATGTGCCTTAGCATGCCTTCCAGGAGAATGTGCTCCAAGATTTTGCCAGGCACAGAGGTGAGACTGATTGGTCTGTAATTCCGCGGGTCTTCCATTTTCCCCTTCTTGAAAATGGGGGTTATATTTCCCTTTTTCCAGTCGTCGGGAACTTTACCTGACTGCCATGATTTTTCAAATATGATGGCCAGTGGCTTAGCAACTTCATTCGCCAGCTCCTTCAGGACCCTTGGATGGATTTCATCAGGTCCCATGGACTTCTGTACGTTCAGGTTCTCAAAAGCTTTGAGATGCAAATATTAACCAAATATAGAAGAACTGCTCTCTCCTGCCCCACCTTCAGGGTTGTGTTGCTTTGACTCAAAGGCTTGATGGAAACTGAAGATAAAGAGCAGAGAGCATCATTGAAATACAAGCCTGGTGTGCCTGTTACTCCAAGGCAACCTCTGTTTTCGGTCACAGACACTGCCCCCCCTGGTTTCAAGAAGGGAGCTTGAGATCAGCATCTGGTCTCTTCACATCACAGCAGAGGCGCTTGCAGAACTTGCTCCGGGAAGATACAGGAGCGTGATACAAATCCTCTCCCACCCTCCTTGCCCGGCTATGAGGCTGCCCATGTCCCTCCTCTGGGCACATACACCCACAAGTTGGAAGCACTCTGGCTTTGCAAGCTGGGTGGGAGACCTGGAGTAAGTCTCTCAAGCTGTGCTCAAAAGCAAGGGGAATTTGGCTGCAGGAAGGACTGTAGGCACCATCCAAAAACAATTTGAGGTTGAGAACTGCTCTTTAGAAGAGCGGAAATGAAGTCTGCATTCACAGTGCTCTGCGTGCACGCAGATCTTTTCTAACCCATGGAGTCCTGGTGTCAGCTCAGTGATGAATTAGGAGGCAGGGAGGTCATTTTCATTCCCTGAAGGAAAGACCATAAGCACCACAGAATCTCTCACTCCAGATTGCAGATGTCAGCTGCAAAACCTGAAGCCAAGCAACAGCTAACACCTGGAGCCAACCTAAATTCTGCCCGGCCAAAAGGAAAAGTTTCCATCCTTCAAAAAAGGGGACAAGCACTTCAGCTCCTTTTCCAGACCCACTTCCAAAACCAGCCTCTAGGCAGTGCTCCTTTATCACATTGATTTAGTTCACTGACTATTTTTTCCTGCAAGAAAAAATAGTCAGTGTGTGAAAAAATGTGCACACATTTATCTGACATGTTCTGTTCCTTTGTCTATTTGCATCACTTATAATTTACCCTCTACACTCACAGCATGCTTATGTTGGCTCTTGCTTTTCTGAACCTATGAACTGTAATATCCCAGGGCTCTTATGCTGGTGACTGTAAATGAGAAAACTCCCTGCCAATCCCATAAAGATGCAACCAGGCAAGTGTTCTCACAAAAGTCTACCTAAGGGTTTGCACACTCAGAGCACTGAACTTGTCCATGGGTCAATGCAGAATAAAGAATCCTGAGCTGAAATAACTGTAGCTGGACTGAACTTAAAACTTTGTACCCAGTACATAGAGAAGAGATGGAAAACAGGAGCGAGATGCCTTCGTATCTACTACTAAATTACAACTGCAATGACATAAAATGGTCTTTCTAGCTTTCTCTTGATATTGCTCAAGCACTCACCCAGGGCAGCTGCTGTGCAGTGTGCTATCATGAAGCCAGAGTTCAGACCTCCTTCAGTGACTAAAAATGCAGGCAGTTCACTGAGTGAGGGGTTGCAGAGCCTCTCAATTCTTCTTTCACTAATTGCAGCAAGTTCATGCACACCAATTGCCAAGTAGTCCAGAGCCTGTAAAAGAAGATCTCCTTAAACCAGATGACAGGAGAAACAAACAGAAAACCAAAACAGAAACCAATATTTAGTTTTTCTTTCTCCAAATGCTTAATTACCTTTGCAGGATATTCACCATGAAAATTTCCTCCAGAAATGGTCTCTGCTCTTTCAGCAAACACCATCTTTAAGGAGAAGTTAAGGCAAAAATATGAGTGAAAATTCAGTTTACATAACAGATATCTGTCACTAATCAGAGTATCTTAACTGAAGCAAAGTTTGTGCTAAGAGGTTTCTATTTGCAAGCACATTATGTTACATTTGTGTGTTCACTTTTGAGAAAATTAAGACCCTATCTCAGTTCTCCAAACTTACAGATACAATTCTGACATCTATTTTTCCAAATAGACTACACAAAATGAGGTCTTTGATCAAGGGTGAGAGGGGTGCAAAGAAACACACGTTTGGATCCTAACATAGTTTCTCAGTTCTCTGTTAGATTCTCTCCATGCTAGATACAATTTTAGACAGGTTACAAGCAGTAATGCTTATTAGCAATTGATATGATGTTATATATAGCATCATTATACTACTGAGGGGAATCCAGCCTTGCCCAGTGCTAATGCAAGAACTGTACACAGAGCTCACGAGGCTCAGCCGCGATGAGGCTTACCAGCCAATATGTCTTTTGTCTGCCTTCCCAGAGTGCAATTTAGTACAGGTTTCACTCATGCTGCACCAACAGATGTTTCATATGACAAATCACTACCTGCCTGTGTCCATTTAGTTGCCAAGTCCTATCTATCTACGTATTCAATACAGACATATATAATCTAATCTAGGAAATATTTAACATGCACTAAACCATATGCACATGTCATTTCCTCTCCCCAACACACACTTGGATGCACCAATGCAGACATGGGGAAAGGAAGAGAAATTGCTGTTGCAGCTTCTTGACTGTAGTAGTTCTTGACTGAAGGGCAGTTACAATTTTTTTCCTCTGATGCAAATAATTATATAGAAGAAATGGATAAAAAAAACAAAGCAAAATTTTACATAGTAGTAAGGTCATCAAAAAGATACAGGGTTGTCCGTGGCACTATTGATTTCAGTCATCATGATGTCCTTCACAAAAGCAATTGTATCGTTTACAACTCCATGCACCTAGAAGAAAGGATATTAGCACCTTATCTTAGTATCCATACTTACTTCATCTTCAGGACGCTGACTGAGCTGCAGGTACTCTCTTTCCCATCCTCCCAGTCTCTAAATCCATACATGCAGATGGTCTTGCTCTTAAAATAAAGATCATCACTGCCCACCCTAGACACTCAGAAGACTATATTTATAGTTATTATGGCAGTATTACTAAAAGGGTTACTTGAATATGTCATTCTTTACTTGTCTGGGTTGGTTTACCCTAAATGGAAGATAGGATACTTACTCAATGGTAGAAGTGTTATTACAGGAGAAGTAGCTTCATAAATCCCCCACAGAAGACAGTCTCATTAATTAACTTGCATTAATTCCACTGACTTAATAGCTTTGTACATGCTAAAACTTATGGGATCGAGTTTTTCCACTATGTTTGAGATACTGCAATCTGGCTGCTTCTGGAACCACCTTTTCCCAGTTCATGGTCTTAGCACCAGTGCAGAAGAAATGACTTGCAAAGCCTGCAAGCACAGAAACCAGCACCTTCCCTCTGCTTCTGACACCTTGGTCTCTTCCAGATATGAACGCAGCTTTGTTAGATGCTGCCCAATGGGTGCATGCATGGGATCGATGAATTACATGTGTCCATTAGTACTAACTTCGAAGTGTGAGAAATGCAAAATAAACCCTCTGATGGAGTCAGGCAACATATAATTGATGCATTTCTGAAGTTGGAACTTCACCATCATTTACCTAGTGCTATGAAAAGAAATAAAAGTAAGTTTTTACCTGAGGGCAGCAGCGCATCGTGTATGCATCCTGAACTCGGTCACAGAATCTATGGCTCTCTAGAAGGAAACAAAAGAGGAAAACCCAACTATTCCTCATACAAAAGCATACAGGCTACTGTTGAAGAACCCAGCCTGTCCTGGTAACCTGAGAGAGTGAAGAGTAAGATTGTTCACCTGCTATTTCTGATGGATGATGGTCAGAATCTAGAAGGGACCTGAATCGAAATGCCACTTCAGCCTGCCCTCGGTGTGGGCGCACTGCATGGATATCTAGTAAACCAAGTTACACTGTCAGGTTTTGTTTCTCTTGCCAACAGCTGTTAAGTGAATAGACAGGAAAGGCTCAGTACCCACCAGTGTCAAAGGCCCTCGTTGTACCCTTCAAGACTTCAAGCGTAAGGGCAGCAATTATGTCAGCTTGTCTAGCTATAGCACCAGCCCTTTCAACCGCTTCACATCCCAGCGAGGTGATCATTTGTGTCCCATTGATGAGAGCCAGACCCTTCAGAGAGAGGACAGATGTTAAGCAAATTCATTGCAGCTGTTCCACATGCTGTGATAATTCCCCATCTTTGTGATAATTGTTTGTCTCATATGAATGAGTTAAAGACCTTTGCTCAGCTTCCTGAATTGTCCTGAAATCATAAACCGCACAGCTTGACCTGGCATCTTTGCTACATAAATTGCCAGTGTTCATGACCACTAAGTCACTTTAGGCAGCATTGGAGCTCCAGTAGTTTCAAGCGAGAGGTTTATTTAACGCTTTTTCAAGTTTATTTCAAGCAAGAAAAGCACAGAAAATATTTATTCTTTTCCAGTCCTTTGGAAGTGGAATCCTATTCTTATTATTTCTTCTTAAATTATTAAACCCAAAAAGTTATGAGCATGGGGGCTGCAATGAGGAAGCAGTATATTAAAAGAGTTATAACTGCTTTTTGTTCTAAGCAAACATGAGGCCCATAGGAGCCTTCGTTTGCCTTTAGAAGACAACGAATTTGGCTTCTTGCTCCTGGTGCTGTTTTATAACTACTGAGGTCCATTATCAAAGAGGTCCACAGTCCTCAAACCTGTTGTGCTGCCATGTAAACGTTAATATTCAGAGTGAGATTCACCTCACCTAGTTTTAATGATCTAGAAGTCAAATACCTGGTTCAAGTCAGTCATCTGAGCTCCTGTTACAGTCAAAGGGCAAATAGGTAGCTTGAGAAGGCTTCTTAGATAGCTGTTTCAGAATGATATAAAGAGTTTTCTGAAGATGCCTATGTCCATCAACTACAGAGCCAATCTAAACATGAGGGTCTGCCATTTCAAGTCAAATAGGGTGATACTAAGACAGGTGAACCCCACCCTTGATAATATTGCATTAATATCCTTCTGCAGCTTGATTTAAAATTATCATTAATTCATTTCATGCTTAAATTGTAAGCATAGTGATCAACTATGCTTGTTTTCCATCAGCTGACATCATTATACTTTATTACCTCTTTTGGTTTCAAGGTAATTGGTCTCAGACCATGGGCTTCCAGGACCTGTGAAGGAGTTTAATGAAAAGGTAATTAATGCAAAAGGTTTCCAGTAATTCAATCACCAAAAAACTTTTAAATCTTAAATGTTTCCATAAATAAAAATATTAATAAATCCCTTAAGAAACAGGTGAAAAGACCTTTCTATGCAAACATTTAAAATACAGTTTTTCTGCTAGGCTAAATGAAGGACAGCATTTTTGGGCTTTTGACCTAGGACTTCATTTCCCAGTGCCAATAGAAGAAAGTAGTAGGAACAGTGGAGCAAGACACTTTCACAGCCCATTAACATTTACCATGTATTAGCTGATGGAAGAGAGTAATTGTAGCCAAGGCTGGAAACACCCTGGGAAAGTAGTTCTGCCTACACCCTGTCTCATAACAGGTTTGGATTTGCATAAGCTACTCCTTTATAAATGATTCCCTAACCATTTCTATGGAAGATCTCCAATGATTGAAATCCTACTCAATTTATCTATACACGTCTATTCCACACAGCAATCACTCTTGTAAGAAATAGAGGAATGGTATAGCTTTGACTCTGGTTATAGTCTTTTCAACCTTTCCAACTGAAGAGGTAGTACGTCTCAGAGGTGTACAACTGTAAGTTCTGGTCCCAAAGGTCCACAACACACCAGCCTGCTTCCTTCTTACTTCTCTCCCTATGTAGCTCTCAGCACTTCTCCAGCCTACAGCAAGGGTACAGCTACCAATCCGTGAATAAATCTGGTGTTCAAATATTCTTGGATAGGAGTGACAGATGTATCAGAACAAACTACCACAAAAGACTCTGGAGGGGCCAGACTTGGAGACACTCAAAGCTAAATCAATCTGCTGATGTATTAGTGGCAAATTCACAATTAATTAAAAATTAATTCTATTGTAAAGCTTCCATCTTGCAAAGGAGAATGTTATAAATGTTTCTTGGAACCCTAGTTAATTTATCAAAAATGAAATGTCCAAACCTGTGTGTTCACTTAAAGTCATTATAAAATCAGTAGAAATGTTACTGATATGAGTTACTGCCTCAAATACTCTCCAGTTGCTCCCAGCATTTCAGGGTTTGAATTTGAGGTGATCTTGTGTTTTTTGGGAACAGTGTTGATGTCCATAGAGCTCATGACGTAGTAATTATACTTTCATAGCTGGTATCATATTCCGTCCCTCTCTCCAGGTCCTAAATTACATCACTATGGTATCTTGTATTGCAATACTATGGCATGATATTTCTTTAGGACTTAACAACATGCTGCATATTCATATTTGCTGCACTGAGCGTGGGTCAGATACTCCATTCTCATGGATCCACCTTTCTCAAGGTGGAGAATGAGTTACTAAAGGCAACTCAGTCCCAGTTCAGACTGGTACGAAAAATCCAAAGTCTTTTACATACTCTCAATCTGAGCAAAAGCTCTTTTTTCTCTCAAGGCTGTGCACAGTTTGGCAAATAAGCCAGCAAGTAGAAGAAAAAGCAATCAGCCGCATGAATCTTACATATTTAGCATCAGCCCAGCCACTCTTTGGGGACCACATTTTTCCCTCTCCAATTAATCCCAGAGCAAGATGAGAGAGGGGGGCCAAGTCTCCGCTGGCTCCAACTGTCCCTTTTTCTGGGATATAAGGAAGGCAGGACGCTAGGAAGAAAACAAAAATTACTTGTGTTAGAGCTGCCTCGTGATACTCCTTGGAAAACAGAGAAGCCAGCATATGAGTGCAGTCACAATAACATTCTTTGATCATAGTCAATAGCACCAACAGGATTACTCTTGTTGAAGACTGGGATTTGTCCCTGCTCACAGGCTAGCTGTAGTTTATAAAGAAATTAATCCTTTCTGCACTTAGACCTGCATTTAGTTTTGAAGTGGGATAACCACAGTCCAGGGTGATTGTAGGTACAGCCACACAACCAGGCAGGTAAAACATTACTCCTCTCAGCTCTCCAATGCAGCGTGACCACTGATGTGGACAAACATCAGACCTCTTCATTCTCACTCCACTAAACTCCTAGAAATCATCTTATGATAGAATGATAAAATGGTTTTGGTTGGAAGGGGCCTTAGAGATCTCTTCCTTAGTTCTAACCCCCCTGCCATGGTCAGTGACACCTTGCACTAGATCAGTTTGCTCACAGACGCATACAGGCTGGCCCTAAGCAATTCCAGAGATGGAGCATCTCTGAGTCCTCTTCCCCCATCCTAGTCCTCTGAGCACTGAATGAGTGGAAATGAAGAAACTGAGCCCAGGGAACTGTAGAAAAAGCAGGGAAGGAACAGGTCCAATTCTCTTCTTTTGCAGAGCTAAACACTAAATTCCAGCTCCTTCACCCACTGTGGGTGGAGGGGGATATAACAGAGGACAGCACAAAGCCTGTATTCTTTGGGCCCCTTGTATATGAATGTGACTCTTCTCTCACATGCATGATCTATAGTTTCACAACAATCTTCCAATCTATAGTTTAGGAAAAACGAGAAGGAAAGTTGTATGTAATACTCTAACATAGGGAGAAGGTGCTTTTTAGTCATCACTGCTGCACTGGCATGCCTTGCCAGAGCGACCATCAATGGACATCAGCTGACAAACAGCACAGCCACCCCTTTGGTTTCTCTGCCACAGCATCTGTGGCAAAGCAATTTTTTTAACTGCTTTGGCAGTTTTAGCCACATGAGCTGCTGACTAGCCACACACTTCTGCATGGCTGCCTTGTAGCCTGTGATTACAAACACTTGTGTAGGTGTTGGAGGGTGCGGGGTGGTGGTGGGGGCGGGGGAGTGGGGGTCTACTCACAAAAACAGGTGCTGCTTAAGTGGATCTGCTTGACAAACACCAGTACACACAGTTCTCTACATGGTAATAGCCACCTCCCTCCCCAAAATCCCAGCATTCCTAAAGAAGGTGGCACACATCAGCACATACCCAACAGGACGTTAGACTTGAGCCCTTGAGGAAGGGATGACCCAGAATCAGTCATGTTCCTAGTTAAGCCTAGTATTGTACTAATTACCTAACCTCTCAGAGGCTCATTTCCTAAACTTCTGCCTATTGAAGTTCATCCCTTTCTCTCAGCCTTTCCTGTCAGTTCTTCTCATACCCCTCTTTTTTCAACAGAGTAACAGTCTCTAGTTGTGAGCTTGTCAAGCCAACCTCTGGTCCTGATCTCTCAACAACTACCAAGTTGAAAGAGCAACATCCATAGATTGACCCATTGAGCTGCACCCCTTAATGAAACAGTTAAAAGAAAAAGATAAGGGAAAGGGGACTTTCTTTAAATATCTTTTTACCATTAAATGCTTCAATAACTTGCTGGAGCGTTTCTAGGGATATTCCACTGTATCCTTTTGCCAGGACGTTAATTCTCAGCGCCAGCAGCATCCGAGATCTCTCTGGGCTCAAAGGTTTCCCCACACCTGAAACAGTAACCCTGTGGGTTACTAACCTGCTACCAACAGTGGCAGAAGAGGGAAACATCAGGTGATTTGTCATTACCTGCTGAATGTGAGCGAACCAAGTTCACTTGAAGCTCCCTATGGACAAAAAAAGAAAAAAGTAAAACCCCAAATAAGTCTCATCAGGGTTTATTTTGTACGGAACGGAGGGAAATACTGAAGCAGCCCTCTCATCTAATCACAGAATATAAATGTACAGGGTCAAAACGCTCCCTCTTCTTCCTTTCCTGAAAAGAAAGAATGGAGCAAGCTGCACAAACAACTTACCTCAGCTTACTGTTTGGGATGACTGTCCTGGCAAACTTCCCAAACCCTGTGGTGATTCCATAAACAACTGCAAGAAACATACACTGCTGGTTAAGGAGGGAACACGATTAAGTTTTCTGAACAATTAATAGCTAGACTAAGAAGATTTACTTGTTTGCTCCTTTACGATCCTTTCAATCACTTCTCGTGATTCATTGACTTTTGCTTCAGCTTCAGGTGTGAGCTAAAACATGAGTAGTTTAAATATTAGTTTATCTGTTTAGATTCTAACAAGATAAACATGTAATTTTTAGCCACATTTATTCAAAATCTTTACCTTGATCTTGTAGAGCCCCTTTCCTAAATTGACCAAGTCTTCTGTTGTTAAACTGTTGCCATCTAAAAAAATATACTACACCAAAGAACCACCTTTTAGTTTGGGATATGTATCAAGTTGCTTAGTAATCAGAATTAAAACAAATACAGTTAAAACTCAGCAATGACAGGAAGGCTGCTCATGCTTATTTGTAAGACAGGAACTCACTAACAGAAAAATAATAAGCGCATTATATAATTGAATTTCCTGGGCCCAGCCAATCTTATAGCCCCTGCACTTGTGAATGCTGCAGTGGCTCAACTCTCTGCACGTTTTGCTGAGTAACAGGATTTGTTACTGAGTTGTAAAATCACTGGTAGTTCCTACCTGTTCTGGTTCTCGGTATTTGCTGTATCTGAAGGTTCTGTAAAGGAAAATAAAGGGCAGACCGGATTTCACATGTAGGGACCATTTGATTACAGCTGGTAATGTGTTTTAAGAATGAAAGAACTCTAAAAGAACAGGGAAATCTAGATAATTATAGATCTGGAATTATAAGTAGCTCACATAGCACCCAAAAAAGGATACAAATGAACTCCTTCTGGCTGAGATGGTATGAAATCTGGAGACATTATATCTCCTTCTATAACTAGGATAAATAAGCAGAATAAACACAAGTGGAATTAAATTGCATTCTACATATAAATTAATATGTTATTCATTATAATACAACTTCAAATTAGAATTCTTACAGCTGTATCAACCCTGAATGTATTTGTATGCTTATAGGAAAATAGCAAGCAAATATGTATTCATTTAAGGTACTCTAAAGACAAAAGCAGAACAGCCTAACCCAAGCATATATTATATATGACATCATATGCTGGTGATGCATCTAGAATCCTGTACGTTCTAAGCTTTATATAGTTCTAATATTCTTAAAACATTTTGGCATGTTTCCATAAAAGTCATAATGCCCTCTCAGATGTAATTTTAGATAAACTAAGACAGAGTTTGCTGACACAGATGCCAACATGGTCACTCTGCAATGTGTTGCTTAACACTTACCAACTTCAACAAATTCATTATCCTCCAGAGCATCCTCCACTGTATCTTCAAGATCCAGCAAGCCAAGTCCCTTGCACCTTCGAACATAAAATTTTACTTCTTCTACTGAGGAAAATCCCCCGTTGTCGGGTTTGTTCTTCATGTACCGTCTCACAGCTTCCTTTCCCAGCCACCCAACTGTGCTGGTGCTGCTTTGACATGGCACTGCCAGCCATTCTCCTCGGACATGCACCGTGTATCTCGGCATGCTTTCTCCCCCAGACTGTCCCTTGACTGAGAAGGGCTGCAGCGTGCAGCAGCCTTACATTTACCATGTGATGGCCTGAAGACAGCTTCTAGCTGGAGTCCAATGTCGCAATCAGTGAGTAGCAAAAATCCACCCTCACAATCCCCACCTTTGTAAATAAGTGAGATCGATGTATTCAACTGACTTCACCCAATCAAACCAATCCCAGGGAGAACTCCCTTTTCATGGAAAGGCAAGTCCCACAAACTATTGACACAGGACTTTTCTACCCCAAAGATCACACCAGGGATATAGAAATGAAAATCCAGGAGCTGGATCTTATGTACCAAGAATAGATAAATAAATCAGACTAAGCTGGAATGCAACTAGTCTAAAAACTTAAGGGTTTAACAGGAGTTAACAAAGTTGTCACCTGGCTGTAGGTCACACTAATGAAAACCTCCATGGACAGGGCTGGAAAAGTCATCCTGTTAATATGGGTTGATCATAGCTGCTAGGATTGGAAGAAAATGGATTATACTACTTTCATACCTCTATCTACTGCATGATAAAAGCAGGCAGCAGAGGAAGCAAGCCCACTTCACTCAGTCCCATGCTGAAGTCTGAAAACATAATATTGTATTGTAGGTGAGAAAAACACTCATAAATTTTCATTACCCTTTCATTTACAATCCGGAAGATGTTGCTACAACAGGTAGCAAGAAGCATTAGGCCACAACGGCACGCTACCAAGCCTGGTGCTGCTATATCATGCTTCTTTTGCTGGCAGATGCAGAGGAAAATAAGTGGAGAAATACCTACTAAAATTGTGCCAAAATAAAGTTTAGCAATAACCATGTCCACACAGAAGCTGAAAATACCTTTGTCTTTAAGGACAAAACAATAACACCACTTCTAGTCCATACTATCCACAATAGTGTTACCAGACAAAAGCACTATTATAAAGTGTACTTACCTGTGGTTGAATTATTGTGGGCAATTTTAAATTGAGATCCACAGGTGCGAGTCTCTATGTGGGAGATTAGACAGACAGACTGCCCCAGCAGAGCAGGACACTGGTGAAAACCATGCCTACCACCAAGTTTTTGGTGACAGCAAAAACCCAGGATTATCTGGGAGCATGAACTGCCAGATCACTATGTACGATAAATGGGCTTTTATGACACTGTATTACCCAAAACTAGTTATATAAAACATTTCTAAAACAAAGAACAGGAATTTTCATTGCAATCTGATAGCTTGGACCAGAACCTATTAATACCAGGTACCCCCTTCTCCTACCAGAGCCTTGCCTGAGGGAAATCTCATTCGTTCAGGTGATGCTGTAGCAGAAGCCTGATTAGGTTTTGGGAGTAAATGAAAGGAATTGCATAAATTTCTAACCTGAAAAACAGAAAAATTCTTTTCAGTGAATTTTCCATCAGAACTTATCACTTGTTCAGAAGAGCAGCAAGGAGAGAATGAATGGCCTATTAGGTCCTTAACACAAGCCTGTAAACACTTTACATACAAGAAAATTACGCTATTATATTTCAAAAAAGCCAGAATTTGTGTTTATTAAAAGCCGAGTGTCACGACATTCACAGAAAGAATTTAAACTCACTTTTGAGCCTCATGGATCTAGGAGTTAATTTTTCAATCATTTTTTTTAAACTACATAGATATATAGGTTAAAGTTGCATGGAAGAATTCAAGATGTCTTGAATTAATAGAATCCAAGAAGACCTCTTCATGCCTTAATTTATATTAGAGCTCTCAGCATGAAAAGATTAATTTCTTGGTAAAGTACATAACTTCATCTGCTTGAAAGCTTATACTGATCAAAACTCCGAACAGAAATAAACTGATAGGCTCTCCACTCCCACCCTAAGTGAAGTAACTAACCCTAAGTTGTTAAATAACTAATCCTAAGTTATTAAACCCAAGCCTTGTGCCACAACCTGTATTTGGTAACTTCCTCCTCTGAAACAGAACTTTTTCAGAATGATTTTTACTCCACAACATGGGGTTATCTCTGCTTTCAACAGATGCTAACTGATCATCTCCAGGAAAAGCAGTTCTTGCCACACTTCAAAAAACAATCTACAGATGGCAGCATTCACAACAGCTTCACCTAAACCATCCATTCGAACTGCAGTGCTGTAAAATTCATAAGGAAAATTGCACCTCTGACTGTTTTTAAACTTAACTCTAAGTTGTGATATTAGCATGAGTGGAACTGCCTAGAACTGCTAAAAAATGCAACTATTAAAAAATTCAAACAGGGGAAGGAAAGACTTGAGCTTTAAACACTCCTATACAGTAGGTTGAAATCCATTTGCATCTTCACAGTCCTCTTGGACCTGTAGTAAAAATTGCTCCCTCAAGACAGAAGAGCAAATAAAACTTTTCATACAGATCAATACACAGACAACTAGACAATGTAAAGATTTATTTTTTAGTCTTCAAGCACATTGCTACAAAAAAGAAAGCTGTGCACAAAGAGCCGTATCACTCACCAATTAGTTTTTCTTGTTTCTAAATTCCATGACTGACAAATGACTACATCTTGGACCAGCTTTCCTGTGTGTTCTAAAAATCACTTGTAACAAAGCCATTCTCCCAGATACAGAGATTTAGCAGTTTTGCTGTTTTACTTGTAAATGCAAAATAGGAAGTACTGAACTTGATTTGGAAAGTTCATTTTAAGCTAAATTAGTACCAAAGCAGCAGAGTATTTCATGGTGTAATCAAGCACGCATATCAACAGTTTGTGGAATCAGTCTTCTCTTCCAGCAGCAAGAAAACATAAAAAAAAACCAGTAAATTTGTCACTGTTCCTGTTTTAAGTCTTTGCCCACAAGCATTGAAGTGACCGGGTGCATAGAGGCTCTATGCTCCAGAAATGTCTTGACAGCCAGATCTCGACACTTGTCAAAACTGTAAAGGTCCCTGCAAAAGGAGGAGAAAAAAGGCCCCATTACAAGAATATAGGGAAATAGTACAACAGGGATTTTATCTAGGTTTTACTTTTCCTTTGAAAGCCTCACATTAAGGTGCATACTGGGACACTAAGCCGCTTTCTACTAAGATACATCAGCAAGTGGAAAGTGACTCCGAAGATAAGCTTGTTCACAGTATACAGAAAATTCTGTACTGTATCACTTTGAAGCATAGCATACATGTACAACGTCAAGTATTATACATTCCGTTATACTAAAAATGACAACAGCATGAGCTCCTACAGTTCGGTAATTGCTTTTACCTGAACAAGGGTCGAGTAAACTTCATCCTGCCCTGATCTGTTGCCATTTTTAGAGCCAGAGGAATAGCTTCTTCCCACTTGGCCTTGATGCAGAGCCTCAGCCATCTGAGAAAAAAAATAAAACAAAAAAAAACTTATACTTTTCAAAATTTTTATTTACAGTGGTTATCTTATTACTCTGTTCCCATAAGCACACTGGGCACTGCTGTGTCATCATGGGAATGAGATTCTAGCCAAGTTCAACATAAAATATTCAGTGTTTGACTAGCATGCTACAAAAGTGGGCTTTTCTATAAAATAAGAAAAAATTGCTTCAAGCTTTCTTCAAAATAGTTTGATAATTTTCTGCAGTTATATATTTCTTCTATATTACAGTGGCGTCCAGTTGCATCACTCAGAATTAGAGCTACATTATATAGCACCTGTCACATTTGACCAAGTGATTAAAAAAACCCCTAACAAAAGCCCCACCAAAATGCCACCAAGCAACTGGCACGTGCTTGTTTTATTTTAAAGCTATTAAGAGATTGTTCTTGTTACAAGAAGTAGAAGCTATACTGTATATTTCAAATACTTAGGGCTTTTGATAAGAAACAAAGAACTCTAAGTTCATTAAGGCAGAAGTCGTTCATAGTCTAAGATAGTTAAAGCAGAATAGTTGTGACTATTGCAAATGTATCCAAGTATGTAACAGTCGCAAAACATGCAATACTTCAAGATACTTGTAAAGATTACTTATATCCTCAACAGTAGCTTTTCTAAACATATGACCTGTGGGAACACAATGCATAAACACAAACCAGAATTGATTAGGATGGCAGAAGAATCAAGCCATTTAGCCAGGAGCATTTCCTAACTGATTAGAAACTTCCTTTGATATGTACTTTTTTTTTGATGTGACTAAAGGTTTGTGATAGTGAGCATTGAAATGACAAAAAACTTTCAAGTTGTATTGAGAAAAACCTCACTGGCATCTCAGCAGCACTGAGTAGGTTAGTCCAGAGACCCTGTCCTGAGTAAATAAATATTAAAAAGATTTTTCAGGCATCTCTGATTCACAGAAAGGCTCCCTATTCTATTATCCAATACCACCCCCAAAATAAGCTCTCAGGTTCCTTTGCTAGCATGGCAGATGAAAATAAACCACAGCTAATCCACTGCTCACTTCCAGTTCTTCTTCTACAATCCGAGGCACAGCTACAGGTTGGGCAGAGAAGAGATTCAAGCAGCGCTGCAGAGAAGGACTTGGGGATGTTGGTTGATGAGAAAATGAGCATGAGCCGGCAGCTTGCGCTTGCAGCACAGAAAGCCAACCGTATCCTGGGCTGCATCAAAAGGAGTGTGACCAGCAGGTTGAAGGAGGTGATCCTGCCCCTCTACTCTGGAATGGGTTGCCCAAGGAAGTTGTGAATGCTTCATCCCTGGCAGTGCTCAAGCCCAGGCTGGACAGAGTCTTGGGTGACATGGTTTAATGTGTGGTGTCCCTGCCCATGGCAGGGGGGTTGGAACTTGATGAACTTAAGGTCCTTTCCAACCCTAACTATTCTATGATTCTACACTGTATTTACCCAATTCATAAGTAACAATACCACTCTGGTAAGCATGTTTGCACATGCACTTGCAAAAAAGCCCACAAGAACAAAACACTCCCAAAAAACCTGAACCAGTTCTGTACAACAGTATGTCTCAGACCATTCATGAAGCAGGACACTTTGTTTTATGAAAGCATTTAAGATTATAAAAATGCCCATATTAGAACAAACCTGAATCTTATTTCAGAATTGTTTATCGCATTGAAGTCATATACTTGCTGCATTCGCTGGACATGTGACACTGGAAGAGGAGACTGAAAAAGGAAACTGCTTAGTCAGAATAAGCCAGAAGCACACTTCAAGCCACGTATTTAAAAAATAAACAGACTCATCCAAGCAAATTGATGGTACAAAGGAATTAAAAGCTTACCATAACAAATATTTGTATTTGTTCCTTTCCCCTTCTCATTGTATTAGGGAAGGGGCAAAGAATAAACCTCAGCAAATTCCCACATCCAGTACTACCAAAACATTCAAAACACAATACTCTGTTGTATTTATAGCTTATTCACTTCGACATCAAACACAGACAAATTCAAGCACCTTATAGTTTTGTTTTTACCTTTCAATCCAAAATACTCTGTATGTTAAGAGCCAGACATAATCAGGGAGGCACAGCTGAAGGTTTTAGTAACTATGTATGTTGAGAGAGGATTATATTTGTAAAACTTAGAAGAAAATGGACAACTTAATTCCAATGCACACTGGGCTCCGTATCTCCTCTTGTGATATCAGAATAAAGCAACCCCAGGTGTGCATTTACCTCCAGAAGCAACAGGGCCAGGAACTCAATCAGCTGATGAGATGACATTTCCTTCAGGTCTGCTGAGCTAAATGAGCCCAAATCACTCTCTTTTGCCTAAAACAGAATGGTTATTTAAGTTTTGAATTGGTATTTCAAAGTACAATTAGGTATATTTTTTTGTTTGGACTACTGAGCCATTCCACATTTTTTATGATATTGATTTGTATTCGTGCAGGATAAGACAAGAAGGGAAAAGCAGGGACTTAAGCTACTATCTGATGTTTGGTATTTATTTCAATTCCCACTTGTTTTCTCTCCACTGTCCTTCTGTTACAGTTAAGTGAAAAATCAAATACTTTCAATAGGAAAAGTAATACTGAGAAGAAGAAAAGTTAAGGCTAACATACATGTTCAACGAAAAGCCACACAGCTAGCTAAGAAAAGGAAGGTATACTGAATTCTCTATTAGTTGCATGAGTTTTATGGCTAAAATTATGAGAAGATTGTATGGTATTAGTTACTTATTATGATTGATGTATTTCAGTTTTTGATGAGAAATGCATACTAGCTCCAGTAAAACATGGGAATTATTGCTAATAGAATAAAATCAGTAATGTAGGGATACTTTGGCATTTGTTTTTAAATCAAACCACAATATCAAGGTTTCAAAAACAATATTCTCAATTTGATTACTACATACAGTAACAAAAAGCTGTCTGTGTGCCCCTTTAAAATATGTACTGCACTTCACGAATAGAAGTCATAGGAAGTGCTCTGATTCTATGATGAAAGGCTAGTCTATGAAATGCAAATAACCCTAACGGCCATACCATCACCATAAATACACTCTCAGCAGATGATGTATTTCAGAAGAGAATGGCTCACTTTGTATAAAAAGAGCTAGCTTTTCAAGATACAGACACCTCAGCGTTATTTAATCACTCACTTTGATCCATCGCTGGCTCAAGGCAACACAAGCATTTGCTAGTGTCATGTCATACCTGTCAAATATTAAAAACAAAGGATCACACTTTAGAAACACAAAAAGCTCCTGTAATGTTTTTACAAGAATGCTTAGAAATTTTTTCAAATGGCTCCACATTTATCTGTTGTAGGCTTCAACTACATATTGCAATACAATTTACAAAATATCTATTATAATGAAACGTATTTCAGTTTTAGTTAGAAGCACTTTGTTCACAGATGATACTTGATCCCATGCACTCCTAAAATAATCGGTACTTCTGAGCGTATAGTCTATTTTATAGCTGAAAGGAGAACACTGTTGTAACAAACTGACTGAAAAAAAAAAAAAAAAAAAAAAAAAAGACTCTTTCCTGGCAACTTTCAAAGCAAAATGAATTTCCACCAGACCAAAAAAAAAAAAAAAAAAATAATCAAACCTATTAACAGTGACACCTTTTTCTCCTGTAAACACCTCTGTCAATTTCCACACGGTAGTAGGACATTTTCTAATCAAAACTTCGTGGGAGGACTTTTACCCAGTTTACAAACTAATTTATGACTGACTGGAAAATCATGTGCAATCTGGGGAAGGAAAACATGGACTATAAAAGAATGCAGCTTACACAGGCATCACTGGTGGCATTCCTGGAGCATGAAACCACGAGTTCCAATCAACTTTATCAAGAACATCTACCTACAAAGCAACACAAATTCTTACTCAGTTTGAAATGTTGTCTTTGGATAAAAGCATGCCCTATCAAAACCAGTATCAATACTGGTTTTGTTTTTTGGGTTTTATTTTGTTGGGGGTATTTTTAACATCCCTCCCATTACTCTGGAGAATTCTATCCTTCAAAACAAAATATTCCCTTCTAGGAAAAAAAACAAAACAAAACCAACAACAAAACCAAAACACATTCCCTCCTCCTCCCCCCACAAAAACCCAAACAAAACCAATGAACCAACCAACAAAAACCAACCCAAAACCCCAAACCAACATCAAAATGCAAAGCCATCTTCGTAATATGCCAAACAACATCATATTAAGGTCCTAAGATAAAGAAAACTAAGGAATTGGCCCTTAAAGAGGGTTATGCCATAGTTCCATGTAACTAAAAGTTACATTAGTTTTAAATACTATCCAACCTTATCCTTGAAGTAAGAGTATAAGAACTTCTTCCAGTCCTCTGTTATTACGCTCTTATAAGCGAACTGTTGAACGTAAGCCTTCAAGAAGCCAATGAATATATCTAGCAGTTACAAGAAGAAAAAAAACAACAACAAAACCAAAGCAAAACTGTTTCAGTTTTTGAAATTAAAATGGGAAGCAATAATATATGAAGTCTCACTAACACTTACCTGGTCCTCCAAGAAGTTGTTCAAGGTAAAAAAGCAAAGCAAAGCCTTTCTCATATGGAACAGATGAATAGGCAACATCAGGATCTACTTCATTCAGATTAGGGATGAGGTTAGTTACAGGATTTTTATCTCCAAGAGTATTTATCTGTGACAAAGACAGAAGGAAATATATTCATCTAGGAAAACTAGCACTCCTGCAAATCACTACTAATCCTATTTATAAGGGTACAGTCCACCCAAAACTGCCATTCAAAACTAAGATGACCTCATTGCAAAGCATTATTTCTCATTCTTTTCCCTGAAGTTCTGAATCTGCACAAAACACAGTCTAACGGAACTTCTTTCTCATCTTGTTTTATTAGTGTCTGATCATCGAAGATGTTAAGATAAATCACCCTTTGCTCCAACTGTCTCAACGCAGTTAATTATTGTCATGTTCGCCAATCACGAGCACCTAGTAAACTATCTATATTTATTCCTTCATTAACAAACTATTTAGACTAATTGATTTAAATGGGTGCTATAAAGAATAAAATACAACAAGAAAATGTTCATAGCACATCAGGTAAAACTACATCACAAAACTGAATGAGAGGGCTGGAAATTTCACAGGCCAGAAATCTGAAAACTAAGTTTAACTATGCTACCTCAACACAAAACTAAACCAGACCTCCTAGACACTTACAGATTAGGAATATGCTCACTTATAACACAGTCTAGAGGGAAAATTTGCATGAGGCACTGGAAATTCTGATGGTCATGCTTGCACATAATTTTGATAAGCTTTCAGCTTCAGCTGCTTACCAGTATGCTAAGAAGTATTACTGCAATTTAGCCATACCCAGAACAACTAAGAGAATCTGCAAAGAACAGCTTCAAACAATTTAAAAAGCTTTATCTAATCTCAGTATAGTAGGCTATTACCTTGGGAAGAGATCTTATATCTTGGAATCAAAGATGCTCATCCTCCAATTAGGAAAGTGTTAGGAAATCTGAATATATAAGTCTTTGTGGGAAAACACATGAAATTAGCTTTGTTTTATTTAGGTATATGCTTAAAAATATGTACCGTATTCTGCAGTTCCCTCCATCCTCCTAGGGCTTGGAAGTGCCTGAACTGCTCACCAAACAACCGACCACCAATCCTGCGTTCCAGGTATACAGTATGTCCCTCATTCAGCCTGGAAATATATTGATAAAGTCAGAACTACTAGAATGGAGAAATTAATTTAGTTGGTTTCTTTACAGATTCATTTTAAGTTATGATTTGGATTGCACTGAACATCACACCTACCAAAAATGCTCCCATGTTTTATTTGTTACCAAGTTTCCCGTCCAGCTGTGAGAGATTTCATGAGCAATAACCTAAAACACAGAAAATAGTGACAGATCTGCCATTTAGACTCCTCTGGAAAACAAACATCAAAACCCAACAGAAAAAACAAAAGGGATCTCCTTTACTGCATTACATTCCCAAAGCTGACTAGCATTCACAGCTCTATAAACTTATCCATATGAATTTTATTTAGAGGATTAACACTATCATACTGAACCTTCTCCAGTAATTATTTTGAATGTCCAGTCTGCAAGTCATAGAGCAAAAATGATCAACAAAAATAACATCTTTGGTAGCACAATTCAGACACTTGTTTGTGAAATCACATTTCAGAATACTGGATCCAAGCCAAGTGACAGACTAGTACTACCTTCCCACCTTAGCAACTTCTGCAGTGCTGGGATGATCTAAAATACCAAACAGGAAAAAAAAATGGTCACCCCTAGAAGGATAATGATGCATGAGACATTAAAAAGCATCCATGTCAGATATTTCAGTTTTCTTGGGATAAGGCAATCATACCCTCTTTTTTTTTTCAGCACTGCATCAGTCTAGTAGAAAGACATATGAGATAAAACAGCACCCAGAGTACTCAACTTTCCAGAAAAATTAGAATTTACTCAAATCATACTCATTATTTCCACTTTAAAACTACACAGTTTTAGTACTGTTCTGTACTAGAACTGAGTTCTAGCGCACAGACATAGAGAGGAAGAAAGTTTCCTACAAACAATTTCAATTACATCAATTCAGTTGTGGTTTTTAAACATATCTATACACAGGAGAGAAAAAAAGCTATTGAGCAGCTAACTTCAGTCAGACCCTTATGCATACATGCACCCATGTTATTTCCATCTGTTATACAAAATAGATACATTTACAGTTTTCTACAGCTTACTTAGAACTAAAACTCACTTTGTAAGACTTCTTGAGTTACTGCCTTAATTTTTAATTCTCACAGGTTATCTGTTACAAAGGAAGTTCTACTTCAAGTAGTGTTCTACTTGAAGACATGAAATTATTTTGCACTTACATTTGATAGTGATCGGTCACCTGCCTGAAAACAAACAAAAAAAAAGGCAATCAGTTCAAGTAAACCTCAAGTTATACCACTTAATGCATTTCCATGTATGACTCCTAACTCCTGAGAGGCAGGAATCTTTACAGTTCTTTCTAGAGGAAAGATTAATCCCATCTGTGGGTTAATATCCATCACTTGATGGATAAGCAAGCCCCAAGAAAAAGCTGACTTTTATCAGTGTTACACTTACCAATAATGTTGGAGTTACAAAAGTAAGACAAGGATTCTCCATACCACCATAAGGAAAAGAAGGTGGCAAGACTAACAAATCATACTGTCCCCATACATAGGGTCCTGCTAAATCTTCTGCTGTTTTCAGCATAGCTTCAGCCTGAAACAAGAATTCACATTAGCTTCTAACATCAACTCTGGCTACAAACACTGAACAAGTAATAAGCTATGGATTCTATACTTAATTCTCTTTCACCTCAGCATGTCCCACATGCAAAATGAGCACAAGACTGTACCAATATTTATTTTCAGTAGCAGCTTTCGGTGACGATAGCACAGCAGTGTTTTTGGGGGGTGGAGGAAGAGAAAGGAGAGCTACAGACGAACAAAACACTGAACTGCAGCCTGTTGTTTTTCCAGTGCTATGTGAAACAGTTAATTTACAAAACATTTTTTTGTTAAAAAAATATTACCCACCTCAGCAAATTCATAGGCTGATTTATCCACTAGCTCCTTTTCAGCCCACACCAGTGTCCTTGGGCCAATCTTTCTGTTGAAAGTAAAAATTCCACTAAGACACTATCAACTAGAAATAATTCTATGGGAAGCTAATACAGGGATAAAAGTGAATCAAAATACATGCAGTCTGATAAAATAGGCAGGTTCATTGAACTTCTAAGACCTTTTAAAACTAGAAACAAGACCAAGAAACAAGCAAAAAAACCTCCAAACATTTATTATGATTACTAGTATTTTTACTTTGTGCACATTCACTCACCTGCTTTCTAAAGCTCCAACCACTAAAGCAATCAAATAGCATGGTATAGGAACCTAATGGAGAACATGGGAAAAAAAAGGAATTTCTTTGTAATGTAAGCTATCAACACCACTTATTCAAAGAAAAACAAAGGTACGTAAATAAGAAGTGTGCACATTTCCTCCATAGTTTCCTGCCTTATAACAAAGGCATTGTTTTTTCTCCCCAAGTGATACTCCTTTATCTACAAGTACTCATTTCACAGATGTTTCATACCAGGGCCACAAATTTGTAAGCATCATTTCTGTCTGAAAAAAATCTGCATAAAAAAATGCCACTGCTTTCATCACTGTTCAAAAGAAAGTCAGTTTTCCATATTCATTCCAGCTCTGTTAAATGTTATGGAAGAAGGAGTTAAGAGATACTGCTCAGATAAAGGGCAGCTGTATCACACAGAAAGACATGGAAGAGCTTTAATGAATTGAAGTAAACAAGAGTATTTTTGGATGTAAGAGATTCAGCAAAATCAAAAACTATATATTTGATGTCCATGCTTGAAATTAAAATAAATGCTAAATATTTGTTATTTTAATGGGAAAAAAATCCAGATCTACAGTTTCTTTATAGAGAAATGCTTTCTCGCACTGCTCTGAAAATAAAAGGGGAAAATACAACCATCCCTATAAAAGTTCCATTTATCTGACTAAACAATGTTGAATAAGTAATATCATGTATGTCAATATATGATATACATATCAGTATATCAATTACTTCAAATCTCTCTGGCTGTCTGGTTGTAAATTCATTTTTACAGAGGCTGCTCTTCACTACACCTCTTACTAGCGTGGACATGCAGGACCATGTAGTTTTAAGTGAGCTTAGCACACACAGTTATCAATGAATTTTATGCACTTCCCTTCTTTGTCTAAGGAAACACTTGCCTTTTCTAACAAATCAGTCTCACGGTTTTGTATGTTAGATGATGTGGGTGCCCTTTTCAATGCATTTCTCTTTTTTGATTAATATATTTGGTGTTTAATGCATTTTACTTTTTTGTTTGTTTGTTTAATGAAACACATGCCTTTACTAACAAATCAATACAATGTTTTTCTATATTAAGTAGTGTAATTTCAATTTGACTAAATGTTATTCCTTGTACATGTCCACCAAACTTACCAATAGTGTATTTCCAGACAACATACAGCCCTGGTGTTGTGGTTTAAGCTCAGCTGGTAACTCAGAACCATACAGCCACTCACTCACTCCCCTCCCCCCTTCTTCTTCCTCTCCCCTGCTCCCGGAAGGATGGGGAGGAGAATCGAAAGAATGTAACTCCCACGGGCTGAGATAAGGACAGTCCAGTAACTAAGGTATAACACAAATCACTGCTGTTACCACCAATAATAATAATGACAAGGGAAATAACAAGGGACACATGGATAACTTACAGAAGCCTTATGCACTAGACAGAGGCAAATGTTTGGCTCCACAGAGAAAGCAGAACTGCACGCATTGGGAATAAGATGCCTTAGGTGTCTGCTTACTAGTATGGAGCACTTACGTTCTGACTGAAACGGTATATCTTCCGACTGCTGTCCTCTGGGTCAGGCATCTCTCCATCACGATTAGCACTCATAAGAGCCACCAGCTCTTTAGGAACCGATATCTGAAAGGTTACCCAACTATAATTAACCAGAAGGATTACCTCTGATGGAAATTAAAAGTTTCACTTTCTTCAGACTATTGAATTGTAGCATCACACTGCATATCTCACTTTTTGCTTCCTTAAAACAATCAGACTGCTTATGCCAGGACTACAAAGATCCCCTGACTATGTACTCTACGCAAATGGAACATATTACTTAAGACATATATGAGAGTCATTTAAAGTATTTTTACTTTACAGCACTCTTTGTTGTCTTACTGTCAGCTTTTCCTGATTTAAAAACATAATTCTTTCCTACTACAGCACTTATTTTTTAATTTTGGAAAGAAAGATATACGTGAACGAAAAATGAGATGATATATCTAAAAGAAAATGGTAAGGCTACAGAAGTCCCACAAGGAAGATAAGTAGGTTTTGGCTCTTACATTAAGCTAAAAGTCAATATTCTCTGGTTTTATTTCTTAGTAGCTGCTGGAATGTGGCCTAGAATAATAATTCACCCATTGTAGTAGTTGTCTTTAGTTAGACACATGACAGGTTCATCTACCTCTGCATAGTAGGTTAGTTTCACAGCAGGTGTGTCTTGGCATGGAAAGATGGCCCTGCAGTGGATAGCCTGGAGGGGAAAAAAAAAAAAAAAAAGCTAAAACATAACAATGCTTCTGATGCAGAGGACTAGAAATAAATCAAACCAATATACTGTACTGGAAATAGAGAAAATTCATTATCTGCAAACCAATTCTTCCTGTCACTTATAGCTTATAGTAGTTTTCGTAGTTAAGACTTTTCTGAAAGAAATAACGGCAGGTAAGACAGATCAATAGCCACATATTTTGATCACATGGGACTGTGCATGCTTCAACAAGAATACTGGAGTGGGTAAAGCAGTTCTGGAATTCTTAAATTCCAAACATATAAGAAAATCTCAGCAATGTCCTGACTTATTAAGTGCTTTCATTTAGGACCTCTGATACACATGCAATTAGAGGTTATGGGTTACTGTACTTATCCATACCAGCCCTGCCCTGTGACTCTTTGGAAACCTGGGGGAATTACAGTGGTATGTAAATAAAAAGTGTTAAAATAAAAGTAAAAATAAATAATTATCCACTCAACCTGACACTGGCTGAAGAGAAATGGGTGTTTCTTTCCAGAAGTTTGCTCTGGAGTAAACCATTGGAGAGCTGAAGACTTTGGAGAGCTTTCAAAAGAGATTTCAACAATAGCTTCTTGTCCCCTGTGTAATAAGGAATACAATCAAGACTGTTTTGACACAACTCCTGATCGCTATTGAAATTCCTCTACAAAGATTTCTGGAAAATAGGTCTGCAGCATTGTCTCAAAAGCACTAAAAATAAAATCAAGTAGCATATTAAAAACAACTTTCCTCTTTCAATTACGATAGTAAAGATTATCTGGTTTATTTGAATGTCCCAAGACACTTCTGGTTTTTATTAACTAGAAACTTTTCCTCTCCTCTCTTTAAGGAGAACAGACTTTTTCTTTAAGCCATTTGGACCAGCTATATACACATATTTTTGTCACAGCTACCTAACATTGTACATGTAAGTATAAGACCGGCTTGCTAACAAAAGAACACACACAAACCTTAAACATTCATACTTTCATTTTGTAAGGACATATCATAACCATCATTGCCACTAAAAGTATACAGAAGTACTGGCTTCTGTTATCAGAAAATTCCAGGTTAGGCATGCAACTCTCTGGAATTAACAATCCAGCCACAAATCAGAACACACATCAGCTAATGAGAGGAGCTGGACACAAGATAAGCTGCCTGGTATACATACCTGCTTTATAACCAGCATTCCAAAGTACATCTTTGACAAGAAAGGAGAAAGTAATTCGTATTGCCATAAGGCGCACTGCTTACTGAACAGTCAGATTTTTAGTTTTAACTCCTACCCTTTCCTTTTCACTGATTTTTAATGAGTACTACATCTCACACAAGATATAAATTCTTACGATCACAACTCACAAATCCCTCTTTGTAGTTTTTTCCCCTTACAAGGAAATCTAGCAATAAAACTAAAGATGGTTGAAAGTCAACCAAAAGAAGCCATGTTTCTGCTGAAGCCTGTTCACTTTTTCAGTTTCGTATCAGATCATAAGCATTTCCCCAGAAGGGACTGACACTGTATAACATCCCTTTTTCTTCTCCATTACATGTGGTTCTAAACTGCACTAATTCACAGGACAGCAGCAACAGCAGAGGTAGTAGTTTGTAGAGGCACTAACCAGTTTTGGAAACAAAATAGTAAGAATCAACATAATATCCTATTTTATTCAAACAAGGGAACTTCCTGATACAGTCAGAGCTCTCAGCTTTGGCAGGCAAGAACCATGGAGTTACAACATACATAGCAAACTACCGAAACATGTACTGTAACTTGACAACAACTTTTTAATTCATCCAACTTGAGCGGTAGATTATCATTTCTTGTCTCCATCAAGCTGCTGAAACTCAAGTTCCAGTTTTTAGGGACTTGGTTTAGCATAGTCAATACAATATAATATTGTTTGAAAACATGTTTCTTTATAATCCTAGTGATAACCTGCAGTTCTACAGAAATACAGGATCAACCCTTGCACGAAAGAAAGGCAAAGTGTGTAACTTCATATGTGAAATACTGTAGCAATTCTGAACATGACAAAATTCAGGTAGTTGAAGCAGAAAGAGTATTACTGATGAGAAGCACTGTAAAAATAGTGATACACTGCACATAATTTTGCTGCTTACTTTAGCAAGTCATTTTGTACATGATATAAGACCTGGGGGTGGGTACAAAAACTCCTGAAGTCTTGGCTAATGAAAGCCAAATATTAAAGTCATCTACAAGACCACATCAAATAAATGCAAACTTCTATTTATGAGTCCCTCTGCAAGCTTTACACAACGACCGTACAGGCAGACAAGCGGTTTACTCAGGGCATTTTGGAAAACACCTAAAGGAAGAGACAACAGGGTGTACCTTCTTAGTTCAAAAGGAAGCGTGATCTCCAGGGGGGTCCCCTTGAAACTATGCTTTTCTCCAAAGGCAAATGTTGCATCCTGTCCATTCACGGTCACTTTAAATACCTGTACGTCTTTTGTATCCAACACCTGTAATGAAGCAAATATATTACACGCTTCTTAAGCGGCGTAATAACCTTAAATACATGCCTCTCTGAAAGAAAAAGTATTTACCCAGTAGAAACAGAGACATCAAGTACCTATGCTGGGTACTGGGAACCAGCATTTTAGGGGCGCAGCAGGGAGCTTACAAAACTGGAGCGGGAAAAGGAAGAAAACCAACTTCTGACCATGAAAGTGGAAACAGGAGGTCACAGAGTAAATTAGAAAGGTGAAAGGCTTCACAGTGCTGCTATGAAACGAGGGCATGATGGAAACCACCCTGACAAGGCTTCCATCCTGGAACTAGCCGCTATGCATCAAGACTTTAAAGCAACAGAAGATGAGTTAAATAATGCAGCACTCTTACGTGCAGCACGAGTGAAGTTTCACTCTTTATCGTTAACAGGATGTTTGGGGTTTTTTTTTCTTTTCGTCTAAAAGTAAATGCCAATCACAAAAGGATTTCATGGAGGCTGCATGGAGCAAGCCCACAAACCCCAAGCTTCACTTTGCATATAAAGCAACGCCGAGGAGGTTCACACGTCTATGTGCATCGGTAACTGAGAAAGAAACTGGCACAATAAAACGCGTGCGGAAAAGCCACAAGCATAGCTTTCCTTTATTCCCATTTTTACGGCAACAGGCTCTTCTCCGTTTCAAAGGGAAAATGCATATTTAAAATGCATATTTATGTTCTTCTCTCTAGGCACAGCAAACCCGGGCCGCCGAGCGCAGCCACCCGCGGGTGACGGGGCCGGCCGCTGCAGAGGCGGCAGCCCAGCCGGGGGCAGGAGCGGAGGGTCCCGGGAGGGAGCAAGGAGGGCCGGGCCGGGCCGGGCCGGCCGAACGGAAGGACGGAAAGGCAGCTGAGGGGAGCCTAGGGGCGCGGGCCCGGCCCTCCCTCCTCGTGCCCCGCGCCCGCCGTTACCAGGCAGCGCAGCGCCCCGCGCTCGGCGCGCGCGGTGAAAGCCGCCGTGCCCCGCAGCGCCCGCGCGCCGAAGTCCACGCGGCAGCGCAGGTACAGGTGCCGCGTGAGGCAGCACGAGGGCGACGCGAAGGAGCTGCCGTCGGCCGCCGCCATGTCTCGCCCGCCGCCTGCCCTGCGCCGCGCGCTCGGCCCCAGCCGCCCCGCCCCGCCCCGCCCGCCGCGCGGAGGGAGGAGCGTGCCGCCCGCCGGCCCCTGGAACGTGTAGTCCCGCCCGCCCCGGGAACGGCGACTGCAGCGAGTGGAGAACTACAACTCCCGTGGTGCATTGCGGGGCAGGGCGCTGCCCACCGACAAGCATGATTGGCTATGAAAGGCTAGGGCAGGGTCACCACCGAGCTGTCAGAGATTAAATACCATGTAGGGAGGGCTATGCGGAGACTCGCACGGCTCCTCGTTAGTATAGTGGTAAGTATCCCCGCCTGTCACGCGGGAGACCGGGGTTCGATTCCCCGACGGGGAGACACTTGCGTTTTTCTGCCTTTTCCTGTTGTAGACTCTACCGTAGAGGCAAAGCCCAACTGTTTCCGAAATCAAAGCTGCAGCCAGACAGCCTTTGGAAGAGTAGCGCGACTTTAAAACAGGAAGCACAGAAATAAAACACAGGCGTCTCGTGGCTGCCTACCTGCTCCAGGCTCGAGGCAGCGGGGCCAGCGAGGCCTCTGCAGCACTTCACAAGCTCAGCTGCTTAACTGCCAGTACGTGCGAGGAAAGTATTCTCGTATTTAAGTGGCTCAACCAGCTAAGCAGGGGGGTTCATTGAGCCTTTCAAAAACATTCACTATTTTTCTTACTCCCCCGCCAAACCTGTGAGGTCAGAACAATGGGACAGACAGGTAAAATGGACGCATTAGAAGAAGGAAGGTGGAAGGCCAAAGGCCATCTCGTGGCCTGTGGTAATGCAGCCCCTCATTTTAATCCTCAAAGTGAGAACGTGGGAGACCAGGAAGCCAAGCCCTGAGCCTGTGCTTCCAGCCAGCAGGCCCCATGCCGTCTGCTGTGATAGCTAAGAGTGCATTGCAAACCAACTGTGACACTTCAGCATCCCTGCTTGCATTTACTCAGTATCCTCAGAAATGCTCTTTTAAGCACTCCCTCACTCCTTTTTCTTATTTTTATTCCCAATCCTTCGCCAAAAGGCATTATTTATTTATTCATTCATCCATTTATTAACATTTTCAGCACAAGGATGCTAAAAGAGACCTCCTCCCTTCTGCGGGATGCCGAGCAGTAAATGCTATCACACAAATCCCTTCAAGTCAGGAAAGAGCACCATGGCTGACCACACATAAATAGGGTGAGGAATTAGGATGGGAGACAAGAGGCCAAGGCTCCCAGGTGCTAGGGGTGTGGGCTGGGTGTGCCTGGTGTTCAGCGCAGGAGGCCGGGGGGTTTCTGCCCTGGCCCTGGCTTTGTGCACTCAGACAGTTTCAATACAATTAATGTGGTGCTCTGACCTGGGCATTGAAAGCAAATTTCTGTACCACAAGTGACCTCACACCAGCCACACAGATACAGCAGCAAGCAGTCAACTGAGGACATACACAAGAAAAATGATCTCTGTTTAATAAGATCTAAGATCCAATCTGACAGCAGAGTTTGGCAACAAAGGGTGATCACTCTTGACAAAACATTGCCAGAAGCCAACGACGTGTAATGCAGAATGCAGAACCTAACCTTTGCCACCCTTAGACAGCAGTTCTGAGACACCATGTCTTCAGCCTGTGTACACACAGCTGCGGGAGCAGCACACCAGGGGCTCTGGGAGCTGCAGGCACAGGAGGGATGCAAGGCTTGAGATACAGTGCAAGACTAAGAGGTGCTTTCTGTGGGCTCACCAGCTGGTGGCAAAGCCTATGGGCCTCCTGAGAGCATCCCACTGCCCCAGCTGTCCCATCCGGATGTGACCCTGAGATGGGAATGTAAGCAGCACATGAAGAAAAGGGGGTGTGACAGTGAGTGTCATCCACAGGAATAGTGATACCCTGGAGCTTTGTATAAACTGACTGGACTAGAGCCACATGCAGGCAAGCCCAGATAAACCCAGGCAGAAGAGGAAGGGAATTTCAATAGGTCTGTTGCTGCATGTATTGTAGAAAGAAGGAAAAATAGTCCCAATATTTTCCCTTTTGCAATTTCTGAATTTCCTTGCATGCCCACTTCCCTTTATCAAAACCCACATACATGTAAACAAAAACACAAGGAAACTGATTTTGTTTAGTAGGCAGTTTATTTCAAAACAGAGGATGGACTATAAAATAAGATGTAAGGACCATTTATAAGTTTATATGTGCTGGCATCCAGTCAGGCAATTACAGCTGTCATAAAACAATAAGGGATTAGAAAAGCAATTCTTTAAAAACAAATATGCTGTCAGCACTTTGCAGGCATAAAAAAAGAGTCTTGCAAGCAACTCCATACTTGCTTAGTCAGTGTTTCTGTTTTCAGATTAAGCTTTCACAGTGCACAACAAACTACCCAAGAGGCAAAGTATTGCTATAGATGAGCAGCTTTGAGAGTACCAGGAAGTCATTCTCATTTGTGTGGGGCAAAGGAAAAGGAAGAGGAACAAGGAGCTCAGGGCATTGAACAGGGTGTCTCCCACAGTATCCCCCAGGTCAGCTTAACCTCTTTCCCCCCTCCTCTGGTAGCACATCCTTCCCACACACCTGCTCTGTGCTGTTGTACCCCACCTGACAGTGTGGAGCCAGCACTGCTGGAACACCAGCAGCAATGACAGCAAGCCCAGCCACAGCTGCCTGCACCGTCTTGGCTCTCCATGAACATCCTGGTGTAGTCCAGGCTGGCTTCCCTGTGGGCAAAGTCCACAGGAGGCACAAGGTAAAGGAGCACTGGCAGGAAGCCTTCTGCAGTGTTTGCAGAGAAAAGTTTGAACGAGGGCCAGCACTGATGAAATCTGGAGGAGCAAACACTACTGTATTGCTAGCAGAAATATTGCCCTGATTTCTTCTTCAAATACCTGTTGAATTACCCATGTACAGCTTTCAGATGCATCTCTTTTTATGCTTCTAGTCATCTCACTCCTCACCTTATCAACAGTTCAGGGTGAGCATGTATTAGCCTGAGGGCTGGCAGAGAAAGCTGTGGCCCAACCAGCAAGACAAGAGTGGACTGGAAAGTCAACTGCTGCTTGCAGCCTTGCTGATCACACAGCATGGTAGCAAAGCAGAGCTGAGGGAAGGTTTGGGCTGGAGGTTCAGCCCGAGCATGTTAACAGCATCTTGTTAAAAAATCTTGTTTGAGCATGTTCAAGCCCTGTGTAACTCTGTGTATTCTGTCTTCTGTGTGGTGTAGCCATGTGTGTATTTAACTAAGTGTGGTTTATGTATGCTTAACTTTGCCAAAAGTTTTAATTAACCTTTGTCAAGAAGATTTTTGGAAGGCAAGAGATTGCTTGCAAATGTTGGAAGCTGCTTTATGCTATTAGCAATGATGAAACACAGAAAGGAGCACTGAGAATCGGGGAAGTTTTACATTGGTAGTTACTCTGAGGAGAAGGAAAATAAGAGAGGACCCCCTTCTTAAACTTAATAACTATAGCAATAAATTCATATTTTAAGACTACTTAAAATCTAGTTCTCAGCAATTGTTCCTGGCAATCCCAATGGGAAAACTTAAACAGAACCAGCTACTAAAAATACACTGATTTTGATCTCACTTGGAATGAAACTTGTCAACAAATAGGGAGATCAGGTAGAACAGAATAAAAAATGCCTCCGTAAGTGCTCAGCAAGGGCTAATAACAGGAATAGGCAATAGCAAATCGTTCACAAGTTTTTTGCAGAACAGTACATCCAACATGACTGTGATGAACTGACAAATTAGGAGGGTACAAGTCCTCTATTCCACCTTGATTCTTCTACAGAGACTTTTGGTGCTAAACTTTTTGGCTGGTCAGAGAGAGGAACATGGTTGTCCCTCAAAAAGTGATAGAACAATATATACCAGTAGCTGTTATATGCTTCTGATCCCTAATCATGGTGAACCATCTGACCCTTGAAGTATTTAATGTTCATTCCAGAACTTTTAGCCTGTCATCGTTAGTATCCATTAACTGTTGGCTCAAAGGATCCCAATGAGTCTTCTCCCTGCACTGAAGAGTTTGTCTGCTGGTGACCCAACCAGCTCTGTGATGGTGCCAGCCATGGAGCAGCAGCCTGCTCCCACACCTCCCTGGCACACCCACCATCACAGAGCAGGACATGTGTCTGTGAGCCCAGCCTGCCGCAGAGAAGCTGGTAGTTTGGGTCCTTTCATTGAAAATTGCCTTTACACACATCTAGGTCTTCAGGTGCTACACATTGCTGCAGCCCCACTTGGATCAGTGGAGCAATGCTAATATAAGCCAGATGGGATGCTGACCTACCCGCCAATTAAAAATACCCAGGCCACCATCAGGCATTCAATCCCAACATGCATGCTGTGGTTTTATGACTCCTCCAGACTAGCCTGGCATCTTTCCATGTTAGCTTATAATAAGGGTAAATTAGATGCTCACTTCTTCTCTTGGAACTCTTAAAGTACTGAGCACTTAATACTTGAGCACAATGATTTACAAGGAACTGTTCAGTTTTGTACATGAACAGTTAGTAGTGGATCCCATTTCTTGGGACAGATAGGGTGGAAAATGTTTTAAAGCAATATCTTATTAATAGTTTTTTTCTATTTTTAAGCAGCTTTAAAGAATCTATTAAATTTCCTTTTTTCCTGAGATAGTTTCTCAGTTCTGAATTCCCTGCAGAAGCCAGCAACCATTTCACACAGCTGTGTTTCTACATGTCAAATGGTCTGTTAAATATAATTTCCATCATACTTCTTTTCATTTGGAGGGAATCAGTTTTGCAATTTTTTCAGTTCCTCCTTTCTTCTGACCTTTAAAATACTTTTGCATAGGCAGTCTTCTTTTTTTTTCTAACTTCCCTGTTGCTAGGCATGCACACAGCTTACACCTCTCCAGGGGATGCTATTTAATCATATGAAGAGATCTGGCACTCTCAGGGTGCCATCGTGACAGGCTGAAGGAAGGAAAACTCCTGCCTCAAAACCAAAAATCCAGATGATGAAAAGTTAACTCCTCTGTTATTTTGATGCTAAGCATCTATTACACCACTTAGCCTGCTCAGAATTTTAGGTTTTTCTCAGCTGCTTTCTTTGTTAAAGCTTTTGAAATCTTATGGATGGCAACAGTTCTTCTTTTTGGTCATGATATTCACATTTACCAACAGATAGTTGCAGCATCGATCCTACTGCATCTGAGAACCAAAATACACACAAAACATACACAGCCAGAATTGTAGTATATGAAGAAATCATCTACGTGTTCTATGTATCTGCAGTTATTATTAGCATCATAATCTTATCAATTATAAATTTTAAAAAACTTCTGCTCTGGGGTGACTGGGTCCTTTTTGTTCCATGGGATGCAAGCAAAAAACCTCATACTAAATTTTAAGCATCCAAGAAATGGCATTGAAACAAAAGGTATGGTATGTATGTTTGGCACAAAGCATGTTCAAAAGCACCTTGCTTCAAGAGGATGCAGATGCCCATTTTCTGTCAGAATAAACTCCATGATGGCAAAACGAATTTTAGTTTCTGTGTTTAATATCTAAGGTTTTGCAAGATGACGTTTCGTGTTTGTTTTCAGAGGATTAAACTTTAAGTGACCCTTTCCTTGGAGATCAATACAAACTGACCTCTGGATAAACTCTGTGTATTGTTTTAGGGGCAGGAGTGCTATTGAATTGCGCTTAGACCTGGTGGTGACTTTCACTAACAGATGCACAGAGGTACATCCATCACCTCCCACTTCCACACAAGGCAATGGCTTCTGGTCAGTGTAACATGCAGTAATTGGCTGCTTTTGAGTTCATTGTTGGGCCAATAGTCTATGACTGTAGATCTGTAGGTTGGATTTCCTTTAATCTGACTTGATTTTATTTTTAGTTAGATTCACTTCTTTGAGCCTTTTTTTGATTCTTCAGAGAGATGGTGCAGAGCTTTTGTATGCAGTTATCTGGGTATTTGTCCCTCACATCCAAGTTCATAGCAAGAATGCAAACCAGAGCAAGAGTACAAGTGAAAACAATACAACTGTGTGGGAAAATACCATACTACCCCAAAGCTTCAGCAAAAAGCAGAAACTTCAGATATCTTAACTAAAGATGTCTTTGCTCAAGAATGTGAGAAGAAATATTTACTAAGCAGCAATAACTGCTATTACTGTTTTGGAAGAAAATCTCAGTTGTGTTTCCTCATTTCAGTCACTGTGACAGTATCTCTCTATACAATTTTTGAGGTTGCAGAGGGTTTGCTTATTTCTCCTGCCTGGTTTACTACATTCACACCACCTGCAGCATTCTGCTGTTAACACAGCACCAACCAATAGAGATTTTGCAAACCATTTGATTTTATATTTCTGCTCCCTCTTATGTGTAGACTTGGAGTGTGTTCTGAAGACTTGGCATCACAGCAATGTTTATATTACTACACATGCTTACGTGTTGTTGCCAGTCCCTCCAAATTTCAAAGAGTTTGTGTCAAGCACAGAAGAATCTTATGTTTTTAAACCAGAATTTGCCTTTGTGACTCTTCTAGGCTTTGCTGGGAAGCAGCATTGGCTTCAGCTTGTAGAAGCCAAGCTGCGGAAGTGCAGTTATTCCATGCCAATGCTTAACTCTGCTTTTTCACAACAAGCAATGAGAGAGCAATGAAAGAGGTTTAATCAAACAATAAGTTATTGGGGCGAGGGAGAGAGAAGAGAAGGGATACAAAAGAATTATCAAAAGAGCCAAAGAAAATGCTTTCTCTAAAATCACTGGATGACAGTGTGAGTTTTCACCACTCCTTAATGAAGGGCTAAGAGTGTGAACAGCAATCACTTGTTCACAGTTTGTTCTCCTCTCTATTCCTCAAACTCAGGTGTGCCTTCACTTATCCTCATCTAAGCTATTGGTTAACAAGTCCACCATTTACTTTGCAGTGGTGAGCTTCTCCCCACAATGCTCTTCATTAGTCATCTCTGTTATTCCTTTCCCCCAGAGATCTCAGCTGCTTTGCAGGAATAACAGTAAAGCCCACACAATGTTCTTGCCGTGAAGGGAAGACTCTCTAAACAGATGTACTGGCAGATTTCTTCTTTGTCTGTTATGGGGATGCCCTGAGCCTGAGAGCAACTGGAGATGATTACTGCAGTCATAGTCAGTTTTTTCACAACACAGGCAGTAACTTTCATATTTCTTTGATGGCTGTTTTTTGTCAAGGCAGTCTCATAAGGCAGAAGTACCTTTCTGCTTCTCCCTCAACTTACTGCTTAACATGACCCATAGCATGCAGACTGATTATGTCTGTCATTCAAGTGACGCTTTCTTCGCTAAAAACCTCTGGAGCAACCACATCCTTCCAGGTTTCCATGGCTGTGGCACTCTCAGCAGGATTGACCTTCTCTTTGGCCCACCATGTGTAACCTCAGCCAGGTGACGTTCCTACACGAGGAGGCCTATAGCTCTGCCCTTTCTGTGCATGGATAGCTCCAAAACTGTGAAGCAGCCTCATCTTGGGAAAGGCCTCATACCCAGAGGAAAGAGCTCCTGTGTAGGTTTGTGCAGAGCTATTCCTGGTCATGAACCGCACGCCTTTCCCCCTCTCCCCCTTGGCTTCCCTGCTGAAATAGGTGGTGGAAAGCTTGGGGCTGCATCCTTACTGCTCGAGTCTGGTTGAGTTCAGATGGCCGAGGGCTGAGATGATTTTTCATTGTGCTCAGCACATGACCTGAAGGAAGTCTTTGTTGTCTAGGACTACCTTAAGCAGAGAAAAAAGTTCAGAAAAGTCCAAGAGAACAGAGCTGAGGTACAGGCAGGCCCTCAGACATATTAAGAAACACTGCTGATGAGACTCCTCTGAAAATGAGGTCCTCTCATTGTGGACTCTCACCAGGATGGTTAGGTAGATCCTGCACAGCCTGGACTGAAGAAATAGCATAGATGGCTCTCTTTAGCAGAAGCTGGTGTCATTTTGTCTCAAATGGTCTCACTAAAAGGAAATAATTGGTTTGAGGGACCTCTTAAGAAGGCATGCCTAAATACATTTATTCTGTAAGTGCCTGACTTCTGCAGATCTGTGGCTGAAGTTCCAGCCAGTCCATTTAGCTGTTTGGGATCTGGTTTCAGGCACTTCGGGGTGGCCAAGGGGTCTGTGTCTCCTCTGTAGCTCTGGGGATTGGAATGTGTATTCAGGACCAGTGGTGAGACCTTCCTCCACCCATGCCCTCTGTGAGCCAAGAGAACAAAAAGTCCCTCTCAAAACAAAGGATTTGGTCTTTTGTGAGGAACACAGCATGCACTCCAGCTCCCCAGACTGGCACCTCCTGCCCCTCAAGTAGCTAGGGCTGTGCTGCAGGAAGGACTGGAGGGGCTGGCAGGAGATACCTTAGTCACACTCCAAGGAGTCCACACCCAACTGAGTATTGGCTGTCCCCACTGAAGTGGGTCTCAGAAGCAGTGCAGAGAAACCACAGTCTTGTGCCAAAACCAGGTGTAACAACTTAAAGACTTCACAGCATCCCTCTTCTCCTGCTTTTAATGAAGCACAGCTCAAAGCCTTCTCAATGTCATTCCACTCCCAGAATATAAGAAAGAGTATTTCTAAGAGTATTTCTACTGGGAGTCAGTAGTTGTCTCTTTTCAATGGTGTTTTTTTCCACTACTCCCCACCCCTGCTATGTGTGTGTATATATATATATATATTGTTTTTTTGTTTCGATGGTTTGTTTTGGTTTTTTTTTTTGTTTTGTTTTTTTGGGTTTTTTTTTGTTTTTTCCCCCGGCTGATTCTCATCCTTAGCTTACCAGCATCTCCTGGCAGGGTAAATTTTACACCAATATATGGGCTGCCAGGAGGAAGCTGAAAGTCTACCAACCACCTCAAGGAAATGAGCAAACAAGCCGGCACAGACATGCTGGGCAGCCTTTGTTTCCTCTGGAGAAGCAACGTAAGTCTTGTCAAAAGCAGATCCTTCATATGACCTTTCACACTGCACAGCCCCCCATATTTATTAGAAGTAAGCAGCTACGCCCAGTTTTGTCTTCAGCTTGTATTTAATGTATAATTGCACACCATACTTACTCCCAGCTGGCAGCAAATCTCAAACCACAGGTTGATCCCTGTACACACACAGAGGCACTGGAAGTTCAGCTGCCCTTCTGGGACTCGCACCCGTTGGCAGGTGAGATTTTCTGGCTGTCAGTCCAGCTCATGGGCTCACAGTACTTCCGCTTCTTCCACTGCCAATATCCAGCAGGATTCCCCCTCATCCTGAATTTCCTCCCGTTAGGCAGGCTCTGGAGCACCTTGAGTGTCTGAGACAGTCCAATGAGGCAGTATTCATCCAGTCTTGCTTTTAAATAAGTACTCACTACCAAATCCTAAAAAAGAGGAAGCAATATTGCCAGACAAATACATAAAAAAATGCAAGAAGCTCACCTGGACATATTTGCTTTTGTTGCTAAAATACGTGGCTGGACAACAGCCATGGCAGGCTCCGACTCAAGTAATATGAAACAGGTTGTATGTTTATGTGAAGACATTGATAAAAGCTCAGGGAATATATTTTTAAACATTTTTTTAAAATAAATGTCTGTAAAACCACAAGTGGCCTGCAGAAGATGAACTGGGAATGGTTATTTTTTGATCCTCATAAAAGGAGAACTAGGAGGCACCCAATGAAATTTTTGGCAAGCAGGCATGCAGAAGAAAGCACTTTTCTTGCAGTTAAATGAGTAAAATGCAGCCATGTAAACTATGAAACTCATTGCCACAGGATGTTGCGGAAACTGGGAGTATAAGCAGGTTCAAAAGAGTTAAACAGTCATGAAGCCCAGATCTAACAGTGCCTTTAAACATTTTTGAGTGTATGCAGCTTCCAACTCCTGAAATTTATAATGCGTGGATTTCTATAACCTGAGAGATTACACCGCAGGGAAAGTCACTCCGTATTTCATATTTCTTATGCTGTTCTCCTTAAACAGGGAGAAGACACTGAGTGAGGTGGGGTCTTGGTTTGTCCTACTTCTGGCTGGAAGGACACAGCACTGCTCAGTGTGGATCTTGTCACAGACACTGACTGGGACTTTGGAGAACATTGTACATGTTCAGGCTCTGCCACAGACTCGTTTTTGCTAAATGACAGTAGTTTCCCCTTTGTCTATGTTGTGATTTTGACTACAAAGCTTTGTGGGAAAGGCATATGGACTATATGCAGAACTGAGGATCATGTGGCCTCTGCAGCCTCTTTGGATACAGCTACTATAAGGAGCAAGAGTACATTGAAAATAAAGAAAGCACTCTAGCTTCCCCCTGATGGGAGGCTGGAAGGCAGGAAGAGAAGACTATTACCATGGGGCCCTCCCACTTTGTTAAGTTGGTGTTGCTTCAAACAGTACAGAAGAGGTTGCCACACCAGAGAAATGACTCTGCCCACACTCAGGCCAAAATGAGCTTGCTGGCTGCAGTTAGTGTGATAGAGCACTTACCCATTAGCAAAGATTACAAATATTTTTAATTCCACATTGTAACTCACTTTCTGCCCATCAGTCACTCATTTGTGTTGCTAAGTAAATACTGGTTACAAGAGGAAACTTTTACCTTGGATTTCTGAAGAATTCTTGTTTTTTAAAGGTATTGAATTAATTGGAAAGTTGTTGCCAGATGCAGTCTGGCAATTCATGCCCCTGCCCTGGCCACTGTGTTCAGGGGGCTGGAGCTCTCCCAGTCTTCAGGGAGTGGAGTCAGACAGCAGCACCAAGACCCAACAACTTAACAAGGTTTGCCTGAGGTTTTGTTAGGAATACAAGCTTGCACAGACCTAATCTGGTTGATCTAGATGTTTTGGCCATTGTTTCTAGTTTATGACAAAAACTTCCATATAAAGACCTATTTAGCTCTGTGGAAATTTCAGTGAGGGTTGCTGGCCATCCCCACAGTGTGACCAGTTGACAAATACTGCTGTAATTTCCAGAATCTGTTTTGCCAAGCAGATGACACTTGCTTGTCATAAAGGTAATTTTGTACTAACAGTGTTTAACTCCCTGTAGTACAGTCTCATCTTACAGGGGAACTGTAGAGCATTGTGGTACCTAAGGCAGAGAAGAGAGAATGTATTTCAAGTTGTCTTTTCATCATGAAACAAAAACTAGGCATGTTAACCTCACTGTCACATGGGGCCCTGTGAATTCACAGATAGTGTTCTGCTGGACAGGCGCAGATGTTGTGAAGCCAAGCTGTATCCCGTGTAGGCAGAGTGCCCATCAGGAGCAGCAGCAAAGACTCACTCCCAGCCATGCGTGGAAGATGAGCCAAGGTGTAAGGCAAGCAAGGCACTCAGGAGGCCAGGCTGGAGCTTTCCTTTGCACTGTTGAGGCTGAATGTACCTTGAAGTTGGACTTCAGTATTAAAAGACTGAAAGCAAACTGTTCTAACAATGCCAGGGCTTTCAGGATCTGCTCAGTCTCACCCAGCATCAGTCTTGCTGTCTGCTGCAGTAGCTTAACTTGTTACCTAGGAAAATCCTTTTATAGGAGTAGTCTGCAAACCCTTAAGAAAGAAAGGCTGCGTTTGCAGTACTAGACCAGACTTTCTAGACCCACCTCCTCAGAAATCTACTGTTGTGAAGTGGTGACACCTAATGGTAGGGACACAGCGCAAGATACAGCAGGGGTACAAATGAGCTAAAATAAGTGTTACTCTTCATGGATACAAAATATATGTCAGGATATTTTACATTACTTGCACCCGCCATTGTGCAGAATTTTAATACAGTATCTCATTTTCAGTCTTTGCTATCTCAATGTGATGTATTATTAAGATCTGCTTATGGAGACTTCATTTCAAGTTATGATACTATACTAGCCCTTTCCCCCTCCTGTGTTATCCGCTGCTCTGTTGACTCTGGCCTACCATTTTTATTAAACCCTGCAATTTGTAGCTTGTCTCAGAGCAGCTTGTTCAGATTAGACTTGCCTAGGGGCTAGTTTAAATTGCTCACATGACTTTTCATAAGAAACATTACACACACGTTAAATTCATGAACCAAAGCAGGCTTGTGTGTGGAATGCTCTCCCTTTCCATTTGTCCTTTCCAGGTGGCTTTTTCCTCATCTTTCCACACCTTTCCCACATTCCCCTTTTCCTGCCCCCACCACACATCCGTGTCTTTGTGTGGAAACAAAGAGAATGTCATCTCTGTGCAGTGAGATACAACAATCCAGTCTGACTATTCAAATATTCAGAACTGGAATCTGCCCCTCTGAATCCCATTTGCAGACGACTGCAATGAAGTATGCAAACATACCTGAAATGTGGAAAGGGTGCAGAGGGAGCCATCCATATATCCAGTGCACTAATAGACAGGGGAGGCATTTTTTGCCTCTGATTCTGGAAAGCACAAGGTAAAAGTGGCTGTTCCCACTTAGATTTTGTTTCATACTGCCCAGTATTGCTCTCAGTGCAGAGAACAACATTTTTCTGTTACCCCACTCTCAGTATGACTCCAGCGCATCTTCCAGAGCTAGAGCAGGAGTCCCATCAGGTACTCAGGTACTTTTCCTGCAAAGAGCATCCCTAGAGTGTCACAAACACCCACTTATGGCTCTGTTACTCTGCTATGTCAGGAAATACAGACTTCTTCTAGCTCCCTCTAGGTCTTTGCTGGAAATCTAGTAGGTGGTCAGTATGCTGGTGCTGGCAGACAGGGTTCTTTTTTGGTTTGGGGGTGAGCATCTACAAAACAAAATCATTCTGTGTGTCAGACTAGTGACACATAGGGAGTTACAACCAGCTATGCTTAGCTCAGCTACTGTGAACTGAAGAAATAATGCTCAGTAAGACTGAATGAAAATAAGTAACTGAAAGGGAAGAAAAATCCTACTAGTGCCTGTATTGAAGGGAAGGCTGTGACATTTCACCCTCTTTAGGCACCATGGAGGAGAGCTATTATGAACCGTTTCTTCTCAGCAAGAGGGAAATCAGCTACTAGAGTTCATACCTCCTTAGATGCCAGACAGTTCAAACATGAGGCACTACCAGGCCTTCCTAGTGTCACCTCACAGTAAACTACACCTTCTGCTTCTAGTTACTTAACAGACTGTGGCTACTGCAAGTGCAAGTGGCAATATGGCAATGCAATTAAGTCAGTCATCCATTCCAGCTAGCAGCACAAAGGCAGACCATGTTTCCACAGTGGGGAGAACTGTCTGAAGGAATGACACAGCTGCACCATTTTTCCATCTGGATGTAATCCGAGCTGTTAATCACAACACTGGATGGTAAACGGTTTAAAGGCTGGTCTTGAATGACGTTTTCCTCTACAGACCTCCACAGAAACTCAGATAATTGGAGGTATTTTTCCTGAAAGTCTATAAATGTGCACCTAGGACATGAGTAGTTTTCAGCAGGAGGACCTCAGCAGTGCAGCACCCTCCTCCCAGCAGCTTGTTAGACCTTGCTGGTCTGCGGTAACACTTAACTAGCTGATATCACGCCTTGATTCCCCATCTGAATCAGCTGCCCTAAGGAGGTGCTTTTTGGTCCTTTGGTCTAAAGCTCTTCCAAAGTCAAAGCTCAACTATAAGGAGTTACCCTCCTAGGAACATTCCTGCTCTATTCCCAGGGCTGTAAGACCTCCACCAGCACCAGATACAGACCCCAGACCTGCCAGCCCTCCTGTACCCTATACTCTCCTGCTCTTCCAGCCTCCTTGCTGACCTACGGTACACCCCCGTGACTTCAAGAAATTAAGTCCAGAAGAAATCCCTATCCTCCCCACAACAGTCTGCCAACAGTGTGGCACAGAACTGCAGGCTGCATCCCCTTGCTCTGCACCAGTTTTCATTTCCCATGGCCTCTTCCTCCACAGACTTCCTTGTGATCTTTTCTGTAACCCCATCAGGGCCAAGTGCTCTCCCACTGAGCTGTGGAGAGACCTCCACTGGTTCTAAGAACTGTTCCCATAAATGACCATAACGAATGACTCTTCACTTTCCTGGCACCCCCACTCCCACTGCTTTCCACTTTAATGAGCCTTTCTTTTAAAATTAGTTACTGAGAATTATGGAAAGTTCTTTTTCACACAACCAGCAAAAGACATATATGTTCCAAAACAACTTGCTATCAAGGACTGTGTCCTCTTGATTCAGCAAAGGTTCTTTTGACAGATTTTCAGAGCTTGGTTACACAGATAAAACAGTGAAGTCACAAGGGCTTTCCTTTGGACATATATGATGTCATCAGACAATGAGGACTCAGATATGCACATAATTACTGACAGTAAATATCTACTTACCATTAGCGTGCCTGAAAAATATGTATGTATTTGCTCTTCCTGCACACCTACTGGAGGTCCTGGGGTGCTTAGCCACAGCAGCAACATCAGAGCAGCAGCTTGGAGCTACCATGAAGTAGGCAGAAAGCTACTAATACTAAAGGAGGGTAGCTTAACTTCTTCAGGGAAAACAGTTCAATTTAAGGCTGATACAATTTTAACTGAAAACACATAAACCATATTCACCTGGAACAGGATTCCCATTATTTATTAGTGAATAAGAATAAACAATAGCTTCATGCAGCTGAGGGAGGCAGTAGAGCACATGCTTTCCCGCCATGCTTGGTTGTCAAAACAATTTGGTGTGTTGCATCACAGTGAACTCATAAATGTCTTTCTTATTTATTGCTGTATTAGTGATTCCTTATTTGGACTACACAAAGCTGCTACACAAAACCATACACAGAAGATCAAATTCTCTTCTAATATAAACCATGTTAGAAGAAGATCATTTCCATCTACTGACATCTTGCCCAGTCCGGCCTGAGGCAAGACTTCCTGATGACACTCAAGTGATACCATGTAGATATGGTACTTCTTGGCTATGTTTGATGTTAGATGGTTGAATATTTCATACAAAATTGTGACTGCATTTGCAAAGTGGCAAAACCAACTTTTAAAGAATTTCGATTTCCAGGTTATACACAAAAGCTGATTGAGATTTCATTAATAAAGTTAGCATCTATGTGGAAAGAAGTCAATCTTCAATGAGCCATACATTTTGTACTGAAGTACACGTAAAAATATCCTTATTATCTTTACAGTGTTATTATTAGATGCCCCTTTGATTCACATTCACAAATACATGCAATGCAAGTTATTTTACTTAAGATTTTTACTTGTTATGTGACTATTGTGCAAATTACAGACACGCCCCTGCCCCAACACTTTTCCTTATGTATGTCTCTCTGGAGAGACACACTATTAGAATTTCTAATTCAGGACATATTGTTGTGTACCTCCAGAAGATTCATATTCTAGTCATGTTTTTATTGGATGCAGCCTTGATGCTGCGCACTGTATCAAAAAATATTTTGTATTTTGATGTCCTGATGGTGGCAGTAAGAGATTTTACAACAGAAAACAACAATCTAGTCATAAACTGCCTCATTATGTCTTCAACAGGAGAAGCTGCCTAACACATTGTACCATTAGTTGTTTTGTTCTCTCCATTTGAACACAACTCAAGTGACACATTCTTATTTACACACATCAGATAAATAACCAGGAATCATGAGCTCTTCACAAAGCACTGATAGAAGTAAGCAATTGCCTGAAGCACAGAAATTTCCCTCTGTAAAGTTTTCTTTAGAGGAGAAAGGAAAAAGTCTAAAGGAAGAGGAAAGACAGACAGGGGGACCCCTATCCATGCCCTTCAGATAGCACAATACACCACACACCAGCTGTCTCCATTAGCATTTCATTACCTGTATCAGTTACTCATCCTGCTCCTCCTTGAAGAACAAAAGGAGGTTGTACCCATGATGATCAGAGGCTGTCCATTGGTGGCAGCGGACAAGTGTCACCATATATGATTTGTGTAGGAGGCAGGAGCAAACCTGCTGTTCTCTGGCACTGAACACATGCTCTCCCAATGTTCCCACCTGCCTCACAGTTTGCTGCTGCTGGGTGGTGTGAAAACAAGACCTTTTTTGCCTATCTCCCCTTGCTGTGTGCTCTATGCTCTGGCGCGCCGTCTAACTTCGTTCACTTGACCCCGCATCCACTGGGTACACGAGATAGCAGGGATGTCCATAGCCTGGACTTAGCCAGCACTGGCTGGCTGGGGTGGGCATCCCCAGCAGCACCAGCCTCACTTGGAGATGGGAGAGGAGACACACCAGGTCCTTCACCATGAAGGAGGGGCAGCAAGGTTGGCTCTGAGCTGTGCTGATGACCATGGCAGTGTGAGGATCACAGGTAGCAAGGGGCACCACAGCTAGCCATGGTGAGCGCCTGGGGTCCTTATATGCCACCAGCAGAGGCAAATGCCCTCTTGGTCCTGCATACCTTACAGTACCAATGTGTTCATAACACAACTGGAGAAGGACTTGAAAAGATAAAAAAGCAGGGAAGCAGAGGTACAAACATGACACAGAGGGACACAAGTGAGTAGGTGCACAGTCCCCACCTCTGCTGCCTTCATTTGTCTTGCAGCTTACACAATGGCCATGCTAACAAGGAGTGATTAATGAGAGACTTAAGCAGCTCACTGAGTCTGCCAAGCTTTTTGTCCTTAAAAATTAACATCAGTAATTAAAAGTGATAATAGGGCTGTAAGAGACATTGGAAAGCTAAGAAAAAAAAAAAATAAATCCACTGAACTGCCAGAGACTCCTTAAAAATTATGTCACAGGAAATGAATGCCTTGAAATGAAGCAGAATGGATATATTCACTACCCATATTGCAGAGGCAGACTCTGCTGCATGGATCCTTGGGAAAAGAAGTTGCAAATGCCAACAGCCTCACCCTTATCCTCCACTTACCCTGGTATAAAGAGGGAGAAGCTCCACAGGGAGCTCAGGGAGCTAAACCCACTCTAAAACTGATTTGCATGAGACCCAAATCACCTCATTTTGTGCCCGACCCAGGATAGTGAGCTGAGACTGATAAAACTGTTGCCATAGCTCTTGTTAAAAAACTGAGATCATACTGAAAATTAAACAAAAAAATTGTAGTAGGACCTTAATAACTAGAACATGCACCAGCTAGTATTTCACAGACTGAAATCACAGACCTATATCAGAAAATGAATTTGGAGCATTAAAAATTTATAAAGCATTTTGAGTCCCTAGAAAGATCATTACTAGGCAACATGTTGCTGTAGTTCCCGTCACAAGGCTCTGAGACGGTACAGAGCCAGCTTCTCATCAGCCCAGCTCCTTCCATGCTTGCAATGCAGAAAAGGGAGTCTACTGAACACTTCAGTGCCATAAAGTGCCTTTGTGCAAGATCTTCTCCACTGCGGGGAGCATCAAGTCAGCAGGAGTATGTTGAGGCATGCTGAGGACTGAAGTCTCCAGTTATCAGCATCCCTCAGGTTGAACCATAGCTGTGTTATTTCTCACATTTGCTAGTCAGTGTAGCTTTGACCCTTCCCCTCTGTTTAGCACTCTCCCCCTCTATTTAGCAGTTTGAATCTGATGCAAAAAGCCCCATGGGAAATACTTCAAATAAACAGGTTTCATAAACATTCTTTGACTCTAAAATTGCTTAGTATTTCATAGGTACTGCTACTGACTACCTTCAGTGCGACTGCCCTTTTTATGGTGCATGCAGTTTTCTCATTTACTGCTGGGTGGTTCTGTGGCAAAAGCACTCAAGGGGCTCACAGTCTCCTCGAGGCTCTGCCTTTCTCTTTCAACCATAACACTGAATGTGACACTTCATCTGCGATAGCTTCTGTAGTTTCAAATAGAGAAAATGATGCACTGCCTCTCAGAAGTATCAAAAAGCTCCATTCCTCATATTTATGAAGTGCTTTCAGTTTTCAAGAGAAGGTGTAATGTGCTGTAAATACAAATTATTAGTAGTTATTACTCATGTAAATAAAAGAGAATTTTTATTTGGCAGGTCTCTGGTGAAGTGGAACAGTCATGTCAATTATGTGCTGTGTTAGTAACAGATGGGTGAGAGAAAAACCAAGACTGAAAACTGTTGTGACTGCTATCAAATCTATACACAAATGTATTGTAAGAGGTCAGTGTTAGGACTAAGGCTCTGTTAAAAGTTAGATGGGATTTACTAGGCTGTTGCTCTCTCAACAAGATTTATCACCAAAAAGCTGTTTTATTTCTTATGTCCTTATATCCATTGCTTTATATTGTGTCAGTTGTTTAAAATATTTGTGTGCATTCAGGAGCAGCAATTTCATCTCTCTAGCAGAAAAATGTTGCATCTGGCAGTGGCTCTGGGCCAATAATACACAGGATGTTAAAGGGGCCCTGTGATCAGTGTTCCTCTGCCCTGGCAATCTGGATTATGTTTTTGTAAATTTATTTGGTCATGACACTCATGAAAATGACAAATTAACATCAATAAGTAGGAGCTAACATGGTCTCAGCATATCCTGGGTAATCTTTGCCATAGCTCTTCTGCTCAGCTCAGTCCTGATCCTCTGGGCTCTTTCCTTTCTCCAGGTTACATTCCTCTCAAGACTGACAGTGGCGGTGTACCATGTATGCTACAGATGCGGAGAGAACTGAAGGAGAATGACAGACTTTGAGAATGACAAAATTTGAGACTAGCATGAAACCCAAGTTCCCATAATGTGAGGAATATGAAATAATGTCAGTAGTAACTGACCAACAATTGAGATTTTTGTTGAAGCCTTGAGTATTTAAGAATATATTTAGCTACATTCTTACTTTGCAATGCATTCTTATGTTAGTTTAACCTCTTTCATTCACACAATCCTATTGATTGTTTATGCTTTAAGTGAGTAGTTACTTTTGAATGTGACTATAAGATGTGGTCCTTAGATGGAGAGAGTGTTAGTGGTTGAAGACTGATACAAGAAGGTAAAACAATGCTGTTTAAACCTGCAGTACTAATTTCACACACACAAACATAGCACTTCAATCTTTTAAAGTGTTTTTTTAACCACTTTAAAAAGTGACTCACTTATGCACTCAGGAAGATAGTATTAGTCATCCTCGTGGATTTTGGCAATACTGTAAGAAACCAACAAAAATTTAGCATATAAACCAAAAACATTGCAAGCTATCCTCATTCTACATTTCACTAACATATCTCAAGTATGACCCAGGAGGGAGGCAGGCAAACATGAAGTTGCCTCAGTGAAGCAATTTACATGAACAAATCATTACCTTACAGTGTGTAAGTCCAGATAACACTCATGTAACTAACCTGAGGAAAACAGTCACTTGTCCACTTGAGAACTGTTCAGTAGGTCAGAGCAAGAGAGATCAATAGAATCAACTTTCACCTGCATTTTCACCATGAGAGCTTGTAGGAAATTAAGTAGAATTTGATAATACTATAATACCATACTACCATTTAATTGCATGGTAATATATCATATAAAGCATTCCCCAAAGGTTAGCCTGTTAGTTCATTTGGTTAATTGAACATTTAGCACTTCCTCCCCTGTCTCCCTACCCTCTGCTCCCTACTCTCTGAAAGAAAAATAAATCAATTTACCCATTATCAGCTCCTGCCATAGAATAATTCATTCTCCAGTGTCAGTATTCAAGTGTCCTTATCTGTTTGAAAGAAAGCCCAACAAAACAATAAAAGGATGAAAGAGAGAAATATTTTTTAAAGGAAATCACAAGCTAAAAACCATAACATTTGCAGAGACCAGTACATTTGAAATTTTAACATTATTGTCCATTTCTGTGACAAGCTAAACAAATCCATCACATCCAAGCATTGCCACTGACCCCTCTCAGACTCACCTTCACTCTGCAATTGCTGTTCCAGTTGTTTTAATGGGCAGGGCGATTGGCTTAATCACATCCACTTTCCCAGCAGATAGGGAAGGAGGAAGGCAGCCTGGCAGCATGCTTCCAATGTGGGGGCATTGTTGCCTTCTCTTGTCTAGGTGCAAGCCCACTCTATGGTGTGCCCCAGCAGTGGTGATGGCCTGCGTCCCAGCTCTGCACTCCTGCTGGCGCACCTCTAGACTACCCACAGCCATGGATGCCACGTGCTGCTGCTTCCCCAGGAGCAGGTTTGAATGCCTTCAACCTAATCCTCCTAGTTAGTTAACAGTTAACTAGGTGCTCTACTCCAGGACTGGAATTTCAAAAATGAAAATTTTAGTGAAGTCAGGCTCACACCATTTTCCTGTTAGAAGAATAGTAAAGTTAGAAGAAATGAGGATTCATACAGATGTGTTTCACCAAACACTTCCCTTTTCTGCTTCAGAAATGACACCCAAACAATTTTTAAGGCTTTTTCTTGCTTATCTCAGATTTCCAGATGTTTGATAGCTGTAGTTCATTGTACACCATTATTTCAGAGCTGGGACTAATAGAAGATTTGACCATATTTGTAGATTTTGACCTTACTATTAGCAGATTGCCTCTTAAGCCTTGTAAGAATGGTCATATGGAAATCAGGTGGAAAAAAGAAAACTGCAAAAATTAACTCAACACCATAATAGTTTACAAATTGCTAAGAAATATAAGCCCTCTAAACAACGTCCACTGCTTTTTGTAACTCAGAACGCTCAACTGGCAGTAGGCAGCAGGCCCTGGAGTTACAAAGTATTTCTAAAATGCGATCTGGGATTTTGACTCAAATTTCTGCCTGCATAGCATTAAAAGTCTCATAAAATGGCACAGAGTGGAGGACCCCACACAGAGGAAGCACGGCCAAAGCTGTTGAAGTGCTTGTTGCAGGTGGAAAGATGGGAGAGTTGTGCAAGCTTCACAGAGAACAAAAGCTGTCTGATTTCATAGGAGAGCACTGGTCCAGTTAGCAAGTACAGACAGTCTGGCTTATGAAAAAGACATTGCTGTGTTGCTCCAGCAGTGGCTCAAGCTGTGAACAGCAGCACTGTTTTTATTTTTCCTTGAAAGACCACAGTATATCCTTGCTGAAATGTAAAATTCTGTTGTAGCTTAGTCTTGGCCTCTCTTGGGAGCCTCAAGACAAGACAAATATGACTACTCTGTCCATACAAGGCAGAGCAAACACATGCAACTGAGAAATTGGAAGCTTTTCTTCCTGACCTTGAGGAGGAAACACCAAGCTCCTTTGTGCTGGTTTTCAGTTTTCACAGTGGGTCATTCACATCACAAAGTCCTCCTGTGGGAATCCCACCCAGCTGTGACCCATTCCAGGTGACTCCAGAGAGGGGAGAGGAAGGAGTTACCAGCATCATCATTAAGGTTGCTGATGAAAGAGCTTGTGACATCAGGTCCAGGTGCCTCCCTCCGATAAGGCAGGAGAAATAGCAGTCTCAGAAAGAAAGACTGTCTGTTCTCTTCCTCTCCTCGGCAACAGGACTAAGCTTCAGAACATGCAATGAGATATTACTACTTCAGACTCCCTAGTATATGCCTAAAATGCTACTAAAGAAATGTTGACTTGCAGAAATGAGATTTGCTGTTGGTTTCCACTCACAAAGCCTGCAGCTGTTCCCATCTCTTCTGTGAGTAAGGGGCATGGTTTAATCTAGATCTGTTGATTTTCTCTTATTGGTAATAACATTGCTACTCCAAGAGGGTGCAAATGTTAAAGTAAGGTGCTGTGATGGACAGAAAGGAGTGACCTGTCTCAGGGAGCACCTTCCTATCTTAAGACCTGGAATTGGACTTTACTTTTGTTGGTGACTGGTGCTGAGACAAGCATCAGTGTGATGTGGCTAAACTACCCCAGTCAGCAAGCAAAGAACAAGCAAGCAAAATTATTGTACTGAAGGGAGCTTTTTCCCATTGTACAAGTACAGGTACACCACCAGCAAATTGCAGCTACTAGATGAGTTGCTGATACTAAAGATGCTCTGACACTGTGTCCAGAAGTCCAGCTTGCAGGCTGTTACATTCTGCAGGATGCAGCTGGGTGGAGGTGACCTGGAAGAGGTCATTCACCAGCATGACAAGTGCACCTGACTCTGCACCATGATCTGGCTGATAGAAATCCAGTGGTGGGCAAGATGTGCTGGAGCCTGTGTTTTGCTACTGGCAGACCTCTTGATGGCAAAGCCATTTCACAGGCAACTGTAAACTTTTCTGAATGAAAGGGTATTTAATGTTCTCATTCTGTCTAGGTTCTTTTATCTGTGCAAATTGTGATTTTATTTTGTTTTTTCTAATGGACAGAGATAAAATCTAATCAGAAGTGGCCTATTGCTATATTTGTTATCTTGTTGGAATAAAATTTAGACCTCCAGAAGGTAACAGCCAATAAATATCATTACCTCTTTCATGGGAGGAAAGTACTCAGAAGTAAGAGGAAGAAATACGTAGACTAAACTAAAGCTGATGACTGAAAGAAAAGAAATACTAAACAGATGGAGCATACCAATGTTTAGATGTGTTGGCTGATTATTAGAACCAAGGGTTCTCTGATATGAAAATGTCAGATTGAAAGGTTTGTAAATTGCTGTTTAAAGGGGCTGTTTCTTCTGTGCTGTGATGAACAGAATGCTGAGTAAACACCGCCTTGTGTCAAAAACGAAAATATGCAGTCACTTGAAGAGTTGCATAATTTCTGTGTATCAGCATCATAGGATCAATAAAAAGAAGAGATGTAGGAGTACAGGTGAATAGAAAACACAGCAGAAAGATCTAGATGTGTTACAAAAAGTCAGACAAACCGACAATGTGCAGCTGCTGAGAAGAGGTCATACCAACAGTTAGGGGGACCGAACTGCTTTCTCATTTGAGATGAAGATCCAGTCACAGAGCCAATGGGTGCTAACATGACTGCTACCCTCACCTAATTAACTTAGTGACTCAGGAAAAGTTCCAGTTACCTTCAGCTGGGTCACCTGCCAAGAGGCTACACTGCTGCAGACACTCACACACACAATTATAATGTGGAAGAGAAAAAAAGCTTGTTGAATTTGACGCTTTGGCAGGCCAGTTGTTCTGCTACTGTAAGGACATGAATTCCTTGCATGCCAGGTTATTATTCTAACGTTCTGCAGGAGGTGAATTATTCAGGATTAGGAAACATAAACTACTGAGCAATTTTGCAGGTCTGAGTGCCTCTTCACAGTTATAATGTCCTAATCATTCTTTAAAATCTACTGTAGGGAGGGTCACTGAATGCTGTGTCTAATCTAAAATGGCCCATATGAATGTTTCCTGTAGCTTGAAAACAAAATAAGGAGGAGAAAAGAAAAAACAACTAAAAACCAAAACCCCAAGAGGACAAAGAGAAAACCAGGAGCTATTTGGTTTGATTGTGTTCTTAATGAACCTTTCAATTGCTACTTTTGACAATCACTTCATGAGGAAAAAGTAAAATGGGGAAATGAGAGAGATTCTCTCATGCTTATTTCTAATATGTCTTACTGTCTCAAAATACTGAGGATTCAGACACCTATTCTACAGGATAGATGTCCTATAAAATACAAATGATAATGTCTTTGTAGCAGAAGAGTTTAAGCCAAAACCTATTTAAGGTCAATAAAAACTCCTGGTACTTCCAATGGGCTTTGTTTGGGTCAGGAGCAAAGTAAGTGATGGGCATCTACAGGGTCTTTGCTCCCTGCCCAGCTCTACCACAGGGGTCCCAAATGACCCCACCAACTAGTTTACAGCTTATGCCTCAGTTTCCCTACTTCTCTGCGTCTTCTGAAGTGCCTGCCCAAAGGCATAATCAGGCTTAATGGCTCACAAAGTGATTGAAAAAAATCTTAGAAAGTGCTATATGACTACAAGGTATTCCTGGTACCCAGCAAATATTTTCTTTTATGGCTGGTTAAACACTTAATGTTTAAGATACGAGGGGCTGGTGAACACAAGTGTTAATAGCAGGTTCCTGTAGATTAGGTTTTCTGCTGTGGGTCTACTTTGAACTTCATTCCCGTGTTTATTTAGCTGTGTGTATGTGTGTGCATGGCCCTGCATGCAGCAAAAGGCCAGGAGGCCTGAGCCCCTCCCTGAGGAAGCTCGGACAGAGGATCTGTGCAAATGTGCTTCCTCTTCCTTTCACTCCCCAGCCCTAAGGTCAAAGGATCTGGAAAATCCTCCTCCACCCTGTGACTTGATCTGACGATTGTAAGAGAACCTCGGTTCCCCCGCGCCTTCCGCTCCCCACCCTTCCCTCTTGCAGCCCGGTAACCCTTTAAAGCCTTCTCCAGATTGATGCCTGTCAATCCTGGCCTCGGAGGACGGACACGGCGGTGCTGGTGCTTGTGTTTTTACAAGCTGAGCAGCCCTGGCCGTCCCAGGTGGTAGGCTTTCCGTGACCCTCATGGGCCAAGGCAACGTGTGAAAACAGTGTCTCAAAGATTTTTCAGGAGCATTGCTTCCTGCTCCCAGACAGACAAGAGTCAAGACTGGAAAACGCACCAATTATTAACTCAGTTGAAAAGAGTTAACTGCTTTTTTATTTATTTCCCCCTTTTTTTTTTTTCATTCTTAATCTCAGTTGTTTGGACTCGTCAGACAAGTCAGGAATTCCTGCCTTTGGCTTCCAGCTCAGCTGCGGCGTGAGGGGCCCCATGGCGGCTGGCGGCACCGTGGCTGGTGCGGGTGGCCAGCACAGGCGGGGGCACTGGGGCTGCGAGGAGGCTGGGTCAGGGGTGCTGATTTGGGTGGAGCTCTCCCACTGAGGTGCTTTCCCACAGGTGCTGGTACTACCCTGAAACAACTGCTTTGAAGACTCTTAGAAAGCGCCCGGGGATCTCCAGGTGGAAATCACAGGGAAAGGGACAGTTGGCCAGAGGAGTGTCTGCATGCCCACAGTGTGTGTCCAAGATGGATGCCAGGCAAAACCATGAGCAGCCTCTGCACCTTTTTACCACCTGCATCCCTGTCCACTGCCCCGCTGCTGCAGTGCAGAGGGGTGGCAGCTGCATTTCAGCTCAGGGAATCACAGAATCATAGAATAGTTAGGGTTGGAAAGGACGTTAAGATCATCCAGTTCCAGCCCCCCTGCCATGGGCAGGGACACCTCACACTAAACCATCTCACTCAAGGCTTCGTCCAACCTGGCCTTGAGCACCACCAGGGATGGAGCATTCACCACTTCTTTGGGTGACCTGTTCCGGTGCCTCACCACCCTTACAGTAAAGAGCTTCTTCCCTCACATCTAACCTGAACTTCCCCCATTTATGTTTGAACCCATTACCCCTTGTCTTAGCACTACAGTCCCTGATGAAGACAAGGTGAAGGCCCCTTTGCCCCATGCTATGCAGCCACAGCATGGCCCACCCCACCTTGGAGGAATTGTGCATTAGCCTTCTTTGGGCTGGAGATGTCTGAGGGAAACCCACTTCCCCCTGCCGAAGCAACCGTAATTTGAGTTGTTTTCATACACCTGCTGGCTCCTGAGCCTTTTAGTCACATTGGGATCTAGAAAGTGACTTTTTCCTTTCAATGGAAAGCACAATTTCCACAAAGAGCTGAGGCTCTGTGACAGACACCCCAGCCACTGGCAGACAGTACAAGCACAGACACAAAACACGTTCCAGCCCAGAGGCCTGCACTGTAGTTCAAGATGGTGACTGCCCCCCTCAAACAGTGGCCATAGACTCGCTGAGGAGAGTGAGGCTGACTCACAGCCCAGCATACGCATTCCTGCCACCCAAAGCTCTGAGCACCATGGGGCTTTTGGACTGCAAATACCCCAGTGCTTGTCCTTGGCTGCCATATTTAATGCAATTCCCGTAAAATAGGGTGCCCAGCTTCCTGGTGGAGGGAGGCACACAGGAGCCCCGCTCACACCACAGCCCGCGGGGCCTCGCCTCCTCGCCCCTGTCCCCTGGAGATGTGGCCTCACATCCCTCCTCATAGCTGCCTGTCTGCAGGAAGAGACCTCGCAGCAGCAACGTGATCACTGGCTGCTGGTTCAGGTCGCAGATTTGCCCCTGTCACCTGCATGGCCAGGGTGGCTCTGCCCGCCCTTGCAGCAGCCGGGATTGCAAGAGGGTTGCTGGAGACGGCATGGTATGGTGTGCCTCCGATGACAGCCTTTGCACCTTCTTGTCTCCTTTCAGTTAGAGGACCATACCCCTTTAGGATGGGATAAGGAAGGTGGCAGTGTCCCACCTCCTGCTCCTATTTGTGGGTGGACAGTTGACCCAGCATTTCCCAGAGATGCTCTTCCAGACTGAAAGTACACCCTCAAACCTGGTTATTTCATGTTAATCTAAATGATTTTTAATCTAAATTATTTTTAAGGAACCATTTATTAACATTTGTTGCTTTTGTACACAGTGAAATTTCCGGTGGTGTGTGTAGACTTGGCCTCCTTAAAAGAAGCAGAAGGTACTCCCCAAAGACCAAATGCAATGTGCGCCTCCATTTCTCCACTCAGTCTAGACAGAGCAAACATTTTACGTTCTATCAGTGTTTGTGGTCTGTAATTAAGGCAGCTGAGACAGATACAGGTTAGTCTAGTTCTTCTGTAGAGTGATTTATTATGGACAGGCAGGCCAGGGACTGCACACTGCAGCAATACATCTGACCCACAGAATAAGTGCTTTCTAATATTAGCATTGACTCAGGCAAATTACACAGAGATGCCTGCATAATTATGCCTCTTTGAAAGGCCTTTCAGTAAACATATATACATATAAAGTGCCTTTCAGTTACAGAACTCAGTGTTTAGGGTCTTACTCCACTCCATTTACACGAAGGTGCTATTACTCTTCCTTGGAAGTGAAACTATACAGGGATTCAGCCCAGGGAAAACCACAGGTGTTTGTGTCCTGCAACAAACATTTCTGGGTGCTACACTAGCATTTGTAGAGGTAAGCACAAAATGAGTTACCATGGGGCCACAAACCTAGCTATAAATATATGCACAAATTTCATGTTTCCTGAAGCAGGAACTGCTATTTATTGTGTACAGCACCTGACAGACACAATGCAGTCTTGACCTGGTTAGGGTTCCTGTGCTGTCCTGCAGTGAAATGGTACATAAAATAGCAATCATGATATTTTCTCCTTTCCTTCTGCTCAGTGTTATTCCTAGGGTTTATGTTTAGAGGGTCTAATTAGCTAACTTGCTACTGAATGAAGAGGCTTTAGGAGAAGGTATGGCTTTGCCATTTTATGAATCCTGTCGACTTCAAAACAGGGCATAGGTTTCTTGAAATTCTGTGAGAAACCAACCCATGTTTTTTACAATAGTAATGAATTCTGTGCAGTGCAAAAGGTCATGTAAAAAGCAGCAGGAGGACAGGATGCTGGGATAAAACACTAAGCAGATTGACTCCCTGAATTAACATTATTTGTCCTTTTCTTTTACTCTCCCTGGGACTTTGTGGAATAACAGCATCTTGTGCTAGACAAAGGAAATGAAAGAGCATTAAGTACAGGTATACTGCAAACACAGTAGGCAAAATATTGGGACATTTCTAAAGAAATCAAACAAAAGAACGCAATGATGAATGAAGATTTAAGTGGAAACACACATTTCACCTTATCAGCAACTTTACATTTTATTCATTGTCAAATGTACTGGGAAGATATTAAGTGGACAATTATATGTAAAAGCTGTCAAATATGGTCAACAAGAATGAAATCACACGAAAAACTTGTGTGCATCTACCCATGCAAGTATGAAGTAAGGTTATTATAGCTGCCTATATATTTCCGGATTCTTAAGAGACTGGACTAAATTCTTCTCTGCCACAATTTCATCACAATCTTCAGACATTTATTAAGCTCATGTTTGCCTGGAGTAAGTGCCTGAAAATCTAAGCTCCAATAACACTTCAGTCCATGTATGAAAGATGTATGAAAGCTTGGTTTAATAAATATAAGGGTAACAAATTCAAATGTCTGAGATGTTTGGAGAAAGTTTTAATTAAAGACAAGTTTAACTCACTGCAGCAGATAATTATTTGCACCAGGTGCTTGACTCACTAAGAAAAATCTATGGCAAGGCATAAGATGTCATGACATAGACTTTGAAAACCTTACTGAGTTCATGAGAAAGGCCTATATGCAATTTGTTGCTTTGCTTTACTAGCTGGACACTTCTGACTCTGCACTAAGCTGCCTCAGGCCAGAAGGAGCACTGGGACAGGCTGGCAGTGAGACTTCCTCCCCAGGTCCTTGTCCCCTCAGTGGTGGGAGTAACTTGTCTCACTGTCCAGCTGTACCGTCTGGCCACTGCAAGTGGGGGTCAGAGCCATTCCCTGCCTTTCCTTGTCCTTCCGCACACCAGGGAGATGTGTAAAGCACAGCCCTAATATCCCTGCCCATTCTTCTCTGTTAGCCTCCTCCTCCACAGGACTATTTCTAATTTCTTGCCTTGCTGTCGCACTTGCTGTGCACACCCATTCATCCTCAGGTTCCTGTGGGATAAAAGGAGGATAAGTTACCTGATTTCTATTTCAGGCAAGAGTTTCAGAGCCCTTTCCTCTCCTGAGTCCCCATAATCCTGCAGGGCTCTACAAGGATAAGCCTTTTCAGAAGAGTGGAAGCAGAGAAGACTCCCATAGCAACAGCCCTCCTTCCTTCTACCTTTTTGTACCTCTTTGCATGAATCCTCTGGATTTTCATCTGCAGAATGGAAAAAGATAAGCTTTGTCCCTTTCCTTTCCAACAGGCATTGGAAGGTTACCAAGAGGGCTGGGAGGCATAAAAAGAATAAATACAAAGGAAAAAGAGAAAAAGCTGCAAGATAGAGAAATATATATATAAAAGGAAGAAAATGAGGAAATGATTAAGAGTGAAGAAGAAGGTCCAGAAAAGAAATGATGATCTCAAGTATCTGTGTATCTGAGGCTTCCACTTCCATGCTAATGTGCACTTCCTAGACTGATGTAATTGTTCAGGAGCATTTAGTGCACAGAAACACTAATTCCAACCAGAACCCGTTGAAAGGATCACAGAACCCTCATCTTTTATGAAATGTGCTGAAATAGCTATATCCAAACTGTGGTTCCAGGGAACGGGGAGAAAAAGTCAGAACAGTGTGGTGGACTAGAACATGCTTCCACATTCTGCTTGGGATTGCTCCCCAACTACCTCCTATTGGGATAATTTAAAACTTTAAAGATCTATGACCAGTACATGCAAATCATGCCCTCCTTTGCTTTTTCTTTATCATCTTCCTCCTAACCTTCCTCTTAGCTCTTTGGGTCAAAAGGGCATAACTTCCTGTCTGCCTCCTAAAACCTTAGCCTTATTTATTTTGAAACAAGAATGAGCTGAAAATTAATTTTATTTTTCAGATAGTTGAACATGAATTTGAATTAAATAGGAACAGGATTTGAGTGCTTTCATAAAAAAAAAAAAAAAAAGGCAAGCAAAGTGCAGTATTCCTTCAGAATACTTGCAAAAAAGAAACAGATGTGAAGGAAATCTAAACGTGAATATTAAATAAAATCCAGACCTGTAAAACTTATTTTTTTTTGGCAGAGAAAGCCAGATTTATTGATGTGTGCTCAAAATATGAAAACAGCGTATATTAAAAAGTGAAAAATAAGGTGAAAATACAGTATCATAGGCATGAAAAAAAATCAATAAAAACAACAAAGTGAGCAAGGATTTGCAGAAGCCAGAAAACACTGACATGACTTGAAGAGAGCAAACAAAATAATCCTAACTAGCCAAAGGAAATCTCTGCATCATAGGTGAAAAAAAATTAGAGGTGACTTCGAAAAATTACCTTTTATCTTCATCAAGAATTTCCTTGCTGAATTCTGGCCCTAACGAGGCTGTACTATTATCTGCTATCATCATAGTACTTAAAAGGATGATTGTTTATTTCTTATGAATTGGAGAATAAGGCTACTTTGAAGTTTCCAGATACTAGCATCACATACACCCTACCACAGTGTGTGGGTTTTTTCCAAGCTGAAAGGTTCAGAAAACTGTACAACTGATCTGCTAAGCATAAGATTCATCTCAATGAGATCTATGAGTTGATCAATATAACAAGTATAACATCAGCTGTTTTTTTCTCACTATTTTAAGGAATAACAAAATAAAAGTCACACCTGAAAACCCACACAGAAAAAAAGTGGGGTTAGAGGCTTCATCCTTATCTGTTGAATACTTATCACACACAGCTACAGTCCTTATTCCCACTAGAAAATTAACCTTCATTCTCAGTGAACTTTGATGTTCAAAATACAGGCTCCCTCAAAAAATACCAAGTGTGTATCTGACTATAACCAGGGGTTTGGTTGTTACCCATTTTTCTTCTTCAGAATTTTAAGACATGTAAGATGTTACACACACAGGTACGGATTCTAATTCTTCAGTGCATTTGGCAATACAAGGTCTTTCTGAAGCTTCTTAGGCAATGATGACAGCCCAAAGTAGCCATTTCTAAGCTTTGTCAGATCCTACCTAACAGACCAATAATTCTCTGGAACCTCTAATGTTGGACCCAGTAGTGAACCGTAATCTCATATAGCAACACAATAAGTACAGAACAACCCTGTGCATAAGCATCAGTGTTAGAGAACACACAGCATTTCTGTTGGGTGTATAAGCTCACAGCTACAGTTGAGGGTATAACTGCTGATTTGGGATACTAGTGTGTATATAGTGTAAGCTGTTAGATATAGCAGAACACAGTTCAAATCCTCTCCCCTCCTCTCCCCTCCTCTCCTCTCCTCTCCTCTCCTCTCCTCTCCTCTCCTCTCCTCTCCTCTCCTCTCCTCTCCTCTCCTCTCCTCTCCTCTCCTCTCCTCTCCTCTCCTCTCCTCTCCTCTCCTCTCCTCTCCTCTCCTCTCCTCTCCTCTCCTCTCCTCTCCTCTCCTCTCCTCTCTTCTTTAATGAATGTGCTCTTTGCTTTACAGCTCTTCAGTGTAGAACTTGTTCATGCTGCATACAAAAACCCCAGAAATAACAGATTTAAATTATTTTTGTGTCCTTTCCATCTTTGGTATTTTCTCTTCTATACTCTGGAAGAATCCCATTCTTATGTCACAGACAGCTGACTCTGTCATCTCCAGACAGTGTGAGTCTTGCTTGAAGTCACTCAAATAGCATATACCTGTTACAGTGACAGGATGATTGATACCTTACCAGCAGAGATTGCCCTACCCTTTCTAAGCAATTTAATTGAAAAGGTTAGCAGACAATGCCAGAAGCCTGAACTTTCACACCTGAGTTTCCACTCCCTCCTCATGTAAGTACAAATACATTTTTTCCAGGCAAATGACCTCCCTTTTTCTCCAGACCTGAGAAGGGTGACAATTCAGTAATTTGCAGACCACTGCAAGATAATATTCTCTTACAGATATAAAATATTCTCCTAGTTCAGCAAAGATCTTGGAACAGTTGAGTAAGTTCTCCATTCCTGAAGCAAAGAACCATTATCAATTACTGCTCATCACTTCCCGGCACCCTTGCCATGGGACCCATAACGTCTCAGTTCCCTCTTTCATCCCACTCAACAGTTACACAGAACTTTAAAGAAAAGTGATGAAACAACATGCATCTTGGAAAAAAGGCACCAACTTTGTTTTGATAGAGCTCCATGGAAATTAAGCTGTTTTGTGAGCAGAACAACTTATTAAAAAGGACTGAAATGCCACAGTTCCAGACTTCCTATTTGCGTAGAGGTCTCTAAGCTGCCAGACCTACCTTAAAAGAAGCTGGCAAAGCTGCAGTGAGGCAAGTCAGAGGTGATTCGTGCTGGGAGAAAGACAGGCACCATAAAAGTTGCTGTTTCTTCTACTATACCACACATCCACAAGGGCATCTGTTTCTAGATTATTAAATTAATCTTTAGCCTGTGATTCATTTTTGTTTCTTCACAAACTCCCTTGACAGCTGTTCTGCTCAACTGAGGAAAGCATTAGGTCCCAAAGGAATGTTTTTGCATGCGGGAGAGAAACGGAAGTGGGGACTGTGGAACCTGGAAAGGCAGATGCAGCCCTGTTCCAAATACAGCTTACTGCCATGTTTCAGTGATGTGGCTCTTGAGTGCATGGAGGTCTTGTAGATCATGCTAATTGGGGAAGTACAGGGAAGAGGAAGGAAACCCCTTCAGCACCATGGTAAATGCCCAACTTGGTAACCTCCCACAGGAGACACAAGTCATGATCTGGCTTCACTGTTTTCAGAATTACGCAGAGCACTCATCTTTTTGCCATACTTTTACATCAGTCAAATCCTCACAGAAACACTCATATAGATTTTTTTTTTTTTTAATTTAATCAGATTATGAAACAGTTTTTTCTGGGGTTAAGAAATAATTGTTTGGAGTTTCTTGGAATGAGGTTAAGTGAACAAAGACATCTGAAAATGAAGGCTCTGAAATAGTTGCTAAACTTTCAAGAGGTTGTTCTTTACCTTCAGTAAAAAGTCTTCCACTAGCACATTCCCTGTTCACTGGCAGGGAGGTTGGAACTAGATGATCTTTAAGGTCCCTTCCAACCAAACTGTTCTATGATTCTATGAAAAATGCACTAATGTAAGCATTAAACGAAACCAACCACCTGCATGTCTCGTATCTCCATTTTAACTAATGCTGGTTTGGGTACATATAGGTTTCTGCTTGTCCTAGAGGAAAGTTTACAGTCCTAGAGGACAGTTTACAGCCTTATGCATGCACGTAATTGGGGAAACTAGTTCAGAAAGCCACTGGTTCAAAACTGTCTGGCTGTGCAATGAGAGAACCCTCTGGAGACTGAAGCAAGCTCTTCACCAAGATACTTGTTTATATTTTTTTTCCTCTATAAAACTCAGCTAAGACTGTCTTATCTAATATAGCTGATCAGAAATGTAACTGATAAATTAGTCTAAAGTACACATTTCTTTTGTTTTCGTCGAGTTTTCACCTTGGTTTTAATAAATGTTGTTCTTGTTAAGATCACTAGCACTCTCAATTTTACAATGATGCTCTCAAGGAAAGAAGACTCCTGTAAGCTATAAGGGAAGATATTTTAAAAGTTTGCACTGCTTTTGAGGTTAATTCAGAGAGTAGAACACAGTTATCTATACCTTCTGAAATGTGGTTTCATGAGGCTCTGATAGGTAATCAAGAGAACCAGAAGGACCAAAGTAGAAAGATACAACCATGTAGAAGCAGGTTGAATACTATTATCTGTAACTGGCGTAACACTGACCTGCAAGACAGTCCAATCTTTCCTAGTAGCATCTTGTGTGTGTTGGACAAGAAGAGAAGAGTTTATATCTCTGTGAAGCTGTGGAAAACAACAATTTGCTCCAGAAAGGAAGAGATGATAAAGTCTGGCTTCAGAATGGTTTTACATTTTTTGGTGCCTGATAAGAGCAAACTCCAGTTGACTCTAATCACATTTTTAAGGCATTTATCATCATGTGGACTCACTTGTGTCCATGGTTTGTAGAGCTCAATTACCCTTCCTCCTGATGTAGCACTAGTATTCCAAGAGCTGATTTTCCCAGAATTTTCATAGAATTTAGAGTAATGTTGGTTGGACTTTTGAGAGTATTTCTGTCAATTTGGCTGAAATGGGAAGGCTGGGTTACCTGCTATCAGGGAGAACTGGCAGACACCACACAAACACATCAAAGTGTGTAAGTACGTCTACAGTTGCACAGATATAGCTTCTCTCACCTCCGCTCACATAGTGTGTGATGACAAGACTCATTTCTGTAAAAAAATGAGCTAAAGTTTTTTCTGCCTCTTTGAAATCGGGAAGCCAATATTTATTTCTGAAACATCAACAAATGTCTGAAATTGTCCATAATTAACCCAATAAAAGTTCAGAGGAACACCAATGATTTGACTACATTTCTGTTAATTTAGACATGAGGGAGCCTGGGCAGAACTAGAATTGGAGTCAAACCCATCACCACAAAAGCAAAATGCTCCATCACAAACATAAATGTTTGTTACATGCAAAAGTGTATTTACCACTGCTAACTGTGATCTTGGAATTTGCCTAAAAGAGTGCACTCTCATCTCAATTTTCAGCATCACTGTAGCAGTTTTAAACGCAGGGGATTTTCTTAGGGACCATTCCTTGCCTTGTGTTAGCCTTGTGCTAAGTTACTTATTATTAAAGAAATAATTTTTATAGAATTAAAGTCAGACAAGAACATTACAATATAAATAAGTATGATAAAATGAAGGTTAAATTTACATATAATTCTTAATCAGTTTAGTAATCAGCAAAGGCACAAATTTTAAATAATGAATTTTGCTGGCTACATCCTTATTTTGTTCTTCATACTATTTATTTCCTACAAGACAGAACATTTCCCCTTATTCTGTTTGCCTGTTGTATTTAGCGCAAGAAGAAAGATATACAAGCCAATAAAATATATACATTGTCAGGAAAGGTGAGGGGAAAATAAAAGACTGACAACTCTAAGAGACTTTTAACTCAGCAGATCTCACTCTTACAGAGGGAGGAGTTTTGTTCTGTAAATGTAAATTTTAAAACATCTACTTCATATTATTTGGTAAGTATTTCAACAAATTGTCTGAAACATCTGCATATTTTTAAGTCTCTGCCTTTTTGCATTATTTCAATTTTACAGCCCTGTGGATAACTTATTATTTGACATACAGAAACCTCATTTGAAATGAATAATCAGTTTGTTTTCTGACCTCCCTGTCTACCAGACTACAGAATAATGCTCTTCCATTTTGACCACCATCATGCTTTGTTGCTATTGCTGAGGAAGAACTGCTAAATGATCTGAATGAGAAACATACATATATACATTTGCATTTAGATGTGTGTAGGCTTCCAACATACAGAGTTAAGTACAATGGTAAAAGCTTACACTGACTTCTCAGGAAAATGGTCCATTAACATTAACTAAGCTTTTAAAGCCCTGTTCCTTTATTTTATTGTAAGTATTGACTTTTAGAATGAATTAAAGCTGGAACTCAGATCAAAGGTCCTTACTGATTTCCTTATTTATTACTATGAGTTAAGAAATTCCCGTACAATTCCCACAAAGATGCAGACAGAGTCTGGACAGACAGACAAGTGAAAAGTGGGAGCTAATGAATGTTGCTCTAGTGTCAGACAGGTAAAGCACTCCCCTCTTCCTGTTAATTCAGTCGAAACAATGAAGAGAAAAACCCAACCCACTCTTGTCTTGTTTGGCTTAGACATGAACCCTTGATAAGACTCTGGAAAACAAGAAACTTTGTGGTAGACTTTAGCTACCTTTGACTGAGAAACTTGTATGTCATAAAAATGTAAAAATAGTGGTGTACTTCTGCAACCAATGTAGTCAGCTCGATATATTGTAGATAACAGAAAATTACTGAGATAAAGAATAATATAACATTTTAAATTGAATATTACATGCTTTTCATTTCTCTACAGAAAGGATATCCCAGCAGGAAGGAGAAAGGTGGAGCACAATCCCTGTAGCATTTCTTGTTCTGCATTGTACAAAACTTTGTAGGGACACAGGAAGAGGATACGGAAGTTTCTACAGGAAAACAGAAAAGTTCAAACGTAAACAGAATCCAAAAAATTTATCATCAGCTTATAACATTTCCTTTTAAAATGTTTAAAGACACTTATGTTACAGCCTAGTTTACTACACATTATTATGTGTATGTAGTGTATGTAGTATTATGTGTATTATGTGTATGTAGTTTTGCAATTTCTCTAGCAATATCTCAAAGCCATTCTTAACATGAATTATGCAAGTTATATTACATGGAGCAACATAAGAAATCATCTGTTTGGCGTAGCATCCTCCTTTTAACAGAATGAGCAAGTGTCAGACTAACAAGTTGATACTGCAATCTGTGTAGATCTTTGAAGGAACTTAGTATTTAACCAAAGACCCCCTGAAAACCACTTCCACAATGAATCCCTGATTGAAACCCACTGAAGTCGAAAGAAACTTGCCATAACCTCAACACCTTTACATAAGGGTGTAAGATCTTGCTTCAGCAAAGCTTAGGAATGTACTTAAATCTCGTGTTGCATGCAGCTGAACTGTGGATGAGAGGGTGATAGGCCAAAACTTGTCCTCACACATGGAGCAGCCATGCCTCACTGCATGATGTCAGTGGTGTGATACAGCAATGTTAGCTATTTCTATAGGTTTGTGGTTGCTGAATTTATTTCATGTTAAGCACAACGTAAGAGCACATTGCTAACTTTTAAGAACTTGTTTAGTAAGTATGGACTTAGGCTTGTTTTTGTAGTCTTTTGCTAAGTCTGGTTATCTATAACCAGAGCCTAATTCTGGTTGTGAAGGAGCCTACAGTTTGCACAAAAAAAGCTTTCAATATAAATATGGCATCTCTTGATAACACCCAGTCAAGAGTGAACAACAGCCCACGCAATATACATATTACTGTAGTTTTGGCTGCACATCAGCAGTTTTCTTAGAACTGTAACTGTCACTAGTATGTGATAAAAAGGTATCAGGTGGGCAAATAGGTATCAGCTTTTCAACACATATATTTAAGGCACAGGCAGGACACCATTCCTGATCCTGATAAAGCAAACCACTATATGAAAGATGTATGAAATGGGAATTTTTGAAGTAGTAAGATCAAGTTTGCATTGCAAGCCTATGTTACTTGATTTTTTTAGAGGGATCAAACATTGTCACTTTTAAAAGACTTAGATGTATCTCCTGAAAGCTTTTCATACTTGTAGTTCAAATGTACAGTGAAAAAAAACTGAATAAACCCCTTTCATAGACAGTTGAAAAGTGATTCCCCATTTCAGCGGTACTGAAGGCAAAATATAGATCTGAGGGATACCCGTGTCTTCTAACTTTAAGCACACAATCTGAGCAGTTGAGTTAGCTGAGGAGGCTTTCCGGGATCCCTGCATAGTCAGCAGAGAGAAGTGGGCACCTCTGTATCACTCATACCAGGGTTTTAACGTACATGCTTTGAGCTGTTTTCTGAAGTCTCTCTCTGCTACCATTCCCCAAGAAAAATGAGTGCACGTGCACATGTAAGGCAAAGGCATTATGACACATTCATTTTTCAACTTTTTTGTGTAATGTGAAATGTGACTTAGAAAAAGGATTTTCTAGCAAGCAGAAGGCAGCTACAATTATGCTGACAGAAGTAATTTCCCATGAGAAACACATAACATGTGTACTTTCTGGTCTGCGCCAGTCATTGGTTAATGGGTTAGTTTTGACTTTTAAAATATAAAGATATTTTTAAGATTTATTTGATTTTCAAAAGTGCCTTTTATATGAGGTTTATAATCAAGGCTATGGAGGGTGAGAATAGGGAGGGCTTTAAGCATATAATAAGATGATAATATGATATATAATATGATCTTATTAGAAAACACACATCAAGAACATGCATAATTAATTTGTAACTACAAACATGATAATACAATCATTGGAACATCATCATCAAATACACTGTAATTAGAAGAGAGAAGAATATTGTCATTTACACCTAACTGAAAATTGTGAAGTAGAAATGTGTCCTGAAGTTTGTGTCATACTGGGAAATGTAAAAGCTATAAGGTCACATGTTGAAAATAAGATCATCCATAATTCAAAAATGTTAGAATTAGTGTGGGCTGAATAGAAGTGGCAGTGAGGTGTGCTCCATTTGACCAAAAGCACTTGAGGACAGTAAAAGTGGTTTAATTATGTTCAGATGCTACAGTGATATTTCGCAGCAGAAACACCTTAGTTAAGTTATATTTAGAGATTAGGTTAGAATAAAGTAGACAGATGGGAGACAGGGTAAAAAAAAAGAGAGACCAATAAAACGGAACTGAAGTTCTAGCTGAGACCTTTAATTAATTAGCTTGGAAAAGAAATTGCAGTAAAACAGATTGACAGATTTCAGAGAAGCACAGTGACCTCTGAAATGGTTAATCTTTCCAGTTAGCTTAGTCCTCACGGTTATGTAAAGGTTCTTGGAATCTTCTTTCCCTGATTTCATGGGTTGCTCATTTAGGTGCTATAGGCTCCTTCAACACACAGCAACACAGCATTCCTTAAATGACAAAAAATCATTGGCAATTACACTGCATACAGAAGGTAATTCCTTATAAATCTTTCAGTAAGAAGGCAAACTTAATGAAATTGTACACACAAGTGATGCTTTTACTTCAAACATGTTGGTTCATGTGCTTTCTTCCACAACATACAGGGAAAGCAAAACATTCAGGAAAGCAAAACTGTGCCAGAGGAAGAGGAGTGTAAAAGCAGTCATTTCCCCACAACGCTCCTTCCTGATCAAACACCACAGCCTTCCGGGGGTGGGTAGGGGAGAGGAAGAAATCCTTGAGGTCTCCAAAACATCATTCTCTTAAGACTGAGGGAAGATTTCTAATTGCAGCCCAGCAGTAATTCTCATTCATAGCCTCTGTCACAAGGGACTGCAACATGGTCCTGGAGGAAGACACAAGTCTCTGGGAGGATGGAAGAGGCTCCTGCTGCTTTCTTGCCAAGGTCCTACCTACCATCTGCACAGGATACTTGTTTCATGGTGTGAAGAAACACTTATCCTTCTCCTGCTTCTGACAGAAAATAGTTGAGGTTAAAACTTGCAGAATTTCTTTGTTCCAGAAACTGTGGCATGAGGTTTTGAACCTTCTGATGATGACATGCAATTGTTTTACTGACTCATCTGATCCAACTTTGAACAAGAGGTTTCTCAACATCAAACACAGTTCTGTTGATGTCTGCCATCTAAAAATTTTTCTAAAGCTCACAATTTTACTCCAGATAGCTCAGCAAAAACCCCAGGAAGAAATAATGCTTGTCGGGGAACAATGTGCAGTCGAGTTTCCATGGGTTTACAGTCAGTGCTACACCCTGGAGGTAGCACTGTACAGTATTGCAGACAGCACTTTTCTTGCCAGTGGAGCTGGCTGTGAGATGAGATAAAACTGAGGACCTGACCACTTTGTGAGCAGTATGGATCCCCTGGGATTTTTTGCAATAATGAAGTTGTTGGCTTTGAAGCCCGTGTTTGTCCAGCTACAGGAAAGTGTGAAAGAGAAAAGCCAAACCTGCTAAAGGAATATTCGTCAATAATGATGCAACATTTGCAAGGCATTTAAATAGTATGTTGTGAAGGGCAACCAAGAATCCTACATGAATTGGGCCATCATTCCAACTCCCGTAATTAGTTTCTATATACCCACTTTCCAAAATCCCCTGGAAATCCCCCTGTAGCCTGGCAGGTGGTTATTCAAGCTAAAATTAGTAGAAAATAAGAGAGAAGAATGGTTACGAGTGATTCTCCCACAGGACCCATTGTGTTGGCTGTCATAAAGGCAGACACAAATCTGAAGCCTCTTTACTGCAGCGCCTGTCATCTAGAAAGAAATACAAAGTGTTTAGAGAGGGTGAGACAATGTATACATTCATTAAATAGATTCGCAATTAAAATATTAAATAAAACAACAATTACTTCCAACTGCTTTCAACTTTGTTCTTGATAATTACACATAATTATAAGCATCTATGTACATTTAAGGAAAATTGTGTACCACAAAGTGACATTACGATTACTTAATTTAATTTAATAACTTAATTACAGTGGGACTCAAGGCTCAGGGTGAAATTACACAAAAACCTATACCAACACAGATATGAGCCTCAGCCTGAAGAGCTTAAACAGATATCTAGAGCACAGCAAATTTGCCTTCATTTTTTTGTTTCCTTCTTTTAGAGTGGTTAATTACAGCAGCACATGAGATTTCTGAACGATTTAAAAATATGGTAGAAACAATCTGAAAGGACAGACAAAGCCTGGTTTCTTAATTGATGTAATCTAATAAAAATTAGGCAGAATTACAGTCACTACACTCGGGAATGCTTTAGGGTGATATTTTTGAACAGAAGGGCAGGTTTATAAATACAGGCTCTTCTACAAACTCTACTATCCTTAGATAAACAGGACACAGGGACATACCTGGGTGCATATGTTTGTTCAAGGATCGCCTGAACTCACTGGATTAGGTCTTTCAGCAGCGGTAACCTGCTTTACTTGTAGAAGAGGAGCTGTCTCTAGTTACACTTAGTCCTTTATGAGTGCAACAGCTGTTGTCTGGACCAACTCTGAGCAAGGAACAACAATTTCCAAAGCTAAAACCCCAAATCTTCACAGCTTATGACAGGACTAGGGCTTTAGAAGTAACAGCTGTAACGATAGTATGTGCTGATGAATGGATGTGAATTGAGACACAGACATTGACGCTACTAACAAAATAACTAGCATTTTTACGACTACGTTAACAAACAGGTTTTCTGAGTGAAACTGCTTTTGCAGAAGAAAAAGGCTCTTACACAATGCAAACCTGCAATTTTCTTTATTCATCCTTTTGTACATTTGCGTAAAATAATCCGTAAGGATAACTGTAAGTCTACATTAAATTAGCCAGGCAGATACCGCAGATGAGAGTTTCAGTAACCATTCTGTTAAGTACAGTGCTGTTATGAAGAACATAGATGTAATTTCAAAAAGTATTCTCTCAATGACATCCATAGTGCTAGAATCAGTAGTCCTGGCCAAGAGCTCCCATTTTCTTCCACATCCATCAGAGCTTTTGGAATTCTTTGTGTTTTCAGCATATCCTGATGGCTTTATTCCATTAAACAAGTTCTGCACCTTCTTCTCCAGCATCTGTAGGGTAATATGAAGAGCTCTCATCCAGTGGTCATCCACCCTCCAGCAGCTTGATTTAAGTTTCTACCTCACTATCGAGACAAAAGTAAGACTGGTGCTGTCAAAGAAATTCCAGTGCTGTCAACGAAATTACAGCATAATAAATATCGGAAACATTTCAAGCTTTAAACATCTCTTTAAAGTGTTGTTTACTTTTTGTAAAAGAAAAGAAGTTATACTGGTTTTGAGAGTTTGTTCGCAGATCTCCACACCCACCAATAACCGTTCAAGGCAACTCTGGAATATCCCTGCTTCATCTCTTGTTCACAAAATCAATGAACATTAAACATGAAAGACCAATGCTGATACCCCCAGCTGTCAGTCCACCATGGCATATCAGCACCATAAGAGCTCCTTTGTCTGCCCTGGTTTTGCAAATCTGGGTCTTCAGTTGTAGTTCCCAAACAAGGATTGATTCCTGTGTCCTAACGCTTCCAGCAAGGACGTTGTCCACTGCATTTTGATCTAGGAAATACACTGTCTCAAATTAAACATTTTAATGATTCTGTATTTGGGAAACACAAAATGAGGATTTAGCAAACCTCACATGTGCATTTTAAAATTCAGAATGACTTTTAAAAGGAATTATTTCAGGAAAGTTACAAAATTACTGTGCCAGTACCGTACTCTTGCTCCTTCATGTTAGAAAGCAAGAAGAAAGAACCCTGATGGACTTCCACAAGGGACCTGAAACTTGTTCACCACCAGCTGTTCAGATGCTACTGACTAATGCTTAGGGGCCAACTGTGATGACCTTTTTAATTCCATCAGAGCATGCTTGCATTCCCAATGACACTGTAAGCAAAATCCCAATGGAGTGATAAAAAAAACCAATCATTGCTTCTGTGTCACTGCATGTCAAGAACATCCTGAACTGCAGTTACTGGGCTAGATTGATAAATCTTGTGACTGTTAAATAGCTGTGCAGTATTGATTTTAAATCATTATGCATTGAACATCACTGATGCATTGGTCAGAGAGAAGATAATGTCACTCTGAGAATTTCCAAATGAAGTTAGAAAGAGACAGTGCAGATGTACGAGACACAAGTGAAGACACAAAGGATGCAAACTCAAAACACTGGAAATGTGTGCCCTTCAATAAATCCAAACCAACACTTTCAGTCTGAGGTCTACAACTTGAGGGTCAGAACCTAAATCCCAATTAGCCAGTGGCTACTGACTGGTCTGTCTCTGAGGTATGATGCGAAGCTGGAAGACCTGGCTTGAATTTGATGATTTGAGCACCCCTTGACTTTTAATACGTCATTTCCCTCAATCTGTGATGTGCAGTGGGGCACTGTTCCTGTATTTAGCCATCTGCATGAGGTCCAGCTCTGGAACGCGGCCAGTGCATCCAGCAAGATCCCACACACCACCAGCCCTTCAACCTCTACTGACCTGAAGTGGAGGCACCCAACACCTTGCTTCACCAGCATCTGAACCCCCAGTTTGGTGGGACAAGAACGGACACCTTTACCAAGGCCAATGGCTTGCTGAGGCCCCTTCTGATGCTCTGGGAGGACAAAGCACTGCTTATAAGCACCTCATACCCATCTCCTAGCTATCACCTGGGGACAAAATGCGTGGTAGATGTGTCAACCCTGGAGACATTCAAGGCCAGGCTGGACGTGGTTCTGAGCAACCTGATCTAGTTGAAGATGTCCCCGCTCATTGCAGGAGAGTTCGACTAGAGGACCTTTAAAGGTCCCTTCTAACCCAAGCTATTCCATGATTCTGCGCTTTTGGGAAGGCACTTGGACGGGCTGAAAGCCGAGAGGCGCCGGTGGGCCAAGCGCTGGTCTGTCGGGAAGCTCCTCCCCAGGGGTGTAGCACAGGAAGAGGTGGAGGTCGGGGGAGCCGGCGGAGCTCCCTGCGAGCCTGCGGAGTTACCGTTACCCGTTTTACTATGTGTGTGTCTTATATTACAGCCATGCTGCACATCAGTGGCCAGAGCGAGGGGAGAGGGGAGGAAAAGCCTGTTTACACAGACTGCAAACCGCCTGGGGAATAATGCAGGAAAGGAAGTGAGCCGGCTCTCTGTCTGACTGCTCTGACTTCCTGCTCTCTCTCTCACACGGGCACACACGCACACACACACACACACCCCGGCCGAAGGAAAAAAAAAGGAGGAAAAAAAAAAAGTAAAAAAAAGTAAAATCAGGATCTCATTACAAGAGCAACAGAGCGTTTGCAGAAGACTGTCAGCATGGAGAACCGGGGGATTTTACCCGGCTCCCTCTAAACTACCAGGAGAGAGCGGAGGAGTCCCTCAGCCGCTGGGTAGGTACAAGTGCTGCTGCGCCTGCCCCCAACTCCCGCGAAGTTTCGGGGGGCTGTGGGGACGGGAGCGAAAGGGAGGCCGGCGGCTGCCGCGGGGGCTGCGGGGTTCGGTGCACCCCTGGGTGGCGGGGCAGCGGGGCTGGCGGTGAGCAGCGCCCAGGGGCAGCGTGGAGCCCCATACTGGGCCGGGGGTCCTGCCCTGGGGTCGGGCCCGGCCAGCGCTGCCGTGGCGGGAGCAGAGGGTGGCGGTCAGGGAGCGGCGGGTGGAGGGCGCTGGAGGGGGGGTTCTGCCGCCTCAGGGGGCCCAGCCAGTCCCCGGGAGGGCGGGTGTAGGTGGGGGCACGGAGCGTGTGTTGGGGGGCAGGCGCGGGAGGGGTCGGGTGTGAGGCGAGGCTGAGGGGCTGTGGTGTGTGTGTGTGCGCTGCCTGACAGGGCGCAGCGAGTCGGGGGGAGCCCCGGGACCCCCGCCGCCTGCAGCTCCCTCAGCGGTGCCGGGTCGCGTCCGGCTGCCGGGGCCGCGCGGGCCTGCCCGGAGCGAGCAGCATCGTGATAGCGGCGTTCGGGGCGGCGGGGGCTGCCCGGGCGCGGGTCAGGACTGCGGGGGCGCCGTGGGGTCCCCGGCGCCGAGTGGGGCTGGGGGGAATGGAGAGAGGGGAGGGAGGGGAATGCTCCTGCAGAAACTGCCGAAGGGGCTTTAAAAATGGGGGGGGGGGGAAGTGTCGGGAGAGTTTCTGGCTTGTCTGGAAACAGCAAGACTAATTGCCATGCGCTTCCGGTTTGAAACTGGCAGCAGACAACATCTTGAAAATGAGTCACTGCAGCTCACAAAGAAACTCTGTGGTTTTCTCCCTCTCAGGTTTATGTATTTGCTCCTTTTTACAGTTTCCTTTGTAGTCTTCTGCATTCTGCCCGGCCCTCCCCCTCCCCGCTTTTCTTAGCCAGCCCCTGCCCCAGGACCCCTTGGCCGATGTGCAGAGTTTCCACGAACAACCGAAAAAACACTAAAAATGTTTGTAAGGAAAGGGAAAAAAAAAAAAAAAAAAAAGAGCGAGAGAAAGGGAGAGAAAGTGGAGTTGTTTTTGGATCCAGCTTTGCTGAAGGTTAGAGGGACTCTGATGCTGCAGGGGGAAAAAGTTCCCTGAATTTTCCACTGGCTGCAGGAAGAGAGCCCATTTAGTCATGGCTAAGTAATGTCTGCACACACACCAACTAATCTCATTAGGAGTTTCCGTTCCCTAACACAGGAGGGTTTTGTGAAGCCCTGTCAGCCTTTCTAACATTGCAGTTGAAAGGAAGACAAGTTACATCTTTATTTACTTAGGGGTATAGTGCTAACATAAGTTTATACAATGCAGCATCTTTCTGGTCGTGAGGACTCCAAAAGTCAAGTTTCATTTAATTGCAAGCAGAAAGTCGTGGTTCATCTCATATTTTGCTCATTCAGGCTTTTCAGTTTTTTCAGATAAGGTAGTAGTTATGCATAAATAGAGTGAAGTGCAGAAAGGGGTTCACAGAAAACTGCTGTAAGCATATTCTGTGCATCTGTGACAATTGCATGTAATTGCATGATTAAAAAGCTTGTGCCAAGATACAGAGGTGATGGGCATGTTTGAAAAGTATATTTGCTCCTGTAACCTTCCTGTATTGGTGCTTTTATGTATCTAATTTTTAGGTGATTTTGTAAACACCATTTTTTACTTAGTGGTTTGTGTATTATTTTGTGATGATTTATTTTCATAGTGGTCATGAAAGAAGTCTGTGTTCAGAATGGGAAAGATTTTTGCTGTGTGCCACTGATCTTTAAATTTAAATTAGAAGTTAACAACTTTTTGCAAACAAAAAAGTCTGGACCAAACAAAGAAAAGGGAGTCTTGCTTTTTAAGTGGGTTTCATCTTAAGGAAATCTCAAAAAATGTGAATAAAATTGCATGTAATAGGAAGTAACACTTAGCTACTCCCTTGAATTATCATGTGGTAACATTAAGCTAGCAAATACTATGAAGAAAAGTAGTATTTGGATGGAGAACTAATTGCAGTGTACCACCTGTATACCTTTGAGGATCTTCAGTGTTTCCTGTACTTCCTATGTCCAAGCTGCACAGAAAAGTTCTTCATTAGCATCACTTTATAGAGGATGTTTACTAGTGGATCAGTGACACAGTCTCCAGACACAGATGCCTCTTGATTCCTGGTTAGATGGAGAAGAATTTTTAGAACAGTGCGTAAACCAGAAAATACTGAAGTTCCATTTCAATCAAATCCTTCATCAGGTAGTGAGAGCTGTTTTCTGGTTCTGAAGTTTCATTTCCTTTGTAAAATTCTAAATTTTGGAGAGGTTTATTATTGGGCATGATGTTTAGAAATGTGCTGAATGTATTATGGAACAGTGTGGCGGACAACACCAAAACTCTCAGTGAAGAGCCCTTCCTAGCTCATGTTACCTCTCTTAGAAATATGGACATAAATTGCTCACTTACTGCATTGATTATTGCTGGAATTTCAGTGTGCCATCTACTGAATCAGTGTAGGTGAAGCACACATTTTCACACACACAGTTACATATATATGGTCTATCTACACTACACAAATTTCATACATTGTATTCACTCAGCGTAAGTAAAACCATCTTGATGTCCTCATAGAAAAACAGATGATGTAGTAGTGTACTGCTTGTGTGTTTCTGTATATTTGAAAGAGTGCATGAGAAGCAATCCATAGATATGTTAAAAACGCAACGCTTCTGTTTGGAGCAAAAAGAAAAAAAATCCAAATATGGAGTAGTGCATGATGTTTCCACTCAGATCATAAAAATGTCTTAAAAGTGTGTCCACCATAAGTATGATTTTGTTCTTTTAAGTGCTTTAATTTAAAACAATACAATAGTGTGTGAGAAGAATACATAGTATCTGCTAAGGGATGAGATATTATCATAATTGCCTCTATCTCAGTTTTCCAAATCACCTCTGTGAGTTGTTCCTAAAAAGAAAAATCCTGCAGGCATAGAGCCTTTCTGATACCACCTAGATGCAACAGCTGAAATAAGCAACACATCTCAGCTACAGCCTTCTTTGTAACTGTTTATAAACCACTCAGCACATGGATGTTTTTATATGTAGAAACACAAATCTCTTTTGTTTTATTCATTAGCAGCTCTTACTGCTTACTGATTCAGAGTGGTTCTTTGAGGTGAGAACCTTGCTTTGTTTTCATGATTTAAATTTAATGAAATAACATTAAGCAACAGGAGCAAAGACTGATGTATTCCCCTTTGCTGTGCGTGAAGACCATTTATGTAAACCTTGCCTTCTCATTGTAATGCCTTTCTTGGGATAGAGGCTTCTTATGATAGAGGTGTTCTTATGGGAAGTTATTACTGATCAAGTGACTTAATACAAATGAAGCTGAAAGCTACCTTAGTTAAAAAAACTGTTCTGGAGAATTTAGCACAGAATGAAAGTAATTTGGCAGGTTCACCAAGGTGCATGGAGCTTGTTGCTTGCTCTGAGGATTGCATATTTATATGTAGGAAGATAGGTATATGTAATATGGACATGGAGGTCCATCAGCTGTGCAGAAAATACAAATCTTAGCCTTGGGAACGGAATCATGTAACAACATGTTGCCAAAATAAGCAGACATTTGGCTACTAAAGATAAGGAAGAGTGGGATAAGGGTGGGAGAATCAACACACAGTTGTTTGGGATGCATGTATTTATAAAAAAAAAAATATTTTAGCAAGGGTATCTTGGTGATCTCACAGTTTGTATGGTTCTGTAGTTACTGTTATCTCTGTGAGTGGATCTCTGTCACAATGCTAAATGATCTAAGATAGCAAAGAACTGATAAATTAGCTCATACTTCCCACAAAGATGTGGTGGGTTGGACTATTTTTGTGCAATTCAGGCAATTTATCAGTCCATGGTTTTCTTCTGGCGGTGGTGGTTCCAGTGTGCAGCATGCCTGGACCCTGCTGCTGGAATCCATGTGAGAGCCGTGACACTGATTACTGGATGCTGTCAGCCTAGGCCAGTTTCAAAGAGTACTTACTGTTGGTTTTGAGCTGCTGTGTATCTTTTGTAACCACACCCAATGGTTCATGCAACAGGCTGTCACTGAGGGGGCTGTGTTGCGCTGTGTATCCCTGGATTGATTCACCATGGCTTTTTCCTGGTGTTTCCCACAACAGGGAATCTCAGAGTCTTGAATCATTAGACAGATGTTTACTTTGTCTGTGGCTTGTTAAATGAATCAACTAATATTCTGGAGGCTGTTGAGAGCTCATGAAAGACTGAATATGTCTGTTCTCATGTTGGAGTATTTTGTTGAATAATAAATGATGAAAGAGTTAGTCACGATTTTGAGGAGAACATTAAGGTGTAGGCACAGGAAGTCCAGCTCACTGCACTGTAAAATACAAGGCTGCATGTGTGGAAGCAAAGCATATGAAGCACAAAGCACCTCACCTGTGCACTTCACAAAACCAAAATTCATCTTTGTCGTTGAAACTTTAACTCATTGTGGTTTTATATGCCAGTAATTTATAGACCAGGTTGGATGGGGCTTTGAGCAACCTGCTCTAGTGGGAGGTGTCCCTGCCCATGGCAGAGGTTTGGAACTGGATGACCTTTAAGGTCCCTTCCAACCCAACCTGCTCTATGACTTCAGAATTATATCAGAATTCACATTCTTAAGGGTTTGCTGTTTAGAGTGGATTTAAATTCAAAAGCTCTTTGGAGGAGATTTGCTGCTTTTCTGTAAACAAAACATAAAGAAAATACCTGCCATCAACATTGGTAAGAAAATACGACTAAGGCACTACCTGCCAGCTAATTCAATGCAAATTAATAACTGTATAGTCATTCTGCATTTTTAATTTTGTACGAATACTGTGGTAGTTTTGCAGTACCAAAAGGTACCCTGGAACTGGTGATCTGCTTAATCAGCTGGTGCAGTGCTGTGTTTTTGACTTTCAGCCTGGGAGCGACGCTTATAACACCGATGTTTTTAGTTGTTGCTAAGTGTTGTTTACTCCAACCAAGGACTTTCTGAGTCTCATGCTCTGTCAGGGAGGAGGGGAAGCCAGGAGGAAGCAGAGAGAGACACCTGACCCAAACTAACCAAAGAGGTATTCCATACCACAGCATATTCCATACCCAGTAGAGAAACTGGGGGAAGTTTCTTCTATACTACTATTACTGTAGTAGTACTGTGGTATTTTTGCCTCTCCTTCAGGAGGAACCCACTGACCCCTGCATGCATGGCCACATGCTGTAATCTGCTCACCTGTATGATGACACCTATGAACTTTTACGAAAAATATCAATCAACTATGTAAAGAGAGGTTTGTTTCTAAAGACTATACATGTGCTCTGTCTACATCTGAGTGGTTAGACACAGCTCAGGGTGTTCAGGGGAAGAATTTCTGTAGGAAGCCACAAACTTCCTTTGTTTTGATCTTTTCAAGCACTTAGGCATATATTTATTTTTGAGGGTGTCGGCACTTCTGTTAATGCACTGAGACAAACTGCATGTTGCAGACATTTAAATGGTAGTTTAAGCCTTGAATGTAGCTAAGGCATTGGAGTAGCTCTTGCTTGCTTTGTGCAGGTGCCCTCCTGGTCTTCCATAGCTCTCAATTTTGCAGTGTCAGGATGTGCTGAATGTGTGAAGGATATTGCCCATTCTGTGGCTTCCCTCAGATATATTTCAGAGAGTCATTTCAGTCATGCCTGTGTCTCTGCTTGCCAATTTACTAGGCATTTGAAGATTCAGGGTATAGCTTGGATAATCTTTGCAAATACCAATTACTATACTGATATGTTTTGGCTCGCATGCAAACAACCCTGTCTTCATTTCTTCTGCTTTAAAGTGTACAGGTTTTCTTTAATCTTGTTGATCCTAAGTTGAAGATCTACTGAGGTAGTAGAAGAGGAAAACTTACATCTTACACATTGTCTTTTAGTTTTAGCTGTTGTTAAATTATGTAATGGATCATTTGGTTGTAAGTTTTGTGATTCTCAAGCATTCAAAATTGATATAAGCCATGTATTAAGTACTGTTAATGTAATTTTACAAAATGTGTATATTTCTCTGAAAAAGAAGTTTGTGTAAAATACGCTTTCACAGTTGTACCAAAAAGAGTAGGCTTGAATTATGTACTTCATCTAAAGAATCTAAATGTTTTCAATCAGATGTCCTCCTATAAGTTTCCCATCCTTATTTTGCAAAACAGCTGAGAGTTCATCTGGAAAACAGATTTCTATTACACATCCATTTGCCTTTAATGTGGTGTCAGTACCTCTTTACTGTATCTTTGTGTATTTCTTCATGTCTTTTTTTTTTGTTTGTTATGCAGAAAATTGATCAGATATATTTCAGTTTAAGCTTTCTGGGAGGGATACTAATGAGTGTTATTGTTTTTAAATGTTTATATTGTGGTAATGTTGAGTGGCCTCTGTATCAAGTCTTTACAGCACAAACAAAGTTTGTGGACTCAAGTGCCACTATTATCTTTTCCCAGCAATTAACAGTAATTCTTGAGAAGAAGCAGTCTCTAAAAAGCATTTAGAAAGTAGAAACGAATTCCTGTTGCAGCTCTGTTAGTGAAAGCTGGAGAAAGTTAACTACCTTCAGAGGATTTCTTCTGTGTTATGCTAATATAGCTGCGATGGGTATGTGAGTTTAGATTCTAGATATAGACCTCTCTGAAGTCTGGTGACTCAGAGCAGACTCAAAGCAGCTGGTGTGTGTGGTTAGTTTAGCAAACTGTAAGTGTGGAATAGGGCTGGTATAGAAAGTATGACTGCTGCTTTGGTACTGAAGCTCTGTGATGCAAATGCTTCCAAATCAGAGCAGTGTCCAGGCTGGGCTGGTTCCCTGGGAGCAGGGCACAATAAAATTGACTCTGCAGTCTCATCCAAGTTGTGGAGAGGGAGTAGAGTCTTTATGTTTTATTTAAACATGGGGTTTTATCCAGGATTCAGCATACAAATTGAAATACTGGCTGTTGGGTATCCTGAGCAGCAGACACTAACAAACCAGTTAGTGTATTGATGTCACTTTTAAACATAGGCAGTCTAGGCACTTAGTATACATCAAAGTTTGCTGTAAGGATTGAAATAGTGTGCCGTTTGTTTCACCTTCATAATTTGCAGCAGCCATGGGAAGTAGTTTAAGCACAAAGGACACACAGACAGTACAGGAGAGTTAACAACCAGATCTTCTCTTGGCCGAAATCTCATGTATTATATGATACATTCTGTTGGGTATTCCAGTGTTTAATGAACAATGTTAGGGGAAATATGTAGGTGTGACTAAGTTCTTGTTCATGTAATAGACTAGTGAATAATGTCAGAAGATAAGAATCTTTTAATCTGGTTTCAGTTTAGCTTAGCACATGATAAACATGCATATCAGAACTTTGATTAGCATTGAGAAAGGAAAAGTTTTTGAGATTTTGACATGTAAGAATGACAATTTAGGTTTTTACCATGAGACAATTGCACACAGAAATAATAGCATTTAAAGTGAAATACAGACCTTCACTAGAGCTGTGACTAGTTGCTCGTTTTTTATGACTAAGGAACTTCCACCCTGGCTCATGCTCCAGGAACTACTGTGATAGCACTAATGTTTTGGGAAGAAACTGTCGGGGTAGAACATCTCCATATGTGTATAGGTTACTACCTGCTGAATTGTGTTGCAGCGTTTTCCATACAATGCTATGACTGACTCCCTTTGCATCATGAAAATATACAGGCAAACCTGTATATTATTTAATAGTTTAAAGGCTCATTTTGCTAATCCAGCAAATTCTGAAAATTCAGCATGCACAGGAGGGCGAGCTCTGACTCTGTGTAAGCTGTAATGATTGTGCTGTGCTTTAGGTCTCGCGGAAATTACCAGCCACCATGGTTTGCCTGAACAGAACTCCCAGGACTATGTTTCCTGCCCTTTTGGCCAGGTTTCTCTCTGTTCAAAGTGTTAAAAAGACCTGCTTGTTTATCTAAGTTTGCAGTCAAGGAAAAATCAGTCAGGAGGGAAAGATTAGTTCAAAAAAATTGAATATGAAATGTATTAAAAGCAACATTTGAGGGTGTTGGCAGTATTAATACACAATTTAAAATAGTGGGGCCACTAGCATCAGTTACAAAGCATTTGGTCTGATAATTTAAGAAGGGAGTATAGATTAGGAAAAAGTATGTACATTTGGGAGTAATCATTGCTTGGTATGTCAAGTAAACTTTCAGAAAAGTCACTGTTCCTGAAGACTTGATCCTCTGCCCTCCTTAGCTATCTTTTTGTTTTCATACATATTTTCTCTGAATTTATCAAAAGGACTATCAGAAATTTTAGATAGGACAGTCAATCATGATCTGTGTCCTACTGATGCCGACAAAAAAGTAAAAGGAAGTCATATGGGAAAAATAAACATATAGGGCTGGCTTTGAAAGCACAAGTCCCTGGGATTACAGTGTAGCATATTGCCAGCATGCCACAGATGTGCACCACATGAGCAGACAGAAAGCGGTGTGAGGAGTCTGCGTTCATTTTATGTCTGTCCCAAAGTGAACGGTTGGAGCCATTATGGATTTATGTAGTTTTGTTTATGGCTAGCTTGAGAAAGAGTTGAGCAGGTTATTTTTTTAAGGCTTTCTGAGGAAGGCAACTAGCGATGTTCTCTCCTGCTAAAGGGTGTAACTCCAGTCAGTTTAAACGTGTTTCTTGAATTGCATCCTCTGGAGAATCTGAAAACACTGGTGTTTTAGAGGCGGTGTCATCACACCTCTGCTTGGCAGGCAACCAGTCCTTTATTGTATTAATTTGGAGGTTACAGAACTTTCCTCCTTGGGACATCTGTCTCAGCCTTTCTTTGACTTGAGTTAAAAGAATTAAATGCTCCAAACACCGTATTACCAAACGTGCCTACTGGAGGTGTTACTGGACATGTACATTAGTGCTTTCTTTTCTGCAGTGGAACTTCATGTTTCCTATAATATTTTGCTAGATCTTGCTGCTATCTCTTTAATGTTTCTCTTAACCACGGGACTCTGTTTATTTTTTTAAATGTGCTGGGCCAGAACAGTGGGTAATCTTGCTTGAGAAGGAGACCTAAATTATTACTGTAAATAAGCTTTTAAGTTAGAATATAAAGTTAAGAGAAGACTGTTATGCTGGGCCAGCAGAATAGGCATGCCTCATGTGACTCCATTAAGGATATCAGCCAGCAAAACTCTCTGTGCTTTTTTGGCACATCCTTGAACCAGCCTGGATTTGTGTGGCAGCATTACTGTAGTTCTGCAGCAAATCGGAACTTGTGCGCCAGGCACCCTGTAACTTTTTCTGATGTTTCCACTGGGTGGTGCTGCAGGAATTCCTACTTTACTTTTTTTTTTTTTTTTTTTTTTTCACTTGAATCTGCATTTCCCAGAAAGACGCCTCTGAAATATAATAGGAGGAAGTCCTGATTTAGAAAGTTTTTGCAGTTTCAACACAATGGAAGAGCTCGGAGGATGCTCTGGCAGGAAATGTCCTGGTTGCTGGATGTGGAAAAATTACCAGCATTCTGTATCGTACAGTTCCCTAAAGCACCCCAAGTATGGATTGCAGCCTTAGTTTGAGTTATTAACTTTACCAGAGAAAGTTCTGCATCAAGTTAAAACAGGTATATTTACACACTTGGTTGTGAGATTAATTTTTCAAGGCCAATTAAATCAGCACTAAGTTCTCCTGATGAGTACTTGGAAACTTTCTGAGTAAACAAACTGATATTTGTTTTTCCTCCTTTCTGGCAGAATCACTAACTTCTCACCAACCACATCCTATTTATCACCCTTGAAACATCTCTGTTGAGAAATAAAAGTGCGAGGACTGAGTCAGACTTTTGCCTTGTTCTTTCAAATGTTTCTGAGCAAGCATTCGGGTAGATTTGGCAGTTGTCTGTAACCTCTCATGATATAATCACTGTTACATGGATGAATTTTCAGTGGAAAATGTTACAGCTGACGGAGGTTTTGATTATTGTAGGGAGGTTTCATTTCTTCCATCAGCACCCTTTTGCTTCTGTAATCAAATGCGAAACAAGTGTGCTTCAGTTTTTTATAGAAACTGAAATGTGGAAGAGAAAAACTGGCCTAAAGGATTTGTAAGCTGTTCAACTTTCCATACAGATGCTCACTTTAAAACTATGTTAAAAATTTATATAGCTGAAACAGCTAGAGACTGCCTTATTCTGTATTTTTCTCTAAACTCTTTAATGTTTGTCATTATGGAATGGGTTTGTTTTGGTAGTTTCTAACAAAAGGTTTTTAAAATTCACATAACTGTAAGTATTAATATACTTAAAAAAATCAGTATGGTTTAGCAAAGTCTCAATTTCTAGTATTGAGAAACAGTGGTTAAATAAAGTAATGACAAACCAGCCATGTTCTTCATGTGTTATTGCAGCAGTCATGTCAAGGGTTAAAATGAACCTGAGACACTTAGAAAAATAAAACCAGAGCTGCTGTTACAAACTGGGACAGATGTAGGAGGCCAGGTTTCCTGTGGCCCATTTTCCAGTTTCCTGGCTGCAACCTGCAGAAATAAAGGAAGCTGAATGCTAACGTGAATGAGAAGCTAACAATGCCCCACGTCACGCTGCTCGGAGAAACGTGCTGTTGGCCAGAATTAGGATACAAAAGCAGTAAATGGATGTACAAAAAATATACACACGTTTTCCAGAGGAGTTGAAAAGGGGGTGGAAAAAAGGGCATCTGTTACAGGGGAGTGCTGTGTGCTTGCAGAAACACACACTTGCCTGTAAGGGAAATGGAAGTGGAGGTGTACGCCTGCTGTGGTGGGGCATAAGAAAAAGAGCTGAATCTTTTGCAGCTGCTTTGGCTACAGAAGGAGTCATCAGTTTCTTCATACACTAAGGGAAATTAATTTCCCTACCCTGACTCTCCCTCTTAACCCTTTTCATGTACATGTCTGATTGCCATCTCTGTGACTACGTATAGTGCATAATGCTGGCTAACACCTTTTATGTCTTTCCGATTTAATTGATCTCCAGCTGATTTTCTCAGCCTTTAGGCTCTCCAGCCAGTCTGTCCCACTCAGCTGTCCCTCCTCTGCCCCAAGTCCCACAACCTGGTTTATAGCTCAGAGCCCCAGATGTACACCCTCTAAAACAGCAAAAGGGTGGTTTTGATTCTAATGTCTGGAGGGATTCTTAGTTTTAGCCTTCAGAACTTGTTCATGTTGATTGTTCAGGATCAGCAGTATATCTCCATTTTATAAAGAGTGTTTGGGAGCTAACGCAGAGTGGGGAGAAAGAATCTAGGTAGGAAACCTGGAGTATGTGGGAAAATGGAAGATAAGAACACAGCTGTAATGTAGTTGTATGGAAGCTAAGGTCCTCTGCAGAGGTCCTGAATGCTACAGAGCTGCTTTCCAGCTTTCTGCCTTTTTCTTCTAAGTTTTTATGTTCAAGAGTCCAACAAAACTTAATGCCCCAAAGAGTATCCTACTTAACTCACAGTTTATGTCACAAATCTTTCTGATGCTGAGCTTTGTATTTAGCTAGGTTTGTCTCTGAACCCCCTGTTTTTCTACTGCTTGGATTTAAAATGGCTTGCTTATTTGGTTTCTTTTCCCCAGCAGGTTAATGACTTTCTTTTGGACCTGAATGCCACTTTACTGACATTTTGTCCTACGGAATTTTGTATGTATTGTCTTAATTAAAAAAAACCCAGGAGGTAATGCTGTCACCAGCATGTGTATTCATATGTCTTAACTTTTCTAGTGTAACTTGCATAATGTTTTCATAATGCTTGCTCATTCCAGTAGAAGTCAGTCTCCATACATTAGGGGGAAAGCCAGTGTTTGGCCTGTGGGCCTCTCACCTAAGTGAGGAATTTGGGCACCTCCAAATTCCAGGAATTTACAGGAAAATAATCTCTTAAATGGGATGCTTTGCTTGTGTATGCGTCTGTCCTTTTCTATTATTCTCTTCTGTGAGAGCTTACAGTGTTGACTTTGCTGCTTCGAGTTCAGGCATTTCCGGTAGTCACATAATTTGGTTGAAATGAATAGGGGCAGTATTATCAGCACAGATATTCTGTGTTGTGTCCTTCCCACATCAGTCCTGAACTTAAAATGTGATGCCACACTGACCATGCAGTAGCAGGCTTTGTATGGGGGGGATCTGCTTTTGAAGGGAGTGTAAATGGATAACACAGAGGGTGTTAGTGTAGTTACTTGTCACAGCTGCCTGAGAAGTGGACTTTCAGAAAACTTGGTTCTGAAACATCCTTTTGCTGTCTAAGGTAGCATTTCAAAGTATAATTCCTTCTGGGTATGCCAGTGATAATTTGTATCAGTGGCAGTGGAACACAAAGTAAAATTGCTAGGCTATTTAGGTCAGGTCAACCTAGCTATTTTTATTTCCTGGCTTAGAAGATATCTTTGACTCTCAAATGCATTGTATAAATGTTTAAAGAATGGTATGCTGGGAAAACCACATGTGTTAAGGTTGATGGATGAAAATATTAATGGACTTTTTTGTTTATATGAAATTTTGATTAGGCTTTCTGTCAGGGTCCAGTTAGAGAAACCCCCAGTGTTGGACCCTGTTTTGTTTGTGATCCCATGAGTGAAATTAAGACGCAAACAAAGTCAAGTACCATAACTGATCAGTTGGTTTATTACGAAAAGACAGTTAATTATAAATACGGGAAATTATTGTAATGAAAGGGATAATAATAGGACAGACTGGAAAAAAGGCAGAAAATGAAGCAAGAATTCAGGGTGCAGAGAGGGAGTCACCACCATGGATCCAGCAGTGTCCCGAGGATCTGTTGTTGTCGGTGGTGGGAGTTCTCTGGGGTTCGTAGTCAGTATTGGAGCAGAGTGTCCCCTAAAAGTCCATAGTAGTCATTGGAGGTGGGTGTCCTCATGGAGGTGTCCTTCTGGTGTTGTCCCCTTGAAGGTACCCTGTGGACTGTGTCTCAGGGAGTTGTCATCATGGTGATGTCTTGTGAAGGGTGTCCCTCAGGGTCTGTAGTAGTCATTGGTGGAGAGTGTCCTCATGGAGGTATTCTTCTGGTGGCATCCTCATGGCAATGGCTCCTTCTTGTGATTACTTTTTCCCCCTTTTATAATGAGTTGGAGGGAGTACCTCTGTTCTTCATGTCGTGTATTACAGTCCTGATAGACCAGTTTCCCTGGTCTTGCAGCAGTTCTTGGGATAATGGATGGCAATTCCTCACACCAATCCTCGAGGTAATGGACGGAAAAGTCTTACCTCAGCACTTTCCTACTCATCTCTCCGGCGATGGATGGTGGAGTACCAGTTCAGCTCCTCATACCCTTCTCCCAGGCAATGGATATTGGAGTCTTAACTCCTCCCACCCATCTCTGAGACAAAAGATAGGTGGAATTCCACCTCAGCTTCTCATACCAGTCTTTGAGACCATGGTTAGAGAAGTCTGATTTCAGATCAGTCTCTCACACTTTCCATGACACAGAATGCATGTTTCTTACGTAGGTTGCCTGTCTCATTCTGTAACATAGATGGAGTGTCATTATCTAAAGAAGTGATTTTTTTAAACCTATTTTTTGTCTAATCCATGTAATTTAGTATGTGGCTCCATGTATTATTTATTGTCCAGCATTCAAATCCTCTACTGAACACAGAAGTAATGTGAATATTTATTATTTCTATTTAATATTAATGAAGAGTTGAATGAAATGTGAAATGTATGCCTGGTAGGAAGTGACCATATCCTAGCACCAACTTCTGTTAAATTAAGGCAAGACACTGAATTTCCTTTGAGTCAGTAAAAATTCAATGGAATTAGAAAAGGCATAGATGCAATACAATCTTTTCTGAAGATTTCTGACTCCTCCCACTCATAATTCATAATAACTTTTTATACAGGTAGCACATTTTTGGTTAAATTATATTTGGACTGCTTTGGAAAAGGTGGCAGTAACCTTTTGATGGAAGTCACCTCTCCTTAGTCACTGGGGCATACAGTATGGAATGGGTACTCCTATAGGATGTTCTCACCCAGACTTGCACTGTTCATGCATTTTGTATTATGCCTATGGCTGAGTCACCATGAGACCCAGTAGGTAGAAATGGAATCCAAAACTGTTTACATTTTAGAAATGATAAGCATCAGAAAACAGGTTCATAATGGAAAGTGTAATGCAATGTTAGCTGTAGGTTACCCTGTGAGTGTTCTTGGACAGAGGTGAATGGGGGTGGAGAAGACTGCAGCAAAATGCACTTCACTGTGAGTTCAGTTGCAACTGAACTCTGTGAAGAGGCATTATTGCTCTGAAGGAGAATGTAATATAAGGTCTGATAGAGAAAATTACATCTCTGAAGTATCTTACTGTTTTGGCTAATGTCTTGGAGGTAAACTTTATATTGGTGCTTCTGTGGCCTCTTCCACCTTTAATTTCTTCAGCTGAAGTTCTACTGACAGGCCTTTTGTAGTGTGGGATACCTGTACACATTGTGAGACAATTTTAAAGGAAGATATTTAGAAGTTGCTTCTAATTTTCCAGAGCAAAAAAAGTTCTGTTTGTGATTTCTTGTTTGGAAGCGCTGTATGATACAAGCTGAAATTATGCAGGGTATTGCTGTATGTGATGAATGGAAACTAAGATTATTTCAAAGCATATGGCTGTATATACCTACACATGTTTAGAGAAGTTGCAAAATTTATAAATATTAGTTAAAAAGTATGTATATTTTTTGCCCCTTTAATAGGGATGCTTTATTAGCTATTATACAGATGAATCATCCATTAAAGATGTTAATACTTGCGCAGTTGGTGTAGTTTAAAGGAACTTTTAAAGACTGTAAAGCAAGTGTATAACTTTCAGATATATTTAATTTATTTAATTCTAGCTATAGATTTTTTTCTTGCCTTGCATTAAGTGGAAAAGAATTTGTATAAAGTAATAAAACATGCAGTGAAGGAAATGTAAACCTTTGAAAGCACGAGATCATTTATATAGGCGGTTCTGTTTCAGGGACACGTAATAGTGCTCGGAGCCTCTGCCATCTCTGGAAGGTGCGGTATAGTTCCTGTCTTACACAGCTGGGTGTCAGGGATAGGTACTTTTGTCGTTGTCATTCAGACTGGATTCTTGATTAAAGAAATGAGGCTTCTGCAGGGGCAAGAAAACCATCATCAATTCTGCAAACCCTTGTTTGGCCACTGTTGAAATTATTTGGACCAAAATAGAGCTCCAAATTCTGCTTTTCTGTAATACTATTGACAACATTCTCTAGTGTCTTTTACTTGCTTTTACACTATCTTCTGCGATTAATTTTCCTTTACACTAGTGGAACTTACGCAGCATGATTCCCTTATTGCTGGAGTGAACTTGAAGAGGCCAGTCTTCCCTCAGCTGCCTGCTGTACTGTTCCCTGCGGAAGACAGAAGTTTTGTGCCCTCTTGTGGTCAACACCAAGGAAAGCGTCAGGCAGTAAATCTGGCGTATTATGAAGGACACTCTTAACAATACCGATGACCTGTGGGCTTTGCTGTCACCGTCCAAGCTCGCTAGGCCGTGGCAGTTAAACCTCAGGTGTAAAGGGTGCACCCAGTTCTGCGCAAGCTGCGCCTCACCTAAAAAATCCACTGCGCAGGCTGGAAGGGCTTACTGACCCTTGTCTGTATGGATGGGCGAGGGTCGGAACGGCAGGGGACAAGGTGCATGGGAAGCTGTGGATCCAACCTTGCATGCGGGTGGACCAGCGCATGGGTAGCTCGAGATTGCTCAGGATATGACAGTCCTGGTCGGAAACTTCCTGATGGCCTAAGCACCCTTTTTTCCAACCAGGTTTGCATATCCCACATGCCCTTGGTCATCGTGCTTGTAGTAAGCATGGATAAAGCCCTTCCCAAATCTTCACTCGCAAAGCCAATCCATCAATCAATCTGCTAGGAAACAAACAGTAAAATATTAAGGAGCAAGGAAGTTAAAAAACTTAAGCTTGTTTAAAGACAAAAATATCCATTGTTACATGTACAAAGATAAGTCAAATAATAATTAATACCATTAGCATCATAGTCAGGTAACTCAGTAATACTGGCATCTTTAAACCTGCATTAGTTACACATAACATGTCCTAATTAACTATCAGAAGAGGCTAAGAAAAACATTGTTTGATACAGTGGCAACCGAGATTTGGAATGTTTTTGAAAGTGAGGGGCAACCACATTTTTAGCTACGTCTTCATTTCAGTAATAAATTGTCTTCAGTGTTAATGCTCCCAAGTTTTGTGTATATTATGTCTGTGCTGAATTGGAATATACTTAATTCTTAACTTTATCTAATTATTTTTAATGTAGTGCCTGAAAAAGAGGTTTATTTAGGGAGGGCTCAGCACAGGTAGTTAGCAGAGACAAAAGTATTCAAACACCCTTTAGCAGAGAGAAAAAATATTCAAAAACCCTTAAGAGTTAGACTCAGGCACTGTTAAAAATATTCCTAGTTCTCAATCATACGTATGATAACAAGAGGAGAGATCCCTGTTAGAGAAGGGTTCAGGGTAAACAACGCTTACTTTTCTGTGCTTAAGTGTACTGAACTTTCAGTATTTCTGCAAAAGAGATAACATCTTCTGAGCTATTTGAATTGGGAAACAGAAGCAGCAAAGAGCCATTTCAGACCCTGGAAGAAACAAAATAGGCAAAGGCCATATGATACCAGTAAGGCAGGTGCCTGTGGTGGGAGGAGGAAAGAGTTTGGTTTCTGGTCCTCTAACCAAAGGCAACTGCTCTGGTCTTTCCTTTTTCTCCCCTTCTACACAGTGACATACCTGAATGAGTTCAGTATGCTCCTCATGACAGTAAATAGAAGTTTTTCCAGCTCATTTCACCTGAGAGTTACATCAAGTACTTTCTTCTCTCCCTTCACCTCACCTCCCCCATATATTCCTTTGAAGAGTGGTTGCATACACTGAACTGAAGATACTAACTGGAGATGACTGTACCATGTGAACTATGTGGGCAGTGCTTTTCTAACTACTTACTGTTTTATGTATCCCTTCGGAAAATAGCTGTGGAAAAAACACTGAAACGGCAGTGTGAGACCTGTAGGTCTGGTGGATGTTTGGTTGTAAATGATACAGCAGCTTCCTTTGCTTAATTACGTAGGATGATTCTACAAGTTCTACACAGAACTTGTTACTGAAAAAAGCATTGGGTGGACTGCCTGCTTCTGGATGTTTTTCACACTGTTGCTCTCCTTTGTCCCTTGTAGGTATGGAGAGTGCAATCACACTGTGGCAGTTCCTTTTGCAGTTGCTGCTAGACCAGAAACATGAGCACCTGATTTGCTGGACGTCTAATGATGGCGAGTTCAAGCTACTCAAGGCAGAAGAAGTGGCTAAGCTGTGGGGACTCAGAAAAAACAAAACTAATATGAATTATGACAAGCTGAGCCGAGCGCTCAGATACTATTATGACAAGGTAAATTTTGTTATTCTCATGCAGACTAAGAAAATAGAAACACTAATATCTCACTTCTATGCGGAAGCTATTCAAAACTTCCTCTAACTAGCTTTTACAACAGACAACAGTATTGAAGGCAATCACAGTGGAGGTAAGAGGGCAGCTGACAGATGCACAAGAAAACACGGCACATCCCATTGCCTGAGGAGGGGAGGTTTTGACCTAGGTTTACGCTTACTGATGCTTTCATGTGTTTATGCATTTGACTACCCAGTATTTTCTGTAGCTTTTGACAACAATAAAATAACTGTTGATAACAGAGAACTGTTTGATTATTACAGCCTGATAGGATCTTCTGTAATGCAGGGAGGTGGTAGACAGCAGTGATAACTGCAATGCAGCAGGCAGAGTGTGGCAGCTTTACCAGCAGGTATCACCTGTGTCAGAACGAGGAAAAGACAAACAACTAACTCAGCAGCGTAGAGGGTGGGGTTGAGGTTTCACAGTTTTCATGGGAAACATATTTTGGAACATAGATCCTGTTGGCCAGTGTTTTAGCTAGTCTTTCCTGAGCTTTCTGGTAAATCATTTTGACAGCTGTATCAGATCCTAATTTATTAGCTGGAAATACAGTGTTGAAACTCTCCTAAAGTTATGACTGCAGTATTACCTCTTCAGGATCTCACTGTAACTATTCCTTTGTTAATGCTCAGTGTTTCCAAGAGTTTGGACATTTTCCACTCTGTCATTTTAGGACAAAATCTGTGTTAGGTTCAACAGCAGTCCAGGTTATATGTTGCTATCACTTAATTAGCAGCGATATATATAAGAGAGCACTAATGTCATGTCTTACTGCATGAAAGTGCAGAATGAGAGTAGCAAGCAGAGGGAAAAGCAGCAGATCAGATGGTTGGGTGTCAGAGCAGGGATATATTTGGGTCCGTTTGTCAAGGCAGTAGTCTCATGCTGAGTTCATCTCACGCTGAGTTCATCTCACGTGAAGACTGTATTTGCTGTTGAATGTTAAATTTACTACCACTTGGAAACTTACCCTCTGGGTATCTCAGGTTAAAATAATGAAACGTGTTTTGGTGGGGGTTTCTTCATCCAATTTTTCTGCGCTTGCAAGACCTACTAAATTTTGCTTCTTCTTCACAGGTACATCTGTTGAGGTTTGATAGAAATAATAAGACCCAAGAAGTCAGCACAGTTTAGGCAGCCAACTTATATCTGACAAGCTGTGGTTATTTGTGTATTCTCAGAAGCTGGTTATAGGCAGATAGTGTAGGCATACACTTAGCACAGGGCTGTTGGCTGCTGGGAGCTCCACTTTCAGCTTCTTTATTTAAAACTGAAATCTGAAATAATAACATATTGAACACAGTAATCTGGAAATTTTTAGATCACTCAATTTGCTTCTGATTTGCAGCTGTCATGAGCATGCCCACAATCTAGAAGAGGTCAGTAGAGGTTACTTGTAGGTAGCTCCTCTGGAAATAAAACTTCTGCAGTGTAGTGGGCGTACATAAGATCCCTGTCACTCTCATGAAGCCATACTTCACTTTGGCATTTTGTCCTTGCTCTTATTCTTCATTAGGAAGCAAGGTGGCAACAGTACAACAGAGAATGCAAAAACAAGAACAGCGAATAACCAGGTTATGTGTTAGATTGCTGGAAGAGACAGATATTTGAAGGGAATCTTTCAGACGTGTCAAGGTGCTAGAAGGAAAAAAATGCAGAGCACCAATACGGAGGTGCTAAAGATTTTGCATATTCACCTTTTTCTATTTTTGACTTCAACAGGTTCAAGGAGTTTCCAAATTGTTTTGCCACCCTTTATTGGATTACCATTATATTTTCTTTATTGGTTAATATTAAATCTTTTCAGGATTAGTTCCCCTTCATTGGAGTTTAAAAAATAACATGTCTAAATTATGTCTAAGTTTTACTATTTTCTATATTCTTGAAGATTAAATGTGGAAAAGAAGGACTGGTGTAGATTTTGTATAATAAAAAGGAAAACTTCATAGCCATGCTTACTGGTCTGTTCTCATCTTGGTTTTTCAGAAGAGGGAGCAAGACGAGATTATGCAGTGAGTAACACCAGTGTTTGGCACGATTATGTCATGCTTGCTGCTTGCACAAGGCAGAGGAAACTAAATACTGCTGCTGAACTCAGCTTGGTGTACTGTTGTCATGTATTATTTAGTGCACTAAATGCATTAATTATTGCACTAATATATGCAATATGTATTGATTATTGCACTATACTATATAGTGTATTAATTACTGTGCTGTATGCATCTTGAATTAACTAGTGCACTAGTTCGTGAAGGGCACAGTGGGCTGGGCACTATGCAGCCAGTCTAACACAGCGGTCAAGTCCCATGCTGGCTGCAAATTATCTGTGCACAATTGGATGGTTAGACTTTTCACTACTCACATTGGAATTTGGAAGGGCTCTTCCTGTAAGAATTTTTTAACTTCAGGTTTAAAGCATTTAAGTTTTGCAGTGAAATGTTTTTAGTATTTTGTCCATTAGAAGTCAGGTTTTTCCACTTAACAAGTTCAAAGGAGGCCTGACTGAGAAGGCACAAAAGGATTTAGGGAGAACAGTGCAGTGGCTGTTCCAAGCAGTTGGTGTGATGAATTCTCCTTCACTAAATGCTAAAAAGGCTTCTGCTCAGCATGGGGAGGCTCGCTTCATTACATGACTGTAACCCCTCTGATTATAAACTTGACTGGGATCAATGGAGACAGAGTGGCTGCTGGTCAGTGAGCAGCATATCCAGGCAGAGCCCAAATACACAGTGACCGGACATTGCTTAAAAACAAGGTACGAGAGATTTGTAGCACTTGTCCTTTCAGCTCTCTCTTATCTCTTCAAGCATAACAGCTCCTGGAGGCTCCCTTTCTCCTTTTATCCCTTACCCTTTATTTTCTTAACCCTTACACTGTTTTCAGTTGCCCCCCCACCCTCAGTCATCTGTGTTGTCTCTGCTCATGCAGCATCTGCCAGAGGAGTGCCTCCACAGTTTCTGTGTCACCAAGGTGACAGAGTCAGCAGGGCTCTGGCTGAAGTGATTGCTTGGTGTTCCTTCACCTGCTTTCTTGGACTGCATGCTCTTTTCTGTCTGCAGATTCCATCTAGGTCTGGCACAATGATTTGGGCTGTTTTTCCAGGAGTTCTGCAGCCCAATGGAGGTCATAGCTCCTATGGAGAGAAGGATAAGCTCCTTCTTCCCTCTGTATTGTGATCAGGGTTTGAACCCCAAACCAAAACCATAGCTATTGCTATTTAAATTGAAGGAATAATTCCTTTAGCAGAAAACAGTGGGAGCTTCTTGCTCTCTGTCTGGGTGTGGAGTGTTGGGTCCTGTTGGCTTCCAAGCAGTGGAGAAAGGCTGATTGTTAGCAGAGTGCAGAGGGACAGGGAATTTCCAGCAGGTTTTGAAGTGTGAGAGATAGTGACATAAGATAGCAGATGATGAATCCTAGTAGTCTGGCAGGGAGTGCTCAGCAGTGTGTGCAGTCCTAAATGCTTCCAATGCCTTCAGTTCAGTCTATGCTGCATGGCACAGAAAGGGAAGAAGGTGATGAAGGAAGGAAAGCCTCCTGGGCATTCTTTCTCTTCTGCAGAACGTAAGGGGAAGGCCTGGTGAGGTGACTTTTGTTCTCCTCTCCCCTGGACCATTCACCATTTTGTGGGGTAAACCAAGAGCAGTCTAGACCTCGAGGTAGCCTTAAAGAACCTTCTGAGATCCTTGTCCCTTCCCTTGCTATTGGCAGTGATGGATGTGTTGGCAGCTGGATGTGCTGGGGCAAATGGGATGCACGCTGAGCAAATGGATAAACATTGTGCTGCAGGCTGGGGAGTGGCAGTGGGGAAGGCAAGAGGCAGAACTCTGGAGAAGACTCCATTTGGGTCATGGAATTATCAACAGGGACTTCTTTAGCTATAACCCAAATGGTGAGGCAGCATGTGAGTTTGAGGCAAGCGGCAGTGATCTTTTGGAAATCATGGTGGCACACGGGATGGGCCTTCCTTTCTTGGGCTGCCCTCTGATGCTGCTGCATAAAGCTGACACTAACAGAGCTACTGCTTCATGGTTTGTCTTTGAAATTATTCACCATGGAGAAGCAGAAACTGATCACTGGATAAATGCAGGTTTATGAGCTCTGCCTTTTGCTTGGGGGGAACACTGGCTCGTTAAAATTCATCATCTGGTTCAGCTGAACTTAAAAGTAAATTAATTCCAGTACTGGGGAAAAATAACACAATTAGGCCAAGTTCTTAGCCAGGCTTTGAAAGCAAGCATGACGTGTTGTTGAGGCTGATGGCTAGATTTATGTTAAATTAACACATAAAGCACCCCAGGAAATGTAGTGTGGCATGTCTTGATTGTAATTTGCTACCATGATTCTGGTTGCTGAAGGTTTGTAGATAATCTGAAGACTTTCCATTTCCTGTTTCATTTGTTACGAGAATTTGCCTCCCCCCTTCTTATTTAATGCATTTCTCCTGTTGCCTCAACAGAGCAGCAGAACAGGTAACAGTGCTGAGGAAGGGCATCCTCCACTCTCTACCTACAGCTTGAGTAGCATGTCTATGTCACACGCTTCTGCTGTTCAGAAATCTCTTGTAATGCTTTCAGGAAACACTTCACATCTATTCCCACACAGTGCACTTTAGCTTCACATGTAGAACTAAAATATAAGTAGGATTAGTAGGTTTCTTTTTGTTGGAGTTGCTTAGTTGCTTTGTTTTGTGGTAGCTGTAATGACAGTTATCTTCTAGAAGCTTCTGGAGGTTTCAGGACTATTAAAGCTCCTCCTGAATATTTCATGACACCACAAGAGGGAAGCTCGTGAGTTTTCCACATTAGGTTTTTAGAGGGAAGGAGGGTGAATCCAGGAAATTCCATGCCAATACAGACATTAATAGGATGGAACAGTTGTGGAATCAAGCCCTTAGAAGTTAGGAAATGCGAGATTCGCAGTTCCCTGGGTAACCTTAGTGTTTGCGTGAGTTATGCTGCATCTTTAAGTACACAGACACATACTGTTGCGATGAGCAGCTATTCAATATTTTTGCATCCTCTCTAGCAGTATGTGGCCCCAGGCCTTGCTCAGTGAGTGCTATTCAGTCTGTCTTCTAAAGACAGAATAAATCATTTTAGTTTCGGTTAATGGCTGCCCGCTTGTTGAGGTAGGTTGGCAGTATGATGTGTAGAATATAAATAATACCAGCTTCTTTGTGCTTGTTGCAGTGCTCAGGGGACAGAGCTTTGCAAGTGCTCTTAGAATTCAGAGGAGCCCATGGCATTCCCTCCTTTAAGAAGTCAGACACAGTAGCCTGGTCACTCGTTCCTATTTTTAATGCCCAAGTGTGGGTGGCAGCGTGGAAGAATTGTTTTGGGAAGAGGGGCCTTGCTTGGTCTGCTTAGAGAACTTCAGGATATAAACTAATAATGAAAACTATTATTTTACTTTTGGGAAGGTCTTCTCTTGAGTTATGTTGGGGAAAAAACATTACAATGAAACAACAGGGGTATGATGGTGCTAGAGTAGCAGCTCTACATTTTGTAGTGGTACAGGTAGGAGATGTTACAAGGATATACTTGAAGGAACATTAGACTATAGCTTTATTGAGAGTCGGAAGGAGCTTTGTTCAAAAATGATGTGTGTAAATCAAGAAAGTGCTTGTGTGAAATGGCCTAAAAGTGGTTATTGAGTGCTGTCCTTATGGAAAGATGGGAGTAAAGTATTTGATACTCAGTAAGAGGTGATGGGTAGAGGAGAAAACCCAAGAGCCTCTCTGAAAGGAGTGACAAATAGTTCATGTCTGGTGTGAGAGGAAAGGGACTTACAGTGAACTGCAGCAGAGAAAGGAGGGAACCTAGCCAAAGGTGCCAGCCAGAGGAATGGCCTTTGTCTTCCAGATGGAGGTGGGTAAGGAGCGACAGAAATCCAGCTAAATGAGAGGCTTGTGCTTCCAAAGCTCAGTATAGCTGCACTGATCTGGTAGCACCTGTGTCTCCATTAAACGTTTCACAGAAATCTAGCTTCTACACACACAGTGTAATAAGCAGGGTGCATAAACAGAATGCGCCTGCCTGCACATGCTGATGTGGACACACGGCCCGTCTTTTTTAGTGCAAATCGTGCAGCCACAGGTACCAGCATATGTACTTCAGACACTGGGCTGTGTCTGGGTAGGGTTCCCAGTGCTTGGAGGCAGCCTGGCTCCCTCCTCATAGAGTCCTTTGAGGAATCCATAGGCTAAACATCCCTGCATGTGTTGCATCCCTCAGTACTCTTGGAGCTAGGAAACGTGCAACATATCCAAATGGGAGTTAAGTGCAGCAGCTACAGCTCTGGTCTTTCTCCTTCTTTCCCAAGCAGGGATGTTTAATACCTGCAGACAAGTTCATCCTGCTCTGATAAGTTTGAGATCTCAGGTCAGTTCCTGGGAGGAGGAAAAAAGTCCCAGTCTGGTCTTCCAGCCCCTGAGGCCCCACACTAGTCTGAAGTTAACTAGGAACTGGGTCCCATTTCCCAGATCAGTCTCCCAAGTGGCTCCTGCAGCCAGCAAACTTGCTAGCTAACAGGTTTGAGCCACGCCACTAAAATCTCTGTGCCACACTGATCATATAGTTACACCTTAGCTCTAGATGGCTCAAACAGGGAGTAAGAGTCAGAGCTGATGAAAATAAAATGCAAACACGTGATAGAAGGAATGAAGTCTGAGTTGTACCAATGTACAGGGAAACCTTGGGAGCAAAGAAGAAAGTGGAAAGAAACTCAGAGGTCATATGTTGTTGAGACGGGCAAACAGCTCCTGTGTATTTTGGAAAGGCTTCCTAAAGTAGTAGTGCGTATGCGTAGTTGACACAAAAAACCTCCAACCACATTATAGCCTGGTTTAAGCTGCAGGGGGAACCAGGCCACTGAGCCTTTGGCATCTAGCTCAGTCAGCTGGTCTGTGGAGAAGGACAGGGAGAGAGCCCCATGCCTCTGATTCACAGCACTTGGGTAAGGCTGGGTTTGGAGGTGTGCATGAACTGAGGGTCTGAAGTGATGTGGTGTGAGTAAGTCTGAGCTCCCTAACGTGGCTGCTGTGCTAGAGCAGACATCAGGCAGTGCTGTACTATTTGTATCAGCAGCTTTCAAACACTTTGCAGTGGCAGGTACTTATGTTTGCTGTCATCAGTTTTACAGACTGGGGACAGAGGAGGGAAGTGTAAAGTGTTCAAGTGAGGACCAGTCAAGAAGCCAAGGGAAGGGAGGCATTCCCAGCTCCTGCCCTCTTTCTGGATGTCAGAGTGCTGTCTCTTGATAAGATTTATCATTTTTTAAGCTGTTGGACTGGAGCCCTGCTCCTGCTGCCCAGTTCTCCTCCCCAGCAGCTGCACTGCCCCAGCAGTCACCATCCCTGCCAGCACAGCCACCAGCACGCAGTGCAAGCCTGCTCATGAGGGATCTACGTAGGAAACTCAAATAACAAACAGGCTAGATGTGCACATATACTTGCTGTATGTCCTGCTACCGAGCACGCAGTTTACCCTCCCTGCACACACAGTCTTTATACAAGGAAAACATCTTTGCCCTTTCAGACTGAGGGTGGTAAATCCTTGTTTGTCATGACGCCTGTCACTGTCTTCTGTGGTTTGAGCCATCGTCCACAGCTCAGGATGGTTCTGACAGATCACTGAGGTGATGGTAAAAATCAGCTGCTCTTTACCTTCAATTATTTGTCAAAAGATGTAGGAAAGTCGGTGGCATTTTGGAGGCACTTAATTTGCATCCTTATTTTTCTTACATGCAGATGGAGATTCCCTCAGGCTCCACATTTAAGAGAAGCCTGCAAAGTGCTTCTGGGATCTGCACTAGAATCCTTCTAATCTCCAGGCATCATTAAGTGGGCCTTTGCTGCAGGCTTATGGGGTCAGAGGAGCTGCACTGAGACCTTCTAAAAATACCCCTATATTTAATAATAACAGAGGAAGTATAAACTCACCAGGCCGTTCAGTTGCTTCTTATAGCAATGTTTCTGTGTTTCAAGCCTGCACTGGTATAGAAGTGCCACCCTCAAATACATTTAATCTTTTGCTGCTTGATCACATTTTCCAAGTAAGATCTCTATTGGCAGTGCTTGATGTAACAATAACTCAAAGCTGCCAGGAGCAGAAGGGAGGTATTATCTTAATGAGAATTTAAAGAAAAAGAGAGAGATATTTAAAAAAGAAAACCAGACCCTGTTGGGATGTTTGTTTGGGTATGTGAATAGTTTGGAGGTTTTGCCTTTTTCAAGAAGAATGTAATGTTGGGTGCAGAGGAAGCGTGTCCATTCAATGTTTCACCTACTTAGCATGAAAAAAGTATATCTAGGCCAAAAATATCTAACCCCTGGGAATTACAGCTCGTGCAGGCAGATCCTGCGGGCTAACTGAACTTCTGGAGGGCAAAAATAGGCACTGCAGGATCCATCAGGTGGGTAGACATGTGCAGTTTGGCATGGAAGAGAGCAGTTTTGTGCCTTTAGTCTGAACTTGCTGTATTTGATTCTCCTCCTTGCTACAGATCCTGTTATCAACTTGGGAAACAACTTTCTGCATTTGTGCCGTAGCTCCTGACCTGTGAAACAAAGCTACATCCCAGGGCTCTTTGTAGCATTAGTTTCGTATTCAGGAAGGTGCCTGGATGAAATGCCAGGACATTCAGATAGATGAATTACAGAGTGCAGCAGCTTGGCTGAAAGACAGAAAAGGTTCCATTACTCGAGTGCAGACTCTTGTTTCCCAAACTGAGCCTTGCTTTTGTGACAGAAAGGTGTAGTGCGGGCACTGCAAGCACTGGGTACTACCCATATATAAATAGGGGTGATTTTGTATTAATTTTTATTTTCAATCAATTTAACAAATCTTTCCTCTTCTGGTCTCAGGATCTGTGGTAGAATGAAAAACAAATTAGACTTTTAGGAATCCTGTAAATATTTACATTCCCATATGTACAGCAAAGCAGATGTCTGTTTGCAGAGTATGGAGGTGCAGCAGATGTGCTGCACTAAAGCGAAGCTTCTTGGAAAAGGATTTTTCAGAGGTGGCTTAAAGATACGTTCTCCATCAGGGCCTTCAAGAAGAAAGAAATCACTATGGAAATCTCAGGAAATACTGCTTCTTATCTGTCACAGCACTTGGCTTAGGGTGGGAAATGTTCCAGGCCCATTCTTAGGCTAGGCCAGCACCTGATGCCATAAGGTGTCTCTCTGGAGGAGCTCAGATCATGTCCTTGGGGATACCATGCATTGTGTTAGAGCTGGCAGCGTACCCAGGTTTGGAGGAAGAGAGCTAGGACTGGTAACAGGGCGCTCATGAGAGATTCCAATTTCAAAGGGAATCAGTTCTTCCCATGAAGGGACAGTTTTATTGTGATAAATATGAAGAAAAATTAACTAGTTCTACAAACCCTTGAGAGGTTTGAGGTTTTTTTTAATAATTAATTTCAATGGCCACTTTAGACTGATGAAAACCACCTGCCTGCACCAGTGAGCATCCTCACCCTCATTCAAACCTGGAGACAGCACAGGGCATACAGTACTTTTCCGGCCCATGCAAGTGATTGCATTTGTCAGAAACATAGTTCTTGACTCTTGAAAGAAGGAGGTTGCCGTCAGCCTAGGTCAGTCCTTCTGCATGAGGTCAGGAAGAGAGGCAAAATGACTGGAGCATGGAGGCTGAAGTGGTTTTGTCCCTTTGAGATGTTTCACACTCAGGGTAGTTGGTGTCATTTCTGGGAGGCACAAAGGAGGGAGTTTGCCTTCATTGTGAAACTCAAATGGTGGTATGGCTCGAGCCTGTAAGGTGGCAGGAGTGTTTCTATTGGAAAGAAAACATTCCCAAGCTACCTCAGCAGAAGCTGGAGAAAACAGCCCACCAGTATGTCTTTATCTCCCAGTAATGGTGATTTTCTTAGGCATCATGAGAAGCAGAGGTATGGGAATGAGCCATGACATGACAGTGTTAGAAGCCCCATGGAATGACCTACTCAGCTTGAGAAGGGAGCAGTGCCCCCCTACTCTTGTGTACTCCCTTATGTTTGCTGTACTTGGTGCCTCTAAAATGCTGATCTTTCTAGCATCTGCTTTTGTGTTTGCAGAACATCATCAAGAAAGTGATTGGACAAAAATTTGTGTACAAGTTTGTCTCCTTTCCTGAGATTTTAAAAATGGATCCACATGCTGTGGAAATCAGCAGAGAGAGCCTTTTGCTGCAGGACAGCGACTGTAAGATGCCTTCCGAGAGCAGGGATCAGCACAAGCACAGCTTGTCAGCATTGAAAAGCACAAGCCGTAATGAATATATCCACTCTGGCCTGTACTCCTCTTTCACTATCAACTCTCTGCAGAACCAGCCAGACCCGTACAAGCCAATCAAAACAGAAAAACTGGAGGAGAAGTCAGAAGGAAACACGCCAGTGGAAGAGGTTCGGACTGTCATCAGATTTGTGACAAACAAAACAGACAAACAAGTTATGAGGCCCATGGTGTCGTTGCCTTCCACTTCCGAAACAGCAGCTGCCTCTGCTTTTCTCAGCTCATCAGTATCAGCTAAAATATCTTCTTTAATGCTACCCAACAGTGCCAGCATTTCATCTCCATCGTCATCTTCCTCCCGGTCACCGTCTCTGTCTCCCACCTCACCTCTCCCTGCAGATCACAGGAGCCTCTTCCTTGATTCCAGTTGCCACGACTCAGATTCCCTTGAGCCTTTGAACCTCTCCTCAGGCTCCAAGGCAAAATCTCCATCTCTTCCCCCAAAGGCTAAAAAACCCAAAGGCTTGGAAATCTCTGCCCCACCTATGGTCCTTTCCAGCACTGACATCGGTTCCATCGCCCTCAACAGCCCTGCGCTTCCTTCAGGATCCCTGACTCCAGCTTTCTTCACTGCACAGGTGAGACCTGCCTGTCTCCTGTACTCTTGCTGTAGCCAGGTATTCCCTCCATGTGGCCAGGAGTGTTACCTCTTTGCGCCTATCCACCTGATGGGACAAAACCCAACATACGGGGAAGAGGGAGACAGCAGAGGTCTGAAAAAAGAGTGGAAAGTAGGTTCTTCCTGGGGTTCCTGGGTGAGTGTGGGAAAAGCTGTCACAGTTCACAGCCTGCCTGGGAGGATAACAAGATAGGCAGCCATTAGTGACCATGAGTGAATCGCTTGTCAGTTCAAACCAGGTCTACAAAACAAGCAGGAAAAATCCAGCAAGAAAAACACGAGGGTTTTGTAGGTCATGACTTGAGCCTGTGCGCTGTGGGATGCTTGGTTGGGTTTCAGACAGTGTGACCTTTTCATTAGCTTTTGAATACAGAGTAAATTAAGTACTTTCTAAGGCAGGCTCGTAAGGCAGTTCCAATTCCCAAAGTTTTATGCATCCACAGAGGCCTTGCCAGAGCTTCCTTTCAGCACAGGCCTGCTGAATAACCAGGAGGTTATTTTGTCCTCTAATCACATTTGTGCAATCACAATGGCGAGTTCCCATTTTCAAGCAAGTCTAGGAAAAAAAATGGAGGAGGTCAGAGGAGGAGAGGAAAATCACATAGGTAATGGCCTGGTGTGTCCATCGGTGAGCTGCTACCGCTGCAAAATGAAACCAAAAAACCCAGGAGTGAAATTATCCCGAGGAGGAACACTCCCAATGTCTCTCCCGTCCTCCCCAGTAAAAATGCAAATACTGGCATTGAATGCAACAAGCGGAAAGTAAATAAATAAACACAAAGGGGGGGTGGGGGGTGGTGTGTTACAAGCCATCATTTACTTGCAGTTCAGACATACCTGTAAGCCACCAAGATACCAAGGTTGTGTTGCAAAGGCGGAGGATTCTGTGGGCCATTATCTGTCATTTTTGACACTCTGAGGCCTTGAAGTGAAGTTATGCTTGGCAGGAAGAATGGAAGTGTGGCAAACCAAAATTGGGGTGTATTGACAGACTCTTATAACCTCTAACTGTGGTATAACCATAGTATTTTGCTCGTAGGGAGCAAATCTGACAAATAAATCACGTCAGATGCCAACCAGACACAGTGACTGACAACGTGAGTTATTACAAACTCGCTTTAATTTATTGCTGCCCCCAAACTCAGTATGGACAGAGATTCGCTTCCTCATTTTGTAAGGATTTCTTTGAATGTTTAGTTTTCTCATTCATCTATAAACTGGTGTACTTACTACCCCTGAAAGATGTAGAAGGGAATTAGGTAGATAATTGTGGCTGTAACACCACAATGCAAAATAACTAAAGCCATAATTCAGGCTGGAAATCTGCAGTCTATCCCATTATCTGTCATATCTTAGACGATCTCTGATTTATCATGTCCCAGCAGTAGACACCTACAAGGGCAGGGGCAGGTGCAGAACAGGATGTCGAACACCAGCTCCTGCTCCAGGAGTGAGGTAGGCTTGGGGAAGGTCCTGCTGCCTCAGGGGATGTTTCAGGTGGCTTTTCATTGTACCTGCTGGTCACGAGGAATACCCTTGTGAAAGGGCATGTGATATACACAGCCAATTTCAGAACAGCAAAATGGGTTTGAAGATGTCAGTGCATACAGTACCATACTTCAGTAGAGAAATGTCAGCTATTTGATTAGCTTCAAAGAGAGATATTTGGACTTTGTTCAGTACTTGCTTCTTTTACAGATTACTTTTGCTTGTTACTTTGTTGGCTCTCCCTTGGCCCATGTGGATATGTAATTTTGACTTACTATTTTTCTTCAGGCCGCTACGTGAGCGTTTGTAACTTTTACAACATGCTGTTTCCTTATGGACAAAGTAGTGTGCCTGCAGCCAGCACGTGCGTGGTCTGTGTTGTATCCACATACACCATCCAGGCTCCAGCACGTGCCTAATGACCTGGGAAGTAACGTACGCGTGACAGCACTTGTCTGTTATCTGACAGCTAGAAGAAAGATTGTACTTAGATGCATTCTTTGTCAGAGGAGTCAGGAGCCATGAGCATTGTTACTTAACGTAATCCTCTCTGTGCGATGAATTATTTCTGTTTAAACTGTTCCTTAGATTATAATGATGTTTTTTAAGTAGGAACTTCCCACTGGGTTCCACACGGAGTACCAGACATACAGCTGCATGAGGGCACAAAACGAAGCGACACTTCAATTTCCATGTGTAATTTCAGGATAGCCTGTGCTCTGGTGGTGTTTACACTTACTTTTCCTGTGGTGGTTTTGATGCTTGACTGCTGGCAATACTGAGAACAAGCCTGGGAGGCTCTGTGCTCTTTTTGCTTTAAATATTAAACAGATTTGGAGGCTTGCTTTGGCCAGCTCTTGGCTCTGGCAGAACCTGCAGACATTAGCGCTCTGATCGTCAGAGGACATGAACTCTTGCTTAGCACTGTTGTTAGGCATGTTAATGTGCTTCCAGAGGTGAATGGAGGACAGCTCAGTTTCAAACCTCCTGTCTCTCTGAAGACCTGCTCTGGCTGTATCTAGGTAGGAATAGACACCTCCAGGTTTTACTCATTACTTTCAGAAGACCCTCTCTAGAACTGCATCTTCAGTTGTGGATATCTGCAACTTCTCAGAGACAAAGAACCGAGGCATAGCTTGCCAGAGTTCTTAGTACAGTTGGCACAATACTGTGTCCTTAGTCAACCATTGTTGGGTTGTGCTGCTTACCTCTTCTGTTTTAGGTTCTTCTGTAAGTAGATCTCTTAAGTATTTATCCTGACCTAATTCAGTGCATTCTTTGTCAGCCTTGTAAATCCCCATCAACAGCTGCCTACCTGTGGAGCATCGGCTCGTCATGTGGCACAGGAAGGGTGCTCTCAGTGGTACTGCTGTTTTGTTGCTCCATGAAAACCCAGTGGTCCTGGAAGAGGGTGTTTGTGAAGGAGCTGATCACAAGGGCTTGCTTGTCAAGTCTTTTGCTCAGATACCTTGAGCAGACCTGTCACTTAATGAGACCAACAGGGAAGTTTTCTCCTTGCCAGGCCTCACACTCTTCGCCCATTTTGATGTCATCCAAGCATAGAATCGCAGAAAAGTTAGGATTGGAAAGGACCTTAAGATCATCTAGTTCAAGTTTCAAACCCTGACCTTATTGGTACTCCTGTGACCACCATACCTGCTGTTTTAGTGCATGACACCTTCTGCTTTCCCAGCAATACCACATGTTTATTAATCCTTGGGACATAACTGTGGTTTCTTCCATGGTTTGGTGGTTCTGATCCACCTTCCTTAGCACAAGGGAGATGGCAGTGTCCTTTCCCTTCGCATTTCTCCATGAACCCCACTTCTTTTGAGATTCCTTAAGAGAAACCATTCCCTTCAAGAGCAGCCAAGCTCTTTGTATTAAACACTCTTTCAGGCACCTTATGACAGCATCACCAGAGGACCTCAATTTGCCACTCCTTGTCTTTCCCATCTCTTCTTCTGGTGTTAAATTAATTGCTTGACTCTCCAGTGAACTCCAGTGCAAGCACGTCAGAGCAGGTCTGTACTCCCGTGCATTTGCATAGAGCCTCCAACACCACAGCCAGTCCTCAGGCACTGCTTTCCAAGGGATATGTCTGTCATACCTGAAAATCTGCATGACCCATGGCACCTGCCTTCCTGAGCCTGCTGAGCGCAGAGTCCTGGCAACGGGATGTGACAGCCCATGGTGTAAGCAGTTAACTGAGACCAGTTGCTGTATGTGGGAGTTTGTATGGCCTGGTGGGGAGCTAGCAGGTACCAGGAAGCACAACATGCTGGCTACTAGGGGAGCATACTCCTTATCCTCCATCTTCTAGCTTCTCATTACGTATGTTAAGCTCTGGACAAACTGATGCCCCAGTTCAGCACAGCACTGAGGGACTTGTCCTACACAGCGGAACACGTACTTACTTGCTAAGCATGCACTCAAATTCCGTTAAGTGCTGTGCTAAATAGGACTGATTTGATAATTGGCATCCAGCTCACTGGTGAGATTAACTCATTATGCCAAATTCTTTGTTCAAAACTGTCACATCACTTTCTTGTTCTTTTTTGGAAAGATAAAAGTTACTCTGGATACAGAATAATTGATATGATTCTTCCTTCGAGCGGAGATTTGCATGTGCTTTAACTCTACTCCCCCAGTAGTGCTTTAGGAGTGCTGGGAGCATTCCCAGTGACCCTTGTGCACCATGGCACTGGAAGGAGCCACCTCCACATCGGGAAAAGCTTTGGATTCTTAGTTCTTGCCATTTTGGTTCTTTTCAAGCAATGAGCTGTGCCCTCCGCTTGCACCCAAACCAGTTCCTTCGAACTTTGTCATTTTGAGCAGGCGCCATCAGAGGAGGTAACTTCAAAGGCTGGCAGCAGCTTTCTTGGCTCCATGTGCAAATGCATTAATGCTTCAAAAGCTGCAGCCAGTCCAAGCAACTGCTGCCTTTCAAAGGTAAAACGTGGTTCTGAAGGAGGTCAGGCTGTGTTCACAGACATGGGGTGTTTTATATGGTCACATGAGTGCGGTTCACATAAACAATAACTGTGCTTCTCCTTCAGCAAGTCACAATAGAAACTGAGTCAACATGAAGGAAGATGACGTGCAGGTATCCAGTACTGACCTCTGTGGGGACAGGATGCAGGGCTGGATGGCCATGCTTTATGTCTGAACTCATAGGCAAAAGAGCCAGTTGGTGAAGTGTAAGACTTCTGGGGTTGTAGCTCCTGAGGTTTGCATCATATAGGGTGTTCTTTTGTCTTGCAGACCCCAAATGGATTATTGCTGACCCCAAGCCCGCTGCTGTCTAGCATTCATTTCTGGAGCAGCCTCAGCCCTGTTGCTCCTCTGAGTCCTGCCAGGCTGCAGGGACCAAACACTCTGTTCCAGGTAGGTCTTGCCAATGCACAGGTTTCATTTCTGAAAGTGCACGTGTGGAAAAGACACCAGGGAAACATCTCACATCGGTCTGGAGCTTTGAAAACAGTTAAAGAAAATACGGGAATTAATAGGCACTTTGAAAGAGAGGCCTTCTTACTTGTACCCCCTTTGAATGCCTTGTGCCACAGTCAGAACCTACAGGGCAGTCTCTACCACAGGCACACACATACTGTATGAAGGAGACAGAAATCAGTGCTAGATGCTAGTAAGAGCTCTCAGAGCTTCAGGAAGAGAGTGCAGACCAACCAGCGATCAGCCAGGAGAGTGGTGGACCGTGGAATCAGAGAAAAGCAAGACCAGTTTGGGGTCTCACACACAGCAAGGTGGGTGTAGATCAACCCTTCTGCCTGAATGAGCTACCTCTCACTCAGAAAGACGGGATTTACAGGCAGACTGCGTTTACAGTAATGGCACTGACCTGAAGCCTCCATTTTCAGTTCTTCTGCAAATTGTCCATGAGTGCTCAACCAAGTCACTTCATACCTCTGAGCGTAACCTCTCCATATGTAACGGGAAAGGCAGCACTGCCCCCTTTTGCTCATGGGTATTGAGAGAGTAAAAATGTCAACAGTTACGTAGAGATGTAGTAAATACAAAAGTTATGAAGTAAACTGTGATGGCCACAGCACGCAGCTGCATTTGCTTTAGGCTTAGGAAGAGAATGGCAGGGATGGTATTAGCAGCTCCAGCTGCTGCATAACAGTTGATTCAGTAATTCACAGGAGGAATGAGGCTGATGGGCTGATGGCCATGCAAACAGCTGAAGAATGCAGGTTCACCTCTGGAATGAACTATCTGACCACTGTGGAGGACCAGCACTAACGAAGGAGGGGGCTAAGCAGGGACCTTGGGTTGGTCTCTGAACCTTCAGGGAGTCTTGACCACCCAGCTCTGGGGCTGGTGCTGGGCAGTCAGACTCAAGGTGCGGTTCCCACTGGGGTAGTAAGTCTTTCCACCTCCAATGGGACAGCTGAGCACGGAGCCATGGGGCTCCTTGTTTGTGTTTCAGATGAACTTATTTATCCCTGTGGGACCTTACTTTTACACACATGGTTATAAGCAGCCAGACATTTCATCCAGGAGGGAAGTGCCTGCACCATGGCCTGGATTCTGTGATTCTGTGAATGAGCTTGTATGGACATACATTGGCCACCCCTGTGGGAACTGAAGAGTGGCCTTGGCTTTCTGCCTCCAGAGACACCCAAAGGGCCTTACCAGTGATGCTTGATTCAGGCAAAGGCCACAGTCACAGGCGTGCAAGCACAAAGCTTTGTTTTAACAGCAGGTAGGAAATGACAAACACAGCTGAGGCTTAGCCAAGCCCACAAGAGCTACTGCATTGACCTACGTAGGCATCAGGGCAGAGCTCTCCAGGTGCTGCCTGCACAAGCCAGCCCGTGCTTCATGCACCTGGTCAGGGAATGGAGGAAAGAGCTGGAGCTGTCTCAAGTCGCTTTCACCTGGTCATTCGCCCCAGGAGCTGAAGGAACATTTGGTGGTTGTTGAAGGAGTCAGAATCCTGCCAGGAGCTAGAGGCTGGGGCAGCTCTGCAGTGCCTGCCTGCCCCTGCACCCTTGCCTGCTGGCATGCGTGGAGCACAGGTTGGATTCCTGCATTTCTTTTTCTTTCAGGTGCATGCTGCTTTTCACAGTAGCACCGTGCTTGGCACTGCCTGCCGTTCTTTAGTGCTGTAGTCTTTGTGTAGTGCAAGGACCAGGATGGGAGCTATCCGTGTCCTGGTCCAGCTAAACCCAGAATACGCCTGTGGGAAAGTACAATTCCTCCTTTAACAAAGGAGGAGGAGCCTGTTCTGTCCAACTGTGTGCATACTCCCTCACAGAGCACATAGAGGCTTATTAACCAGTAAAAACTCTTCTTCAGTATTTACAAGGTGAAAGCAACTCCCATAAACCTATACCTGTGCACCCTTGCAGCCTATTAGCCCATCGCTAAAATCTGCAGTCTCCTTCCACACAATTTACCTTGATACAGTGACCTACCTGGAAGGTCTTCCCTCTGAAGCCACACTGCTGTGTAATTAAGCTTGTTTTGGTGTCTCACCATTAGTTTGAAATTACCATGTAACTGGAGTCACAAGAGACTTGCACAGAACTGGTTAATTCAAGAAAATGCAGTCACCTGTAAGGATTGCCAAATTAGCTTAGATTAAGTGCTAACTAAATGAAGTGTGTTTTCTTCGTTGCTGCTGAATAGATGGTGGCACTGAGTGGGCACAGTCAAGTCCCAGATACTGACAGAGATGTACGAATAAAAGGCATCGTCAGAGCTCCAGGGGCTATAGCAGGAAGAAGAACAAGAGCTGGGCTGGGCTGGAGACCAGGGGAAGGATGATGTTAGCATCATTTGCATCTCGGGCCATAGTGCCAGCATGCCACCTGCCTCGACAGACACCAGCTATCACACAGCCCTCTTTCTGTTAGCTTTAGAAATCACATGAAACACATTGCAATTTACATGTCTGGCTTTAGAAGCCAAGACGAGAACAGCAAGAGCTCGCAATCAAGCTCTGTGTTTTAATTAACCTTGGCAGGAGCAATGGAAACATTTCTCGAGGTTTGGCTTGGTTCAGCTAGAGGTACCAGCCAGTCCTGGCCACACCAGGAGTGTGGTGCCAGCCCCCTACGGGCCCCTGCACTGCTCAGCAGTGGTTTTCAGCTGAAGGTTGGAAGAGGGATATCATTAACCCATATCTTAGTGGAAGAGCGAAGCTGTTACAAGCAGATTACGCACCCATGTAGAGGCTGATTACAGCACAGTTGGCTTTTGAAGGACTGATCTGATCAGGGGTAAAACTACAGCAGACACTTGGAAGTTGAGAGCTCTGTTATTCAGCTCTGCCTCTCTCAAGCCAACAGAAACCCAGCGGCAGCTCATGGAGCTGGGCCTCGAGGCCAGATCAGTATCTACTGCTGGGATAATTCCCATCTCATGCTGCAGCAGGTTTATTCTGCCTGCTTGCTTTGGTGTTTCTCAGGTCAGATGCTAAGAACTAGTCAATACACATCACTGCAGGCAAGTTACAGTCAGGATGCTGTCATGAACTAGGAATATACAGCTTCTATGTTGAACAAGTATTTTTTGCACAGCAGAAGCTTAATAGTAAATGTCAATCTATTCTGCTTCACATACTGAATGATCTGGTGTAGGTAGTGCTTTTTCTGCCCTAAATCTACACCTTGACTAACTTTTGCAGAGCTTTTTCCTGTGTAGCTTTTATTAAGGGCAGATGAAAAGGATGTATTACTATTTTGTAGACTGAAAAACATTTCTGGAAGCAGAATGGGTGGGAAAGATTTCTCTATAGTATTCATTTTCCCAGGGTGATGATAAATGTGTTGTTATGTGAACTTTCATACAAAATACAGCCAGTAACAGAGCGCTGTACATTTACAAGTTATTCAGGTTTTGTCCTCTATTTCACATTCCTAATGGCTGATGCAGGCATTTGGTACACATCTTAGTGTGTAGGAATCAGAAGTCCCGAACCCATCTGGAGTCAGTTGCTAATGCTAAATCCATGTGCTTTGGGCTGAATGCTCTGAGATAAGGAGTCATTTTTACCTTTTGGCCTCTTACAGTTTCCAACTCTGCTGAACGGTCACATACCAGTGCCGCTCCCCAGCCTGGACGGAGCCTCTTCTCCAGTGCTGCTTTCTCCTAACGCCCAGAAATCCTGATGACACCTCATCTCGCCAAGGACTTACTGGTGGATTTAACACTTCATTCCGATGGGCTAGTTTTTATATCATCTCCTGTGTCACGAGAAGGACATTGTGAAAACCCTCTATTACTTTGGTTTGCACTTTTCATTACATGGATAATCTACTTTTATTATGTTAGCATTTTAAACAGTGTTTATATATGAAAGTATATATAAATCTGTTTTGCATTAAATGAATTATGATTTTTTTATATCATAGCTCTCAAGTGTTGAACACTTCTGTTGTTGATGAAGTACTTTTCTTAATGGACTGCAACAATGTATCTAATAAGGATGTGAAGCTTCTTTTTAATCCTTTTTCCTGCATATTATGCATTGTGCTTGTGTAAACTATAACCGGCTGTGCCTTCTTTTGCATAATGTCATGTAAATGATTTATATATTTTCTAGTATCAAGATAAAAAGTTGAAAGAAAAAACTAGTATTGAACAGCCCTATGGTAGTATTTCAGTATTTCTCCACGGATAGGCCATAAGATGCAGTGTATTCATGTACCTTTGTATTAAGTGCTTTCAAATTGTATAAAAAATAGCCTTATAATGTTTCTTTGCTGAAGTGGAAAACGTAACCAACGTTACCGTCACGAGATGCATTGAGGAGTAACAAAGCCACAACTTCCACGTTTACGCCCAAGTTCTTCTGTCGCGTTGCAAGAGGGAGGAACCGGGCTGTGTATTTTCACCAGACATTTCCAGCACTGGAGAATACTTCTGTAGAACAGGAGAATTTCTTTGGCCTACACTTCTTACCGAACTGTCAGCATTACAGCTGGAAAGACAAGAGGTAATCTCTGTCCTCCCAGGGAATGAGGATCATTCCTGATTGATAGAGAATTTCCAGGTGCTTTGTTCAGTCGTGCCAAGTGCCTTCTATTTCCCTGGAAAGATTATTCTAGCTACTAGAGCTCAGAAGGTTGCATTTCCCCTTCCCCCAAAGCTGGAAAAGTTACAGGACTGTAAATGAATGCCTGGTGCTTGTAAAGAGGCATACTGCACATGTGGGATGTTTATGTATAAACATCTGAATTCTGGATTAAAAACCAGCACTGCGTTCCCATATGCTCGCAACTTGAATTCACTGGGTATGTCCTCGACCTTGAGGTTTAGTCATCTAAATGTCAGGTTAGGATTAGGCTAGACTCCCTGGCACCACAGATGCTAATCTTGGCAGGGCTGATGCAAATCTTCAGTTCTCTGAAGTGGCTAAATTGGGTTGAATGCAGCTTTACCGTGTAGGTAGGTTTTCCAGATGAGACCTTCAAAACCCAAACCAGTATCAGATCCTGTTTGCTGCAGGTCACTGGCGCTTCTACTTTGCTTTCTGGCCAAGCGGCTGGCCAGAAGTCTGTTCTTTCTGGAATTTACACAGTGAGTTGGCTGCTGATTTTCTGCTTGGATGCATTTCAGTGCTGATGTGTGTAGTTAATTGTAAAGTGCTTTTGGATCCTTCAACCTGAAAGGTGCTAAATAAACATTTTATTAATGCAGCTCTGATGTTGAAGAGCCATTTTTGGGGCAGAGGTTATCTGACAAAAGACAGCAGGAATTTTCCTCAGGCTACTGGGTTGCTCAACCAAAAATGAGCTTCCCTCTCAGTAATTAACGGGAGAAAATCCTGCCGTATCTGTATAAAGTACCAGTGCTGATAAACAGAGCAATTAGATGCGAGACACAAGAATGAAGTGCCTGGGAAGCCATTTGCTCGATTCAGCGTTTTAAGAGCTCCAGGAGGTACCACCCCGAGGAGTCAAACCCAGAAGACGAACCCATGCAAAACCTATGAGTGGAGAGAAATATTTAATACAAAGTCAAATCAGAGTAGACTGGAAGAGAAGGCAGCGTGTAACTGAAGGGATTGACTAGACCAGTGGAGATAAATCACAGGGCTCACAGATCAAACATTCCTCTTTCAATGGATTCCTCCCAGGTACACGGAATGTTTTCAGTGACTAAGTTGAGAGGCAATTACTCACGCTCCAGAGCCAACTCTCGTCTCATTTTAAAAAGGCATAAATGCCTGCTTCAGTAGAGTCTCACCTTGTACACGCCAATACAGCTAATGGGAGGACAAGGCATACAGATGAACTGTTTCTCTCTCGAGTTTAAAAAGTAAGAACAGACACTCACGAAAATTTGGTCTTTGACTTAATAAGAAGTGTTGAATAATAACACTGCAAAACCCCCAGATGAGCACGAGAAGAGGGAGCGTGTGACAGAGAAGTGATGCTTGAAAGCATCCCCATTCTCATGGTTTTGTTCTACTATGAGTAAGGCAGATGTTTTTCTTTTCAAGACTCAGCAGAGCTCAGCACACCCACACCTCCCCTCCCACCCTCCTGCCCTGTCAGTGACTTTTAAAGATAGCAGAACATACCAATTCTGGAACAAAACCCTATTTCAACAAACTACCGTGAAGGATCCAAAGAACCCAGGAAAACTTCAGGGAAGACACCCAGAAACAGGAAAGTCAATAGTGCTGGCTTCTCATCCTCAAGAGGATAAGAAGTAGCAACAGAATGCATCATCTTCTGCTACTTGTCTTTTCAAGTAAAAAAAATAGGATGTCAAAATGAAATCTGCCTTGCAAATGGTCAGTAATGTGGAACAAACACTCTTCCTACTGGGAAGGATTTATACAGAGAAAGCCCAGCCTCTCAAGTCTAACGCTTACCTAAAACACTAGATTGTTACGCCTTACGCTTCAGAGAAAATATCCTATTGGTAATTTTCTACTGAATTTTATTAACGGGCATCTTTTAATTGTAGAGAAAAATCAAATAAATGTTTTGTAAAATAAATACTGAGAAAGCGTTGGTATTTCTGTGGCCTGGAGAGCTCCAGCCAGCAGTCCTGGGGAACAAAACAGGAGTTACTCTCTCTTCTTGGTAGTATTGCAGTTTGATGATACTTGAGGGATTTTTTGACAGGTTTACACTTTCTGCATGCTTCAGCAATACACAGAATGTTTTCTATACAGGCTGGGTGCACGATCAGGCTATTTCTGCCTTATCTTTACATTGCTTTTTCAGAAAAGCAAGTATCCACCCACAGGGTCACAGCAGCTACTGGGCAGCTTTGCCAAGAGGTCTCGCACACCTTCTGCCCTGGCACAGGTAAGAGGCTCCAGTTCTAAAGAAAACTTTCAAGGTGGGGAAACCAGTGACGGGTGGTAACAAACGTCAGAAAAGGAAAGACCTGACACGTGTCCGTTACATGAACAGTTTGGGTTGTCTGAGTAAAACTTGCCTCCTCAGACAGGCACTTACCGATCTGGAGGTACCTACCAAAGAAATAATGAACCACATGGTAACTGTTTAAAGGGGAGATGGTCCTTTATAACAGACCGTGGCGTTTCATTTTTACAGAGCAAGGCTGCATTAAGAGGCTGTGTGATGTTGTGCCTACAGGAAGCATCTTCAGAAGCCATCACAACCACCAGATGTGTTCAGAAAAGGCACAGCAACTATGAGTATTCTTTTACATAAGGGAATTGCTGCTCCCTTCTGATCTTGAGACTGTCTCTATATCCTGTAGGATAAACAAACATGGGTCATGCAGGTTTAAGCACACCTCTGCGAAGCTGTTAAAAAATGACAACTATTGAAATCCATTTTAGCCCCAAACTCTAACTGCTCTTCCTGATTAACATGTGAGCACTCTGCCTGCACAGGTGTAGTACAAACCTGTTTCTTAAGGGCAAAGAGACTGACAGCATTAGTCAGGAGGAGTGTAAATTTATTTCAATGAATAAAGGAGAACAAACCTCAGGCAAGCACTCTGGAGCAGTGAGCATCACAGCCTGCCTTGGGCACAGCGGGGTAGCTGTAGAAAAGCGTCCTTGAGGAGAGCACGACAGGATATGTTGTGTTACTTTTCTAGAAAGATTGCCATCAGTTGGTGCTCACTCTGAAGAAGTGCAAATGAGTAAAAGTAACCTTAATGATTCCCAACATGGCTCCAGGCCAGCTGCCTCCTCTTGCAAAGCAAAGAAAGGGACACGGAATGGGGGTAAAACAAAGTCTTGGAAAAAGAAGCCTGGGGTGTGAAAGGGAAGGAGCAGGCAGCACTGGCGCTCCACAAGAGCGTGTTGGAGCAGGGACAGGGAAGAGCATTCTCAGTTTGCAGTCTGCAGTGATGGCAATTCCATCAGCAGGAAGATCCCACTGCAACAAATGAAGGAACTTCATAGCTCTCTAGGGAAAAATGTGTTTCAGCATACGGCATCTGAGCTGAACGAGACTCATATTTCATTAGGAGGACCATAAAAGCCATCTGCTCAGGCAGGCCCACTTCTTAAGTGATTTTGGAGGATGCGGCCAGGACAATAAATTAAGCAGTTATTTTACAACAGTATGTGCATATGTGTGCACTCACAATTTAAGCTGGCTCAAAAATGACAGAACTTAAATGAGTTGAGGGATTTTAGGAAACATGAAAAGTGGAAAATTGTAATGTACACGTTTTTCCACTGACATCAATCTTTTTCTTTCACTAAACAAGAGAGGCACAGTAGAGCCCACTGAGAATCACACACAAAAGATTAAGACAAATAGATCTAGAACAGCTAAACTCTAATCCTAGTTCTGACAACACAAATTTCCACTGTGGCCTAGAACAAGAGTGCGATTTCTGTGCAGCTGAACCCCACAGATGAAAAGGCTGCATGGTACGAATTACAAAGCCCATGTATCTACCGGGCTTTTATACTTTTTAAAATCATCCAAACTGTACAGCCAGAGCTTACTTTACCATTTAGTAATTAGCTCAACACTTGCACAGTGCTTCCTTTGGGTTTTATTAGCTATACCTGTTATCTCTTAAATTGGTCCGACATGGATGTTGGTGAGATACTTGGATGCTGCTGACCCCCATACAAGCCAAACAGTAGCATTTAATCTCTAAAACCCGTGCCTCTAAAATGACAAACACAAACAATCTGCAGAAAGGCAGTGCTCAAGTTCCCCCCCAGACTTAAGAAATTTCACAGAAAAGTTGCATTTGTTTCAAAGCCAAACTTTACTGAGGGGAAAAAGGTACTGAAATGTGGCAAGGAGGTGCATGAATTATTTCAGCTCTGCCTGTTAGTGACCAGACCAAATGACCACATGTCTGTGACCACACATTCTCACAGACAAGGAAAATCCCAGTATTTCTTCAGTGTCTCTATGTGCTATAGCTGTGCATTTCCATACCCTCATTTGGATTTCATTCAAGTCTGACCTTAATTCTGGGTATTTCCTGGCTTTATAATACTTGGCTTGGCGATGTTTACAACATACCTTTCATACATTTTGTCCTCAACAACTGAATGTGTTCTTAACCTTAATTCCATCTTAACATTGCGAAACAGGAACAATGTACCTTTATTACACTGAAAAACCCATACACAAACAACAGGCAAGCAGCCCAAAGAACGCTACCTTGCAGTGTTTTCAAATGATTTGCAAATACAAAGTATGTTGGTTCTTCAACAACTGTTTATTTTAACTTTTATTGCCCAATTCAGGGATACACTCCGGCTACTTAATGCTGTGGTTAAAGCAGCACAAAAATAACACCACTGTGTTGAGATGCATGTTCCACTAGAGCACTGCTGAGCAGCTGATTTGCCCCTTCCATCTCCCACTCTGCCCTGTCCACCCTCTCTCCCCTGCAACCTCATCACCACCTGCCTCCTTCCTGTCTTCAAGCCCACCTTGTTCCTACACAAACCTATCCATGCACCTTGGCATTCCAACCCCGGGGTAGAAGGAATACACCAGGTATCTTAGACAAATATCTACTCAAAATCAGCAACAACTTGCAGGCCATCTCATTAACCGGTCACTCATCTTCAAGCAAAGGTTGTCATACCAAATCTCGGAAGTCATTCATTTTCAGCCACTATCTGCTTGGTTTTGTCACGGTTGAGGTCTTCTCCAAAAGGCCAACACTCCCTACAGTTCCTGGGGACAGTGACACCAAGTGTGCAGCGCCTGATGCTGTCAGACAGGAGGCAGAACACTGAATCGCATGAGAAGGATGTCAAGAGAAATGCCCAGCAATTTCAGACTCACTGACTATCGCCCCAAACAGGCAGCTGTCACAGAACTGTCTCTGCTGATGCAGGAATTTCAATTATAGACAATTAAACAAACCAAAAGAAACTGGCTTGACCATGGATGCCAAGTTCATATGGAAACATCCTTCTGTCAGCTGCAGCTGATCCCTTTCTAAATATATTAATGCACTTCATTTGACCAGTTAAACCTTTAAGTCCTTTACTCATTAGTGTCACATTATTACTTATTCTTTTATGACCTATAAAATATTACTGTTCTAGAAATGCTAAACCTCACATTTATCCACAGTGAACATTTAGTCTGTATCTTCGCTACTTCTGTAAAAAAAGAGGTTTTTCTGATACGTCTTCTTTCAACACCACCACGCCTACAAAGTTAATCAGTATAAAATCTAGATCAGATCCATAGCAACTATAAAAAAATATATAACAACTATTTCAGGACAAAGGTTTTTCATCAGTGCCAAATCTGCCTCTGATACACACAGAACGATCCCACTGGAATCAGTGGGAGACCCACACTTGTATCCAAGACATGTACCACGCTCCTAGACCTTGGCAAGACTTCTGATACCGTGTGACATGCAGGACTCACGTGCCAATGGTTAGGCTGTGGACCATGCTGATGCTAAGATCCTGAATGGCCTCAGTCATGGATAAGCCACATTACTTTTCACTGCCACTATCTCTGCACTGCATGGATCAATAAGCAGCCAAAGTTGAAACTGGTGACTCCCACAACACACAGACCTAGCTAAACGTTTCCAACAATGGCCCAAGAACCGCAAGTTCACTTAGTCTGTATTTTTAACAACATAGGGCCTTTGTTGTTATAAATTTCAAAACAAAACCAAAGAATTCCACATAATATTTATACTTTCAAAAGTACAATATTAATACAGGTCGGTCAGTTAGAAATAACAGCAGTTTGTTAGGTCTACAAGATTTAACGTAAAACCAGTTTACAAATGCTGAAAAGCAGTAGTGGTCCAATAGTCACCATTACACATGAATTTCTCTCTTCCAGAAAATAATAATAATAATAATAATAAAAAAAAATCCCAATTCAAATTTACCAGTTTCAATGAAATATTAATAAAACACCCCCAAACATGCCACAATCACTATTCACAAATAAAGTTAAAATGAAATATACAAAAATTCACTTAATACTGTTAAATAACAATAAACTACAAGATTTCCTGAACAGAAATGGTAGGACCCCTGAACGTTTTACAGTGAATGTCAGGAAAAAATTAAGTTACCTATGACTATTTTCTTGATATACCAGCCAAAGATTTACATGACCATTTCAAAATATACCAATAAAGATTTACAGTCTCTTTAAGATGCACTAAACAAATAGGTTCATAAAGGTGAACACAAATGCTTAAAAATACTGTAACCATCACCAAGGGTGTACTTATGATACTCACTGAGATGCATAAGCATAGTAGTAACATGTTTACTATCTCTGGTAAACAGATAACATCTAAGATCTGAAAAACTCTCTAAGTTCCCATTGTAAAAGCTCTGTAGTATAGTGAGTTCTTATCAAGTACAAACTTGCATCTTTCCAGTTGATTTCAAGTGAATAATGCACAAATGGGAGAGCAACAAGGTGGGAAAAGTGCACCATTATTTCCCATATTCTTGTAATTAGTTGTCCTGTTCCTCTGTAACAAAATTCTAAACTTCAAAAGTAAGCCAGGGTCCAACATATATGAATCATTGTTTTACTATTTGCAATTTTAAGTTAAAAACAAGGTAAAAAAGTCATTGCTTCTGCAGGCCCCATGTGCACAACAATGTGCAAATATCTTATGCTGGAGTAAGCCTGACAAAATTTATGATCCAGTCTCCATGCTCTAGTTTATCAGTAACTAACGTAGGATCTGAGAGCAAATAATGGTTACTGTTCACTTGTTTGAATCAACTTTCACACCATGTGCTTTTCAAAAACATAATATGCATTATAAGTTTTCAACTATTTCAACATATACTTCCAATGTTAAATAAGGAATTAAGTGCCATGAACTTAGAGCATTAAAGATGGTTCACCTATAGCCAAGCAAAGCTATGTTTACATTCCAGGAAACACTGCAGTTTAAGAAATACAAAAAAACCCCGCAGCAGTAGAACATTTTATGAAGAGAAACAGATGCATTCACATATCATAAAGCCATTGCAACTTCTTCAGGCATGGAACTGTTGTGTTAACTATACAGACAGTAGTTATTTAGCAGCAATGATTCCGCAATAAATAATGCACTGTGTTTCTCAGTCCTGCACAAAAATTGCAGCTACAGTTACATCAACAGCTGTAACCTACTGGCTCTAGTGGCAGAGGAGACCTTAAAACCAACTGTACAAAAATTTGTCACACTGTGACAACAAATATAAAAACATAATCTGCAGGTTGGAAATAAAAAGACTCCACTGTGAAGAGGACAGTGTAGACAAACTGCGATTCCAAGTCCACCAACAGAGAGCACTGCCTTCAGATCCGAGTCCTTGACTGATAGGATAGGCTTGGGCTTGACTCTGCGTAACCCACTTTAAAAAAGCATGCTCTGCCTTCTGTTCTTCCCATGTCCTACAATAGAACAAGGACCATGGTAAGACACCAAAGCACTTGCACAACAGCATATTCAGTTATCATCTGTATTTTCTATTTTAAGGTAACGTATTTTGTGATTAAACCAGTATCAGCATCTTTCTTTTAACCGCACTTACTGGGCTTGTTTTTTTGTGAAAATGGTTTGAAACTCAAAGATGTTTCTTCACGTTAACAGCCCCTCTGCCCATCCCTAGTGAAACTCACCTCCTTCTGTGCATTCAGCTTACACGTCTCTACAGAAATCTGTACACACAGAACAACTTAAGAAAGTATTTTTCAGGTCCAAATGTCTCTGGCACAGCACTCCCTTTACAGATGAGAGAAAATATTAAGCTTTCCATACCTGTCTCTGGGTAAGTGGAATTTCGAAAGCCAGGGTCTTTTTGCAGCTGAATCTCTTTTAGACTGAATATTGAAACACCTGGAATATAAAAAAGAAATTGATTTATATCCAAACATAACTATGCTTTACTGAACAAAGTTCTAGTCTTAATTGCACAGTTTAGACTAAAAAACTGTTTCCAATTCCCAAATATTTAAGTCAATATATACCAGACTTCTTTAGTAGATGACATTAAGCGATGTACTCAGCTTTAATGCACTATCTTAACAAGACTCTGCTACTTTACGTCTCCTCTTACTTTCTGGCAAAGTGTGTATTCTTGTTCCAAGACTTCTGAAGTATGCATGTTTCATGGCCTCCTCTGCTGAAATTCTCTTTTTTGATTCATACTATTAACATAAAAGGAAACAAGTGTGTTAGTCTTCATCAAAAAACCTTGAATCAAATGATTTCAGCAAAGGGAGATATAAAGTTCTACTTGCTAAATATTTCTTACCAGCTCACTAGAACAAATTTGGTTTCATTACTTTTATCTCACATATGAAAATCTTGAAAGTCCCTTCCAACTCAAACTATTCTATTCTATTCTAACATGTTATCTAATTTGGTATTATTGACATATACCAAGACGGCTAAGATAGTAAAAATAACTGCTGTAAATGGATGCAAGTAAAAAATATTCTTTATTTCTAAATGTAACAATGACTAGATGTCAGCCTTTTGTCTACACTGTGTTCTGATACTAAATTGCACCAAAATGCTACTACATGAGATCACAAGAGTTTTTAATTTGATGGACTATACTGCAATGGTGTGCATAAAATGGAACTTTAGACAACTAAGCACGGTCTTCAGTTTGTGATCAAACGTCTCCTGCTTGGTGTACATGCACAATTGCACAACTACATTTAAAAAGCTGTACACAAGCAAGAACAAAGTCCTAGCAAGGACTACAAGTACTGTTCTGACACAACGTGAAGACCTGATGTAGAAATTGAAATCATAGGCTGCAAAGCAGGGTAACTACACTCCACCTCACGTACTAGGAATTTTTAATGCTGTGAAGTTACAGCACTTCTGCAACTATACAAAGACTTAAGAGCTGGCCTTCCATCTTGCTTCTGGCTCATTTTTAACACATTACAACATTAAAACCACTTCACACTCTGAATGCATTTTGCAGGATCAAAGAGTAATATTACCCCTTAGTAACTGCTTCTCATTGTTACAGGAATTTAGTATTTGTATTTAAAAGTTCTGTTTTAACGCCGTATTTCACAAGAGATTTGTCTGGGTTTTTTTTCAGGGAATCACTAACATAGGATTGGTTCTACTTTTACAAAAAGTAGTAAGATCAGTTTGAGGTTGGGGCACAGAAATGTAAAGAAATTAAACACCAGGTTTTCAATTCTTACAGTACACAGGCTTCCCAAAACTGACGTTCTTCCCAAATCTGTCATCCCCTACAGACTCAGCTACATATTCCACTTTGAGACAGATCTAACAGATACTACAGCTTCTAACACATTTTTAAAATAATATATTAACATTCTTAACTTGCACTTTTAGGAAGCAAAAAGACAAAACATCTTACTTGAAGGAACTTTGCTATCAATTCAATGCCTTCGGTGTCTAGCCTAAAAATAAAAAGATTTTAAAAAATTAAAAGAGCTATTGGACTATATTTACAAGAACAAAACTGTGAAGGAACTGACTTCATTACAATACATGACATCAAACCTGAAAAATAAATTTAAACATGGTTATACTTTCACCTTATCAACTGCTCTACATGTTAATGTACATACAAGCACCAACACTTCAGAACAAGACTATTTGGAAAACACTAGTGACAGACAAATCGTGAGCTTTGGACTGTGGTTTACTAGATTGACCTGGATTGTTTATTTCAGCAAAAAAGCTTTTAAGCTTAACACCATTCATTTAGTAGAAGGCCACAATGTTACATTTTTTCCTTCAAAGTTGATAAAAAATGTTTTAGTCCTTGTTATAAGGTTTGTTTGTAACAACTGTACAATCTCTTCAAGTTCCTCATAATGATTTTAGCATGATTTCAACAGACTGCTCAAGAAAACTTTGCCATTTTAACAATGGGCCTATTATATAACAGAAGAGAATTGGGGTTATTTAGGAAGTGCTGTGTGAGTACGCCTAATATGCAGGCACTATTAATCAGAGTTTATAGTTCTACAGGACATTAAGGACCTGCATGCTACTAGACAAAGTAAACACATAGTATCAAATTATGCTTTGCTTTACTATCTGCCCACAGTAACACACCTGATGCACAGTTTTCCAGCATTCAGTAGCAGACTGTACTTGGAAACGTGTTCACATTCACAAATATGCAAACCACTGGGATGCATCCTGTCTATTAATAAAATGTAAAGTACCTTGGTGCATGGTTGATGAGGGGTTGTGGTTTATATTTAGGAAAGTTGTAGTTTCTAAATTCATCAGTGGAAGAAATGCCTGGCCATGTTTCTTGACATGGGGTTCCTGCATTTAAAAAAAGAAAGAAATTCAACTTAAAAAAACGTAAAGTAACAACTTTGACAAGAAGTAAGCATTTAATCTTGTCATTTAAACAGGAAAGAAAGCAAAAAAAACCAAACCACCCCAAAAGAGTTCAATCATTTTTCATCAAGAGTAACTCACCTTAATTACAATATAAATGCAATACAAAATATCACTGTTTATACCTCAAGATCTACAGTTCTCATGGAAAAAGTGAATAGAAGAACAAACATATAGCATTAACATTACTGCTAAAAGGACTCTTACCCAGAAGTCTGAAAATTAAATGCAGTTCATCTTCAACAGTCGAACCAGGAAAAAGCGGCCTTCCTGATGCCATTTCAAAAAATATGCATCCAACGCCCCTTTAAAAAGCACAGAGGAAAAGATAAATCAGAAACCATCTCCCAGCTGAAGCTTTCAGCTCTTGAAGACTTCCGTGATTTCTCTTCAATTAAAACAAATTAAATTAGTTGTTAGCTACACACTGCTGTTAAAAATGTTGTTTTGAAAGATATGTAGTAACAAAAGAACTGTCAAAGACTAAACAAAACCTGTCATAGCTATATTCTATCCTCTTCCTTCAGATGTCAAGTTTATCAATTCTATTAAAGTTCACAGTAAAATATCTCATTATAATGTCATTAGGAGAACATGTTTGTTTTTCTCCCCCCTAACACTGTGGGCCTAATGCCTGCTTACTCTAAGCGCTGAGAGGAATAATAGCATCTTCCCTGGCTGCCATTCCTTTCTCTAAAAATCTAACTCACTTGTAACCTTCAATAGTTCCAAGGATGAGCATTTGAATGCTACTACATAATAATAAAGAGTTGACATTTTTCATCTTGACTGAGATTAAAAATTTAAATTAGACAAAGCTATACAAACCACATGTCAATTTGAGTTGAATACTCTGAAGATCCAAGGAGAACATCAGGTGGTCTGTACCATAATGTGACAACTTCATTGGAATAGGTCTTTGTAGGAACAGACTTCGCTCTAGCCAATCCTTGATAAAAGGGAAATAAAGTCATGTGCAGTTTGCTGAAATCTTTCTTTTCTTGCATGACAAAGAATTCAGGATGAGCTAAATCAACCTTATTGTACTTGCTAAATACCTTCCCTTAATGTTCATTAAAAAGCCCTACTAAGTACCTTTCTACAACTTACGATTTGCTTCTTAGTATTTACAGCAATCCCGTGGTCTGCATTTTTAAGCACAGAAGACAGGTAAACAGATAAAATCCTCCAGTAATCCTATAGATTTCATTAAAACAACTAAACATTAGATCAATATGACACCTCCCTCCTGCAAAAACCCTTCTGAAATATTTCTGCAAAAGGCAGATGGCAATAAGAAAACAATGAAAAGCTGAAAACGGACTAAATCAGTGTTGGATCAGCAAGGGTTTTCCATCCTAACAGTGTTTGTCAGTCTTATCTTCAATGAAATTTAGGTCTACTGTGTTAGATACAATCTAAGCAACTTTCACTCACGCACAAGGGATAAAAAACCACAGTGGTAGCACGACTTTCAAAGGACCTTCCTAACACAGAAGGTAACAGGAATCTGTGAATGCCCCACTCTACTGGATATCCCAAATGAACTTGGTGTATCAGTGATGAAGTAACACCTAACAATTTAGCACATGGACAGATCCTTTCTCTTTCCTGACATGGTTACTCTGATTCAGAGTGGAGTGTTAGGAAAAGCAACCTGAGCTCCACCTTAACGATCTGACTAAGTGTCAGCTCCAAAGAAAGCCATAAGACTACTTTCAAACAACAACTCAAGTGACATTATTGCCTATACACATATTACTTTGATTACTAACATCCTGTAAAAGGCTGACTTTCATTTTCCATCTGAGAATGCACAAATGAGACCTGATGTTCTCATCTTTCCTTTATAAGGAAGGATTCCTCTCTTTTGCTAAATGAAGGAAAACATTTGTTACAGAATATTTTCAAGCCATACCAAAGTCCGCAAGTTTCAGTTCTCCTTTCTCATTAATGAGCAGATTTTGTGGCTTCAGATCTCGATGTAATACCTTTCTTCTATGACAGTACGCCAAACCACGAAGAATCTGGTATAAAAATAGCTACAAAAGAGAACATTTATATAAATGGGACTAAAAATGTTAATGTACAGATTACGTGACTGTAACAGCCCATTTGGGCACTGTGCTGGGATTCACAAGCTCATGAAACATGGAGAAATGAGAAATGAGGATTACTAAAGCAGCCCAACTGCCTCTGGCATTTAAATTCATCCCCTCACCTTGACACACACAGGTTTATTTTAGTCCTTTGGAACAGCAAGCAAAGCAAACAACTTCAGTCATGCATATTAAGGCTGCACATACATAGACATAAAAGTAGTAAGGGAAGAAGAAAGGTTTAGCAGAGGGCAGTCAAGCAAGTTACTGTATCACTGCATTAAGAACTACTGTTTTGCAATTTATGTATGTATAAAAGGTCTGATCTTGAAAATGGGACTTCTGGGTAGCCATTGCTGGCATTTACCATACAACAGTCCTCAGCCAGTATAGGTGATCGAATGTACAATAAAAAAAATGAAGAGCATTACAGAAAGCAATGTTTCCCAATGTGACAAATTCAGCATGTAGCAGAACTTTCAAGGAGAAACACCAAAATATTTTTATATGACCATTTTCTAACACATCAGTTTATTTTTGTGCCAGGTGGCACCACCAAATTCTTTTTTGTAAACTGGACAAATACACAGCAGGTGCAGTTACATGCCTCTGCTTTCAGTATGCTTAAGTGGAATTTATCTGTTCTAGAAAAAAGGAATTGGCATTGATATTTTTCTTCCTGTTTTCTTTTTTGAAGAGCAGGATAGGAAGCAACAAGTGTTTTTCTGTCTACTCATGTCCATGCTGTTGCAGGGGTAGTCAGTCCCAAGTGATATTAACCACACTCCTGTGGAAATTGATAGCCATTTCTAGTGTACACTGGGACTGCAAGGCTTAGTCAAGAAGGCAAAACAGATCATTCCACACAAACTGTGGATATTCACCACAGTTGGCAGGGATCCTTTTGGAAATGCACAGGACGACATGTATTAGCTCAAAATTTTGTTTGAAACAGATCACGCACATTTTTATATTATACATCTTCATTTTGCTAAAACTAAAAACCTACAGTTGGCTGAGGAGCGTGAGGAGAGTGATGACAGGAAGGTCTCTCAAATGTAAAGAATGACCCAACTCTCCCAGTTATTTTAACGTAAGCACCTACAGCTACCACGGTTAAGCAGCTGTTTTGGTTTCCCAGTGCCAAAGGTACTGACCGTACAAATATGCTCCTAGGTCATAGCTTAAACCATAGGCAAACAAGGAAAAAACAGTTCCTCTGCTTAGCTCATATTACCACAAACAAATCCTGCTTGTTCTCTAACTGCACTTATTAGAGGAGTCAGCATCCCACTTTAGCTTTTCTTTACTTTTTTAAGCTTAAAGCCCCACTTATTAACTTGCAGTTAATTAAAAACACAAGCATAATTATGCTTTTTTGTGGTCTATCTGAAGTAGATAGAAACTAAAGAATTTCCCCTTACACACTTTCAAAGGAAGAAACAGAGTAGGTTAAGGGCAGATGTCTTTTCCTAAAGATATGTACTGTAACGCAACAACAGAATAAATGGAAAAGCTAAGCAAATAGTAACCAGCATGTAGACGGAATTCCATCTGTAATTCAACTACAAACAGATTTCTCAACATGCACCTAAGCCAAAACCAAGGATGACAAGTGTACTGGAATGTACACAAAGCCCACATGTTCAGTATACTGTACTGTCAACCCTGCTTGTGCCACGTGCTACTGTATAAGAATAAATGTAGTTTTCCTATCATGCATACAGACTGATGTGGTTTTTTGGTTAGGACCACCGGTTATTTTCTTAAAGAGGCATGTAAGAATTTCTCAAACATATCTGCTATACAAATAACATCCTTATATGAATTATATATGGCTTAATGAAGGTACAGTACAGCACAGGCTGCAACACAGCAGGGTGCTATCAGTAACCCAGCCTTCTTGGGCAACTTCATTCATTTCAATATAGTATTGTTCTCCTATTTGGAATCTTGTTTATAAAGCCTTAAGTATTAAAGAACACAAAGAGTTATTCCAGTTTTCTAAATCAAAACCTGCTAGTTAGGAGACAAGTAACACTTGAACATGAGTTAATTTCATCAGGCTAGACTGGCAACTGAGTCATTTGACCTGGACACAGCCACAGTTAACAGGAACACACAAACCTTAAAGAAAATAATTACCATTTAATTATCAATAGAAAGATGAGCATTACTCATTCTTAAATATGTATTTTCAATTTCTTACTTGTGTGGTAGGCAATGACATCCAAACCCACATTCACAATTGAGGCTAGATTTTCCACAGTGTGCATATGTAAGTTTTATCTGAGAATATACCAAACTACAGCCTTAACTTAATAAATGAGTATAAAATAATGGAAGGACAAAAAGAAGTCAAAAGAGTTAAGAATTTATTATTCTTTAGGAAATTTCTAATTTTAAATATATAACTTCAGAGAGAATGAAAACATATAAAGTTATATGATCTCCTGTTTTCAGCCATCAAAAGCAAAAAGAAAGACTCCATTTGATGTCAAATGTAGTTAAGACAGAGCCAAAGGTCAAAAAGGAATTTACATTTCTTTTTTCTTTTTTAAAAAGCCCTAAACCATATAGCTCCTGATTATTAAGTTCTCTGAAATTCTTAGAACAGAAAGCTGGAAGACAGTCACTGCTGCTCAACCAACTCACCTTTACATTGTGCATACTCATGATGTTACCACAGTCATCCATGTACTGCTTCAGATCCTTGTCCTGTCAAAACACCATCATCACTAGTCAATAAAATAATGGACAGCAGATTATATAAGTATTATTCATTGTTAGAGCTGAAATAATTCATCAGAAAACTGAATTTTCTGTAAAAAATGTTCAATGGTAAAAAAATCCAAAAAGCCTCAACATGCAGAAAACTCTGGCTTTTCAAATATATACATAAATGTATACAAATACCATATGCTTTCCAGCAACCTGCATCATCTCAGGCAACATCATTTATTATTGCCTTCTTCTCCATGTTGTGTGTGGCACAGTATGTTATGAAATTGCTATATTCTCACATTACATGGGAAGTAAAGAGTTTTTCTTCATCCCTCTTATTATGCTCTTACTTTGTTATGTCTGTGTTACTTAGGAACAATAAATTGAATGTAAAGCTCGCTAGTTGTGTAAGCACTTACCAGATATTCAAAAACAAGAGTCAAAGACTTGTCTGTGTGGACAATATCATGTAATGTAACAATATTTGCATGCTTCAGATCTTTTAATAATGACACTGCAAAAGAGAATTGTAAGTATAAACAAATGCAAAACACAAGCAGTAAATGCATTTCGAGTAAGTTCATATATATAAGCTATTCATATTTTTTAATAATTAAAAAGCCACTTTTTAAGAACATAATACTCACAGATTTAATTAATAAGAAAGGTATTTAATCAAAACACCAGACATTTGAGTAACAAAGCATAAATATTTCTTACATTATACATTTCAAAGAGCAGTAGCCATTTGGTAAAATGAATTCTGAATCCCTGAAAGTTACTCATTAACAATAGTCTAATTCAGTACAAAATCATCCATTTGAGAACACATCCACCCCCTGTAAATAAATCTGAAACACTAAATCTTCGTAAATCTAGACTAAAATTTTCCTCATAAAAACCAATACCAATTTCATTAATCTCCCATGTAGCCTATGTATTTCCAAGTACTAACAGAACTTTGGTAAAAAAAAAAAAAAAAAAAAAAAAATCCAGAAGAATTTGAAATTCTAATAAATAAAACCAAAGTTATCACCTTCTCTTATAGCTGTACATGGTGCTCCCTCTTCATGTTCCAGGCGGATTTCTTTCAGAGCTACCAGGTTCTCTGTCAATTTACTTCTCCCCTTATAAACTGTTGCATAAGTACCCTTCAAAATGTAAAAAGAAGGCTACTTTTACATGTTGTTCCTTCATTTAAAGATCAGTTAATAAACAAAATATAAACTTCTGCTTGAGGTTCTAGTAGGTTAAATTTTGGATATAAATAGTTTTTGTTACATTGTCTTCCTTAGACACATGTAAAAGTACAGAATTATTTTAATTATTTATATTAAGTTCAGGTCTGAACACACAAAAGACACACAGGATGTATATGCTTAACAAGTCTGAAAATGACATGGAAAGCTATACACCATACAGCTGCCAAAGAAGCCAGATCAGGTAGCATTAAATTCACTAAGTTCACTGCTGGGATCATTTACCCTCTTGAAAGTTTCTATTTGATTAAAACTAGCTCAGGTATCTTTAAACTACACTACCATTACGTTTCCAAAGGCTCCATACTCTTCCATTACTTTTATGAAAACAAGTAACTTGCTTTGGTAGCTTCTTGACATCATGAACAGTGAATATTATGAAGGTTCTCTTTCTCAAGTTTTTTTTTTTTTTTTTTTTTGGGTTTGGTTTTTTTTGCCCTTTTTTTTTTTGTTTTGTTTTGTTTGTTTGGACAGGAAGAGATCCAAATTCTCAGGACTTGTTACATAAGGGCAAGGAATTCTGACAAAACAGCAAGTAGGTACAACTAATCCCAGCAAATGAAAGAGGACACAATAAAATTACAGAAACTGCCCTAGGTTACAGTACAGTACTGTAAGGCTCTACGGAGGGATCTGGACAGGCTGCATTTATGGGCTGTGGCCAATTGTACAAGGTTCAACAATGCAAAGTGCCAGGCCCTGCACTTGGGTCACAACAAATCCAATGCAACACCAAAGGCATGGGGATGAGTGGCTGGAAAGCTGCCTGGTGGAAAAGGACCTAGGGTTTTGGTCAACAGGCAGCTGAACATCAGCCAGCTTGTGCTCAGGTAGCCAAGAAGGCCAAGAATATCCTGGCTTTTATCAGAGATAGTGTGGCCAGCAGGACTAGGGCAGTGATTGTCCCCCTGTACTTGGCACTGGTGAGGCTATGTCTCCAATAATGTGTTCAAGCTTTTTGCCTCTCCACAAGAAAGTCACTGAGGTGCTGCAGCATGTCCAAAGAAGAGCAACAAAGCTGGTGAAGGGTCTAGAGCACAAGTCCTGCGAGGCGCAGCTGAGGGAACCGGAGTTGTTTAACCTGGAGAAGGTGCAGGGGAGACCTTATTACCCTCCACAAGTACCTGAGGGGAGGATGGAGCAACGAAGTGGCTCATCTCTTCTTCCAAGTAACAACTGATAGGACAAGAGGTAATGACTACAAGCTGGGCCAGGGGAGGTTTAGATTGTATATGAGGAAAAATGTCTTCACTGAAAGGACTGTCAAGCATTGGAACAGGCTGCCCAAGTAAGTGGGCAGAAATCCCTGCAGATATTTAAAAGACATGTAAATGTGGCACTCAGGGACATGGTTTACTGGTAGGCTTGGCAGTGCTGGGTTAACAGTTGGACTCAATGGTCTTAAAGATCCTTTCCAATGTAAATGATCCTATGACTCTACATACCTGGTGTTGTCCACCACACTTTGTAAACAACTGAGATATGTACACCCATGACTATGACTTGAAACCTACTAGATTAACACTTCTCCAAAGATATGCAATGTTATGTCATGTATAGTGATCCACCTAACAAGTACTGGAGACAAAATAAAAAATAAATGTTTTTGGAAATGAAAATATTTCAAATGGAGGATTAGCAGCAATATTCACAACAAAGATGCTGACCAGCCCTGCTTTCTTCTGCAGTTTTCAGTGCGTCCCAATGCTCCTGTGCTCCTTATTAATTTTTGATCCCACTGGGCAACTTCAATCAAATTGGACAGAACTGACACCTGGCCTCCTCCTGAATTCCACTGTTTCTCTGGAAGTCAGAGGCTGAGTGGAGGTAGAAAGCTGTACCGCTGCCCTCCCAGGACAGGCAAGCTCAGTGTTACATACTTCACCTTGCAGCATCCAGCTGGTTGCCCAGCTCAGGTATATACTGGCTTCTCTAAGAGAACATGCATAGCTACTGCCTGCACTCTGCAACTGTTGGCTTCTTGTCCAGCATGAATGTTTCTTGACATAGAATCATAGAATAGTTAGGATTGGAAAGGACCTCAAGATCATTTAGTTCCAATCCCCCTGCCATGGGCAGGGACATCTCACACTAAACCATACCACCCAGGGCTTTATCCAACCTGGCCTTGAACACTGCCAGGGATGGAGCATTCACAACCTCCCTGGGCAACCTATTCCAGTACCTCACCACCCTAACAGGAAAGAATTTCTTCCTTATATCCAATCTAAACTTCCCCTGTAAGGCAGGAGGACACCAGGCTTATCTAGTTCTATTACTGACAGAATAATTATGACTAATTTTCCTTATTTTATATGCATAAAACATTTGTGTGGCTGCGACACTGTTACACATGTGGACTATATCTGGTTAGCTGAAAAGATAAATTCAGTGAATATTTTGAGGGATTCAGAGATTTTCCACTAACATTTATGTAGAATTTTACATAAGACATTGTCACCAAAGCACTAATAATTTCAAAAGCTATACATACCTCTCCAAGCTTTTCTAACTTGATATAGGTTTCCATTTTTCCAAATCCAATTTCTGACTGCAACGAAAAGAAATTGAAAATTGGTCACTAAACCGGAACACTTTATATATAATTTAATCAGCAAGCTAAACTTTGTTTCAGAAAAATACCTTATAGTACCTGATCAAGCACCACATAATTCCGTTTTAAAAACAATGTAGCATATCATGATATAAATATGTCCCAGCACCCAGGCCTAACACTCAGCCTGTTGCCCAGTCTACTGTGTATCCTAGGAGGATTATGAACCGAGTTACAAGTGGCCCAAAAGCCCACATTAGCCTGCCTCTTACTTAGGTCTTCTCTACTATTCTGATCTGATTACTATGAATGAGGTCATCTCAACTCTTCCATCCTTTCTTTTGCTCAGCATAACCATGTGCTGCTGCTTCTTTGAAAATAACTTATTTGCTATGTTCAAGATCTCAGATCAAGGTTTCCTTCTCCCATTCTGACTTCCCACTGCTTTTCAGCCTAAAATTCTGCCAATAAAGTCCCTTAACATTATTCCTTCACATGCTTGAGCTTTGTCAACAATTTACATTTAGTGGCTCATAACTTCATGTCATCGTGTATTTTACTTGGATCTATTCACCTTCTCTTTTTTCGTCACCAGCTTAGCTCTGCAATGCGAGCCGGGAGGGTTTACTTGTCTATGTAACACCTTTTCCTGAAGACTGGAAGATCACTACTCTTTTCAAATCCACTCTCGTATTTAATATGGTTATCTCTTATAGTTATTTTCATGAAAGACCACTGTCAATTACACCAAAGCTTTGTACTGTTCTTACAGTGTAAAGAATGCTGAAAGTAGACATGTAAACCACAAAATTTTAAACCAATTTAGAAAGCCTTATAGCCTGTGCCCCATCAAAACTCAAAATCAGTGCAATTCACTGGGTTTTGATTTACTGACAATTAAACATATACTAAGACAAAAAGTTTTCTCTCCAGCACCACCTCCTCCTTCCACTTCCAAACACAGCTCTTCACTTGCTATTTCTGTCTAAGGAATGATACTTTGACCCCGAACTGACTTTGGCACCTATGTCCACCAGTCAGAATTATCTTGATTTTTTCCTAAAAATCTGATGGATATTAAAGTTTTATGTTATTTCAGGGTAACACAGTGTAACACAAACACTGCTGACTGCATTAAGATTTGACAACAATATGAAGGTATACTAATAAAAGTTGGATTAATACTTAATTTTCAGAACACATGCATGAAAATATATCTGAAGTATGTTTAAGATCTTGCCTTTAAACATATCTGACATATCTAAGGTAAAAAATGGGAACATAATTATGTTAACATAGAATTAAGAGTAAACCTGTTTTATTAAATTAGTGTTAGAACTGAAATAAAAAAACCCCACAACTGCATAAAGATACTTAAGCACAAGCATATTTAGGACCTGGTTGACGCTATGCTGTTTATCCCAAAATACAAGCAGAGTTGATATCCGGCAATCCTTATAACTCCAGTGAGACTTTAAATGTACCACTGATACAGGTACAATGTTAGTAAAGCAAATGTTTCCAAAGTGTATTTTGACCTACTCAAGTATCTTGGAGTAAGTATTATATGGTATTAGAATTAAAAAGATAGGTTGCTTAGTTTACAGGAGAAACTAAAGGAGAACTCGTAGCCACTAGCCTTATTACTGCCAGACAGTCTGGAATACAACTTAAAAGTCTGATTTCTAAGACACCTCAATATTTTTCATTAAGACTAATAAATTCAGGATCTTCTTTAGACAATAAAATGATACAGTATTTCCTACATACAAAGGACAGATATTCTCCAAGAGCTATCTTTCAATATGTTAATTTTTTTAATCACATTTTGGTTGCCTACCACTCAGAAGAAAAAACTAATTTTTACATTCCTCAAACTAACATAGATTTTTTTTCCCCAAAATAATTTCTGAACTATTTATTTTTTTTCCTACAATACACATCTGTCTGCCTCGACTTACACAAAAACACTGATGCACCGTATTTACAGTCTCTCATTTCTAATGGCTGGCGCATGAGTTACACCTATGCTACTGTGCATGCAATATTGTACATGTATACACAAAACACTATAAAAGCTAATTTTTCCCTTGTATTTCAAAGAATAACACCAAGCCTGAAGTATAACAAGTCCTCACTTGATACTTTTTATAGCCTTTTTCCTTTGATTCGTACTACACCTTGGAAAGAGACATGCCTTTGAAGCAGAGTGCAGTGTTCATATATTGTAATTAACAGTCTGGTAGCAAGCTTTCAATGACAATCTTAGGATTATGAGTCCTTCAATTTCTCTCTTCTAAAAGTTAGCTTGAAATCATGAAAGGACAAAGCAGCAAACACATGCCTGCGTACCACAGCACTGCTGGCGGGTTTCATTTTGGACCTCTAAGCCCTGAAAGCATTTTGTAAAGGCAAACTGAAAAACCTTGTGACAGGAAGTTGATTCCATACACACACCATACTCATTAGAGGGCACTGTTTTTCTATCTGTCTTGTAGAAGGTAAAGAGGACAGAACTTGAACTGCTCTCAGGGGTCAATATTAAATGAGTAAGGGGATTTAGCTATACAGGAAAATTCCCCAGCCCCCAAGTACTGAAATGGTACTTCACCAGCATCCGAAAAGAGAATGTTTTGGGAAGTCTATTCCCCAGTTCAGTGCCGCAACAGCAACTAAGTGGTTAAGGAGCTACAAAATTCTGGCACAAATATTTAAGCTTGCTACATTATTATTACTTCCAGTGCTTTGATCCTATCTTTTCTTCTTTTAATAATGTTCTTGTAGAAGGCGACATGCAGATTAAGAGCTTCAGTCTAGCGCACTAAATTCTATTTTTTCAGCGGAAAAATACATGATAAAATTCAACCATCACTTTGTTACAGACAATAGTAATTCACAATACAATAAAGATAATTCACAGTTGTTAAAACTAATTCACTGCAAGTACCCTCATAATTATTTTTCAGCAAATAAGCCATTAAATCAAGAAAACAAAGAACAATGTGGATTACATAAACCTATACAGTTTTTCTCTGTATAGAATTTCTGAACTATGAATTTGCTCAGAAAATCAGTAATGGTCTTGCAACTCTTTAAGACCACAATTAATATTAAGAAAGCTGATAGATCAAGTTATGATTAAAACACAGCAATTTTGGTAAAATAAGACAATAATGGTTTTTTTTTTTTAACTATTTCAGGGATGTGTATATTTTATATGAGAATCAAAGATTCCTAGCATTTTTACTCTAATTACAGTGTAGGAACCATCATTCTGCAACCTCCAAGGAAAAGCCTTATTTTTGAAAAATAACAAAATCATCCAAAAAGGTGTATGCGAATTCATTCATTCATTCTCTCAGGAATTCACATACGCTTTAAAACAAATGAACAAACAAACAAAACCCCCATCATCTCAATAGCAATTTTGAGAGACAAAATTTGTTATCAAATACGAAAAAAACAGTGAGGATGATCTGTCTTTATATTATACTGCTTTAGGGCATTCCTACTATATCACATAAGAACCCTGGCCTTGATCTAAGACTACATGGCCTATTTGCTCAAACAGATCATCCCTGCTCTAAAAAGCAAAAGAATTTAAGTATATGCTGTGGGAGCTGAGTTTAGCCACCAATTTCAATGGGTCTTCACAAAGAAATGACTGGGCTTAGTTTGAAGAGGAAAAATGAAAGAAAGTGTGACATTCTGCAACAGATTTTGGTGGGTGCACGCTGGTGAAGTTGAGGACGTAAAAGCCAAGCTGAATCACACCTATGGTATACAGACATGCACGTCAAATGGAACCTGAAGACCCAAGAGTCTGGTTTAGCAAGGCAGATGCATGTACTTACTAGTGATGCTCTACGAGAACGTCGACTCATTGGCTGATCAAATGGCGGGCTGTTAATCTGCAACTTTTCAAGATAGCCATCTGGTATCCTGATGTCAGCAGGCAGGGACAAGCGCTTGTTCAAATCCTGCAGCAAGTAATGTTAAAAAAGAAGGGTCAGGTATTCAAATATAATTCAGAATTTCCTAAAACATCTTCTAATACCTGTAGTGTTACTGTTTTCACAGCGTTACTATTTTAACTGCACATTTCCTTTTTTTTATTTATTTACTTTTAGTTTGGTTCTAATCTCAAACCTGCCAGAAAATGAAATATCAAATACTCTCTTAAAGGGGCTGGTTACCACCACAGAGACAAAAGGGCTACACATCCAGAGACATGGAAAATATGGGAAGTAATTTCTGAAACAGTAGGAATTGTTTTTCAATAAAGGCAGTTTTTCAGTAAAGGTATCCAAGAAAGGAAAAGCACGCTCAGCATCAAACTATACCATCTATTGCCACAGATTCTACAATGAAGTTAGGAGGATATCTCTGGAGCCACCACCGTTTTCACACTTTTCTCCAGCAGAAGGGGGAAACTCCAGATTTCTGTTGGTGGACCTTAGTTTAATAAATACTCACCTGAAGGCATTAAGTTCTTCCCGATGTTACCCTATTCTATCTTACCTATCACCTGCAGCTTTGACTTCTGGGCATCCTGAGCTAACCTAAGCACTGGCAGCTACGTCCCCAATTCGGCTCCCCTCAGGCTTGGCCATGTGTTTCTACTTGCGTCCTTGCAGCAGCTTTGAACTATTTCTGCATGCTATATCATAGAGAAACTATCTCAGGCGAAGTACATAGCTTCCTGCCAGCTTTGTGATCTGAACAGGTTCAGTGTAAGGTCAGACAAGCTCACAGACTGAACACAGAGCAGAGAAGCAGCAAGGCAAGCCTGAGAAGCCGACAGCTAAATTGGCTTAGGCTGCTACAGAACTGGATCATCAGACTTTCAAGACTGGAGATCTTGGGAGACAACTTGCTAAGCTTTCAGTGCTGATAATGTATTTGAACCACATCTATGCATGATCTGTACATTTACCTAAAGCAATAACTAAGCAAAAATATCAGTTAAAAACATATATTAAAATTAACCTAGTCTGGCAAGTAGTTTAATTTCAGGCAGGACTGAAGTGCTAATATGCATCCTCCCGGATGACTGATCTACATTATGCTATTCACTCTGGACACTGGATACAAACAGAAATTTTTGGAGAGACGCCAACAAAGCTTTAACTTCTGGCAGCTGATCCTCCCGTTTTCCTTTTGCCCCTCACACCTCCATAGATGCAGAGCACAAAGTCTGGAAGCTTCCACTTTGCTGCCCAACATCAGCTTCTTTGCCTAACTGGAAAAAAACTGGTATCTGTGTTTCTTATTTTGCTCAGAAGTTTTAAATTATAACAGGAACTAGGAATAATCCCTACAGTAAAATGGTATTTTCCACTAAAGAATTTTCTTCCTTTTGACACATTCTGCTAAAGCCATTTTTGTAACAGTCAACTGAAATTCAGTGAAGGTAGAGTCATCTGAAAAGAGAAAGCACTCTCCCCTACTGAAGAGAGATTGAGATTATGATTAATAAATAAATAAATTCACCCTATAACTTATTGCATTCTTCAGAAAATTCACTCCCACTGTCCATGTCAGCGACGAAGATGTTAAACAAGACCGGTCCCAACACCGATCCCTGAGGGACACTACTCGTTACTGGTCTCCAGCCGGACACTGAACCATTGATCACAACTCTTTGTGTGCGGCCATCCAGCCAGTTCTTTATCCACTGAGTGGTCCATATATCAAACTGATGTCTCCCCAGTTTGGAGACAAGGATGTCATGTGGGACAGTGTCGAACGCTTTGCAGAAGTCCAGGTAGATGACATCAACTGCTCTACCCTTGTCCATCAGTTCCGTGCGATTGAGTGCGCCCTCAGCAAGTTTGCCGATGACACCAAGCTGTGTGGTTCGGTTGATATGCTGGAGGGAAGGGATGCCATCCAGAGGGACCTTGACACACTTGTGAAGTGGGCTGATGCCAACCTTATGAAGTTTAACCACGCCAAGTGCAAGGTCCTACACCTGGGTCAGAGCAATCCCAGGCACAGCTACAGGTTGGGCAGAGAAGAGATTCAGAGCAGCCCTGCAGAGAAGGACTTGGGGGTGCTGGTCGATGAGAAAATGAACATGAGCCGGCTTCAGTGTGTGCTCGCAGCCCAGAAAGCCAACCGTATCCTGGGCTGCATCAAAAGGAGCGTGACCAGCAGGTCGAAGGAGGTGATCCTGCCCCTCTACTCTGCTCTCATGAGACCTCACCTGGAGCACTGTGTACAGTTCTGGCGTCCTGAACAGAAAAAGGACATGGAACTGTTGGAAGAAGTCCAGAGGAGGGCCAAGAGGATGATCAGGGGACTGGAGCACCTCCCGTATGAAGACAGGCTGAGAAAGTTGGGGCTGTTCAGCCTGGAGAAGAGAAGGCTGCGTGGGGACCTCATAGCAGCCTTCCAGTATCTGAAGGGGGCCTATAGGGATGCTGGGGAGGGACTGTTCACTAGGGACTGTAGTGATAGGACAAGGGGTAATGGGTTAAAACTTAAACAGGGGAAATTCAGATTGGATATAAGGAAGAAGTTCTTTACTGTTAGGGTGGTGAGGCACTGGAATGGGTTGCCCAGTGAAGCTGTGAATGCTGCATCCCTGGCAGTGTTCAAGGCCAGGCTGGAGAGAGCCTTGGGTGAGATGGTTTAGTGTGAGGTGTCCCTGCCCATGGCAGGGGGGTTGGAACTGGATAATCTTGAGGTCCTTTCCAACCCTAACTATTCTATGATTCTATGATTCTAACAACAACCTTCACCCCCCTACAATGTCTGTCTTAAAAAAACTCAGACACACCACAACCTGAGGGGTAAAGTAGGGAGAAAATCTTTTCAGAATTCCAGGATCTGTTTTTAATACAATTTCTCCATATTTGTAACTTCTCTTACATTTGTAGTATAACGGACAATACACAGCAGTAATCACTCTTTTTCCCTCAAAAGCACTTAATAATAAATTAATATTTACTGTAAGTTTTTGTCATGTTGCAAATAAAACCAAACCACTATCCATTCTCCTTAACTTCACAGAGCTGAAAAAAGTCTATTTTCTGAGGAAAACATGATTTCATGGAAACTGCAGCAGGTACTTGATAGATTTTTTCCTCCTAATTGTCTACACGAGTATTCTTCTTTCAATACTCATTCATATTAGGATGTGCTGAAATGTCAACCAAGCCACAACTTCCTTTTTAAAACCATATATTACAATTGTTAGCTACCAGTCAGAAACCTTTTACGACACTAATGTTTAAAAGATGTTATGTTATATGTAAATGTTACATTTATAAAGTTATGTCATCTTTGTATTATAATCATCTTTTATCAAACTGCCTAAATTAGGCAAAATTAAAGAAAGTCATTAAGACTGTAACACCAAATAACTGAAAGACAGAAATTACTGTATTTTGTTTGTCTGTACCACCTTAATTCCTCCCAGTTCTTGCAACAAGTGAAGCAACCACCTCTTGGGAAAAGAAAGCAATCATAATTAAATGCTATACAGCAACATGAAACAGGATTCATTAGACCTGCATGACATAAATAAGCACTTTTCCTAGAGGATAAATAGAAAAAGTGGAAACTAAAATTCCATCAGTTTGACATAGTTAAAAAACCAGTTAATTTAACTGGGATTATTTATCGGAAAAGCAAGAACCCTACCATACACCAAACAATTCTGAACCTTGACTGTTTAAGGCCAGGCAGTCTGCTGACATTTTGGCAACCTGTTCAGCTGATGGCAGCAGAAGACTTATTCCCCCTCTGTGGGCTGACCCTGGTGAACAGCCAAGCTCACACCCAGCTGAGTACTTTGCTCCCTTCTCCCACGGGGTGCAGAGAAGACGAAAGGATGGTGAGGAGATTGTGGGTGGAGGCAGCAACAGTTTAATAGGGAAACCAAAAGCTGTGTGCCCAAGGACAGTGGAAAAAGGAACTGATCCACTGCTTCCCATTGGCAGGCAAGTACCCGGCCACTTTCGCCTCAGCATGCCTGGTGGTGGCTCGGGAGTGGAAGACAAATGACATAGCCACAAGTGTCTCCCCTTCCTTCTCCTTCCCCCAACTTTTATTCCCAAGCACCACATCAGATGGTAGAGAATAGCCCTTTGGCCAGTTTGGGTTGGCTGTCAAGCCCAGGGGAAGCAACCAACTTCCCCACTGGCGCTGAATGGCCTCTATGGAGAAGCTGGCCTTAGCATATGAAGCCCAGAGTCGTAACCTGGATGCAGTCACCATCTCCTATTCTACAAGCTGCCAGTGCAGCTACCCCACTGCAATCTTGCTATTGATGCTTTAGCAGCAACAAAACCTGCTCATCTGAACCGCATGGTTTGCTGTGATTTTGGCACGATGCCAGCTGGAGAGCAAGCAGCAGTAGGAAAAAGTGACTTTCCAGAATGTCTAATTCTCTTAAGCCTCTGCGGAATTTCATGAAACAATGAAAAAGACACTTTCTGGACAGAGGACTTTGTCCACGCTAATTTCAACGACCAGCTGAACCTAATAACAGGTTAGCATGTCAGAAATAAAAAAAACCTACCTTAAACCAAGGAAAATGACTAAAATCAAGAAACCTTTTATAACTGAAATTATTGGCAGGCTGTTAAAAGATCCTGCTACAATGCTGCTTAAAGAAGTAACAAGGAAGCATGTAAAACTAATGACAGGACTGAATTTTCCCTTCACTCTTTAGTTTTTACTAATTAAGCTTCTGAGCTTGTCAACACAACAGAGTTAAATGTCCATTTTTAATAGTAATGAATTCTGCATGCCTTTATGAATATTTTAAATTGTTGTTTCATGCTTTAGAAGGCAGCAAGTTAGACTAACTCCCTCTGTTATCTTACATATCCTTTTTTAAACACAGCAGGTGTGTAAGTGGTGTACACAGACCCTCAACTATGCAGAGGGAATGTGGGCACATTCCTTTGTAACTTTTAACAAGCAATGGTTTACTGAAGTTCAAAATCTTAGCTTTCAGGGACAAGAAAGTACTTCAGGTAGAACAAACTACCTTTAGGGAATTAAAATGAAAGTGTTTTCTTGTAAGCCACTTAAAGATTTATTTTTCCAAATGAGGTCTAACTTATGAAAAAAGGTTTTGTCAATTCATAACATTTCCTAATTTGATTCTTTTATGGTTATCTTTAGGGTCAACTTGGAAAAAAGTATTACCAGTGTTCAGTAAAGGTACTATAAAATGTTCAAGTGCCTACAGGTAACTGTATGTCACTTAATGAGTTATTTTTTGATCCAGTTCCAGAATATATTCTGCAGAACATAGTCAGGCACCATTTGCTTTGCTAGGGTAACTAGAATGCTTGTGGCATTTCCCCCTCCTTCTACAACTTGAAAACACATTTTCTACCTTCATGTACATACTTACTCTCAGCCTTGCTTTATGACTGGTATTACTGGCAGAGAAATGCATACTATTTTTGTAATATGCCTGAAATGAGAATCACATTTGTCCTACTAAGCTTGACGGCAGATAAACATGTAAGCACTTGCAATGCTAACACCACTTTGATTGCTGTGGAGATAAACTACCCTAATACATGCTCATCTTTACCATCTATTTCTATCACTAACTAGAGCAAATGCTCTGAGAAAAGCTACACTTTGTTGAGCCTTGTCTTTCGGCTGGCTAGCATCCAACCACCTTGCTGTAACTTGTAACTTGCTGTAACTGTCTACACTGACTCCTTACATACGCTTGGGCACAAGAAAAGGTGTTTCAACTTCAATCCTGCAGGTCCTGTGAGCTGAGTAATTTAAGTAAACAAGCATGTCTAAAAGAGACAAACCAAAACACCTTTTCCTTTGCTTTTCACACATACTTGTAAGTAAAAAAGAAACCAACCCACCAAATCCCAACATTTTTGATTTCTTTACTTCTGGCCCCTTTTGGATGGCTCAAAATACTGTTGCAAATACCAGCTTCATGAGTTCCTACCCATAGTAAGCCATTCACAAAAGTTTAACACTAGAACTTTCTTACCACATTTTGTTTTGTTTTCCATCTGACTCTCAAACAACTCTATTCCTTTGCTACTTATCCTGTTCTCATCTCCTATTCCCCATAATACAAACTTGTCAGCTATTCATAATTGCTAGACTTGGCTTTACAGCCATAGCATTACGCTTTTCAGAAAGTCTCATTCCTGGCCAACAGATCAATTTTCACTTCTCTTAAGCCCTGTCAAAAATGTACATTTTTTCACACACAGAACCTATTTGTATTTGTGAAAGCAACACTGTTAGCTTTTCACACTTTAAATCAGATATTGAAATCAACAACTTCTGTTTTTCCTTAACTCACCGTTTATTTTTTGCCAAGATGTGCTACACGCTTCAGTAAATTTAACTGAAGTAAAATAAAGATGATTCTGTAACTCAGGATATTGAATGTTTGAACTCTACATATTAAAACTGATCTAGAAAGAAGCAATTTGAAATACTCACATTTTTTAGTCTGCCTTCTGATGACCCAAGTCATTACATCTGACATGTAGCCACTTAGAGAACAAACACTAATATTTTCCACAAAATAAAATAATAATCAAAAATAACCAGAAAATTGCCCCAAGAAAGGATTTACTGAGGTCTTCCCAAGTCCAATTTTCACTATGGTACAAAAAGCAGAAAAAGAAAAACTGAGACTACTTTTATTTTTATCCTTTAACAAATGTACCAATTTGCAGGCTGTTTCTTTCTTGCTGCAGTAGCAACAATAAATCTTTCTCCAGTCTACTGGGTTACAAATGCCATTGATCTTTCAACTGCTAGGCTGTTTCATGCTGCTACCGCACTCGCAACTGCAGCAAGAGAAGAAAGGTTTGGGCTTCTGCCAGTGAAGCAGTAGGAAGCATAAAAGAGGGAGAATCCTTTAGTACCAAATGACTTGTCAGAAAAACTTGAAGGGAAAATCATGACATCATCAGCCTCAGTTCACTATTCCTTGAATCTTTCATTTAGCTCATCTAACAGCTGACTACCTTCAAATCTAGTATTTCATTGCCTGTGGCCAGATGTTCCCATTGCTTTTTTGGAGGAGAATGAGCCCTAAGCTAATGATCTAGTGATGGGGTGTAAGAAGGTCAACTGGCAAAAAACTGCCCCTTCAAAACAAAGTGAGAATGCACTGATGCAAGTTTAGGAGACAAGAGAAGGAAGCTGGCTCTGTCAGAAGGAGGTAGTCAGCGGATGACGCAAACTATATTGACAAGCTACATCATTGTAATACCAATCCTTACTGCGTTGGTTCTTCAGTTTATTGGCAAGTTACATTTCCAGACCAATCGTTACTTAAGGTATGTACTTAATATATGACAGCAAACAGCATTCTCTCCACCTTTCCCTGAAATTGTAGCTTATCTTTTAAGAGTTAATATTGCTAAATTCCATCAATAAATTTTTGTTACAGCCTCACAAAGAAACTGTTCTTCTAAGTCTACAGACACCAGTCTGACAGCCCAAACAATCCACTATAGATCAAATGAAAATGCTTTGCTGTCTTGTGTAAGCATCAGTCTGAATTAGCCTTCTCAACAGCTCTAGCAAGCACCAGCAAGACATGTCAGCTGCAGCCACAAGCTGTTCACTAATAAGTCATAGTGCTTTTGTTCACTAGAGAATACTTAATCAGATCTAAAATGATATCATATAACCCTTTATGCAACACAGTTCAACTTCATGACATGCTAATTGCAAAAAAAAAAAAAAAAATCTACTCTTCATAGTATTCTTTCCTTGCACATTTTAAATAAAAATCTATATATTGCACTACTTCATGACACAAAGCAAATTAATTAAAAACCATTTTTCTTATACCAATAAGAATTTAAACTTTCTAATACGCAACCTTATGTGCATGTACTTACTGTACCACTTTAGTATCAAATACAGCGTTCTGAAGGCTGCCTTATCAAATTTCAGTGCATTTTTGTCAAATGACAGCACAGTTGAAGCCCCCTGGAACCTCTATAGAACTATGACATACAAGACTGCTAGAGGCAAAAGCAAACAGAAAAAACCCAACCCCAAATCAGAGAACATATTTATAGAGAATTCTGTTGTTTGGTCCAAGGTCATGAAGCAAAACCACCAGCATACCCACCCATCAAAAGAAATCTATAGCATCCTTGCAGCACATTATTTCAACACCTTTATAAATAAACCTCGATTACTGTAACCAAAAAGACTACTTTAACAGCTGAGTTATCTATACCAGTTTTCCTTACAGGCATACAGAATCATCATCATTCCCCCATTCATCTGACAAGTGTAACTATAATTTCCTTGTGATGCAGAAAGTGCATTTTTTTCCTGCCTTCTGCAGAATGGTTTATACCTAAATACTACATTTTTCCCGTTATACTTTAAAGTTATTACTTTACTGAAAACAAAATCATTATTAATAAATTAATAATTAATAAAAATCCTGTTGAATTTGAGGAAAGGAACAAAGAACGTTTTCTTATGTTAGAAGCAATAATGAAAACATAATCCTAAAACCCTGCTACCTCCCACTCCATAAATCCATACTGTTTTTCAGCCAGTCTACTGAAATGCAATACAATTTAAGAGAGCATCAATTCTGAGCACTAAATCAGGTGGCTTGTTACATGTGGGACAGAAACGACAGAAGTGAAAGGGGACAAAAATATGAAATTCATTCATCAATTAAATCAAGACTATTTTCAGTGACTTTATAATGAGATTAAGTTTACAGGCTATTTTAGACTGAGAAGAAACACCAAAGACCACAGATACTGCATGTTCACTGCCCCCTCCCAAACATAAACATAGTTTGCCAGATTTGATGTTGAGATCTTAGGAAAAGACAAGGAATCAACTGTGAGTGAAATGAGTGAAATATTGGTATTATCAATAATTCTAAGGTTTAATCTCTATTTTGGGACTAAGTCACGTTTTCCCAGCACATTTACTATTATCAATCAACAACACAAGGAGGACTTCACTGCCAGTAGCTCAAGAAAGTTATCGCCAGTATCTGTGGCCACTTATATATACATATTTTTTTTTTCAAAGCACAGAAACCAGAATTGCAAGCAGACAGCTTTTATCTACTCTCGCACAATGGAAAACCTATGAAAAGAAAGCTTCTAAGTATCTCTTCAGTAATATTTGTAACAATTGGTAATTTTGAACCCACAAAATTAGAATTACAGGTCAGTAGGATTTTTTTCATTTAAGCAGTCAAAAAAATGAATTCTGAACAACTTCTTGAACATACTTTTCACAAGAATTTTAATTCCCTGGATATAGGGTTTAAACTCCCGACCAGCTGAATAAAAACTTTTCTTTCATCCTTTTTTTTTTTTTCCTCCAGAAAAAAAATCTCACAGCGTTTTTTTACTTACTTCCTATCTGTTAAGCATTAATACGGTATTCAGAAACTGCATTCCAGGAGCTTCTACTCACAACCAATGAAACCAAACCAAACCAAATCTCTGTGACATAAAACCATAAGGAGGAATGAAACTCAAGTGCAAGCTATTACTTTCTTTTTATTAAGTGTATGAATACATAGGAAATTTGGAACAAATTATGCCAGAAATACTTCAAAATTATTCTTGGGTATATTTCTTATTTTGTTTTGTTATTATTTTATTGCACCTTGGAGAGCTCTTAAGGAAGTGGACTTAAGTCCACTATAAGGAAGAGACTATAAGGAAGAACAAGAAAAATAATAACAACCATAAAAAGATCACGTCTGATTTTGTCGGCCTAACTAAATTATCACTTAAGATTTCACTCTGTGACATTAACCTCAACAAAAACCCCGCTGAAATCCAGGGTCTGGTGGCTGTTTGACTCAGTGGTAGGTGCTGGGCAGTAACAGATGCTAATAAAGTAAGTTCTCCCTAACATACTACTACACCTTCCTTATTTTTAAACATAGATTTCCATACATTTTCATCAGTTTCCATAGCAGGGTCATAGGAGAAACTGCCCGAAAGAAAAAGATAGCTTAAGTTTATCAGATACAGAAAGAATGATGTGGAGGGGAAGGGAACTAGAAAAAAGTATCATGAGAAACAAAACAGAACATACCACTATAAAAATGCAAACCTGGACCCTTAGAACCGTTCTGTATAACATTAATTATTAACATGAGCCATTCACATCAACACAAAGCTGCGAATACCAAAGGGAAAGTCCCATGAAAAACTTGCTAATTCAAAATAGACCAACTTCTTGAATATGGAAGCTGGAAATCTGACCTTCCTGGACAGGACTGTGAGGCTGGAGTGAGTGCAGGGTATGAAACCGCACCCAAGTACTGACTTCACATCTGCTGCATTACAGTGGTTACTAGAGATGTGTTTTGGAGATGGCTGAACACATCCAATATGATAACAAAACTCTTAAATGGAACTTAAAAGGAAAATCAGGTTATGAAAAAGCAAAACAAACAAAGGTAGATATTCCATCCTTAGGGTTAAAAAGGGTTCTGCCTAGGGCACTACCTTTTCTATGTGAAGTAGCATTTGCAAGTGGAATGCAAGAACTTAAGCATCAGGATTAAAAAGGTTCCTAGCAGAAGGGCAAAAAAGCATCAATTGCTGAGAACAGACAGTTACCCCTAGTGAATCTAGTAAAAGGCTGGTTAAAGAAGTCTTTCCGTTATCCAAGCTGAAGTAATTTTTCTCAGTGCAGTGTCAGTTTTCTTTAGCAGAAGAAATGAAAAACTGCCAACCAAGCAGATCAAAAGAAGGTCCATCAGTTTCATCAAAACCATACTAGTAATTTAGAACATGCACTTAAGTTATTAGGAAAGGGATTTGAAAAACATCAAGCTTCAGGTGAACTTGAAAATAGGAGTTCACAAAAGTAACTGCGCATTTTCTAGTGTAACCTTGCAAAAGGCTGAGGCAGCTGCCAGGCTGAATGGAGGTAACACACTGAAAACCAAAAAGTCTTGACTGTGATCAGTTTCAGTTCTTTTCTGTCTAGTACTGAAATCTTCTGGTAGGTGACTACATGATTAGAGTCACAGAAGAGACAATCAGAAGAAAAGCTACACATTCTCAGGAGGTGCAGAGAACAAAATTAGACAAAATCCAGTAAATAAGGCAGAAGGAGATATACTGCTGCCAGGCACACAAGAAAGGAGGAAGGAAGAACCTTTGCTCAGAGAAGGCTGTGTGCAGTGACGCCTGCTGGGTATCCAAGGGAGCCTCTTGAGCGGCAAGAGACGTAGGGTTGAATGCTTAGGCTGCCTTTGATACAATGCTTCCGGCTTCCAAAAATGACAGGAGAAAATACTGTTCTGTCCCTGACTGAAAACCTGGGTCACCACTACTATCCAGCTTGCTGCTCAAGAATTCAGAGTGCCATATTTACCCATGCAAATGGGGACGTAAGAACCACATTCTGATCTAAATCTACAAACAGAAAACCTTAGTACTTCATCCGTAGAAACATCAACTAATTTTTATGGGTTTTTCTCTGGAGAAAGTACACTTGCCCAGCTGGACCAACAGCAGATCAATTGAGTTGCTCAGGCTGTGTCAAAACTCCTGAAACCATCACACCCCTGGGGTAAAAGGTGGAGCTCGCCAAAAACTTGTCATCTACGTTCTTTCTTTCAGTAGGTGACCAGCTCAATGCACACATGACCACAAGATTACTTCCTAGCTTTTGTATTTCTCCCTGTTCAGCTAAAAACACTAACCCTGTAGCTAATCCTCCCGGGGGGGAAATTATACTCTATAGCAGTGTGGTAGGAGCAGCCTGATCTGGAACACACTCCTGTCACTAGTGTGACAGTTGGACGGATAAGAACTGTTTCTCAGGATAAAATATCTGGGAAACAGGCTGGTGAACAGTGGGTTATGGCCCTCTGCCAGTTCACATGTGAAGATAGCTTACAGACCTTGGACTTCTGGGAAAGGGAAACAGATGTTTCAATTTGCACAGACTGTATCTCCCTGTTTTTTATCCACCACAGTCTTAATGAAGCATTCACTATCCAGTGCATGGGCATAGGACCCCCAGTGAACACTTCTGGCTCGAAACATGAGTTTATATCAATGCATTACTGCCCATGTAATCTTTTCCAGCAAATCAAAATGAAAATGCTTTAAGCTGTAACTCTGTGGTCTGTAGAAGCGTTTCTCATTACATGAGATGAAAGTACCTAAACTCAAAATACACACATATATCCATTCTTTGGCTGTTTTGCTTCTGGCGTTTGAAAAAACCACGGTTCCATATATCTGTTTTGATAAACAGTTGTACTGATTTACCAAGTAATAAGTGGTATCAGCATGAGATTAGTAGACATTTTAATTAAAACCTAACAGCTGTTTGAAGCCAAATTCCTCACACAATAGATACCTACCATCAGCACGGCTCCTGAATGAGGGGAAGGAAGGAGGGGAAAAAAAAACAACATCCAAGCGACTGCTCTATGGACCATTTGTGGCCTGTGGCTTACTGGCAAAATAAACTTGATCTAGGCAACACAATGAGATTCTGGTATGTTCTGTTTGTTTTCTAAGCACAAGGTAACAATGAACAAACATTTAGGAAAAAAGAAAATCTAGTCTCACAAGTGCAGTGCTGCCGAATTCAGAAGCAAATGCACATCATCTCCCTGTCTGTAACAGTCATATTGGCCTAAATTTTATGTCGTCTGGAGGGAATGACAGATTGAAAGCTGGTGAATCTCTACAGCTACTACTGTGGATGGAAAGTTTTCACCGCAGCAGATTTCCCACTGCAGATCAAGGTTCTCTCACATTGCAGTTTACCATTTCAGATCTAAAATGCTTCATAATTAGGTTACATTGCAGTCTGGTGATTACCTATCTAAATCAGGCCAACTTAAGTTTATGAAATTTCAGCTTTCTATTGCTATGGAGATTCTGCTGCATTTAGTTGCATCTCCACTGTCTATTTTGCACTCTCCTCTCTTCTACGATACCCCTACACAAAAATTTTAGAAAGTTTTCTTTTCCAGCAAAATCTTCCATATACCCTAGACAAAAGAATCTGTCTGCTTTTCAACAATGTCACAATTTTATTTGTGGCTCTGAATTATTAAACGAATACAGAGAAATAACTTTATTATCACTACAGTGAGGACAGACACTAAGAATCAAAATGTGTATCCTAATGTACAAAACATCCCAGGAATACTAATACTCAGTATTGGTAATTAGCATTTTGATTACAGTATACATGTTTTTAGCAAGCATCTACGGGGGGGGGGGCAGAAGAGAAGTCCGTTTTTTGTTTTTTCATTTGGGTTTTTTTGATGGGCTGCTATTTTTCAGAATTTTAGAGGAAGTTCAAATGAAGCATGAAAGATTTGGTTACATACGTAAGTTCTTACAAGAAAAAAAGGACTGTTCCAAGGTTTCAGCTTTACCTGATTAGTTACCTTCAAAACGAATCAGGTTTGTCAATTCAGCAGGGAAACAAAGAAGTAATGTACAAGATTTTACAAATACAGTGAATATTGGCCAAACTAAACACAAAAAACCATACAGTTGTATGCTATGGTTGTATGACAGGCACATTCATGTTAATGCAGAGGAATGACGAATGTTGCTTTATTGAGTTTATCCAACTTTGTATATTTAATTAAGTACCTTCTACAATGGATTTCAAGTGTGACTAATGACTTCAGCAGACTACAGCAAGAACTTTATTGTCAAACACATACTAATTTACTCCAAACTGCATGTATAGTATACAGCTATAACTCATCCTAAATGACTATACAGGGAATATGGCCTCAGGCTACACAATGATGTCTACAGACACTAGATCCCCACAAAACAGCAAAATAAAACTGAAATAACAGAAACTTACTTCACAACAAAGTGAAGTAAGTTCTTTTCTTCTCTTTATGTAATCAAATTACTACTACTGAACCAGCCAGCTCCATGGCACAAATCACTCCAGGCATGCAGGCAAGATCTGGTACAAGAGGAAACCTTTACCTGGTTCCCTCGAAGGCCAAGGAAGCAAGCGATCCCATTCCATGAAGAGCAAACCCAGTAGAACCTGGTTTTCTACGAATGTATGTCTTGAGACTCATGTGGATACTAGGGAGTTTAATAAAGGCTGCATCTTTCCTAGCAGATGCATTAGCAATCTCTCAGGATGCTGAGCTTTTTTCACAGAAATTAATAAAAATTAGCATCTGAGATTTCTATCCATCTGTTAAAACTGATAGAAAATGACCCATGACCAAAACAGGAGGAGGAAAGGACAGGCAGACAGTGTAATCACTTTAAGGCCTTTTCATTTAGGAAATGAGAAATTCAAGCAGAAAGATTATGATTAGAAAGGTATTTTAACTGAAGCTAAAAAGACTGTCACAGTTTTTTCTCCCCTGGAATGCACAAACAGGTTAAACGCTCACCTACTCTGACACAAAGCATTTCCAAGAAATAAACTTGAATCAACAAAAAATATCTCTCAGTGACTGCATTCTTAAAATTCAGATGTAAAAGTGTTTGCAGACATTAGCTTGAAACCTTAGTGGAGAAATCACCATATCAATACTGAAGCAATTTGAGAGAAACATTGTAACTCATACAGAAAACACATGAATAGCTGCCAAAAATATTGTGCTTTCATTGACTAAGACAGTCAATGAGAACGAAGAAATAATGTTAACTTCAATCATCAGAAACAAGCATTTGTAATTTGGAGAAAATTAACAAATTAGTATTAGATAAACAAAATTTAAACAAAAGCTTCCCAAAGCCTCTTAAAGAGTAAAGTTAGAACTGTTTTACAATTAAAAAGGCTAATAAATGCACAGGAATTTCCTGAAATTCAATGATTATTCCTGTGTTCTTCTGTGACTTTTCTTTTAGAGTTTCTTGAATCCTAATCTAACAGATAATCCTTTAATGGCTCTTACCCTACTCTGCAAGACTTGACATAGCTCCATTTCAATTTGTTAATTTCTGCATGTATCATTAATTTCCTTATTCCTGTTCTAAATGCGCATTTCAAAATGCAGAGGAAGAAGACAATGAACAAGAAGTAAATAATTCTTCTTAAAAACATTCCCTTTGATGTTTAGTTTCTCCGGCACACATTCTGATGAGCAAATTTCATAATGACTTTTTTTTTTTAATGTAAGTATCCTGCGTAAATCAATAGATCCACCTTAGTTCCCCCAAGGAAATGGTTTAACAGTCAACCTGAGATTAACATACAAATGTAGGAATTTGAAGACAAACCCCCCCCCCACCACCAGCTGCAAGAAATGATATAACTAATACAGCTAATTCACAAGTTCTTGGAACCATATCAGCATTACATGCTTGGAGTCTTGGAATTCCAAGCATAACAGAACGCCTCACAAATGAAAAATTTTTGGCGCATACACCCTACTGTAACTTATTCAGATCTGCTCTCTCAGTCCTGTATTTGCTACCAGGCTTTGAATAAAGATTTAAAATCTTAACGAACTATGCCTATTGGTATGCATGCTATAAACGGCAACTACAAAATTTTAAATGCTCCTGTAACAAAGGCATCATTATAACTGTAAGTTTTATACAGTCAAGAAACAGGGAAGTGTTCTGTTTTTCTTCGCCAAGGGAAATGACAACAAAGCAAGCACAAGGGTGGCTAGTATTCATAATAAGACTCATAAATAAAGGAAATTATGTGCACAGTTATTCATAAGGTACTTTTCCTCCTTTTGTTTACCATCCTGTAGAGTTCCGTTCATTAAAAAACAGGAAGAGAAGGGAAGGCTGAAGCAGTCAGGACCATCGCTGCTGTAGTAATAGTTTTACAGAGATTAGAAAGCAGTCTTAAGTAAAAAATGTCTAAACAGTTTATCTTCTTTTGATATACTCAGTGAATTAGACAGAATGTGACAGAAAGATGTTCAAACCCTACACTTAGAAAATCATTCCCCCCCAAAATGTTTCAAAACATATTCAGGTTTTTGAAATTAACAGCTCAAAGAATGCAAGATAACCATCTGATTTCTGTGTGACAAATGGAGATGGTTAATTGAGAAGACAACCACCAGTTAAAACAAACAATGCAAGCAACCCCTAACTCTCTTCTCAATTTAAATGATAATTATATGAGAAGTAAATTACCTCCATTGAGATTCGTCTGTGTATCCGGTTTCTGAGACAAACACCAGTGGGAGACTGAACTTCATCAGATGATGTTCCAGAAGCTTGGTCACTTTCACCATCTGACCCCATTTTCAGATTTTCATGAACAATATCTTAAAAAATAATCCAAAGAATTCAAAACAGTTAACTGGTATTCCACCAAACATCTCTCTTGTACAGATGGAAAACAACTGTATCATTACTGCTCACTGGGTTATACGACAGACATCACAGTCATGGTAGTCTTGATACATAGGCTTGGGAATCACAGAATGAACAGGATTACTTTATAGGACTTCTACACAAATGTATCATTGTTTTTCTTATTTAACTTGCACCAGAACTCAGCTTTCCAAACCAAAAGACAGACAGTACAATCCCAATTTTAATTTCTATAAGACACCTTCCCCTAATGGATTAATTTCCCAAATTGCTTCACTACCTCTTCTCTTTAAGCTGCTCTTCGGTATAAAATATTACTGAGAATATATACATTTTTCAAATCAGACTACCTGATGTTAGCCTGAGTGTATCTTCAGAAAGCTTAAAAAACTTGAATTATAGGTATTATTTCCAGAAAAGCCAAATATGGAAACTTTAGATATAAAAAAACCTGGTGTGCATGTGTAGAAGAAGGGAATGTATTCTGACTGTCTAAATGTACAAGTGGATTCAGCAGAGGACCTGATAGATCTTCATGACAACTTAAATTGGTGCTTTTAACACAATCCTTTAGATTCATCCACACAAAAGAGTTATACATATATATATACATATATATATATACATATATATATATACATATATATATATTGCTTATAAGCACCACAGGATCTTCCAGACTTCCGAAGACAAGCACCGTAATGAATGAAGATCAAGGTGATGTCTTTAATAGCAGCAAAAGTCAAACATCTTGCAAAAGGACACACAATGGGAAACTGGTCATACAACCAATTCACTATGAGTAATGATGCATCATCACCTCTGAAATATTTGAACTCCAAATTACTATAGAGATTAAACACTCACACATATAAAGGAGGTGCTTCCCTTCCCTCTCCTGATCCTTGGTGTTAGGCAACTATTAGAAATGCTAATATTAACAAAACATACAGACCTCAATTCAGCCTTAACCACCAACATACCTGAAAATGTTTAATATGTACACAACTTTGCAGCAATTAAAAAAACAAAAACAAAAACAAAGAGAGTGAGGAAAAAAATGCAAGCATTGTTGCTATCAGCAGGCAAGAGAGCTGGACTTTATAGACAAAAAAAAAAGCCGTTAGGCCAAAGTCTGGTTATCAGCACATCTTTTAAAAATGTTGGTCTAGTTTGGCTCACATAGAATCATGTATACTTCAAAGGATCAAATTCTTCCTCAGTACAAAGAATTTCCTTTTACAGAAAACATAATGGATATAAAAAAAAATAACTCGTAATATATTGCACCATGTATTTTAACTCGAAGTACTGAAATCGAACACACAAAGTAACCGTGCATCTCATGCACAAAGCAAATTTTCCAGCAGCAAGTGGATCCATACTGCATTTTGATTAAAAATCCACATTGCATCAGAATTTTCCTTCAATTTGTGCTCAAATTCTGACTGAATGAGAAAAAAAATAAGCTGCACTCCATGCATAATAAGAAGCAATCTTCTGGTTTAAAACAAAGTAAATACTTATTAATCTTAGACTGATAAGTAGATTGATAAAAGGCATGGTAGACTGAGACAGAGAAAAAGATTTTTCAGAAAGTGTTCCCTGGAGATCAGCCTTAACATAAGCTGACAAAATGTGACTTTTCTGCCAAGTCTCTACGAAATCTCTCTTATTCTCCGTAGTCACTTGATAGCTGTCTTTTTAAAAATCTCTAACTGTAGGAAATTATTTTTAGTAATATAAAAGTATTATTGAAAAGACTACTTGCAGCAAAGCTGTTATGCCAGCATTGTTGTATCTGGTAAATGGCACATTCATCACATCACTTAATACAGATTCTCTTTCAAAATGCTTTTCTGAAAGGTCATGTAATCCATTTTAGCAATTACAACTCTCAAGATTCTGTTTGTAAAATTAAGTGTAACAGCTACCGCCAATTGCTTCCCAATCTATTTATCCGCATCTTAGTACAAGCTCACTTACAGGGCTCCAAAGTCTATTTTCTTTAGAGATGCTAGACAAGAGACAGTTAGCTGGGCAATCATACAAAGTAAGACTGATGAAATTAAAGAACTATTGTATTTTAAGCCATGGAGCAATTACATCATTTCTTTTTCAAAAAGACTGACACTTCTTAAAGTAACCATGTGATTGATACTGTCATACTTTAATGTTCAATTCACAAAAGTGTACGTGTTACAAAATCACTATTAAAAAAAAGACACTTTGAAATGTAATGCTCCAAACTACAAAGAGTATCCTAGTTGACAAAGATAATTCTTCTACTAAGAAGACCTCCGTAAGGACTATTTCAACACCTAGTAACACAAACACATACATCTGGGGCAGATAACATCTGCAAGGAGATCTGCTCTTTATAAATCAGGAATACAAAGTGGGTCTGTACCACTCAAGTCTAAAAATGTAGTACTTCACACTTAAGACAACAGTCAGTCTTTTTTGAATACTGCTGTGATATGATTAATTATGTGGTAACTCTGGTAAAGCTATATACTCTTAAACAAAAGAGTTTATGCAAGATACTGGTTGCAGCATCCAAAAATCTATCATTAAGCACATGTCTGAATTTCTGATGGGCTAAATACCCTATCTACAAGGGTTTGCAGATGTTTTAATTATAGTCTATAGAGGGATACTTCTAAGCATTTTTTTTAAATATCTTGACTATGTTATCATCTAATATAAATGTGTCCTTTTATACAACTAAAGAGGTATTAGTACAGCCTTATGTTCATTATTTTAGCAGCATAATCCCAGGAATAAGGCATTAACCTAGTTGTCTGCATCATTTTACACAGGTGCATGATGATAATATTTGATTAAGCAATGACAAAAATGATGCAAGTACTTCCTTAATTTCACCAAGCTCTTCTATACACAGGTTCACCTGCACTAAAGCCAGCTTTTGCATCGTCTTCAGAGGTTTTAATGGTTCAATAATTTATTAAATTGCTTTTACTGAATACCCAACCCATTCTCTTACACAGACTTTTATTTTAATGTACTCTTAAATACCCAGTATGGTCTTGTAATAAAAAGCTGTAGATGAATACAGTGTAACAGGAAAACTATGGAAGTACATGTAAAAGAAGAGGTCATCCTCATCTCAGCTGTGAGGAAAACACCACAGAAGAAATTCATACGGGGAATCTACAGTGCAGTGAATGAGAACTCCTCCAAGTGAGCTAAATTAACACCCACTAAGTAGTCAGCAGTGAGTCAGACTGCACAGTTTTTCAATCTCATTTCAAATGATCACAAAAATAATCATGTGACTTGCATGCTGGATTCCTTCCAAGGTGCACAGTGGCTGCATTTTACAATCAGTTTTACTAATAACAATTCAAATTGAGTAAGCCCATAGGGAGAAACTGCCTTTGTTGTTAACATTACCAAACTATGAAAGCCGTACAGAAACATCATTCTTTTAAATTCCAATATTTATGACAAAGAAACAAAACTTCTCCATAACTGTATCAACACAACTGGCAAAAGCAGGGAAAAACTCTTCCCTGGCTGCTACTGAGGTTCACCAGGAGGGTCAGCTTCAGTTGGCTTTGCACATTCTAAGCACCTCTCCAGTGTTGCCAGTAATACAAATATGGAACAAGGACAACTAAGTTGGCTCTGCCAGGTCAGGTCCAAAAAGGATTTATTAGCTCTAGATCCATCACTGACTGCAGCAGTTAAATGTTTCTGGAGATGCAAGACTCTAGAAGCTGTACAGAGATATGTGAGCTAAAAAAAACCTCAGCCAGACCTTCATTCCTAACAGTGGCATGGCTGATTCACAATCCGGCCTGAGAATCATCTGTAATATTTAAAATCATCATGGTAACTGAACATTAAATTCAAAATTACTATAAAATTTTAAACAAATGCACACTTTTTAGAGACTGGTTCAGATTTTTGGTCTTTACTGAACATTTTACAAAACCTAGAGCCAACACAGATGTTTCCAACTAGAAATGCTTTAAAAATAATTTGGAATTTTACACACTACCACAATAGCAGGAATTCATGTTCAGTGCTCAGAAAGCAAAAAGCCTCCAAAACCCCCCAGGGCTTCTCAACCAATTTTTATACTAATAATCTCTTTTAAAGGAAGCAGCATGAAGATGCACCTATGGCAAGTCTCATTTTATCATGATTTTAAGCAAGTAGCCATTCCTTAACTGCCATGATTTTGTGGTGTTTCAAGGATCTCTCTCCAAAAGTATTTTTCCACCACTGGAATAGAGAAAAAAGTGGAAAGAGGATGAATGAAGAAGGCAAAGAAAATAAAAAGTCTCATGTAGTATAGCATATTTGACTGTTTAATTTCTGATGTCATTATCCCCATGGAGAAAATCTTAGCATCCTGCTGAATAATAACCATTCTCATGTGGCTGGAACAAAAGAAGGAAAGACATGAAGAAGTAGAAAAAGCATTAGTAATAACATTTGTATATGCTTGTACTTGTGTTACCTACCACTAGATAAAATGTACACGTAGCTGAAATTTTCATCAATTGAGTAAAGAAACAAGGCATCATTAACAGCATCATTACATCCAAAGCAGAGTTCTTTAACATATAAATGCATACACTCAGTAAATCATACCACTTTGTTAACACCTCAGTAAACCATACCACTTCAAACAAATTACAAATTCTACAGGACTCTGTAGCTATTTAAACATGTTATCATAACTTCATACAGACTAACACTGAAATGGAGTGCTATTTAAACACTTGATCACCTGTAAGACTTGATCACCTGAGAAGAATAAAACCAATTGCATTCTTCTGCAATACTTCCATATTACTATTGCAAAAAAACTTTGAGAAAGATCATTAAAGGAACCCAAAACCTGTTCCTTAATTTTGCTTCTGCAAAGCTAATTTACTTCTGCAAAGTTCATAGTGAAATTTTGAGGAGGAAGAAATAATTTTAAAATGCCATAGAATGTTTTTAAAGGTAGCACACAAGAGCAACAGTACAAAAGTATACATTTCTGCTGTTCCTGTAAGCAGTTGATTTACATCTGGTTTGACAAGTAATCCATAAATGACTAAATATTCCTAATCAAAGATTTAAGTACATAATATTAAAAAACCCCCGAAACCCAAGCAAACAAGCCTTTGTCTTCCTCTTAGATTCATGGCAACATAAGCAAAGCTTGGCTAGGAAACAAAGAAGTGTGTAACATTTGAGTGAAATTAGGAATTGGTACACTAGTCAAACTGTGAACACTAAAACCTGTTTTCTCCTGTGATAACAGGTGCTAAAAGACCATTCAAGACAGAATTCTCTTCTTCAGATTGAATGGCAGCACTAACAGCAAAAAGGCAAAATTTTGAACATGATGAGTGATATTACAGCAGAGGAGAATTTAAGCAGCTTGACCACTATCTTGAAGACTTATACCTTAATCTTGAAGGAGATCACTTTGTCACATACTTTAAAAGGTGGGTACAAGATTGTAAAATTCAGAGAATTCTAATTAAACTGTGACTTGCTCTTATTTTCTAGCATCAACTAATGAAGCATAATTTAAAACAACATAAAAGCAGGGTAAAGCATTCATTGTGACTGGAAGCAGCAATATGACAAATTACTTGAAGAAAAAAATTTTGCTAACTTATTTGCCCCACATAACCACAAAAATAGCTTGGCACCACAACAATGATAATTACAGTTAAGTGTCCTTAATCTGTCATTGATTTTTTATTTTTATTTTTTCTCCTCATAATAATGACATAAAGATATAAGGAAGTTCTTTACTGTGAAGGTGGTGAGTCACTGGAACAGGCTACCCAAAGAAATTGTGAATGCTCCATCCCAGGCAGTGTTCAAGGCCAGGTTGGATGGGGCTTTGAGCAACCTGGTCTAGGGGAAGGTGTCCGGGCTCATACCAGGGGGATTGGAACTAGTGATCCTTTCCAACCATAACCAGTCTATGATTTTGTTCTATGAAGTACCTGACACAGAAATAGTAGTTTGGTGAAAGAACAGTATATCCTAAAATTTTAAAGAAACAGGCCTTATATAAATCAAAACATCATCTTTTACTCTTTGAGATAACAGGTGGTATCAATGGGGCTTAGCACTCAAAAGGTTGAAAGACAGCATACTAGAATAGGGTTTTTCAAAGGAGGTTAAGAAAAAAAGATTTAAATAGCTAGTGAGAATAAATAAATAAACAAAATATCCAAATTAATTACTAAGATAACATCTTAGTAATTTTGTATAAGAATACAAATTTTATACAAATATACCAGTTCTTTTTACATTTCACATGTAGAATGATTAACTTATTTTTATCATATCTAACTTATTGTAGTTCCCACCAATGCTTAGCTGAGATGGACACACAGGTTTCTTGCAGAGTATTAACAAAGAATATTTTGTAACTTTTGTAACTTTGCAACTTGTCAAAAATTCATGGGTGACTTCTGTGTGTTCTTGCAATTGCTTTCTTCCTGAAAATCTTAGACATTCAGTATCTTAAAAACAAGTTTCCCTAACAACTTCAGAAAAAGATTAATAAATCTCTGGGGATTAAGTAAAGCATTAGAATAACTCCATCTCTTGCCAAGAATCAATACAGACACAGAAAAATTAACTTAAACAAACAATGTAGTAAATTACCTAATCTGCTCCCATTTCTGGGCATTGCCATGAAAGAGCCGAGGCTGCCCCCTATGACGCTATGCGGTCTCCGTAAAGGGGGCTTCTTGAAAGATCCTGTGTATTGGTGAAGAAAGGAGTGCATGCTGTGAGACGTTGGAGGCCTGCCATTCTTCACAATAGGCTCTACAATTCACAAGGGTCAAAATATTCATTCCAACAAGCAAGTAGGAGTGTCAGGAACATGCCAGAAGGAAAAAAAAAAAAAAGAAAAAAGGAAAAAGCAGTTACTAAACAGACAATCACCACTGGTAATATTCTCTTTCATACTAACATTAGACCATCATACTGCTGCCATTTCTCCATTAACAAATTAATACAAAACATGGCATTAAGTATTACCCAAATTTCATTTTATTAAATTCTGTCACTCTGCTGGATCGGTAAATGACCTGAATATACAGTTTAAAAATGTAAATAAAACCAGAATGTAGCTTTTAATATCAGTATAATTATTTTCTTGTGAATTAATGATTTGCCTTACTGAATAATGTTTCATCTTTACTATAATTTAAACAGACCAGCTGTTAGATCAACCCATTTGATGAACAAATTCAACCACAAGCTTTTGGAGATACTCTTCCTCTGAAAATTCTTGGCCTTGCTACTGGAAGCGCTTACACAGAAACATACACGTCTATACCCAGCAGAGCTGTCATGCCATAATTAAGGTTATTAACTTAAAGGATATTCAGAATAATTAAGTACTCAATGTCTATTGGATTGCGTCTCAAAGAGTTCACTGTTCATAAGACTTAAAACCAGGACTGTAAGATTTTAAAGAGAATTATTCTTGTTGAAAAACACTTTGCAAAAAAGATAAAACATTAAATCTTATATACAAATGTGTACAGAAATTGAGTGTCCATGGTCTCTCAGCAACCTTATTCTGCACATATGGACTACTCAAGGATCGCCATGCTACTAGAAACAGTGTAATTCTAAAAACACAGGGTTTTTTACCCCAGCAAGAAGAACATATGTCAGCTTGTACTAACTGTCACAAAACTGCCCTTATCAGAACCACTGTTTAAATCATTCACAGAAGAAATTAATGACAAAATACCCTCAACTACAGAAAAAATACCCAGAGGTCAGACTCACCCAGCAGCTATATACAAGCATTGTCCCCGCACTAGGAAAAAGACCAGAAGATACGCCCGAAGAAAACTTCGGATTCAAGCAATTTTCTATTTCCATCATGGGATTCTTATTACCATTACAGATACACATGGTTTGGCATTACTGGGAAGAAAGAAAAGGCAGCAGCCATGCAGTGAGCAACTGTAGCATGAGCGCTACTGAATGGAGCACCATTTCCTGAGGAGTTTCTGGAGCCACTGCTCTCAGGGCGTAGCACAGCTGGGATCTGCTCAGAGCTTCATTCACACCTGCTGGGACATGGAGCAATCTGGGACCCTATTTCACCACCCTGGCTTATATCCTCACATACAGGGACACAAAAGGAAAATAGCAACAACAAACACTTAATAACTGAAGCAAAATGGGATCCTGAAGGGACCCCCCTCCCTCCCCACATGCCCAAAAACCTTTTGGATATATTACTATGACTGGTCTCAAGCAGAGAGAAATACACAGACAGAACTATTCAAAGATCAGCCAGTGGCTTTAAAAGAATAATAATGCAAGGGATTTTTGCACATGAATAATACGGTAAGACAAAGAAAAAAAAATAAAAATCACTTTAACTCAGCTGCTGCAGGAAAACAATAAAACAAAAACAAAGCTTCAGGCAGAAAACAGAATGTGAAAAGACACATCAACACTGTTACGAATCTGACTGCATCTTTCAATTGGCATCCTTCATAAAAACAGCTTCAAAGTGGGGGAACATGAGAAAAAAAATGAACCATATGCCCATGTGTATGTTCATGAAGCATGATCAGTGTCTTCACCTTCAAAACTCTGGAAATCTCTGTCCCAAATTCTTGTTTCTGTTTCTAATACACTGCATCATCCCTTCTGATTTAACAGTGGTATGAGCTTCCTTGTTGTGTGCCTTCAACAGCAGATGATTTATCCCAGGGCAGCAGGTGGCAGAAATTTCTAAATAGAATATATTACAACTTCCACATGACAAGAAATGGGCTGACACACAGCACAACTACTGCTTTGACTTCTTATATATTAAAATCTGCTTTTTGCTTTTTAACTTTTACTGATCTTTGACTTGAATTTGATCTAGTTTCTAAAACAAAAACTTCACACTGAGCTTACACACACTGTTGAACAAATGAATGGTTAAAACTGAAAATCCAAATACCTGATGATCGCATAATCTGTTCTGTTGAGACAAATCTCACTTATTAAAACTATGATGCTTGGTAGGTTTTAGTGGCTAGTTTGTATAATTTTAAACTTACTACTTCATTTGTATTCCTTACCTAAGCAATAAATAGTACATATTAAGCATGAAATTCTACTTCATTTTAATTGTTTCTAAAACTAAATTTTTTTTAAAGAAGAGAGCCAACTCAGATTTTTGTGGGAAACTCTGGGAAATAAAACTCTCCTCACTTTAACCAAGCCTTGACACACCAAGCAAAGCAGAAGTCCCTCAAGGTTTTTGTCTTAAAGCCCTAATATAAACCTAGGAAAAATGTTCTCAGATTATTAATTTTTTTTGTTAGTACAGAAATGTACTGCTAAAAATCCCTCATATATTTTTTAGCTGTGCCACTAGTGTCAAAAGCCTTACACATTGGAGGGTAACTTAAACCCTCAACAAAGTGCTGAGAGAGACTGGTGCTTGGTAACTGAAAATGCATCTCCCATGGTTTGTCTTACACAAAAATGCAAATAACTTTCCTCATCCTAATAAAAAACCAAAGATGCCAGGATACATCTCCACAAAGGTCAAAGAAACACCAAAGGCAGCACAGGAAAGGGGCAGGGCCATATGGCTCAAAGCTAAATGCCTGTGAGCCTGTCAGTAAATGCCTCAGCCACCCTGGCCACCATACCAACTTCTCAGACATTCACAGTTGCTAAGGGTTCTTGTACCACTAACTCCACTGGAGTCCATGCACACATATGGACTATAGCTGCATTAAGAGAGAACAGAAGTGATAATCTACCTTATATGTTACGGCTTTTGTATATTCATGCTAAAATGAATCCATCTCGATGACCTGTGTAGCACGTAAAAAAGGCCAGAGTTTACAAATATTGAGACTGAGTTTTATGCTCACTACCAACATGACAGTGGGATGAATAGATAAAATTTGTTAATAGCACTGGTAGATTTGCACAGTTTTGAACAAAATTCCTAAAGTATCCTAACATATGAAGTTTGGCTCAAATATAAGGATAAACACAGATCACATTAATAAGCAAACAGCAAATGTATATAAAAAAAATTAAAGACAAATGGTTAAGAAGTAAGATCCAATTACACAGAAATATCTTCTGCCACCATAGGCAACTACTACCTACCTGCACTGTCGTAAGGACTGTTCTAAATTATGGAGCTCATTATGAAGTTTAGCACCAGTAATTTAGGTCATGTAGCAGGACAGCCATAATTACCAACAGACAATGAAACGAAGGTTACAAAAACTCTTGGACTACTAGTATACTTCTGACTAAGAGAAGTTTTATTAGTACTTATAAATGTTTCTTAAATTCCCAGTACACATTGATTTACATAAAGGAGGGATCATATGGTGTTCTATGATATTATAACCTATAGACTTATGGTTTTGAAAAGTATTTTTGTTAAATACAGCTAAGTTTGCATGCTAGAAACTTTTAGACAAACATTCACAAGAATTCTCCATTTTGTGTTACCTGCTCCCTGCAAACATGAGAATAACAGCTAAGAGCTGGAACATATAGTGAAAATGACAAGCAAACTCTCACAGGAAATGAATTTACAAAACTGTTTATTATTGGCTTTATGCATTTATCAGATATAAGATCAAAAGAAAGTGCTTTTGAAAAAACTATCTAACTCCCTCTGCTCAAAGATCCCCAAGTACTTCTTCTGAAGCTACCACTTAATGAATTCTTTTTTTTTAGGATTCTTAATACGTGGAATCATTAAAGGGTAACACTGCAACTTTTTAAGTGCAACTATTTGTCTTGAATAGAAGAAGTAAAAACTGTAAAAGTTAAATGCTGCTACATACTGCTTCTTATAATTTTAACTCCACGATTATAGACTTGGTTTGTCTTTAAAAAACTGTTTCCCTATATAAAACACACATATTCCTTATACTAGTGTCATTGTACTTGGAAAATAAAACTCAGTAAGGACTCAAAGGCTTAGCTGACATGATAGGTGTTTACAGTAGGTATTTTCATGGTGCTGTTGGTTTAATATTTGGCCACAGCCAAAACGAATGATACAAAGTTAGAGGGGAGTAGAAAACCATCAGAAAATCACTATGCCACTCACTATGCAAGTGTATGAATCTACTGCATTTTGTGTACCACGTACAGCTCTGGTCTTCCTCTCTCACAGCCCACAGACTTGTAGGAGGGCCGCAGAGGGCACCTAGTAATCAGCTGCATTCACCTCCTTCTTCAGCGTAAGAGTGAGGGTCATGGAAAAAGCCAGCTGTGGCAGGTTGCATGCGGCACACAAAGCGGTTTTTCACACCGTGCAGCCTGTGGAAACTCCCCACCACAGGATGTAATGACTATCAGAAGCTTACAAGACTCAAGAGGAGACTTAACAAGAAATCTGCTCAGGGCTACTAACAGTACAGAAACTTGCCAATTCAGGAAGTCTCTGAACTAGAAACTGTTACAGTACTCTGGGGAAAGAGTGATATATTTTGGGCTCCAATCTTGGACTTGCCCTCAAATGTCATCCTCAGAGACTGGAGAACAGACAGGCAGAACTCCAGCTGTCCTTATAGCACAAGACTTTTGCAGCACCTGGGCTGTCTGATCAGGTTGGCTCAGGCTGCCACAACCATTCCAGCCAGGGCCTTCCTAATTATTTATGCCTATCTCTTCTTTCCTCACTCTGCTCTATAATCTGTAATTCCAAACTGATAAAACTGTTAAATAGGGATAGCAAGATGAAAAAGACACTTCCTAGTGGTTCTTTTTTTATTGTATTTGGTTAGTTGCTGCTGTATTCTCTTCTTATTCTGTCTACAAAATGCCTTTGACTCATCTTTCAAGCAGTGCCATTTCAATTCTTGTATTTCTTCTTATGCAACCTACTAAGCTACCATGCAAATCTAGTCTTTTAAATGTGAAAAAAGTTAACTCAAACCTTCTGAATGAGAATATTTCTATTACACTGGTGTACAAATGAACACATGGTTTTCCTTTCAATGTCCCTGAACACTTTTTGAAATATGAATGTGTCCTGGTTTTGGTTTTGGTTTTACTTTGTATCTATATACACATACACACAAACACATGCACATATATATATACATACATACACACTTATTTTTAATACTACATCCATGTTATCTTAAGTGCACATCTTCAGCAACGTTTAAAATTGGGCAAGGCATGGTGACCGTGACTGCTGTATTACTTGATTTTCAGGACTGGCAAATAATGAGCTGCTGGTTTATTTCATTTGGATCATTTTCTTGTATTTCTTGCATCCTATCATTCAAGCTTTGTTATTACTGGCATAATGCAAAATAACTACAACAGCATTATTAAAAGGAAAATGCTGTTTAAAATACAACCAGCCTGGCTTACTAATGCTGTATGAGTTGCCAGACCATGCTGCTGATCTGTTTCAGAACATACACATACATTTCAAGAAAATACAGTACCCAGTAAGGTATCACTGCTTTGCAAAGTCCAAAATAATGCCAACATCAATGCTAATAAACATCAAGAAAGGAAAATTGCTCAAATCAGCTGCTGAAATCTTTCAATTGTGAAGTGACAGAAATTTATGCTTGAATGTAAGTGGAACTGATTTTTTTATTTCATAATTATGAGAACTGCCAGAGTCAAGTAGAACAATAGTGTATATAACAAAGAAGCTTGTCTGAGGAATTACTTAAAACTGACTATTTTATGAGGTTATAAAGACAACTCCTCTTTTTCCTTTAACTGCAATTTAAATTAGGCACAAATTCTGACCTGAAATTACTCCCAAGTTAAGGGATTTTTAAATAAATCCCCAATGTTTCTTTCACTTGTCCCTCTATCTTAAAGAGCCATGCTACCACTTTCTTTCCTGTGCTGGATTTACTTAACTGGATTTACCTCATCTGAGCTCCAGAGAGCCTGCAGAATTGCCTGGCATTTCTATGCAAGGCCTCAGCAACTGACGTACTGTCACACATCAGTCAGCTGCTCCATTAAAGAAAGTGTTTTCATTAGGAATGTAACTGCATTTTAAAATTTTATGAATATGTAATTCCACGTATTCAACTACTTCTTTTTCCTTTTTTTTTTTTTTTTTTATTTTTTTTTTATTTTTTTTATTTTTATGTCCCATGAGTATCTCTATCATATGACAAAAAGACCAAGCTGGCTTTCAGATTTCACTGCCTAAATTCTGGAATGATATTTGCTTCAGCTAGCTTTAATAAAGAATCAAAATCACCTGTCATACATGGTGACATTTTCCCTTAAATCAAGCATCTCTGACAGAGGTAAGTAAGTCTGTAAGAAAATGTATTCTTCAGTAAACACTATCCAGGCTAATCATGGAAACCGTACAAATACATAAATATTATATTGTAATTTCATACAAATAAAGTAAACAAGACCTTTTTTTCTTATCAAAATGAAATATCAGAGACCTGATTTGGGTATATAAGCAGACTGAATCCAGGCATGCTCCATACTCTAAGTAAGGATGAACTTCTGTGCAAAAGCAAGCCTGCCACAATTCACTGCTGCTACCAAAAAGGTGGCTCAAGGTTCTCCCCTTGGCAAAAAAAGAAGTGTAACTTTGGTTTAGATTTCTGAACTAGATCATCCCAGGCATGCAGAGTGCTGGTGCTGACAAAAGGGTGGAGGCAGAACCTCACTCATGACTTTTAGCTGCAGCTTGACTTTGGACTAGCTCACCTGTAACTAAATCCCACTGAACACCCTGAGAATCAGCTACTGATTTTTATAGAACAGGTCTCTACACAGTTTCTTTTCCATCCACCTTGACCTCACCCTTGCTCCAGAAAACTTCCAAGGTTGCTTAGTTTGATTTTTTTTTTTTACTTTTCTGTTTTTATAGGAAATGGGGAAGTGTCAAAACTCTATGTATGTGAAATTAAACCCTCCACAGAGCCTTCCATTCATGAAGCTTGCAATGCATCACAATAACCTTTTAAAATTATTTATATTGACTGTCTCAAATGCTACTGTGCTACAGCTTAATCATATTTTGGCATCATCTACTATGCATCCATTTAACTAATCTGAATGTATGCTCTGCTAATAATTAGTCAAATTTTACCTGTCTTCTGGCAAAAAAAGACTGCTTTTTTTTTTTGACTTTCAATATAAAATATTTTGAACCAACTGCCTCACTGAAGCAGCTGTTGTCAAGAAGCCTGTTATTTCTTCAGAAATCATAGAAAGCAAGCAGGTGAATTTCTGACATTTCAGAGCTGGTAAGCTGCACTATACAGTATTTAATGACTTGGCTATAAGGCTGTCAGAGCCACTCAGTAAAATCACTTGACTGTAGGTGATGGCTCTCATTGAAGAAATATTGAAGTAACCCAAAGCAGCTATACATTTGCTATACCTGTACTTTCAAGGGGCTGCATGAGGAACACTGTAGAAAATACTCTATATATTATTTTATGGAGTTGCTTCCTTGGACTCCATGAGACTCAGGAAAACATTAAGTCACTCTAAAAGTAGAGCCAATACCACTTAAAACTGTATTTAGCCACTAAATAATAAGATGAAACCTTCAAACTGTTGACTATTGCAATATTAAAAACCTAGTAGAACCTCAAGGGATACCCCGATTGCTCAAAATTAATCCATTCGAGTACAGCGCTCATGTCCAGAGCAAACATTCGTCACTTGGAAGACACAGGGCAAAAGATATTGGTAGCATATTTGCAGAAATATGCTGACAGAAACTGAAGAAACAGCCTTCAAGTTTCCCCAAGAAATGAAGTACCTCAAGGATTAAAATGGCACTCTAAACTTTTTTTTTTTTTTAATTTGAGGCAGAAAGGACAGAGATTTTTCCCAATGGCACTCTAAACTTTTTTTTTTTTTTTAATTTGAGGCAGAAAGGACAGAGATTTTTCCCAAGGTGTCCGTTTAAACTGCAAACCCAAGAGATAATACACAAGGCAAAAAAAAAAAAAAAAAAAAAAGAAAAAAGAAAAAGAAGAAAAAGAAGGGAACAAAAAAAAGGAGATCAAAACATCTAAAAGACACTACAAAAAGCCTTTCAAAGTTAACTTCACATATAATGAGGTTTTGCCCTCAGCTTACGTACGAAGGCAAACGAGACCACAATCAAATGAAACATATTCAAAGCCTAAAAGCTGCCTTTGAGATTTATGTATTTCATATTGTTTAAAAGAGAATTCTCAAGATAGTACTTCTGGTCATCAGAATATGTACTGGAACATAAGTAAGGCACTCCCATACCTCCAATCATACATACATGACACACCACTGGCTACTAATCCTCCCTTAAAAAGCGTTAACTCCAGAAGGCATCACACTACACCAAATCTTTCAAAATACTGTTTCAAGTACAATTTGAAACAAAGTGAGTCAGCATAGTAGGCAATATACAAGTATCCCTGCATCCCCTCATACAACTACACTGTACCTCCCAGCGCAAGTATTTGTAGGGCCAGACTGCCAAATAAATTCAGAAACAGAATCTGGCTGCTTTTTACCCTACTTTCAGAAATAACTGTGTTGACTAGTTACCTGCATTTCACTTTTCTGTACTTAACAAGTCCACCAGAATGCCATTTTGAGAATAAAACTCTACATATCCATCAGTGAGCCTACGCTAGCAGGAATTTGGTCTATTTACCAAGTCCACTTCTGCATCCAAGTATCACGCTCTCCTGCCAAAACTGCATTCTGCTTGTGAAGGAAAACATTTATGAGTGGACAACAACCCCCCTTCCCTGAGACTACGGATCTCTGCAGCATGCTTTCAGGCACTGAATTTTCATGCTCATTTCACTTCATAAGCACTTCCACACATGAACAGAGCTTCCAGCATTTGTGGGAAGAAGCAAATTAAAACAGAAGGGAAGAAAGAACACTATGCTGAGCAGTGTACGTGGGATGGAGAAACCATACTGAACAGTAATAACAAAAACTGATGTATGCCACAGCACAAAAGGGCACATCCAGACTGTAATAAAAACATCACCAGTACGGTATAAGGGACAGTACCTGATTCGATACTTAGCTGTGACAGCTGCCAGTTATTTCCAGTAATCTGTAGCTCTAGAATGAGCTCTAGCAATTTTGGGGATTTCTTCCCCCACCGATATTTTTACAGTGATACTTTCCTCCAGTATCAACAGAGAAATGTTTCTGATTTATTACCAGCAAGTATTTCTGTGCTCATATTTTCAATTCAAGAACACTGTCTTGAAAATATGTTGCAACACAGTTTTCTTTCCATACTCACACATAGCAGATGGAATGGGAGTTTCTCAGCTGTACTGAAGATGATACAAAATGACTACAACTACAAAGACATTTGGATGTTCTGAGACAGTATTGCAATGTGTCAATTTTTATAAACATTCATTCCTCTTACCAGAGTATTAACTAGTCATTAAGGCCTTAAACCTAAAAGACACTTACGCACTTTACTGTAGCTGATCCTTCCATTATTACTCACACCTGTAAAATTACAAAAAGATTATGCAAGTGTTTGTGAGACTGGATCCCATGATCACACCACTGAGCTAGAACAGACCAAATGGAAATAAATATTATTCTAGAAATTAATGAAGCCATTTCTATGGGAAGCTCACTTTTTTGGTTTAGTATATATGTGCATACATATTTTCTATATATAAAAATTAAACTTGCCACTATAGAATGGCTTTCCAAGTTACTTATATATTAACATGAGATCTGTGGATGTATTTCTGAACATACCTTGTCATTATTCTTAAAAGCATGCTTGGAGTTTGTGATAATGTATTTTGTAATATTAGACAATACAGTCGTATTTTTCCCTTTCATTAGAGAGCATATTCATATGTACTTAAAGTATTTGCATAAATTTCACAGTTAATTGGGCTTTAAATATGCATGATTTGGATGTTACTTCTAGCCAAATTTCATTAGTATGTCATCGGCAAGGAAAAAATTCAGGAACAAATTTAGTTGTCAACTGCTACAAATTACCACTTAGTATTTTTAATATTAATCTGAATACATATCACACGTATTAAGGTAGAACCTAGAACTAAAAAAGTAAGCTGGCACATTGTTAGCATGCTTGAATCGAGACAGAATAAAAAATAAACAACAAAGCCAACTAATTGCTTTTATATGTTGAAACGTTAGAGATCATGAAAAGCGTCTGTACTTAGACAAAAGACCAGCCCAAAGTATACTTCATACAGTCCACAGTTCATAAGGCTTCAGATGTGTATTAGGCATTTCACCCTCTATTTTTATGGTTTATGCATCTGATTTGGTGATGCTTCCTCACCCAGCAGCCAATTATGATGAACATAATTTGTAAGGCAGCTTCAATTATACACAGGTTTCTGGTCACTAAATAATTTGACGGTGTTCAAGAAAACCAAAACCAAACCCAGAACTGTTGGATATTCTACATTCAGTGCAGTAGCTCTGTGCTACTGCATCAGACAGTATGGGTTAATTCCTGCTAATCCCATTTCGCTGCTGATGGATGAGTGCTGCATACTGAGATTGTACTGACTGATGAAGGAGGTTATGTATGAAATGAGATTGCACACAAGCAGTTAGCTGATTCAGTGGTATCGATGCACTGCAAAGAAATTAAAAATTATGCATCTATTTTTATGTCCATGAACTACTAATGGGACAATCTGTTCTGCACTAGTGGTACTGTTCTTTAAAAGCAAATCTTCAAACAACGCACTCAAAGCTAGAGCTAATGACAAAGTGGGGCTCTGGACTGCAGCAGCAGTTATTTGAAATAGGAGGCAAACAGTCTGGGAGAGGAAACATTAGGTAGGGGGCTGAACAAGACAGGTTATTAAAAAAGGGTGACCACAAGGAAACGTCCCTGGTACTATGTGCATGTGATCTACATATCTACATCTGGAATCACAGAGCTAAACTGGAATTTTATAAAACAGATTTTACAGGACATGTAAGTGAAAATCAAAGAGATGAGCGTGGATTCTAAGCAAGCACAGATGTGGTTTTCTACAGATGTAGCCTCCACAGCTGCAGTTGAGTTACACAGCAATTTTCCAGGAAGAAAAAAAGCTGTGTGTATCAAATTATAGCCTTCAGTGAACAGGCATCAGAATGGAAGAGGAGGAAACAACACAGGTGATTTGCTAGAAAGAAAAAAAAAGCAAAATAGAACAACAGTGGAAGAAAATTCCGTCATAAAGACCTTCAGTGTTCAGGGTCTATCTCTGCCTTCTGGAGCGAGAAGACCAGCTGCTATGCCCTTCAACCATCATTTCTCAAGTTCATGATATAATAACAGCTGAAAACAAACCACATGTGAAGAACCACCTTCTGAAGACTGTTTGTGTCCCTGACTTTGATTCTCTGTAGATCAAGATATTGGCTTGCCTTTGATTTACTAGTGCTTTTTAGAGTTCCTTCAAGATCAGATCCAAAGCCTGCAAACTGGGCACACTTCTGTTTCTCTGTTCCACAGGGTAAAGGAGCTGTTTATTACTCTTAAAGCAAAACTAGGGAGATTGTTACTCCTGCCTTCTGAGATCAGCACCACTGCAGTAAAGATGCACTTTCAAGATCTTAAAACTGTTCTTCAAGAGACTACATCCTCTCATGTGTCTTGGATGGAGACTTACAATTAGTAACTAGTATTCTGATTTTACAAGGCAAACCTTTCTTATTTAAGCACTCTGTAAGTAATTTTTTTAAATAATGTCCACTGAAGGGTGTTTTTTTTCCCCCCAGTCTGTGTTCTCTACCAAACCTGTCTTTCACCAAAAGAGAGAACTCATTTCCTGTTTCTTCCAGCAATTGTTTTTGCCCAAACCCCAATTCCTACAGTCTGCCTGCAAACTACTCCTTACAAAATATTTTGATCTGTGGGAAAGTTAGAGCTTCCTTAGAAAAGCAGGATTAGCTGGTGTAGCAAGCATTTTCCAACCCTACTTTCTAAGAAAAGTAGAGCTGGAAAGGAAAACCAAAGGAAAACAAAAATCCACAAAGCGGTATCCTGTTCATCTCTGGAAGATCAATGATAGAACAGGTACTAACATACGCATTCTAGAAGTATCAGAAAAAGGAAGCAAATGTCATCAAACCTTTTTTTAAATTACATAAAATTTTGAGTTGAGATTACACACAGCAAAAGTATAGTTTATATTTATTATTCTTCCTCTTTCAAGAGGATCAACACCACCTCAGTATCCAAAGACACTTTACTAAGGCACCGACATTTAGCAGCTGTAAGCATAGCATGTATTATATCACACAATATTAGCATATAAGCTTCCTTTTGGCCAATGTACTAATGCAGGCAGCAAAATAAAAGGAGCACAAAAAGCTAAATAATGAATTAGAAACATTTTATTAAATTGTATTTTTATCCCTTTTAGTATCTACTGAGAAGTTAAGTTTGTCAAACTTTGGCAACAAACGCACAAGACATCTAAGTATTGCGGTTTAAGGTACTTCTCAGATAAATATTACAAACTGCAAACAGATTCATACATGGTTTGAGCTGACGTAACTCATGCTTCTGTAAACAAGTTACTGTGTCCTCTGTCACTTGAGCTGGCATCCAGCACATGCTCCAGTTTCAAGTAAAATCTTTTCATTCTTCCTGGATCCAGTTTTCTACTGAGTCAATTCAGCAACCAAGGTCACTACATTCACTGATACAGGTGACAATTTTTCATGCTTATTTCCCAGTGTGAAAGTAACATTCTTAGCACTTACTTGCATAATAAAATAAATCTGTAAGAAGTATATGCAGGTCTGAAGAAAACATGCATCAGTAAGAAGGGTAATACAACTGAAACCATGTGGGACAACTGCTTAATGTCTCAGAAAGTACTTAGTAGATATCACTGCAAAAATACCTCTAATATTGTTTCATATGCTGTTGCATCAGCATATAAGAAGTGCAATAAATATAATTTTCCAAACTACTGTCCATGGCCCATGATGATGACAAATAATTATCAATAAATATACTAGGGGTTAAGAGTAAGAAAGGAAAACACGAGTAGCTTTGTTTTGCCAAAGGTACATTTAAGCTTTTAAAAGCGTGGTATGGAACAGATCTTGGATGGGGTTTTAAAAGTCTGCAGGGCAAATTCCATTGCCTCTACTTCTGCTTAAATTTCTCAGCCCTGTCAGTTTTCAGTGGGAAAATTCAGAATTACTTACTGGTGTGAAGTGGGGGAGGGAAAAAAAAAAAAATCAGATCCTTTGATACTTGAGAAAATCTTAGATGTCAGCAGAGCAATAAATAACACTAATCAGCATTGAAGATGAAATATGACTTAAATGCTGCGGCCCAAGGAACAGAGCAAAGCAACAAAAATCTCTTCCAGTCATTATAATTGCAGATTGCATTCAAAAGCAGTATCATCATTAATGTGGACTTTACAGCAGCCAGTACATTTATGGGATCAGCCAAAGACTTGCAAAAGAATACACAGGCAAGCTGGTTATCTTGAATGTTTCTAGTCACCTCCATATTGCTGAAGTACTACTGAGAGACATGAAGAGGTGACAAAGTTCTCAGACTCGTACACTGCATCACCAATGATAAGGTAAACAGCTTTATTTGTAATATTTAAGCAACTACTATCAATCATATTACCAAATAATGATTTTGAGGGAAAAAAACTAAATTTGAAGCCATATGAAGTTGATGTGAGACCCACTAAATTCATACAATTATTGGTTTGTTTACTGAAAGGGCATCTATGATCCTTGCTGCACACCACGTTAAATATCGATTTAGGTAGCTTTTGATAAATAGCTCTACAACAGTTCAATATCAAAGCAAACTAATATGTAACAACATATCAACCTGTTAAAAGAACTAGGATATAAAATGTAAGACAAATCAAAAGAAAAGCTGAGCCAGCAAATCCATGCAATTGTGAAAACTGAAATAAAACCCAACAATGCCCACTTGAGTAGGGACTCACAAAATTCTTACATTTTCTGGGAAGTGAAAGATACGCTTACCGTTATCTTTGCTGCTGTTTTCTTCAATTGTCATTTGTTCTGCTAGCTCAGACAGAGATTCATCAATGGTCTGGCTTCCACGCAAGGTTAACGAAAGTCTCCTCTTAAACTTTTTCATTCTATCAATATTAAGTCTGGCTTAAAGAAGCCTGAAAAAAAGGGGGAGAAAAAATGAGTTCAGAAAGCAATATTTAATTACCTCACATAAAAATGCAGGAAGGCTTACAGAAAATTTAATTAATATGCAAGTCATCCGTAAAACAATATCCTTAAAACAAGACTGCTCTACTGGACTGAAGAAGAATGTCTTGAGAGGTAGGTGCCATAAGCCCAACAAAACAAACAAAACCCCCCAAACAGCCAATTTGATTATTAATTTTACAATCCAATAATAAAACATACAGTCATCTGAAAACTTGACAGTATTCTGTTGCCTTCTCTGCAGCCTCTTTCATCAAATCCACTGAGGAGGAAGAGGCTGGAACTTTCTCTCTCTTTCAGCCCATTTGTTTATGGACCAGAAGGTACTGAATTTCTCTGTATTTTGCTCTTTTCACAAAAGGAGGAAGGGGACAATACTAAAAGCCTTAAAAACAAAAGCAATTCTCAAGCCTGATCCCACCTAGGGAAATGGATAGCCAGGGCCTGATAACAACAGCTAGAATGGATGTTTCTCTACAGTCAGGCAATAAGACTAAACTGGGAACAAAGCAGGAGGCACCTTCTCCATGGAAAGCAGTAAGCAAACAATAACAGCTAGGGTCCACACTGTGAACATGCTGCCACAAGTCTAATCTGGTAAGTGAATTTTGCAGTGTGCCATACATTTGCCTTTGCACGACAAGAAACACAATTCTGTCTTTCACTACTCCATATAGGCAATTCACTCTAGATGTTATTTCACAATAACTTGTTCATCTGCTCATAGCCTCCAAGAATCACACAGGCAGCGTCAAACACAAGCACGGCACACTTTTGAGCCTGAGCTGTTCATACTTTTTTTCTTGCATCAGCCTCTTTGCACTCCAAAACACACAATTCACATGCAAAATTAAAAAAAAATTCTTCAAAGTTCTCCTTTAAACAGAAAAATGCAAAAGGTAGTATGCTAAAGATCTGTATTTAATAACAAATTGGAATACGATTACTTTTATATTGACATTGCCCCTTTACATATATGCACTTCATCTATGTAGCTTACTTATGCTATGTAATAAAAAGGAGAACAAATCAGTGGAACAAGTTGGAAGTGGTTGTTGGTGGTAGGAGAACGCATATATACAGTAAATCATTACAAGACTATATTACACAGGACAGTGAGTAACACATAAGGATGGATAAAAGACCTTTGGAATTTGAGCCCCAAAGTCTGAGATGAACAGTACAATCCCTGGCAAAGCAGCAGCTGCATCCAAGGGGAAAGCAGTGGATTACAAAACAGGATAACATCTTAGACAACCACAGCTACTCTAAGCCAAAGTAGTCAGGCACCAGGTAAAGATACATAGGAAAGAAAAAACTATAAATGCCAGAGACAATGTTAAGCCAGCAGTTTCTAAACTGCCCTTTTAATGCACTGCTGTGTGTGCAAGAAAGCCACACCTTATTATGAGTAATTTTTCTCTCTCTCACTCAAAAGCAGGATATTCTTATTGTTAAGGAACTGCATTCAGAGAACATTCCAAGGGGAACATTTACTTTTCCTGTTCAGGTCCTGCTTTAAAGACCTTACTTAAAACTGGTTTATTTCTGTATTTCTTTTAATTTTTCCAAACCAATGGCTTCCGTTTCTCTTAAACCATAAGATTCTGTAAAAGAGAGAGAAGAAAAAAAAAAAAAAAAAGAAAGAAAGAAAGAAGAGGACACATCCTTTATATGTGGTTTTACTTAATTCTCCTACAGTGTCCTTGGAAACCTGCATCATCCTACATGTATTATTCTCAAAAAGGATACATGCAATTTTTAGCCATGTAATGCCCTAAAGCTACCTGACAGCATAACAATTTCTTTCCATTTTCCACTTGGTAGTAACTGAAAAAACAGATGTCTTTATATGAAAACAGGCATTTCCTGGCTTTTGATCTTGATTTAAGCCTACACTATTTTTTAATCAAAAAGGTCTACTGATAGAAAATATTACATATAAATTAACAAACACATGGATTAGAGAACCCAAGAGACATTCTAAATCTCAGGCTAATATAAAAGCAAGCATTTTGCTAACTATGGTTACAAAATTTCTCCTATTAAAGGAAGGCTTCATAGAGTGCTGAAGCACCATTTTAACTAAGATTCTGAATTAAGTTCAGGGATTGATTTTGAAACAATTTAACAGTAAAAAGGAGTTGTGAGTGGAAATCTGTGTGTTAGTGAACACTTCTTTCTATTGAAATCTAATTCAGGGTTGTTTTTTTTTTGTTTTTGTGTTTTTTTGTTTTTTTTTTTTTTACACAAAAAGATGCTCGCTGATAACGAAAACAAATTTTCCTCCCTTAAAAGCATCAGTATTCTTGCTAATTCAGATGTGTAAAGGATGAATATATTTAATGGAAAAAGGAAGGAAAAAAAAAAAAGGGAAAAAAAGTAGAAGTGACCAGTATTTAGCACTTGGCAATGTCCTAATCTCCAATCTTTTTCCCTTCTTTATTCTCATTTCCAGCTAAAGTTGCAGAAACTACTAAATGTTGGTAGTCTCAGACAAGATCTCTAGGAACAAGCTTTGAAAATATGATCCATTCAATCCAAAGCTACCATCGGTGCTCTAAAATGACAGCAATTTCACAGAAAATTCAATTCAGTTTAACAAAACTGAAGGGAAATAGTCTGCTATTCCTTTTCACCAATTCGTAACACATGTATTTCTTTAGTACATTACTGATTAGTAATATACATCTAGTGGCTATGATTATACGCAGTAAGACTCCAGATGTTCCCTGAAGTTCTTAACAATTGTGAGAAGAATACGTTATTATTTATGAGTTTCAGAACAGAGCTTGGGGCTTGACTATTCTATTCTGTAAATTTATTTATTCTCAGTAAGTCATACCCAAATCAAATACTTTTGATGCCACAGCAGATAAGATGCGTACACTTGAACGCAACTAATGCAAGTTCTAGTCTTCTGAAGACAGAATGAGGACAAGCAATCTGATACAATACTATCTGATACAACCCAGAAACAGAGACATACTTGTTCACTGGAATGGGTTGCCCAAGGAAGTTGTGAATGCTCCTTCCCTGGCAGTGTCCAAGGCCAGGCCACACAGAGCCTTGGGTGGCATGGTCTAGTGTGAGGTGTCCCTGCCCATGCCAGGGGCGTTGGAACTAGATGATCTTAAGGTCATTTCCAACCCAAACCATTCTATGATTCAGTCCTTACAGTGACATGAAATGTAAGAAGAGGCAATGTTTTAAAGTAACTGCTGCTTCTTATAAATTACCTCCAGTCTAACCCTGAAAAGTTGGTGTCTTTGTCTTTAAAAGGAAAACCAGTTAATCCTTGAAAACTCCACTAAAATTTACCTTTCATACACTTTTTTCTCCTTAAAACCTGCAGAAAAAGTATTTTCCAACATTCAGTCATTAACACAGTTTGCTTCAATAATTTTAAACTCCTACTTTGCTCTCAATGTCATTTAAAAGTGATCTTTATAACAGACTTCTGAAAACAAACTTCACAATTCTAAATCATCCATGTGAGATCACACTTAAACAAGTGGGTTTTGGCTCCCTTTCTCTATAGCAAGTCAATCCTCCCCACAATGCAGATCACTTCACAGCTAGCAAACACAGATATTCACCCTGTCTATGCAGAAGACAAACATTAAAGCATTTTCATTCCAAAGAAATAACTCAACTAGATTCTGCACTCATCTATTCACCAAAAATCAGAGGTGGTATAATGCCAATGGCTAACATTCTCAATAAACCCCTCAAGCTCCCAGACCTTTGGTACCTTGAAAGTGAAAACAGGGATACATAAGATCTTTATACACAATTAAGATATGTGGCATGCTGAATCCTTTTGAATTTAAACAAAAAGTTTCAAAAGCAATAAAATTATTTAATAGTTTACATTTCGGCCAGTTTATTTCAGGACGGTCACAAATACCTAAAACTCACTCAGATTTTGCTGATTCAAAGCCCTTTGAAGTCAAAGGGAACCTGTGCTTCAACTTCAGTAAGCTTTGGATCAGACTAAGCGCTGACTGTTCTTTTTCCAGAAGTTCTATTGCATTAAAATGCACCTACATAGAGATTAAGCATTATAAAATTACTTTCCCACTTAGACACACACCAAAGTAGCTGTTTGACTGTTCTTACAACCTGCTTTACAACACGGTAGGTGTTTTCCAAACATCTACAGTTCTTGTTCTGAAAAACTCATTAGCTGTCATCTCAGATAAAGTGGGAGGAAAGGACAGGAACAGGAACCCTACGTAACAGCAACACATGAACAACAGTGTGAACACAGCATGGTCCTTAAGGATGGGTTAACAGGCATAAGACACCAAGGAAAGCAGGCAACAGCACTGCATGTGACCTAGGACAGGAAGAGCTGTAAACACATGTGGGATGCTCAATCTGATTTAATAAAATCACTACAGGTGAATGTTTTGACAAGATCTGACGATTCTGTCAAGGGATTTTTATTTTTTAGGATCTAAGATGGAAAATCATGAGGTATTATCAACTGGAGAATAAAAAGTCTCTACCCAACAAGAAAATAGAGTAACAAGAATCATGAAATCCTTTCTTATACAGCACTCAGCATTACAGTTAATGATTCTCAGAAGCCATGATGTCATTCACTGTATCATTAAAATCTAAAGAGATAATAATTCAAAATTCCAAATTTCCACATTTTAATTATATCAGTTACAGGTCTATTAAACATTTTCAAGCATATCATAAACAGTGGATCATTTGTTTGTCTGATTAATAATTTTAGATTCATCTAACTTAAGAGTAAGTATTTCTGAAGGTGAAAATCCAAGCTTGTGTTAGAAAGAAGAGGTCTGAAAAAGCTCAGAGGACTGCAAACAATATTAATTAAAAACAGAAACAGGAAAAACCTGTCAAGGATATTGTCCCCTTAATCTAAAAAGAAAACCAGCTTTACACAGCTTTTATATTTATTAAACTGTTCTCAATCTACCTGAATTAAGGAAAAAAAAAAAAAGCAGCTACTGATCACATAAGCATGTTGCACATCAAATATAGAGCAATCTATTAATTACACTAATGAGAAATATATGGCTAACTTATCTAAGATCACCAACCATCAGTTGGAGCACTCATAAAATTCATTTTAACACAGATGCACTGTCTTACAATCACAATTCTACTCTACAAGAACAGATTATAAATATGGCATCTTACTACATCTGTGCTTTGTCTCAACTCCATTTGTTCACATCGGTGAAGAAGTTTTCTATTGCGTTTTTCCACGCCCTATCCTTAAAAACATCATCATTGTGGCCAACTAGACTCTTATCAGGAACAGAATTATTTAAAAAGTTATTACCTTTTATACTGCATTAGGTCAAAGAACTGACATTGTACAGATATAAGCGATATCTGACAAACAAGGCCTTTGTTACAGATGAAGGAAAAATAATTGAGAAGTCAAATATTACAGCCTAGTTTGACCTCCTAGTGAAAAAAAGGCAAAAGAAGCCTCACAGCCTTTCCTTATGAATAAATCAATATTCAATACGGAATTGAACTTTTGGGGTTAAGCCCTTTTTTATGTGTTTATAGAATTGCACCCAGTTACTGAACACAAGACAGAAAGGCATTCACAATGGTTAACTTCTTATTCAAGGCCAGTTTTCCTAGTTAATACAGGCAAAGAGATTCCTCCCAAAGTGAGTAAGAGAATCTATATTCAGCTTCTGGTCTAGATCATCAACTAGAAGAACCTCTGCGAACAAAGGAATAGATGGAAATTGGCATGTCCTAATTTAATTTAGGTTGTGAATACTTTTCTTTATCTTTACCCCCCCCCCCCAAACCCTTTGCCTTTAAAGAGTACCAAAGGACAGCAAAAGGAGTCTGTTTTTTTTTTTTTTAATAATTTTTAACTTAAATATATTGATCATTACTACAGGCATATTTACTAATGGTACAGAATTCATAAAGAAAGAAAAACATCAAATCTGCCAAAAAGGTCAAATCTTGCAGCCCTTTTTTCCATATCTTATGCTTATCTTCTTTCTCTTGTACTCATAAAGCTTTATTTCAATAATCAGGACAAGTCTGCATTCGTTAAAATACACATGTATCCTCTGCCATATAGATATAAGCAATATCGAACAGTGAAATCAAGAGACATTCTTTTTATAGAACTCTCTAGATAAGATATTGTACTGATGAATAGCTCCACATTAATTATCAAAGGTTCTGTTCTTTCAACAGTCAAGTGAAAAAAAACACACTATGAGTCTTGTTATATTGGCTGACATTTAAGCTAACAAAATGAATGAGCTGACTGGCAAAGCTTCTTCAATTTGCTGTCAGACCCATAAACTGAAAAGTCTTTTTTTTCTCTTGAAGGGGAAGGCAAAAACCAGAAGGTTACATGGATGTAGCATATATACTGCCAATGAGCCATGGAACTTTCCATCTCAAAAAATATGCTGAGCACTGGAAACCAAAGCAATCTCTGTAATTTTATGAGCTTTGATTAATGAGCAGAAAGCCTTAATAAAGCTTTCAGGGGAAAAAAAAAAAATCTTAAAGAAAAAAAGCTGTGCACACAAAGCTTGCTGCTCCCTAAAACTGAGATTATTTTAGTGACAGATACACAACACTGCAGTAACCACATCCTCCTTTTGCAAATGAGCCAGCCTTTGGAAGAAAACTGAGCAGAAAACCTCTACTAGGCTCAAGCTGACATGTCAGTTAAAATGTTGATTCTAAGACTGAAAAGCATCTGCAACCTTTTGAGAGCCTGAGAAATTTTGTCAATAAAAGACTTAGACTTCCAAAGCCTAAAGGCTTGCTTCCTCTCTGCCCAACAATTCACGCACCAAATCAAAGACTCTCATAGTGAAGAACCTTCTCTCAGTCTCCAGTAGGTCTTAGCCCAGCACCCCCTGGCCTGTAAGCATCTGAACTCCCATGAATCTTCAGCATTTGCTTCTTGCTGTGCTCACATAAAAGGTATAGTTGCAATCCAAGGCGTACGGCAACAAAAAGCTTTCAATTTATTTCAGTATTCTTGAATCAAGCACCAAGAGACACAATGAATACACCATAGCAATATAAAATAAGAGAAAAACTCAAGACCCTCCTGATTTGGATAAACAGAGGACAGTGGTACAAGTTTCTAAGCAAAATTAAAAGAAGTTTTGGCCTTCTTCCCTTAAAACAGAAATTAATTACACTGGAGAAACTGTTGAGGAAACCTTATCATGGCCTGCCTGGGAATTAACAACCAAGAGCTGTAACAGCTCATCCACGCAAAAAGGCTTTTTAATTATTAAAACTGCAGACAAAACAAAGACCGTAATATGTTTTCTTTTTTCTATGGTTAATTGGTATAACTGCTGTAAATTTACAGCACGCAATTTTTCTTCCAAATGTCAAAGTTTGTGTTCATTGCTTGTTGAACCTCAATACACATTCTGCATAGTGGGAACACATATTAAAACCTGCCAAACAACTCATAGAAAGGTTTTACATTAAAACCTGCATGGCAAAAATAAAATCAAATCCTTCCATAATTATTACATGCATATACATCTGCACATATGAATAATATCAAAGAGTGAAGAATGGTTTAAAACCAGACTTTGGATGCATTTCTCTTGCACTGCTCTGCATACGTAGAATAAAATAAACGTGGCAAGGGAAACAAAGCTGTTTCACAGTAATTGAGGGGTTTGTTTTGTTGGATGTTTTTTGGAAGAAACCACAATGTAACAACACAGGAAGAATTTTCAAATACACAAGTAAAAGTCTCTATAAGCAGCATGATATAGATTAATATTCTAAAGTAGTGACAATATACATGAATAATTTTCCTCAAAATAACAGGCAACATTTAAGATCTGATGCACTGAAGGTATTACACTGTGCCACAAAAGACACTGAGAAAAGACTGGTATGATACAAGAGACTCTTTGGAGACTTATTTAATGCATAAGATTTATCAGTCTCTTCCACACTACGTATTTTTCTGGAGATTTCTGACAATAATAGGCTGTGGCACAATTACTATGTCTGAAATAATACAGGAATGGAACATCTTGGCTACAACTAAGAAAGCAACTAATGATGGAAACAACAGCTAAACAAGTTTCTCATATTCGGGTCGAGTAAGCGTAATACCTCCAGTGAGATATTTAAAGCCAATTTCAAAGTGGCAGTAAGTAAACTTGTTCTTGCAGTAAATAATTTTTGAACCCTGGTTCAAAAATTTGTTTGAATTAATGAACACCTTTTACCTAAACTTATAAATTCCTCTGATAAGATATTTTTTTAAAACTCACTAATTATTGTCTTTTCTTCCCTTCTCCAATGTTGTAACTGGTATAATTTCTGAGGAGATTCCTCACTGGCAAAAAAATCTTTAAACAATAAGGCACTCACAAATTTTTCTACTGTATTATTTTTTACATAGCAGTCAAGATGTCCCAGCATGGGACCAATTTGTTCTATTACCACATTCAGACAAATGTTGCTTCATCTGTCTGAAGTGTCCATGCTGCCATTTAATGGTCAACTGGATATGCACACATGGATCATGTCAGTATTCATTGCCAAGGATACTAAACACGTAAGAAAGACAGTATTCCTAATGCAAATTATTATCTAGCTGACAACCTGGGAAAGAAAAAAGAGCTTTGACATATGTTTGCCAAGTGGCTTCACAAATAGTTATGCTGGCAACAAAAAAACGCCCTACAAGGCAGAGAAGCAGCCTGCTTAAGCCAATTTAATACCTCCACGGAAGTAGAGCACTGATCACTAGTGCACATCAAATGCAAGGTAAGACTGCTCACTGGGAGCAGTGTGATACAACTGACGTGTACCAGAAAAGTAGCCTGAAAAACTGCAGAGTTTTGCCTTGAGCTTATTTAGCCTAGCTAAACAAAAGCTGAGATCTGGAATAAATGCAATCGGTGAACAAAATAAAAGGCAACAGCAAATGCTGTTAAGGAAAGATGACACAAAAACACAAGAACAAATGGATATGAAATAAAGTAAAAGCATTCAGCACAAGTGCCTTCATTCTCTGAAATAGGTTTAGGCTATTATGATTCTCACTACACAACCACATGCAGATGCTTCTTTCTTTGTCTCTATACTTCTCCTGCAGCAACATCCCACTCCAAAATTAAGCTGTCCTGCCAAGCCTCACAAAGGTATTTTTCAGGGTACTTTCAAGGAGCAGGAAGAAAAAAAAACCAAACCAACCAAAAAAAAAAAAAAAAAAAGGTACGTCTTCATTTAAACATAAAAAATAAGGCAACTGCCAGGCATGAAGCTGTCACAACTGTTAGCTCAAAAATAAGAACCCTACATACAGGCTAACAGATCTTGAGATTTTTTTGATTTGAGATTTTTTTGTCTGTTCAGGTAATTGCTCTCCGTGTGTCTTTTTAAACATAACCTTACACATTGCTCTTCCTCAAGGTAACTGAAGACTGTCCAGATAAAGGTCCCCAAATTCTGAAACTAAGCAGAAGTTAACATCTTCATCGCTAACATGGACAGTGGGATTGAGTGCGCCCTCAGCAAATTTGCCGATGACACCAAGCTGTGTGGTCCGGTTGATATGCTGGAGGGAAGGGATGCCATCCAGAGGGACCTTGACACGCTTGTGAGGTGGGCTGATGCCAACCTTATGAAGTTCAACCACGACAAGTGCAAGGTCCTACACCTGGGTCGGAGCAATCCCAGGCACAGCTACAGGTTGGGCAGAGAAGAGATTCAGAGAGGCCCTGCAGAGGAGGACTTGGGGGTGCTGGTCGATGAGAAAATGCACATGAGCCGGCAGTGTGCGCTCACAGCCCAGAAAGCCAACCGTATCATGGGCTGCATCAAAAGCAGCGTGACCAGCAGGTCGAAGGAGGTGATCCTGCCCCTCTACTCTGCTCTTGTGAGACCTCCCTTGGAGTATTGTGTGCAGTTCTGGTGTCCTCAACATAAAAAGGACATGGAACTGTTAGAACAAGTCCAGAGGAGGGCCACAAGGATGATCAGGGGACTGGAGCACCTCCCATATGAAGACAGGCTGAGGAAGTTGGGGCTGTTCAGCCTGGAGAAGAGAAGGCTGCGTGGGGACCTCATCGCAGCCTTCCAGTATCTGAAGGGGGCCTTTAGGGATGCTGGGGAGGGACACTTCATCAGGGACTGTAGTGACAGCACAAGGGGTAACGGGTTAAAACTTAAACAGGGGAAGTTTAGACTGGATATAAGGAGGAAATTCTTTCCTGTTAGGGTGGTGGGACACTGGAATCAGTTGCCCAGGGAGGTTGTGAATGCTCCATCCCTGGCAGTGTTCAAGGCCAGGTTGGATGAAGCCTTGGGTGAGATGGTTTAGTGTGAGGTGTGCCTGCCCCCGGCAGGGGGGTTGGAACTAGATGATCTTGAGGTCCTTTGCAACCCTAACTATTCTATGATGCTATGATTCTAAGAACTAAATTACAAACGTAATTTGGGCGACTCCAGTTTATCAGTTTGAGAGGCCACTCCCCTACCAGACTGAGCAAGCAGTCTAACACATCAAATGACACCACTGAAGCTTGACATTACCTTATCTTAGTATAACCAATTCTCTACCTGAAAGTATCCAAGCAAGTTTTCTGGACCTTGAACAGAGACCAGCAGAAGATTAAGAAACAACAACAAAGGTTACACGGAATTGAGGCAGGGACAAGATGTCAGCTAGACTCAATGAAGAGTAGACAAATGGCAACCATTAAAAGTGGAAAAATACGTATCTGTAAGTAAATGACAGATCATTAAGACAGCATTAGTATATAGGAAACCTGGAAAAGTAACAACTATTAATGTCAGTCAATAACATTAAACCAAACATGAATAATTAGCAAACAAAACCTAAAGGACAAGTAGTATGAGTCGCCAGATTATTTTTTACCAGAATTAAAACAAGTAAAATAACTGTGACTAATACTAGGCAAGCAACACTGATAACCGTCAACAGAAGCAGGCACACACAAAGAGTAAAGCAGACTTTCTCTAGTAAGCTACAGCTGAAAGGCAGAGTAAGAATAGCTGGGTATTTTACGATGAAATCCCTGTAAAGAAACAGCAGAAGGATCACACATATATACAGAGCATTGTTCCCAAATACGTTTTCTTGCTAAGCAAACCTATTTGCTCTCTTTTGTTTCTCTGGAAGAAGAAGGAAGTGAAATTTTATGTTTGTCTGCAAAATAATTTATTCTGAATTACAAACACTACCATTGTTCTGAAGTTATAGCCTAACACTTACACAGTCCCATCCTGCCTAGAACTAAGTGGGCCAATAAATTTATTTAAAAATAAATTTATCCGCATTCTAAGCAAATTTTTTCTTTTTTTTACCACACAATTATGCTACTTTTCAACATACCCAAGTATACTGAAGAGTAACCAGCAGAATCCTCCCACGGCAGTTTACTTCCTTTTGATAACTAGGATCCATAAGCCTGAAATTAAATATTCCAAGAAGCTTCTAGCTTTCACTTGTAGTACTTCTAATTCAGATCTATAGTTTTCCTTGCTTTAAAATCTATCTACATTTCTGTTTAATAAAAGGGGAACCCAAGAGAATGTCTTCAAAAGGACTAGTTATTTATGTCTCATTAGTAATTTGTAAAAGCATAGAATAATCAAGTACTATGATACTGAAAGTTCAAGCTGTGCATCTTGATGCATTTTTAGCGCAACACTTGGTAGCTAGATTTGTGAAGTAAATAAAAAGAGCTGTTAATTTGTTTTTATTATTAAAACCAAACTACATTTGCTTCTAAAGTAGGTTTTCATAAATAAGTTTAAAAAAATCCTTTGTGCTACACATGAAACCCAAGTAAGCCAATCTCAGCACCTCCAACGAGTCACTACAGATACTACAATCAGTTCTTTCTTATGACTATCCCAACAACTATACTTTCCATATCTATGAATGTATTCTTATTGGAGAAACTCCAACAAAGTGCAGATGAGGAGCCCAGGATATCAACTTAGTTATGAAAACCTAAAAGTAGAGAATAGCACCCACCATCTACAGAACTACATGTCATAATATACTATGCTAATTAGTTGTTTCAGAAATCAAGAGACCTTTGGTTCTTCACAACTTAGCTATCTCTGCTGTTGGAAGAAGGATCCAAACTGCAGGTTTTGACCCCTCCCCCCACCAGAAAAAACACAACCCCCCAAAAATAAAACAAACAAAAAAAAAAAAAAAAAAAAACAGATACAAACTGTTACAGGATTATGAAATATTTCCCTTCTGAATTCATCAACCTTATTGAGAGACATGCTGCAGGAGAAACTTGATGATGGCAGCAAAATGTGGTAGGCATAAAGTGCCTTCTGTCTGACTAAAACTGCAGTAGAAGCACATACTCAAATTAATGAAAGCAAAAGTGGTTTCCAAGAATCAAGACTAAATTTGCTAAATTGAAGAGGGTTGTTACAGAAAATCCATTTCAGTTTTCAGAGAAGTAGCACGTAAAAAATGTATTATCTTAGTATATTGTTCCTATAGAAAAGAAACTGTATTTAAACGACTACTAAAAAATCCTGTTAGCAAATTATATATCAGTAGCAGTACATGCAAGCTTGCTCTTGTTAGGGAACTTACTCTGGAATCTACAATATTAAAACAAAACCATTTTTGAGGCTAAAATTATAATGATGTTTCCATGAAAAAACAACTGGAGCCACTGGAAGAGGAAGTTTGAACAAGGAACTGCAATGGACAATGTATGACAGAGATACAAACTATGAAATGACCAAAGAAGAGAAACTGAAGTAGAGAGGACACTCAAGGTATTGAAAAGAAGTGAAAGCAAGGACTGGATTAAGCTGCATGCAACAACTTCTCTCACCAGTTAAAAGCGAAAATGATGACAGAGACCTGATCTACATCCCCAGACAGTAAACCAGGTATTAGGCTGCCTAATTACTAGATCAAAACCTCACACATTCACGCAATGCACAGCACCACAGCAACCTGGGTTCTCTGCACAAACCTTCTCAAAACACTTTGGAAGTGTAATTCTATTCCAAACCTATGCTGAACAGAGCATCAGCTGTCCTACCAATGCTGAAAAGCAGCATTGTTAAATGTTCTGATAGAGTCAACAGAAGTGTTATTATTTGCCTACACTTGATCTGGATCAAGCTCATACCGATGGATGATCCTGCAGTGAGTAATGAACAAATCCGCTATTGGTAGAGGTGAAGCTGTGATCTAAGGTACAGGAGCCTGCATAAAACTAGCTGTACGCACAGCACTCCAGAGTAAAACAGCAACCAAAACACCCTACAGCCTCCGGAACAATCTTACTCCAGACGTCAACAAAACAAGTTTTCAAAAAGTCCAATTACATGTAATATTCTTACTTTGTATTTTGTTTAAAGAAATCTCTTCCACCATTACTTGATACAGTATTTTTATTTATTTCTATCATTGAGCTAATTACTTTCACACTGAAGACATTAAAACTCCCATCAACTTCCATGAGAACCATTAGTCCAATGTAAGCTCAGAAACCAAAAGGCTTGCTTTAAATTTCATTACTGAATGTAAATTTTCCAAAATTTACTTCAGCTCAAGAACGTTTATATTAAAATACGAAATTTTCTTTTTTCCAAACCTTCACTTTCCCAATTCTCAAGTGTTTTCAAGAAATAAAAGTTTAAGAACCCAATCTGTTATTTCACAGAACCATCTCAATAGACTAAGGCTTTGTTTTGCATAGGAGCAAGAATTTAAGCATTCAGTCTTCTAATTGAGTACCATTCCCCTCTTTACTCAATGCATGATTATTACTTTTTACTTGACTTTGCAAAGATTAGTCAGGTATCTACAAAGTGTCTAGTCTCAAGGGCTTGCCCCTTTAGAAAAAAACTCCTAAGAAGGACACACAAGATTAAAGGACAAAGTTGGGCTAATTTGTACTTAGGAAGTCTTCTTACAAAAATAATGCAAGAAAAGCTGAAGATTTAGCATCACTTTTGCTCTACCACAAAATATGCTAACGATCTGCCACATCCAGTTAGCAAACCCTTAAGTGCCTATGGCAGGCTTTAATCTTTAAAAGGGAATGAGATCTCCAGAGCTTCAAAAATCTCTTGTTTCCTTTACTGTACAAAGGAAGCCTTAAGTTACTGTAGCTTTACTATCCAAAAATCATTTGAACATTTAGTCAAAGGAATGATGCCTAGTGATACCACAGAAATTGGTCTAATTCCTCAGAGATGCAAATACCCTCTGCAAGCTCTATTTTGGTACTCTCTTCACTTATCCCACCCTCAAAGAAAATGGGAAGACCAGAAGTATGGTAAAAGCAGAAGTCAGGCCATGAAAAATTTTAAGTAAAGAATGAAGTCCAAGAACAGATTTATCAAAAGTCCTCAAAACTCAAAAGGGAATTTTGTTCTATGCAGAAATAAGGTAATATTCTGTAACAGAATTAACTGTAACTCATCCCTGCAGGTAAACCAACAATTTCTTTCCTTTTCAGAAACAGGAAAAGACAAATGCTGTGTGATTTATGTGAGGATGCTAGCAGAAAAACAACAGACAACTCTTAGAGACAATAAAAAAACAGAGCAGTAAGCAAACTTCTTATTTACATGGTCTAGCTAACATTTTCTACGTGTGCAGCAACAAAAATTTATTATTTTTATGAAATCAGATATACCTTGAAACAAAGGCAAAACAATTGATTTATTAATTCAGTTTAAATATCATGTATTCCACTGCTCTTAAACAGCTTGCTCTGAAAATGTTTGAATTGTTCTAGTCTGGGATTTTAAAGCTATTTACTTGCCTGTAAAATCAGAGTAGTCCTTTCAACTATGAAGTAAACCACTAGCCAGCCATAACTCTGCCATCTGTGTTAAGCCCCTTAGTCTAGATCACCAATTTAAATTTCAAGCAGCTGAAACTATTCAAGTAAAGATACTGAAGTGTGCTACTATTTCTAATTACCCTGTACCCTGCATTGCAGTTCCATAAATTTGCAATAGCTAAAAAAGTTGAGAGAAATATGTGACTCAGCCAATTTGACAGGAAGGTTTGATATTTTACATAATTCACACTTCCCACAATACGTATTCATATCTGGTTTTAAAGCAATCACAACTAAATTTCTAATACAATGAATTACTAACCCACAACATTTTTTTTAATCAATCCTCAAAATCAGATAAACACACTAACAGCTGTACAATAACATGTCCTTCATACTAAATATTAATGACAGAAGTGATTTCTTGGGAGCAAAAGATTCTTATTTACTATGAAATGTAATATGCTACAGTTAAAGGCTATATGGTGATCAATGTTGATTTTTCCGTTCATTTTCTTAATGCTTAACTTCTATTTTAACCTATGAACAACAGGAGACAAAACAACTCTGACTGGGAATAAAGGTATTATTACTGAAGGTTCAGTTATTTAAAACAGTTACTGTATTTGACTATATATAAGAGCACGTATGGCTAAACAATAAATATCTAATAGAATGGAAAAAAAATATATAGCAATACAGACACATTAACCAGTTACTTGATGCTTTCACCACTGAAGATGGAGACTCACCATTTTGGCCTAAACGGATATATTTAACAAGAAAAATATGAACACTGAAAAAATTATAACTTCCTTCACAGTATTTGCACAGCTACTGTTGAAAAGTATATCATCAAGAACAGTTCTTCTGAAAGAAAATAACGTAAACAATATGCCAACATACTGAACTTCAAAGAAGGATTTGCTCTGGACAAATGTACATAGCAATCTTCAGTTCTCTGTAGGGAACATTTAAGACATGCAGTACAGAAACTGTAATTCAATGCTAGGGTGAAAAGTTTTCAGGGAATTGAAAAATGAAACATGTTCAGAATAGTTAAGCATCAAAAAAATCAAACAATGAGCAGTATAGTGGTCAATAAGTCAATACTACAGAAACACACCCATTTTTCCTGACAATTTTGAGGACAGATTTCCTTGCTACAGATTTAACTAAAAGCCTGACATGAAAGCATAACATCTAAACGTGGTTTTAGAATCAATTTCTCCATCTTCTTCCCCATTATCTAATCTATGATTATTTTATGTAATAGTATAATCAACTACTAATTCAGAAGCTCCCATTTTTGCTCCATTCTAACAATGGAAGGAAGTAAATGCATTTTATAACTACTTCTGGTCTGATCCAGATTCCATTATAACGGACACCACTCAGAAAAGGATTTTCAGAGTATTGAGTATGCCTCAGAGGTAGTGACATTGTATGTGTGTGTTCATCTTTCTCTCTCCAACAACAAAAAATCTCAATAAATAATCCTCAAACCTTTCAAACACTGAAAAAGAAAGAACACTGGCAACAGATTTAGTCTCTCAACCCTCAGTGATCTCTACAGAATCAAAAGTCTCATGCTCAAGATTAGACCATTTCAGTTTTTAACTGCATGTGTTTACAAAACCGTATGAAAGCGCCTTTACAAAACCCACACCACTGAGCCAGCACAGAGTAAAAATATTCTCCTTATATAAATGCACTTAATATGCATTTCTGCTCTTTAGTTTACTCTTCCTTGTGTGTCACAGCTTATTCTTGAATGCAATAGATACATGAGACATTAAGCTCTCCTGCTCTGCTGAAGGTAACATTTCTGCTATAGATACAAACAGTCAAATAAGACAACCTACCATGAAGATTTGAAATCTAAAGAACAAAATAGTAATTTGTGACTGAAGATTCTACTGAAAGCATCATAAATTACCATACTAAAAGGCTCAAATCTTGGCAAATACTTTTAGTGCTATTTTTTTCTCTTCTAGCATTGATTTTAAAAATTGCCACTTTCAAGCTAAGCTAGTTTGTTTAGACATTGGCTACAATTTTTATTAGAAATCAAAATATCCAACATTACATGTTTACAATGAGAAATTGCCAAAAAAAGAGAAAGAATTTCACAGATTTATTTTTAACATTGAGAAATGCCAAGTGAATTACGTAGGAAATCTTATTCTTTTCATGATACATATGAAAGTATCATTTTTCTGAAGCTCCTAAACTTGACTGAAAATAAGTTATTGTGAAGAAAAGCTGAAGAAACGAAGAGGGATCACAGTAAGGATATACACTATCAAGTCCTTTAAAAAAAAAAAAAAAAAAAATCACATTTGTTTAACTTTCCTGGCTAAACTCTGTAATTTGTACATCAACAGCAAATCTGAAACATCAAATCAATTTCTTTACCAACCATCAAAATATTCACCTCAAGTACTGATCCTCAAGAATCAATACTTGTTTGTAATACAGACTGGAAATTCGACACAAATGTGTTAATATTACAACTTGACCTTAACAATCTTAGCAGTTGCTTGAATCTAAATAAATTAACTCCATAACCTTCAGCTTAAAAATGCACTACTGTTTCTTCCCTCTCTACTTTTGGGGAGTATTCTTCTTGTTTTCCATACGAAGTTATATCTCAATCTTGCCATTGGACTTGACAATATGAAAGTCAATTAATGCTAACAGTCATCATGCTTGTGGACACCTGTTGCCTGGGGAATAAGCAAAATAATCAAGCTGTTAAAGAAATAAAAAAAAAAGGCAAAAGAGATTTCCTGAGGCCAATTACTTGACTTTCGAGACAGAGGTGAGGGTCTAAAGGCAACAAGTTGCAAGCAATTTTCTAGTTCAGTAGAATAAAGGATCAGTAATGCCACACAACCTGTTTTATAACATAACTCTTACTGATGATTCAAACAGAGATCATGACCACTTAAGCACAAACACTTTACTGAACACATAAGGAAGTTATAAGCTGTCTACCCCCGTAAGAAAAAAAAACCTACTAGCATAACAACAGCAAAGGCAAAGGAATATTACAAGGATTGTAAAATATTATTTCCCATGAAATATTTTGTTATTGCATATTTCAGCACTGACTGTAGAATACTTCTACTTTAGCTTTGAAAACTTGGAACATGACAACGCTGATGACCGTCCAACAGAACACATGGTTTCCAAACAAGCTCTTGCTTCATGCAGCCTCAGCAAACATCTCAACTTCAGCATGACATGGACTATTTTTATTCTGCGTATTTAGACTGTATTTTCAATTTGTATAGCAAATTCCTGGTGTGAAGGGGGGAAAAAACCCATTCACTGATCACTTGCAATCACAGACCAAGAAATATTAATTGCTGAAAAAAAAAAACCCCATGTACTCCAGTTGCAAGTTCAATGGATTCAAGTTAAATGGATTGTGGAAAAGTGAAAAGGGAAGGTTTTTAACCTGCAGGGAGTGAGAAACTTCAAGTCATGGCAGCAGATGATTGAAAGACTTCATAGAAAGTTTCTAACATTTTTTGCAACTAATTCCAACAAACTGTTGCTGTTGGCAGCAGTATGCAAACCAATTACTTTATAGCCAGCTCAGGTATCACTGCTGCTGTGACTGTAGTGCAGACAGAAGCTGAGACAATGGAAAAGACATGCAACCCAACACATTAGAGCTGTGACAAACTATTTCCTCTTATGTTTTTGTTTGAATTGTTGCTACCTATAGTGTCCTTGCAATACACCCAGGTACACATAGAATTCTATGCTTCCACAATTTAGGTTTTTAAAAAGTTTTAGAAGTGCCTTGGCTGCTTGCTGGGAGGCAGCCAGGGTATCAAGTGCAACTGCTTCTGTATCGCAGGTAGCTTTCCACTTAGAAATGCCTTAATCAAGTGTGCAGCATCAATACATGCTAGCTAGTCCAAGTACAGGCAAATGACCTATATGGAAATATTCTCTGTCCAGCAACGTTGGTGTTGCCTGGCCCCCTAAAGATAGCACGGAAAAAAAAACTATTTTTTTTTTCACGTAAAATGTAAAGCAAGGATTGCTGTCTTATTGAATAAGAGGTTAACCTGGCCTATTTCCTCTAAAATTTAATTTTAATTTTAGCCTCCATCACTAATTTTTGATTCCCTCTCCCTCCCCTCAGTGTAGGAGGAAATCCTACCCCCCACTGACAAAAGAGATGGTAGGAGGTAGCAATTACTAATGAACTAGCAAGACAAGCTCTTCATTATAAAGCAAGAATTTAAGAGACTCTGAACAAGGACAGAAGTACCCACATTTTCCCTTGGTGACAATAAGGATGAAAATACATTTTGGACTCCCCAAGAGCTCGAACTACATTTCCAGAACAATGCTTCTGCTGTCACATATCTCACATGCTGAAAATCTGGATAAGAAAGCATAAATGCTTGTACGTGTATTCAGAGCATGTTTTCCAGACCCATACCAATTAGTTCCTACCCTTCTGTTTCCTATCACTTGAATAAAAACATTGGGAAAGATCCAAATAATGACATTTTGATAGGAAAAAAGCAAAGGCATCCAAACATTTCCGGCGCAACTCCAAAACAAACCAAACATGGAGGTACCTCTTTTCCGAGCCCCTGACTCCCCATGACATGCTTCATAAAGTCTAACCAGCTCCTTAACAAAGATCATACATCTCTTACATGCAATATGAATTCTGTAGGTACCGATCAACTACATTCCCAAGAATCAGTCTGTACCTGGAATAAGCCTGAAGAACTTCACAGTGTTATAGGGAAAAAAACCCAAAACACAACAGCTAAAACCAAACAACAAATCACAAACGAAACACCTAACATGCAAACACAACTATATGCATCTTACAGGCACACACACATACAAGATCTTAAGAGTCATGTAGAGAACAGGAATCATGCAGATACATTTATCACACACCTGACAAAGTGACGCCTAAAGAGCACCTGCTCCCTTCAACAGGGAACAAACTACCATATTTGTACATTTAACTTCTGAGTTGAAGCAACTAAATATACAACTACCGGACAACCTGTCAGGAAAAAGCTCTAAAGTTTGAATTTGGAAGAGTTTAAAGTAGCATGAAATTTACTACTTGCCCCATATTAGACATCAGAGGGGAAAAAAATTCAAAGTTCATATGCTGCATGTCACACACTCAGTAGGGGTGCCCTAGGGATGAGACTGACGTCTATATGAGAGCTGTCCTTTTTCCCACGTCCGCATTCCATGCTTAGCTACTAGTCTAACAAGGCTCCATAATAAAAACTACCACCCTATTAAAACATCTCCGATTTACAGGTTTATTAAATTAACATTGATTTGGTTTTCATATATATATTATCATTTAACTGGTATGTTAAAAATTCAAATCTGATTTACAAAACAAAGAAAAGTTGGGACCAATGATTTTACGCCTATTCTTGCTACACATACTCTCTGTATGTTGCACAAACTTATTACAACAGTCACATAAATGAGGTATCCTGCTTCCTTCAAGACTAGGCTAGCTCTTGCTTACCATTCAAACAGGACAGCATAAGAGACAAATAGGAAAGCCAAGCAGAAGAGACTTTTAGTTGATCAGAAATTCCAATATAAAGAAAATTAACCTTTTAAAGGCTCATGTGTAACCTAGAAAGATGTAAAATATCAAAATATAGTAGGTTAAACTAATTCTTTTATTTGATAGAAGCGACACAACTTTTGAGGGAAAAACCAAACTGTAATCTAAACTAAGCTACATACATGTGGCATCCCAATGCAACTGGTATAAGCAGAGGCCAAGTACACTTTATAAGCCAAATCTACTGATTTCTGAGCACTTGAAATATTCTCCACATCTTGTATCACCTCTTTAAAATACGTATTATAGTTTCTTCACAGTAATACAGAGCAAAGGGAACATCGAAAAATAAGGGGAGGCAAAGAACTGAAACACAAATACTGCCTTTTATACTAGAAAGAAGCCCTGCTAAACCTTCCATTCTCAGGCGTAGCAAAACCACATCTGGTTGTAGTAAGTACCGTGCTGAACCCCTTGTACTCAACCACTCAGTCTTCACAATAAAATAAAAGCAAGAGTAAGGATCAAAGTCTTTCTAGTACAGTCAAAACGGTATTATTCTATCTACTGTTCAACAAACTTCTGGAACACCACTTCTACTGCAGTTGATGTTTTCCAAACCACCAACAAAAAATCTTATTGAATGTATTGAAGCTCAAAAAGCAGCTTGTTTTGTTATGACTTACAGGATTGACGTAATTTGTTTCACAATTTATTATGATACTTGAGAAATTGTTCAAAGTGTTTTAACTATGTATTATCCTAAATGACATTTAATAAGACATGATGAGGATATGAGTGTAAGTGTAAAATAAATGTTTCTTCTTAATTAAGGTTGTAATGACCAGGTTTCATGTGATCACTTAATTTATAACCAGTGTCCAAGTATCCTCTGTGATAACTACCTAATTTAGTCACTGAGTCAACTGAAAGCCCTAACCATCTCCCTTCATTATGTTAACACTACATGTACTTTGCAGAGCATCATGGAGGCCAAAGTGAAAATGTGCAACTTTTTGGAATGTTCATGTTTGATGAACAGCACTTCACCACATTAATGTTTAGGTCAACAAGCATCTACAGCAAATAGCTTCACAGCAAATAACTGACATAAGAGAAGAGATGACTAATCACAAACTCCTCTAAGTGGCATTAAATTAAGCCAGAGAGAGAGAGAAAAGCACTCCTTATTTACCACCCTGTTGGCAGCCCTATTGTCAGAATCCTCCTGTGGTGAAGTCTGCAGGGCAGGAAAGCTGCCCTGGAGCACCAGGTAATGGGAAAAGCCATCTTTTTACCCCATCCTCATGACCACCATATTGCATAGAAAACACAGGTTGGGGACACAGCCAAAGCAACTGGAGTTACTGTTACGCATGCCCATTTCCAGTGTATTTTTTCTGCTTAAAAAGTCTGCCTTTATTTTCAACCTCATGTACAGTGCAACATGGGGGAAAATAGAGTTTACTCAAATAGGTTCAGCTTCAGAACTGTCTGGCACTGAACACACACAAACCTCTCCAGACTTCATATTATAAAAACCAGAGCTGGCTTACAATCAGTTTTTCTGCTGGATCTGTAGAACAGCAGGGGATAATGCCAGCCACAAATCCTCAGTTCAAGAACCCTTTTTAGAGTATCAAAGCTAAATTTTTGTTTCTGTTTTGTTTCACATTACAACTTTATGAACTAAAACAAATGTCAGAAGAACACACTTTTATATGAACAGGTACAGTTAACTAAGGAAATATTTTACCACAAAAGGATCCTGTCCATATTGGCAGATAATCTAGTCAGTAATGACTTTTGGAGTTGACAGTAAATACATATTCATTTCAAAGCTTTTTTACTCTTAAGCCACAAATTCTTTTTATCCTTAAAAAGATATGACACAAACAGGTAAAATAGCCTGCAAATGAATGTTCATGTAGCTCACAATATTCTCAACCTAATCTCTTCTCTACAGACAGAAACCTCTATCTTGGTACCAACATGAATTTTTTTATAGTGTATGTATGCCAACTAAGACCACCAAATGACAAAGTTAGTGAGAATATAGACAAGAGAAGACAGGAATTGACCAAATATTGCTCTTGTAAAGAGGATTAACACAGCTTAATACTTTTCTGAGCTTTGAGATAGCAAGCTAGTTTTATGATTACAGAATGCACCTGCTAGAGCCATCAAAAAGGGAGCATTGGTGTCCATGCCACTCTCCCTCGCACAGCCAGGCTACCAAGAGCCCAGTCCCTGCCATGTCCTGACCCCTGCCAGCCTTACACACCTCAGGACAGGAATGCCACTTCCAGCTCCCTGTACTCCTAGAGAGGCAAAACCTTTGTAAAAAATCTTCAAACTGTTGGTTTTAATTCAAATTTTTTATGCTGATCTGATTGTATAAATAAAACACCTTGAAGATACTGCTATTATTATTAAACAATCCTAAATTAGAGTGCATCATTTTGATAAACAGTACATCACGTGCCACAGATCAGGTTAATTTTTAGTACTGTACATCATTTCATACAAAGAAAGCTTAAACATTTAACTTTGAAATTTTAATATAAGCACTATATTAAAAATACTGTTCTTCTTGATAGTGAAACTGTCTCTCAAATTTAGACATCCTGTCGCAAAACAACAGTGTTAATCATTTAGTAGAGTTAAAATAGAAAATTGCTTTTTTAACAGCTCTTTGTAATTATTCAGTTTAGCATGACTTGAGTAGTCTTTATTCACACAGTGGATTTCAGAAAGTGGCCCCTGTATGGCCCATGCCATCGAGACTATAAACACACAGATACTGCTGATGACAGCATTTAGGTCTTAAGAGAATTCATTTACTCTCTCAAGTGCTGCTAGACAATTCTGTGTAATGAGTAGTAAAAATACCGAATGAAGTATTTATGACTTACACAATATAAATCATACTCTGATATGGCAGACATGCATTTTTAACATGCCCAATGTACATTAAATAATCATTAAATGCTCAACAAAAGTAACTGCAGAAATTGCTTAGAGAACGTGCTCTCACATGTGTAAAGAAAATGTGGTTACATTTCTTTACATCTCATTTGCTATATACAAATTTCACTCACCCATAAAATTGTACTTTTAATCTCCTCTTCTCAATATATATGAATGCTTTACTAAAGAAATACCTGAACCTTTCAAGTAAGAATGGTTTCAAGTAGTTCATAAACAGGATTTTCTGTAGCCCAGAAAACAAACTAAATCTAAAAAATAGGTTACACATATGCAAGTTACTTCCAGATCTCTTAAACAAAATATACAAAGGCCTATGGTGCAGAAAGCCTAGTAATGCTTATTATAATCCTAAATACCTTCTGTTTTCTACAAGGTCATAATGTCCTATTCATCAACTGCCTTTCTATTTTCTCAGTTTAACTAACATTTAATACAGATTATGTTTTCTCTTTTGGTTTGCATTCAGAGTTAGGTTACACACCGCTTTAAAAAAAAAAAAAACACAAAAAAAAAAAAATTAAAAAAATCCCTTCAATATAACAAATGGCTGTCTCTAAGTAGTGCCTCAAAATGACACAGAATTAAATAATTCTAAATACTGCTCTATTTTTTTCAAACATCATTTTCCCATTCCAGGAAATTATATAAGGTGCAAGAGATACACATAATAAATGTTAAAGTTAAGTTTAAAATACGTAATTTTCAGATGAAGACTCCAGCCTTCATCAATACTATTAAAAGCACACACATGAGCAGAGCTCCAAACAGGACCTATGGAATGAATTAAAGCCCACATTATACACTGTGTTACACTGTAGGAAAACAAATACCCCTAAATACTGTATTATTGTTTACTGAAATGTCACTATCCTTTTAAAATGAGTAATTTAAAATAAATCAAACAAAAATTATATTATTCAATCTACAGTGTTTCATGTCAGGAATTTTAATTAATTAATTAATTAAGATACCAGTATACAGCCCTATGGCCTACAAAAGTTCAAAAAATTTAATTATCCTTAGAATACATAATCCATGTGTATCATGTGAATAATACTGTACACAGCGTCTCTCAAAGAAAACCTGCAGTACAGGATCTAAGAGCACATTTACATATGCTGTGTTGCACTATATAAGCACGGATGTCTGACTTTTCAGATCAAAATACTGTTGATAGCACAAACAGCAAAGCCCTAAGACAACCCCTAGGCCTTCCTGTGGCTTAAAAACACAATAAAAAACCCCCACTAGATTCCTAGTATTTCACAAGAATGCACTCCAGTAATACCTGATTCTGGACACAGCATGCCAGAAAGCCATGCCCTGCCTGCAAAGCTCACCTTTTGTCCCAGCTATGTACTCTTTCCCTCACTTCTAACACCTCAGTTCATCCCCTTTGCCGTCCAACAAAAACCACTACTTACCCTAAGGTTTAGTTCAAAAATACAGCAGAGCTACTCATCTAAGAAGGCGAAAAGGTCGTTATTAAAAATAAAAATTCAACCCTGTGCTGTAAAAGAGTGCAGCTTCTCTGTATTTCAGACAGCTTAATCAAACAGCTTCCTAGACTTTATGATAAAGAGCCATGATAAATCAATCTAACTGGAATAATGTGACTGCCTAGCAGAAAAAGCAAGGCTTATGGACACTGTTTGAAGGAGCTTTAGCAGGAGTTAAACAAGATGAAAGGACCATTATAAATGTCTCCCACTTTTGTACAAAACAGAACATGCTATATTTCTAAAGCCTCTTACCATCATAGAGAGGCAAGTATTCTTAAATTGGAATGCAACACAAATAATGTGGCAACTACCACAAATAACTTTGAAAGGATATTAACTCAGATAATTTTATTTATCCCTTTTAAACTTCTGAATATAAGGGGAAAAATTCATTATGTCACTAGGATCCACTAACAGTTAAACATATTACCTTTGGGGTGTGGCTTTTCTCATAAAAGTGACTATACAGAAAAGGAATTTTCTCTGTCAACAATTTTGCTTCCTGTGCTTTAACAAAGGTTTGAGGTTTTTTCCCTCCTTAGTTGACAAAGACCTTTGTTTGTTGTTTTTTGTTTTGTTTTTTACTAATCTAGTACTGGAAGCTCTGTATACCCAATGTAGTTAAGAGAGAATATTCTCTGTAGAAGACAGTCAACAGGACTGTTTTCCAAGTGTGTGTTTCAGGCTTGCCTGGAAGCAGAAAGGTTACGTATGATGTGTTAGTTCTGTCTGAAGTACCACTGGAAAAGGCCCAGTGCAATTAACTAGACTGAGTTGTAAAGCATTAATGTAGGTTATAGCCCAGGACAGATTCATTTACATTGGTATAAAAAGACTGAGGTGCAAGATACCGCCTAGTCACAGAATAGCTATCATACTATGTCAGTATAAAGATGGATTACCAGTATTTTATAAGTGCACCACCTTCTCTTTCAGTTGTTTTTTAGAAATCTTTACCAGAATCTACACAGCTAGGTTTTCCGACACTGTTGGGCTATTATTTTTGTTAACAGGTCTCTGTTAAGGCTGATTTTCAAAACATCCTCAGCACTGACACCCTGAAGATTAGTATCATAAAGCCTCAAGTTAAGCAATCAAAATTTGACATAATCCATCCCTACAGACTTCTTTAACTAGTGATGAAATACCTAACACAAGAAGTGGCCAATGCCATTACCCAAAAGGCAATTATATCTAAAGTAATGTCTTCAACAGGTTATCTAAACTAGCATAAGACTTGGCAAATAATATTAATCAATCCAAGGAAATAATTCTCAAAAAGCAAAAACAGAGATTTCATATCCTATCTGCCAAGCAAAACCAAAAAATCTCTGAATTAGGATACCATTTTAGTTACCAAGAGCAAATATGACAATCCAATCATGTACAAATGTAACTTTATGACTAAATGTGGTGTAATGTCATTAAAAAGTCAATAATGAACATCAACTGCAAGTGTGTATGCTCAAATCTTCACTAGGCTTATTCTGTCATGGAGTGAATATATTCTAAGAAGCAGGTTCTCATAATACAAAAAAAAAAAACAAAAAAAACAGGTGATTTTTATTTGTCCTCACAACTCTAGTCTTAAATTGCCATGAAACATAAAACGAAAACAGATCATTCAGCAACTTATTCTGATATTAAAATTTACTATAGTTACTACTCATGACTGGAATTTTAAGTCACGCAATGCACCTGCAAGCAGAAGTGAAGAATAAAGAAAAATCTGCATGTTTTCTTGCTTACATAATAAAATGAATTGCCTAGATTACAGCGGGGGGGGGGGGGGAGGGATTCACACTATTCATCTTTATGCATCTGAGGCACTTAAGAGAAAGTTTCATAACAGTTTTCAGGTCAATTAACAGTTTCCTGCCACCAGTAAGAAAATGCTTGGCTCCATCCGCCAGACACCCTTTCTTCCTTCTTCACCATCAACCATCCAATTCCTGCCCTCTTTCTTCCCTCCACTAGTAGTGAAAACCCATTCTATTCAGTTTACTGATGCAGAAAAATTATTCTGAAGCAAGCATCTAATTCAGCTCAAACTGTAATGTTGTAATGCAAAAACGATGACTATGATGGGCTCTCTCAAAGGTAGATATGGAAAGAGAAGCAGCTTCATATTAAGATCTTTAGATTACCCTCTGAACCTCTTTCTCACTACTGATTATAGAAATAAGCATTAAAAAAAAAAAAAAAAAAGGCCAAACCCCAAATCAGTTAATGCGGCACAATACATATTTTAGATGTGAACAAATTATTTGCTGGAAAAAAATTTTAAAAAATCCAGGTTTCATCTACCCACTCCTGGAAACAGATGATTTAAAAAGAATGTAGGTATCATCACTGGTTATCCATCAATCCCCAAAATAACTTCTAATAATGACAAACAACTTTCAACTTGAATCCTTCAAGTAATTTTTACCTCTTCCACTATCACAAATATTCACACATACAAGGGAACCAAAAGTTCTGCTATATAAGACCATAAGGAAAAAATAAAAAAGGTCCATTTTAGAGGAAGCAGCTTCAGAACACTTTGTGTATAAAATGCAAATCATTGAGTGTTAGCAAACTAAAACCAAACACATTTTAAAATGCAGTAACAAAGCTTACTACCAAAGCATATCAGATCTATTTTTTCAGAACTCATATTCTACTTCATATTGCTCCTAAATACTAAAATTGCATAATGCAAGAAGAAAAGCACGTACCTACTGAGCAAACTAATTGCTACAAACCATTATGTTCCTCCTCTACTGTCCAGAAAAAAACCCAAAAGTGTATGCTTAATAACAAAAGGCCACTTCTGCCTAAATACATTTCAAAGCTATTTTTTTGGCTTATGGAGCAAACATTTTACTTTCAAGAACTGTATTGAGATATATCAGGAACAAGCCACAATAGAACATTTAAGTTAACTGCATTCCCTGATAAACAACCCAGAATTACAAGCAGCAGGTTTAAAAATACTGCGACTCGTGCAAATAGGAACACTGTAAGCTGTTTATCTTGTTTAATCCTAAAGGCAAACAGCATAAGCTTTAAAATATTTTGCTTCTTTGCCATAACCTACTGAATCCTGTTAACAAAGGTTATGAAGTACTATGGAGAATCTTAAACTTTAGGAACTGCCGTTGAAATTGTTTTACCTGAGTACTGTTCAGGACATTATTCTCAAGAACACTCAGTGTACATTTCAGTGATTTAAATCCAAATTGTAGCTTCAATGAAGCCAAAGATCTCATCTTGTCTCTCTAGAGGTGATTACTTCTTCAGAAGAAAGAAGGACCTTGCACAACTCATTTAACAGGGCCCCTCCAAAATACGACCACTATAGTTATTAAAAAAAAAATGGGCTTTTTTTTGTTGTTGTCTATTCCAAATATTTTTCAACTCCTACCACAGCCCTATTTCAGCTATGTAGTTCAGTTTTCTGATATTATTTTAAAGAAAAAAATACTATCTTCAGTTTCCTTACATTTCTTTCCTCAAACACTACTAATTTCCAGACCAAAAATACCATTTCCTTTCATAACTCCAACCTCAAAGACCTATCCATATTTAAGAATGCATTTTATAAGATATATTCTTAATTATTTTCCCACTGTCCCTTCTTATTCAGTACCAAAAAAGTTTCCAAGCTCCTGTTTTACACATCATTTTTTAAAGACTTGAGTACAGCATATATGGCTGATATATTTAGCAGTTGAGGACCTCCTTTCCTTTCTGTACAACAGGAAGTTTCCACTCCCATCTGCTCAGGATACTTTAAAAAAAATAAATAAAAAAATATCACAAACTGTTGTTTTTCCATTGATTGTACAGAAAGTGACTATTATTCGCACATAAAATGAAAGTAAAGTTTAACACAAATGCCCATTATAACCTCCATCAGTTCTCTGACATAGTCAAATGGTCATAGAACACCCGCTGCTACAGGGCTTTAAGCAACAGTGCCGAAGTTACACCAGTTCAAACCCTTCATGGAGCAGCAAAGTCATTCACAGGCAGCACCAGCCCAACCTTAATTTCTCACGGTTGTACTGGAAGAGTTAAGTTTTATATTTAGTTTTCAGAGCAAACATAAATAAGGTGAATTATGAAATAGTTTCACATTTTACAAGCAGACACTTAAACAATTTAGTAAGATATTTACGATGAAGCTTTCAGACTGAACAGTAGTTAAGAGGGAAACAAGCTCCCTACAAATGTAAATACTCTACTGCTGTTTATGACAAACAGATCTGAGGAGCAGAGAAAGAACAGAGGAAGCAGTTCTGGCAATAAACTAAGGCCAAACTGAAAAAAATGGCTTTTCATTTTCCCCAGTTTAACATATATATGATCACAACTTTTTGGGCCTACACATAATGTTTATGAATTCTACATATAGAAATTAAACTTTGCATCAAGATATACAGAAAACTGGTGGAAAGATAATAAAATGTAATCTATTACTTTATAACTGATTCTCCTTCTTTATATCACAAATAAATTATTAATTATATTATATTTTTAAAATAAAAGCTATACCTAAACCCCACATATCAAATGCAAACACTCAGTATCTGTTCTGTATTATAAATGACAAACTATTCCAAAGCTTTGCAAAATAAATTCCCAAACTAAAAGCTAGTATTAATAGCTGCTTATATTTGATTTAATTACAAAATATCATTAATTATTTAAAAAGGTTAATATGTATTCAATCTCGTAAACTGTGATATAAAATGCCACATCAAAACTGCCATTTGTCCAAGCATCCACCTGCGCTAATGACCCGTCCTGCAGTATCTATTGTTTTCCTAATTTTCTGTAAGCTACAGAAATGATCAGCAACTTCCAGTGGCTTTCACTTCCTGAGTGGGAATGCCACAGGTTTCACAGTGCCTCTTCGTGAATGTACTTTGACGAGGAGAAGCCCTCATCACACCCAGTTACGTAACGGTAACTATTTATAGCTAACCACTTGATCCATATTATCTGCCAGGTTTTAAACCATTTCATGTGTAGACACTTGATCTACCATTTTAGTTCTTTAATCAAAATGTCATATAACAGCCAAGTAAAAGGTTTCAAAGAAGCCTATCTGCAACATCATTACACCAACTTTTTTTTTAACCTTATCAAGAGAACCCATAAGTTCACTTTGTAAGATCAGTCTTCTATAAATATATACTGAACAACAGTTATTGCTTTCAGAGTCCTGCTCTCTCAATATCCATTTCTATGCATATTAATAACGTTCAAAACCATGGAAAGAAACCTTAAATTGTGCTAAAATTAAATTATTTCTCATTGTTCTGAGACATACTGAAAAGCTCCATCAGCATTAACAACCCAAAAAGCACCCTATCGACTTTGACAATTCCTACCATACAATTTCAGTGGCAGCTGTTTAACACCCTCAGGTTCCCTTAAGGAGGAGTCTCAGGAGCATCACATATGACTATCATCTGGTCTACTTCTGAATAGAGAAGTACTTACTGAACATTAGCCTCTTCTGAAGATCACCAAATTCTAACATTTTCTTTAACACATCTAACAGGCTAATGGCTCTGTTAGAATTCCTTTTCCTCTTAAAATACGCCTTGCCTTATTGTCATAGTCTGTGACAGCATGTGTTTTCCTCTTTAGCTTCCCTTATCAATCATATTCACTTAATTTTAACTTCTTAAATTTAAAAAAAATTGGCTTCTTTAATCCTATAGGCCACTGTAGCTTTTGCACCCGTTTTTTTCTCAATTACAGGACAACGGGTTTACTAGTAAGTAATATTCTTCAATAATTCTCAGTAATCCATATTTTCCAATGATTTCTATTTTAGTGAACATCATTTAGCACCCATTACTGTATGCCACATTAAATGTTACCTTTAATGACTTCTGCATTAAAAAAGTCTTACATACATTGGAACAAAATGCAAATAAATTAATATACTTTCATATAGGTAAGGTAAAAGTAGGAAGTCAGAAATACTTGGAAAGAGACATTTCTGAAAGAAGACTATGGAGTTTATGCCCATTCACTATCATATAAGCATATCAGTACAGCTACATGCCAGCAAAATGCCCTAATCCACTGAGCACAAAGTCTTGATCCTGACAACTTTAACAAAAACTGAAAGCATGCAAGTACCCTCAGTGAAGCTGACAAAGCACAGATGTTAAAAATCAGAGACCATCATGCAACTCTATCGAGCCTTGAAAACAGCAGCAGTCAGAGAAAGAGTACAATTAAGAGGTACAGATTATAATTAAAATATGATGAGAGGGCACAGAGTAACGTTCACTTATACAAGCTATTTAGCAAGATCAACCTAAAATACCAAGTCAGGCAAGAACTGTAGCTAGGAATGTAAATGAAAGATATGTCATTTGTTTGTTCTGGTATAACACAGCCTTGTTCATCATAATATATGCACAACTATTTGTTCCAGAAAAGATGAATAAAAAAAATAAGGAAAAAAAAAAGTCCCAATCAAAACCTAGGATGAAACTGTTCTTCAGCTTACTGTATTGTCAAGGTATTACAGAAAAAAACAGAAAATTGGGCTGAAATTCAAAGCCTTTGAGTGTTTATTTAAAAACATTATGAAGTTAGTATTTTCACTGTTCTTAAAACCATTATGCCTAAATCTGCCGCCCCACATGAAAAATTAAAACATGATTTGACAGTTATTTCTTCTGCTGCTGCATTTTTTGACAATGCTACTCACGTTTCTTTTTTCTCCAACATTCATGCTTATATATAGCACCCCCGATAACCTGATGTTCCCTCCTGAAGGAAATTTATAATCCTTAAAAAACAGGCACTAGACCACAAGAGCCTAAACATGCCAGTAAAACACAGTTTCAATGATTTCCAGTATCAGTGTGTCTACAGTTACTTTATAATACAGTCAGATATAGAGTACAATGATCTCCAAGGAAGTGGCAAATGCCTTATTATCCAAGGACTGATGGATGTATGAAAAGCTAGTCTGATGCAAATTACCTGATCTATGCATCTATGTTCTTATGCTCCAAGTTTGCAAACTAGCTCAAGTTCCAGTTTTGTTCACTCCTTGTGGCTATCAACATCAGTAGTTAAATGCACAAGGTTTGAATCGCTGTTTGTAGATGTTCTAATTGGCCAATTCTACTGAACTCTGAAGCTGACGTTAGAACTAAAACGAATTCAGGAAACCACCAACTGTGGAAGAATTGCCAATCCATCGGGTCAGTTAAGAGTGCATATGTGTTGGATTTGTATTCAATACAGAATTATAAATAGTCATTTGCCTGAACAAGCATTAACTCCCACTTTTCAGAAAAAGGCTGTCAAGAGTGTTTCATGACTCTTCACAAAATACACATCAGAAAACACCCCACACCATTAGTGAGCATTTCTAGTTGTCTAATATTTCTGAAGGAAGCAGTATCTGTTTTCTCCCGCTTCATGGGAAAAAGCATTCCTACACCCCAAGAAGTATCTACAGCAGGATATAAAACATTTAATATGTTTATTAAAAATCCCTCAGACGTAGAATTTTTAAAGGTTTTTAAAAAGTAAATGAAAATTATTGTCTAGTGATCAAAATATATAAATATAAAACGCTTTTACCTCTAACATCCAAGTAAGATAATCTCTACATCAGCATGTGAACGGGGGAGGGGGGGAATCCAATTCTTACATGCAGAAGGAAAAATCCATAGTAATAATTATGTGCATTGCAAAAAAGACAATGATCACTAGCAATACACTGTTTTAGTCTGGTCTTTAGCCATGAAGCATGTCAGGGAAACATTTAGCATTTTAAAAGCATTTTTTTACATGCTAAAGTGGTTGAGTATTGTTTTATATCAAATTCTGAAGTGCCGCTGATTAGACTGGTGTCCAGCCGCTGTATCTGATACACATTCAGAGCTTGCTGTAAAAAATAAAAAAGCAGGTATTGAAAAGCATGTAGCTAAGAGCTGAAGATGCCCATAACTTAAGACCTATAAGCAACACTTAGTTCACAAATGGAGTTTATGCTGAATAATAACAAAGCTTTTCTAGCTTGATTTTTAGACATGATCTAGTCCATCTTCACTGCGCACTAGATTATGCATTCAATAAAGACACAACCTTAGGCCAACAAATAAAAGCTGATCATTATGTGAAATATCAACAGCTTCCATTAAACGTAAAAAGGGTAAAGAGCAAACTCCTGGAAAGGTTTTAATGCAGACTGTTCATGGAATCAGCTTCCAATGAAGCCTTTCCTAATAGCAGTTTTTAGGTGCAATTGCTCAAATATACAGTACTGAACCAAAACTAAAGACTAGTGAAACATTCTTATTTTTTTTTTCCAACGGCACATAGGCATTTAAGAAAGAGGAAGACTTTGTATGTTAGTAAGCCATCCAAAAACATTCTGCACAGTTTTACTGTAAGAGCTCCACATTGTAAAAATAACACAGGCATAGAGAATATCTTAACATCCATGTCATAAGCTGTATCATATTTTCACACTACAGCGTTAGACTAAAATTGAAGCCAGAGCCATGCAGGGCAGAAAAACAGCCCTGTTCTAGTTTTCAGTTATTCTCAATCTAATTATATTTGGAATCATAAATCCAGTATTCCACTACACATTACAGGCATTTTACACATTAAAAAGATCAATTAATGCGCTACATCCTTAGCCAAGCTTAAAATAAATGACTCGCCATTTTCAAATTGTAATTTTCTACAGACAGCACAGGCTCCAATTTGCAAACTCTTCAGTATAGATGTAGGCAGACCCCACCTACTGATCTGTTTAGAGCTCCAGCCCCAGTAAAGACAGGGTACACCACACAATATGCAAATGTAAAGCACGAACTTCACTGCGTTATCCTTATTAAAGATCCTTCCTAAAGACTCATTACAGTCAAAGCAGTATTTAAATAACACCATGAAGATGCTTTCATCTTTCAAATTTAAGTGGTCCTTTTAATGCCAAGTTAATATTATAATGGTTTCTCTATGTTGGAGAAGTAAATTCAGTTTCTTCTTTCAAGTATAAATCATTTCTAAGGAAATTTTTCACTATGCATTTCAAACATATGTTTTTATGTTTTCAGATCTGTTACTTCTGTGTTAATTACTTAAAACAAGTTTCACATCATTTACTTAAGTGCAGATATAAATAACAAGAGCTGCATATGAGGATACAGAATTCCTACAACAAAGCAATATGGCAATTTAACATCTTAAGTACTTAAAAGACCAGATCACCTACTTCACTTTTACCCAATTCTAGCAAGAAAACAAACTGAATTTGGTACCAAGTCTAATTTCACAAATACATTATTCTGACCCACATCTTCTACGTATTTAACCTTTGGTCATCTACTATCCAGTTCAATTAATACAATTAAAAAAGGAAGTAGGATGGGGGGAATGGAAGAATGTCAAAAAAGACTTTCTCTTCTCTTATCTATGCCATGATTGCTATGAGAAAATTGCTACTGACCTGTTAAATTACAAAAAAGAAAACACATATTCACCAAAATTTAAAAAAATATATAAAAATTGAAACTGATGCTTTTTAAATTCCTGAGTTTGGATTATGATATACCTCATCCCTGCTTCCCTTACAACACCCATAATACTGTTACCACCATTAGCGAAGTGCCAGAGACAGGCAATGAGTTTAGAACAACTCAAGCCAGCTACCGAAACTGTTGCAGTAAAGACAAAGGGGATCAAGGTCAGCATTCCTCTAACGCAGCAGCTAATTCACTCCTCTGAACACGGTACTGGAACTGGTGGGCGTGAAAGTTTCCACGAAATAGAAAATATATCCAATGCCACCTAATTCCTCCTGTCCTTTGGAGAGAAGAACCATTTTCCTCTCTCTGGACTCAAGCCATTACATATCTGAGAGAGGAAGGGGAGGGAGGAGTTCACAGAAGTTCAGGGTCAGCAAATGCTCACATATCCTGTCATCTACGAACTCGAAGCTCGGGGCACAAAAACTCTTATGCCACGCACAGAAACCTACACATTTTAGGTTTGCAGAGGGAGGAGGGGAGACCTGCGATAAGAGCGAGTGTGTCATACTTGCGGAGGCTGCGAGAAGAGCTGTCAGGAGAAAGCAGCCTCGTTTGAAGGCGAGGAAGCAGTGGGGAAAGGACGGTTACCAACACCGGATCACCAAAAATACCGGATCACCAAAAAACCCCGCGGTGCCCACCGGCTACCAGCGCCGGGTCACGGCTCAGACCTGGCTTCCCTCGGCTCCCTCCGCAGACCGAGCTCAGCCCCCAGCCGCTCCCAGCCGCGGCACCGGCCCGGCGGAGCCGCTCCCAGCCGCCACCGGGCAACGGAAATCCCCACAGCCCAGCTCGGAGCGGCAGAGCGGCCCAGCCAGTCCCGACCCTCTTCCCAAGAGGGCTCCCCTGGTACCCTCCGGCGCTCCAGCAGGGCGCCTCCCGCCCCAGCTCCCATCACCCTCCCCCTGCCCCCGGTACAGCGGTTCACCTCACACCAACGCGGAGTCCCACGCACTCGCAGGCCGAGGCCCCCCTCGGCCCTGCCGGCCGGACCCCCACCCCGGGGCTGGGAGACAATGAGCAGCTACAACTCACCAGCAGCGCCGGAGCTCCGTGGGTCCGGGGGCGGTTCCTCACCCCCTTCTCTTCCCCTCCTCCTCCGCCCAGGAGAAGTATCCGGCCGCAGGGAGCCGAGCCCCGCTGTCCCTCGCTGCCCCGAGAGCCTCCGCCGGGCCCCGGCCACGCTCCCTCCGGAGGAAAGTCACTTTATTCCCCGCTCCAACATGGCTGCTCCCCCCGCCGCCGCAGCCTTCGCCTTGCCGCGGCTCCCCGCCGACGGAAAGCGGCCGCAGGCCGTGCTCGGGAGCCGCTGGCGGTACTGAGAGCTGTCCGGGTGGCCTCGAGTCAGCCGGGTCGGGCTGCGGGGGTGCGCGAGGAAAGGCCGGGCCTGGCCGGGCCGAGCCAAGCCGGGCCGGGCCGCGCTGCGCGTCTCCGCCGCGGGCTGCCGCCTCCGCCCGTTCGCAGCGCGGAGGCTCGCTCTGAGCCAGCCCCGCCGGAGCGCAGGAGGGGCCGGCCGGGAGGCCCGGGCACCGGCGACACCTAGCGGCCGCAGCGGCTCCGCCACAAGCTGAGCCTGCGGCTGCGGAAGGAGCGGGGCGGCCCGGCCGGGGGTGCGGGGAGTTGGAGGCGGAGCGTGCAGCCAGCCGTGGGGAATGCCTTGGGCGGCGGCGGGGGGGCTCGTGGCGCAGCCTCTCCTTGGGCTGCCCGCCCCGCGGACGGGGAACCGAACCGAGCCGAGCCGAGGGGGGCGCTGCGGCACCCTCCTCAGCGGCGCCTCGCCGCCGCCGCCTCTCGCGGGAGGAAGCTGACCTGGTCAGCGGAGGGCGGCGAGGCTCGGCAGGACGCCCCGAGGCCCTGCCCGCAGGCGGTGTCTTGAGGGGTCTCCCTGGACGGTTTCGGGGAGAGCACTGTGGGAGGGGGCGTTTGTTCGCCTCATGTGTTCCGGCTCCTGGCAGTGTTTTCCCTTGGGTTTGCTGGTGATTTATCTGATCTATGAAGTAGCATACGTCTGCTGTCCCCCACCCTCCGGCTGGCAAGTCAGTAATTGAAGCTAAGGGAAGCTGTGTGGCTTTTGAGGTCGATTTCTAACTCATCCCTTCCATGTTTATTCTTGCGGTGTTTTCTTTCTTTGTCTCCTGCATTCACCCTGTGTACCATCCCACTCTGTGATGGCTGTGCGGGCACAGCCATGCTTCCTGTGCTTAGAATCCTTTTCCTCTCGCAGTGATCTGGTTTGTGCTCTCTTGCTTCTCAGCCCCTTCCACCCATAAATTTATTAGCTGTAGTGTGTTACTGGGGGAAAAACAAAACCAAACCAAAACAAAACCCACAACAAAAAACAACCAAAACCAAATCAAAAAACCAACCAACCAAACCCCCTAAAAGCTAGTCTTAGGAGCCAGTTATTCTGCACTATCTTCATTTTTGTATTTCCACCACACAAAGGACAAAATATAACAGGCCAAATGTTAAGTGATTTTAGTGACATGAGTTTGAGCTTCAGGTACCAGTCAAAAATACACTTAGGGTGGAATTTGGCAAATTGTTTTTGGTTTGGTTTGGGTTTTTTTTTCCCCCCTTTTAGACATGGCTCCTCCTGTTTGCTTTCTCTTTCAGTTTATCAGCTGAAGTTTATCACAAGCACCAGGACTTCCATCCAAATGGGTCTCCCCATCATTGTGCAGGGCAGGGCTACTGGCTGAATATGCCAGCCTATGTCATGGGCTCATAAAGAGGAACTTAACAGGTCTTTCAAGTCTTTGCTTTGCTGAACTCGTGTATTTGCTTGAGGGAGGCCAAGGCTTCACCATTCTGCACATGGGTCTGTGCTATGCTGTGTCTGGGTGGAGACCAGAGTGTGTTTTAATTTATAGGAGCAGCGACAAGCTCCTGATCTTGAGGAACTGCACGTTTAGCTCATTCTAGCCAGTCCTTAGCCACGGTAGGGCCAAGTGGGAGCTGCCTTTGCAGGAGCAGTGCCAGCTGAGAATTCCCCTTCTTCCAGCTCCATTGCACCATTCCAGCAGCACAAGTAAACAGAAAAGTAAACACAAATCACTTGTGCTTGCCTAAAAAAGGGGTGCAAGCATGAAACCACTTCTTACACACACACAAATTGATTTTGGTCATGCTGATATAGACTTTTGTTGAAATCAGTTTAGGATAAAAATGAGTAAATATGACTCAAAACCAAACATGCTGTTTATAGAGACAAAATGTCATTACTGAGGTCTTTTTGAATGTTTTTGAGATGCAGGATAGCTACATATTATTTTTGCAAAACTTGTGGGATTTCTAATACAAAAAGCAGACACTCCAGCTTTTAACCTCCTGGTAATGCAAAGAAATCCCTTACAGATCTCCTTTAAAGCTCAGGACCTCCCAGTTCTTGCTAGACCTACCAGTTCTCCTGATCGTTTAATGCTAACAAGATGATGTGTGTTTTGTTTTATCTTACTCAATTTGAAGGCTATTCTGGGTAAGTAATATCATGATAAATGATTGTGTGCAACTATGTTATTACATACATGATTTGTAAAACAAGTTCTTGAGATGGTGCAGCAGTGAGCCCACTTACTGTAGCATATCCAAGTAAATTATAATCCATAAATGAGGTATAGAGAGAAACTGAGTTGAAAGTTTATGAATCTTCAAGTATTAAAAATAGCGGTAAAATATGCTTGGTTTAGACATATTCATGTCTGCCATTGATACTTCTGTTATGGTAGGAAAAGTAATCATGACAAAAGAAGAAACTAAAAAATGAACCTTTAGGATGACTAACTGGCCCGGGAAATAAGGGGTCAACACTGACTGTGGTGCAATAAGAGTACTTTAAGTTTTTCCATCTTCAGTGGGGAGAATAGTGAGTTGTTAAGAGGGAAAACATTTGATAATATTGTAACACTTGACACCCATTTGGCCTTTGTATTTACCACATCTGGGTAAAAAACAGTGCAGAAGCAGGATAGAGTGACAGACATAAGTTTGAAACATAAGCACCAATTTTGATTAATTTATCCCATGAGTCTGGTTTTATTACTATAGCTATTGATTTGTTTTATTATTTAGTGGAATATGTAGCAATCAATCACACTTCCATCTAGCTAACCATGATTATTAATATTTTAAAGTAGTTTTAAGATATATTGGCTGCTGAGTGCAGTAGGTTTGCTCTCTAAGCCAGCAAAAACGGAGTATGCCAGGTTACATGGAATGAGTTATTGCCACTGGACAATCTGATGAAATCTACATCAGCCATGCAGTAGGAATAGAGTGCTGTCAGGGGACCAAGATTTCCTGCTTTGAATATGAATACACTGGCTTTGCCTCTGCATTTATTGAACAGAAAGACATAGTTATTTTGTGACAGTGAACGTATAGAAGTTAAATCAGTGGAGTTCACATAATGATGGAAATTTTACAGGAGTTTATGTATTTTTAACCCAATGTATGTGGAAAGCAGTTACTTTCCTGCCAAGATCCAAGTTCAGGATTCTGTGTCACAGCAGCCAGAGTCAGCAACCACTCAACCGGGCTGCAATGTGGGAAAGCAATGTGCCCCACTATGAAGGATGTATTCCTTTGCAGGGGAAAGACTGAAAGACTTGGCAGGTAATTAAGAGGAAGTGATTTTAAAATACAATATTTTGTTTTGAAACACAATTTTTTTTTTCTATTGGATGCCAAAAATTTCCGAAGAATGCAATATCCTCTAACTAATTGTATCTGTGCTCTGAGAGCAGAAACAGAGCTATTGTTCTGCTTACAGCACGAGCTATTTATATACTAGTCTGTGTAGCACTCCTTTCTGTGATGGTCAGCTACCACCTACACAAAACTCCAATCCATTTAAAATAATCAAATTAAGATACTTTCTTGCTTTCTTATACCAAGCTAGTATTCACATGAAGTATTTTCCAGGTTGCTTAGATTTAGTACAAAGTAACTCCTGAGGCCCTTAGGCTAAAAAAAATAATAATTCTCTTAATGTCACTGCAGGAACAAACCCCTTCCTCTTTGAATGAATGGAAGCAGGAAGTAGCAACAAGGTCACTCTTGCGAGAAACAAAGAGTGATATGCTACTTCTCCTAACATGAACTGTAGCCATGTGTTGAGAAACTGATAACTGGTCATTGTCTTAGTTGCACTGTATATTTCAAATAGAAACAGGGAAAGCAACTATTTGTTCTTGTTAACCTTGCTTGTTTGGCAAGCAGAAAGAGTTCCCGAAGTGCAAACACTGGGGTGTTCATTATCTGCACTTGAGATTTGCATTTGTGTAGTTACACTGGTGTTTGGAGACTGATTAACTGCTGGAGAAAGTACTATTACAGTGTAATCCTGTGCTTTTCCTTTCTCTCTCTCATTTTATAGCATATATATATTTATTATATATCACATGACATACGTACAGTCATGTATGACGTACTATTGTCATTCTTTTCTTCTTCCTGTTTTCTTTATGTTGCTTAACCTTTCAGTTCCCTTCTGTAACTTCATAACATCAAAATTATACTCTAATATTATTTCTCGCTTCCCTACATGTTGTATCACTAAATTTTGAGTATTATTTTATCATTCATGTAGATAAGAATTTATGTCTTTACAATGTCTCAGTCGATGCTTTTATTTATATCCAGCATTTCTGAGCCTTGGACATACAAAGTGTCTACTGGTTGTGCATATTTTCTGGATATGTGTCATTGGTTTAGTGGGAAATCTAGTTTGATTGCTTCAATTCTAGTATAAATAATGTCTCCATTGACTTCAGCAAGAGTCAGGTTAATCCTTTTAGAAGGAAGTTAATAGCATGGAGAGAGACTTTCTGTACATTTCTGCCCAGGTTTGCAAACAAATGGCCAGACACTCCTTTATTTCTCTGCTGCTGCTCTGAAAGGTAGGGCATCCTGCTTTTCAAAACCAAAGATACTAGGCCTACCCCAACCCAGTACAGTTATCATAGTCAGATAGGAAATGGTGAAGTACTTTCTATAGATTGTCTAAAAATGAGCTTTCTACAGTAGACGATAGAGTTTCACTATGAAACTCTAGCCTAGTGAAAGATTTTTTTATATTTTGCTTACATTTTGTGTTGGAGACTAAAACAGATTAAAAGAATTTGAGAGAAACTGTGAAGATCTGCAGGTAGTGAAAGCAGGTCACTTGTGTATGCACACGTCTGCTGCTTCTCCTTTTCAAGTACCATTCAGGGATACATTTATCCCTTCATGAAAGAGAGATCTGAAATGGCAGGGGAAGAGGCTCCTATTCTTCTCTGATTCTTTCATGCAGGCTCAGTGTCTTGGACAGAACAGCAAGCATCTCTTCTTCATTGCAAGTAAATTGCTGCATAGAAATTTGCAGTCATTACTCACTGAATTGATTAGAAATGCCATCAGTGAGTCTCAGAACATTTGTATGACTGCCAATTCAAAGTACTTAGTGGATTTGAAAATAAAGCACAAAATACACAGACTCCTGCAGTTACAAGATTATAGGCGTCACACTTATGGTTTTTTCCTTATTGTAATGGTTGCTCTCTCCAGAGAGTTTTAGGACTTAAGTGAAATTGCTTTCAGTCATGACAGCTGGTTACTTATCTGTAATCCTTTTACATAAAAATGAAGTTTGTTCTACAAAAGATGGTATCTGTTCCAGCAAAGGTGAAACCAGATGATTCTCAAATTTATGTTTTTAAGGCTAGACAGGAAGGTGTGGAGAGACACAGGAATAAAATAAGTGGGACCAGAGCTAAAATCCAATGTAGAGAATACAAAGAGTGTAAGAAAGGGCACATGAAAATGGAACCAGTATGCATAGTGGATGTTGGAGATTAAAGGAAATACAGGAAATCTGAATGAAATGGGTTGAGGGGAACATAGGCTACTGTAGGAAGGACTGAGTGCTTCACACATTGCTCTGTGCACCATAGGTCAAGGGTGTATGACATGTTGTTGATGTGCAGAATGTTCCTTATGTATTCTGTGCTAACATCAACTATATTTTTGAGCTTTTGTACTGGCAGCTGGCTGTCAGGATTGCTTGTAAATTTATAATGGTAGCTTTTGAGATGTCAGTGAGAGACAGTCTATGCAAAACAAGCAGTAAGGAAAGAGAAGTGGGACAGGAGGAAACCTGGGATGGATGAAAGAGAATGCATGATGATCTGAAAAAAGAATGCAGGAAATTAGGTGTTATGTAGATGTAGGGCTTTACTTGGCAGTCTAGGCCAAAGGCTTTTACTATCTTATAATCTTATCAACACTAACTATGCTAGGTAGATAGGTGGAATTAAGATGTTACTGTTTAATGCATTACTGCCCCAGCTAGTTGCCCTACCCTTCTGCTGATAGTTGTTACACCCTGAGGGAGAGGAGACAGGAATCATACCTGTTTCCCTGTATAGCGTGGCAATTAGCTTTAACCACCAGTGAGGACATTGAGGCAGGTGAGTCAGATGCCTGTAGTTTCTTCTGCCACGACTCCTACAAGGACAGTACCTTCTGGCAGATGGGAGTGACAAAGTGGTGTAGTCTGTAATTCTGTCTTAAATAAGCACAGCCAGATCAGTCAGGCTTCTCTCAACTAGTTTTTGCTGTCCTGTGAATCCTCCTGCTTTAGGCATCCGTGTGTATATTCATACGTTGGTGCTAGATTTGGAAGACTGCAACCAAGTGAGACAGAAAAAGGGTGGCATAAAACCAGAAGGGTTTATATGGCAGCTTCTATGCTCACGGAAAAAAATGTTTCCTCTTAGGTGCCAGTGAGAAACTTCACATTTCTGCATGTGCATTTAAGGTTGAATTTTTGTCTTGGGCTGGCTTTCTTATGAAGAACCCCAGAAAAAGGACAATTGATTAATATTTCTGACACTGAAAATATCAAGGTGCATCTTCAGATGAGATGAATAATTTCTACAAATGTAAAGACAGAAAAAGATGTCACATGTAAATTCAAATTGGTTTAATTGTAGAATTCCCCACTGATTTCTTTTCTTCTTTTTCTGTAGCTTCTTATTACTTACTTTGCCAAATTGTTGATTGATCAACTAAGCTGTTCTCTAAGTCAAGCATGGCATTTTTCTAGGTCTGTTTCAGCACAGTATAAAGTAATTAGAGCTATAAACAAAAAAGAAGCAGGAATGCCACAAACCCCCACAAATCTATTACTTGCCATGTGTAGAGTCTAGCTGTTACCACAGAAGCATGTTAAGATTAAATGCTGAGCTCTATTTAACATACTTATTTGTTCTCTCCTTCTTTGCCTTTACCGTTCTTATTTCAAAGCTCTTCGTTCACTTCACAACATGGCATATTCATGGTCATGTAGATACTTATAATCCACAATAAATTGCTGTATAATTATTCTTGGCTTTTAAAAACAAACAAATATTCAGTTGGAGCTTTTGTAGCCACTGCCTAGGTGGCTGTTACAGTTAGGTATTTTGCAGGACATTTATTTATAACCGTTCGTATACCATACAGAAATTAGGATAAATGTCTACTAGAAATTAAAAACAATAAAAAAGAGGAGGGAGGTATGTTCTTGAAATTCTGTATTAGTGTGATTTCATATCATTAGCATGCTCAGGCAATACTTTGTTTTAAAAATTAATTTACCTTTTTTATAATTCATCAAAACAGTTTGTTTTGCCCACCAATAAGCTCTCCATAGAAACAGTTGTATCTTAGTAACATAACAAGAATAGAGTTCAGGGAATACACTGCATCTGTATATGCTACCCTTAAAGAGACATTTGTCGTTGTTAAAGGGAATATGAGAATTGTCTTTCTGCAGTTGAGCAGGAACATGACTTCAGTACAACATGGCTCGGTGCTTCCTAGATTGACCTCCTTACACATGAGATACAGGTCACTTCTATCTGCGTTATTCCTCGGCCTTCATAGACACATATCAGCAAAGATGCAAACTGCTGTCTGGTTTTATGTTTTGGTTTTAATTGGCTGCTAGCCAGTGAGCTACACAAGCTCTTTTTGCTTTTGGCCATTGTAAGATGAATTCAAATCTGTTTTGGCTACTGCCCTGTTTTCTTTTTTGTTGGTTTTTTGGGGTTTGGTGGGGTTTTTTGCCCCCCCCCCCCCCCCCCCTTCTGTCTATGTAGAAAAATCTTGAAAATCTAATTGCTGATGTCACCTCATGCAGGTCTGTAGTTGCTCTGTTGGGCACTGCTTTTCCACCATGTCCACAGACCAGCTGGACAGCTCCAGATGACCCTAGTTTTATCAGCCCTCTTACTGCTTTGCCTCTCCTTTTTGCCCTCCTGTGGTTGCTGTAAGGCACCTGTTTGTTCTCTGGCACCTAATATTGTTAAATTGTTGTCTCTCCCCCCACAGAGGCTTTTTAAGTTGTCACCCAACAGAACATCTTATCCAGGGTTCTGATTAAGGGCAAGACTGGTTATCAGGTTTAGTTTCAGGTCCAGACTAACTGAGGGAATGAAGACAGAGTCAAGATACCTCTCATTGGCATGCAGTTATTAAAGGAACATGTCTGGAGGCAAGAGAGAGGCCTAGGAACCAGGAGAAACCAGGCACATTTAAAAATAAACTCTATTTCCCTCTGTGTGGGGAGAATGAGGCAGGAAGAAAGCATCTGCTGAAACATGGTTTTAAAAATTCCACATTTGTCTGCGTTTGCAGCACTAAAGGGTGAGCTATTTCAAAATAAGAAATTGGGACGCTGGGAGGGGTCTTTTTTTGTTATTTCAGGAGAACATTGGGGTACTATGAGCTACCAGTGATGTTTTAGGAAACTGAGTGAGGATGGAAGGAGGCTGAGGTGTCAAAAAAGCAGCAAAGTTTTAGAAGCCATGGGTGTTTTAACACCTGTTTCTTACCCTAGAGACACCCTTCCCTCAGTTCTCTTTGGCTATGGCTTCATGAGGTCTCATGCAGTTGTCAGTTCCCAGTCTACAGCCTGCATCATCTTTCTGCAGCTGCAGTTTGCTTCCCTTACCTTCCGCATAGGTGGTAATGAGACAGGCCAGGGATATTTTCCTGGTGGTGATAATGGACGTGTGAAAAGGAAGAAGACATAGCACTGATAGGAGAGCAGGAGGCATGCAGTGATGCTGAAGGGTGGTCTATATGGAGGGAAGAGATGCAACCTAAAGCAGCTGTTTTCCTCTCCTGGGCCCTAACGGAGCTGGCAGATTGCTGCCCTCAGCAGCTGTCATAGCCTGTGTCTACAATAGCAATTTGTTTCAAAGCAATAGCACAGTTTGGATGAAAAAATCCTATCATTGTCTCAATTTACCATGTGTTGTTTTGGTTCTCAGAGTGGTTTTGGTGCATACAAACTAAACTCCTTAAGGAGGAAAAGAAAGCAGAAGCTCTGCTTTGAATCTGCTCCACATGCACCCTAGTGCTAATGGGGACAGTAGGTTCCAGAGTAGCATGTGAGCTGCATCACTGCAAAGTCCTCTAGCACATACCTAACACTTCTTCTCCTCAGAAAGCTTTGAATCACATGTGTAGCAGAGGTGTTTGGTTCTGGGGACTAGGCTAAAAATAATGCTGCATAAACCCCCAAAACACATATAATGGAAAAATGGGGTGCCTCAGTATCAACTGTTTTGTTCTGCTGATCCGCTCCTAATGTGCTGAATTACTTTCTCATGAAAATACTGCTTACTTTGCCTGTACCTTTAGCTGGCTTTGGCGTATGGCGAATCTAACATAAATATGTACGAAGAACATTTATTGTATCCGATAGGGGGGATGTGCACCCAGTTTAACTGCATATATTAGCTTCTGAGACAGCTCATTAATCATTGTTAATGTTGCTCATTGTAACTGGAATGGAAGAGATAAAGCAAAACCTGCCAGCAGTCACAGTAGTAGGTATGCTGGTACCATAGCCGAGGATGCAGAGAGTGCTGTGGAACTGTACCCCAGGATCGATTAAAGGCGCATGGGCTGAAAACTGTGACAATATCATATGTGCCTGCTAGAAAGGTAGAAGAAACCAAACAACGTTTAATCCAGAATGATGAATAGATGCAACAGTCAATACTTACTAATATAGTTACAAAATTATATAAATTAACTGTTGTATTGTCTTTTTTTTTTTTTCCACTTTTCCTATGATTTCCATTATTTGCATAGCACAGTGACAGCACTGATCTAAGCTTACCCAACTACCTCTGTGCTCTGTGCTGTTATTGTCACTTACGGTCAAGATTTGGTTACAGTGGCTCCCAGGAGTAATAACGTGCCCCCATCCCTCACATATCCTACTGTGAATTGAAAACATGTTCTAACAAAATGTTATGAAAGGGCATGCAAGATTACAAAGACACTTTTTCATATGGAAAATTCTCATGTAATTTGTATAGTTTAATCTTTTTTTCTTGCCATGTCAGATAAACCTAGACATTCTGCTCTCAGATGATAGCAAGTTTGGAGATCTGAGAGAAACAAGGAGCTGCTGGAACATACTGTAGAAGCTTAAAGCACTTAGCAACAGAGAGAGTGTGGGATGCAATGACAGAAGCCAGAATGTGGAAACAAGTAACACTGAGGCGGCTGTTTGGGAAAGAAGAGCTTTTACTTTGTTTATGATTTCAGTAATTCTAAAGAACTTCACAGTGTGGGAGGTCACTGCGGTCTCTGACTGTGCATATATTCTTCTCTGTGTGACTGTTTTTCAAACTCTTATGATAATTATTACCCAGGAGTGCTGGCTGTATTAACTTCCTTTTTTTATTTCCTGTTTCTCTCAAAACCCAGAAAAGTAAAAATCAGGTATTTATTTTGCTTCGGTTTATCCTGTTAAAGCATACTCATGTGGTGTGCTATGAAGAGATGCATATCAGGAAATAGCATGATTGTAGAGCTTGATTCTCCACACACTAATATAATTCTCCTTATGCATACAGTGAAGCAGCATTCTTTTTTTTTTTTTTTTTTTTTTTTACCTATTAGGTCCAGTCTTTAAAATCATAACACCTTCTGGAGTGACACAAACATTCACCATAATGATTTTTAGTGCTTTGCACCAGATCTTCCTTTGCACCAGGTCTTCTAATTAGCATACACACACCTGTGCTAATAATGATGGATGTCAAATAACCACTAAAAGGAAGACGGCTGAGGTGCTGATCGGGATAAATTGAGTTGAGATAAAGAAAAAGCATCTGACATTTTTTTCTGACATCAAAGTGGGTTTCAGAAGGGGATTCAGAAATTGGTGTGTTTCTAAGCTCTGTGGGTCCCGCTGCAGTAGAAATGACCTAGGGACCTGGAATTTTATTCACCAGTTACTGGAAACTATTCTACTGAATGCATATGCATCTGCAAATGCAAAACTCTTTCCTCTGAACAGTCATTGTGCATTTTAAATGGAGGGGATGCACAGCTCCAGAGTTGAAACAAAGGCTAAAGGCTATGCAAGATGCTTAAGGAATTTAGAAACCTTATCATAAATGTTACATTTTGTATTTAGTGAGGGTTGAACTAGCCATTAGCTTGTATTTTATTTTTCTTTTCTGTAAATCTCTCTTGTGGTTTGCATTATTTAGTAGTCTGTGTCCACTTTTCAGGTTTTCTCTACTGAAAATAGTAGTTAAAGGAAATGACAGAGGTATACTAAATTGTGGTAACAATAAAAGTGCTACAGAAAAGCATAGAACAGGAAAAAAGAGATTAATAAATTCCTATATAATAATGACCATAAAATGGTTAAGGTTGGATTATGCCTGAGAAAATATTAGTATTGAAATCTAACTAGCTTATCTACTTATTGAACTTCAGGTGGCTGCTGATAGTCTTTAACTCCACATGTGACCTGTCACTGGGTAACCAGCCTTTTAAAGGGAACTGCATTCAGCCCAGCTAGTGATCAGCTGTTTACTTCCAAAAACGCTGCAATGATTTCAGTTATTAAAATGCAGTAATCACCTTACATTAGATAACAAAATAAAAAAAAAAGGTAAAATTAAATTAAATTAAACAAGGAATCAAAATGAAGTCACCAGAGCAAAGCTGGGTAACAAATGTATTACCAAGAAAATTACCACAGTACAGAGACATTCCTAGACTGTCAGAGAAGTGAAATGTAGACAAGGCATTATCAAATCATTCAGGGTACAACAGGGTGAACCTGAAAAGTCATCCCATGACACTCACCAACAGACATCTCTTCAAGCCTTCCAAAACACACTGGGATCTCTTACAGCTCACTAATGAAAAGATTGTCTTGGCCTGAATCTCCCTAGCTCCCTTTGCTTAGGAGCAACCCTGAAAAAATGCTCCATCATTTGTACCCCCAGGGCAAAACACTTTTCCTCGAGGAAGTTTCCCACAGCTCCCTGTCTGAAAACTTCTCAGGGACTAAGCGCCAGACTGTCTCTCTACATGTTAATATCTGTCTTCCATATTAATAGCTACAGAGCCCCAGAGAGGAAGTATCACCTGCTGAAGAGGTTTATAGACCTGAAATTCCAGCACCATTGCTAAAACACATGGCTTGACATACTCCCACTTCAAGGCTTTCCTTTCTTCTTACTCTCATCTGTTGCTCTCAGCTACTGCCTTTCTCTGCTCCTAAGGAAGACCATTATCTCAGATCTCTGCTGCACCCAGCATACATAATTGCCACCATCAACCCTGAACTCTTTGACTCAGAAAATGTAAGTCAGAGGCTTGAGGGAGCTCCACCCGCTCTGATGATCTGCCCGACCCCCTCACCTTCTCATTCAGCACTCCCACTCTCTGTCTTGTACTGCAACTGCTTCTCTTAAAAACATCTTAGATAATGCAGATTTTAGGAGCAGGACCATTAGCCACCTTTGCATCTGCTGAAAATCTCAGTTGTTTTTTAAATGGTGTAAAAGTTTTTCCAAAGACAAAAAAACCCTCCAACACTTCAGGATGCTACTGATGTCATATTCTTCACAATAATAAATTAAGGCTCTTTTTCCTAGAAAATGAAACTGAAACCCCACTTTTAATGTCTGAAAGCAGCCAGGATCACTATCACACAGGGAGCTGGAGCTAGATGCTAGTCAGTGTTGCTGTCATCAAAGGGAAGCTTGCTGTATTTCAGATATGAGAAACCGAGGCCTAGGGTCTGCCACAGCTAACTTGGTCTTGTTTCTTGACCAGAAACCCAAATCACAGCAAACATATATGTGAAACTGAAAGTATATATATATATTTTAGGAAGAATTCTGAAGAAGGTATTTTATTATTTTTTTTTTTATGTCTTTCCCTCTTCTGTCCAGACTCTCTTTCACTATTCTGAGCAGCCTCCATGGCTGTATTTGAGAGATGTACTTCCATCTGTGTTTAAGGCATGATTTATTTTCTCTTAAGGGAAGACTCTCCTCCTGAGACCCTACTCTTAAACATCATAGGCACTTAGGATGCTGCAGCCTATTTCCTTTCCACTTTTGTTCCTTGTGACTTCTCCCCTTCACTCCTTTGTTCTGTCTTTGCCTCCTTGCCCAGTGTTTTCTGTGGATTCCTATATTCTAGCTGGGCTCCCTCCTCTTCTTCCCCCCCAAAGGGAATATAACTCACATCCTCTTTTCCGTCCCCTACAACTACAACAGTGCTTGTACTATCATCTACTACACTTCCTTCTCCCTGTAGGCCAGATGCCACATCTTACAGCCCTTGAGCCTTCCAAGGCAAATTAGTGTCTTACTGCATCTCACCAGCAGCACTCTCTCCATTCTTGTTATCTCCATATTTTTATGTTCCCAGAACCCTCGCTCTGTGCACCTGTGGCACTATGAATACTAGCCATTCAGTGTGCACCCACACTATGCAAAGTAGCACCCTATCAGAAAATATACAGCGTGATCCTAGATACACTAACTTCAGAGACAGACTGTTCCGGTACATCCTTCTGCTGTAATTACATTGTTTTGGTATTTCCACACAGCACAGCATGATGCCAAGTGGCTAAGCCTGTTTAGAGCTGGCTCAGATGCTGCATCTCATGTCAGATCAGACTGGCAAGAGAATCATCTGACTTGTAACTGAAATTGGGATTTGGCATTATGGCACTGGTCAACCAATTTCCTTTTCTTGTATTTCCCTGAAAACACACCAGTTTTCACTCTCCCTGAACTATAAGGCTCTGGCAACCATAAAGGTGCTAAAAAGTCACATAGGAGAGCACGTTCTTTGGCATGTGCTTGTTGCTGAGTGAGGGCTAAGTGGGTATTGCTGGGATATCTGAAAGAACGACAGGAGCAGTGTTATTGTAGGGCAGACATTACTCCTTAGACTTTCTTCTTCATATGTGTTTTAGGAAATTATTGTATGTTCTCTAGAGAAAACATGCATATCAGCAGCATGGGCTCTCTGTTCTTTCAGTCCCTGCAAATGATAGTAGTAAAGCAGTGTGAACAGAGCCATCACAATGAATCTTCCAGTCTGTGACTGATTTGCCGCCTACCAACTGAGCTGCACAGACAAGTGATCTCTGGGTTAGGGACAGCATTTACATGAAGATGGATGATGGAGAGTAGCCTGAAAAAAACGGAGGCTCCTAGAAAAGTACATGATGCGTTGTTTGTTATTTTAAGGAAATAAACCAAAGATCTAAAGAAAACAACCTTTTTGTTCCAGAGCTGCAGAACACTTTTTGTAGCACAGCTTAATGACGTGGTCCATTTTTCTTAACTACATCATGAGACAAACCGCAAACCAGGGGCATAGGCCATATTTGTAAACTTTAACCTTGAGACAGAGACTATACAATATGCAGTGTGCTGGCATGTTTTGTTAGGTGTTTTTAATCACCACACTTTTGTCATTGATGCAAATATCCCTGAGGAGATACTGAAAATCTTCTCTAGCTCTTTAAGACAGTCAGAAGATATAGTTCTGTGACAAATAAGAAATGTTTAACTTGTGTCAAAGTCTGTAAGCAATTTCTTTCTCTTCACTTTGCAAAGAAAAGTGGAGGTAGCAGTGGTGTTGTAGAAGGCTTTTTCTTCAAGTATAGATATTTTAAAAAGCAACACTCCAGAAATGGAGTGCTTTTCATATTGCTTAAAAAAATTTTCTTCCTAATTAGCAAAGTAGGCTATGGCTATATTAAAAAGGAAAGCAGTGCAGTCAGCACAGATATGTACTGTGAAGCACAAGTTCATATAATGAACATTTTGAGGTTTTTACTTTGAACTTGTTCTAGTCTGTTCCTAGAGACTGAATCTCCAGCACCATTTGGAGGATGTCAGGTGTGTTCATGGGGTGCCCATTTTAGTTTAGTGCCATTCAGGAGGAGTTCAACCTGTACACTCAAGGTAACTCCATTACATGAAACAGGAGCAGGAGTTAGGGAGGCAGCTTGCAGGAAGCTTCAAAAGTGCGCTCTTGATCACAACCAAATTGCTAATGTAGATGCAGCCATAATCTCAGACCTACAAATTAGCTTGTTTTATTTTTTTATTCATGTTTGATACCTAGTGATTGATGACTAAATTGTATTTAAGTTCCCTTCATACTAACTCAGATGGAAGTATAATGCTTTATTTCAGTGAGGTTGTGTCTACCTTCTCTAAGGAATCATTCTGTCAGTCTTATAATGGAATTGTACAGGTACAACATAACAAAATTTGCGCCATTAGGGATAATTTGTTAAGCAAATCTATTGCTAACAATACAGAAGAAGGAATAAAATCTACCTTGCTTACTTTGATTCTGCAAAGGTAAATACCATGCTTTTGTCTCTAAATGTAATCGATATGTCAGAGTATATAACGTAGATCCACTGAGTGAAAACCAACCATTCTAATATATCCATAAGTAATAGATGAAGAGCCATATGTCCACTTAGGAAAGCATTTTAGCAAAATTTTCAAAACTTGCTAACTAAGTTTTATCTACATTTTTATGGCCACAGTCTGCATGCATTTTATTATTGCATCAATTAAACATGGCAGAGTGCTGATAGCAATTTCTATTTTTCCTGAAGTGCCATCATGTAGAGAAAAGGCAATAGTTCAATCTTTATAATTTGAAATTATGAGGCAGAAAAGGGTAACGATTACAGTATTATTCAGAATATCTTTTGGATGAAAACAAACTGTAAAAAACAGATTGATAATATGGTGACCAGAAATATGCGTAGTTGTATATATAATGTATATAATTGTCTTTTGTGTTCTATAAAATGGCAATACGAATTGCTATGCTAAAGGACTAGATAGTAATATTGATATAATTGTAAGGGGCTGCATGGGTTCAGAGTAATCTTTGGAGAATGGGAAGTCTCTTGTACATGGATACTGTAAGAGTTTTCAGCTTCGTGGTTTAAGACTTTAACAGAATGATGGAACTGTAAGAATTAAGACCTATTGCCTTTTTTCCCTAAAAAACTGTAGTGGGGACATTGAAAACAAATCTGAAAAATTGCATATGTAAGATTTCAAATTAATAAGATGGTTGATTCTTCATGTACATAACTTTCCAAAAATCATATCACTGTTTGTCTATCAGGGATTCCCAACAGACTATATTACAGCTTGTGCTGAGGGAGCTGGCGGAGGTCATTGCTAGGCCACTCTCCATCATCTTTGGTAAGTCGTGGGAAACGGGCGAGGTGCCTGAGGATTGGCGGATGGCAAAGGTCACACCAATCTATAAGAAGGGCAAGAAGGAGGACCCGGGTAATTATAGACCGGTCAGCCTTACCTCCATCCCTGGAAAGGTGATGGAACAACTTATTCTTGACTCCATCACTAGGCATATCAAGGATGAGGGGGTCATTAAGAACAGCCAACATGGTTTTATGAGGGGGAAGTCATGTATGACCAACCTTATAGCCTTCTATGAGGAAGTGACTAGGTGGAGGGATGATGGTAGAGCGGTAGATGTAGTTTTTCTTGATTTCAGTAAGGCATTTGATACTGTCTCCCACAGCATCCTCACAGATAAACTAAGGAAGTGTGGGCTTGACGATCAAGTAGTGAGGTGGATCGAGAACTGGTTGAGAGGAAGAAGGCAGAGTGTTGTGGTCAATGGCGCAGATTCTAGCTGGAGGTCTGTGACTAGTGGAGTTCCTCAGGGGTTGGTGCTGGGACCGGTGCTGTTTAATATTTTCATCAATGACCTGGATGAGGGAACTGAGTGCACCATCAGCAAGTTTGCTGATGACACAAAACTGGGAGGAGTGGCTGACACACCAGAGGACTGTGCTGCCATTCAGTGAGACCTGGACAGGCTGGAGAGTTGGGCGGGGAGAAAACTGTAAGAGTGACAGAGCACTGGAACAGGTTGCCCCGGGGGGTTGTGGAGTCTCCTACACTGGAGATATTCAAGGCCCGCCTGGACAAGTTCCTGTGTGATGTACTGTAGGTTACCCTGCTCTTGCAGGGGGGTTGGACTAGATGATCTTTTTAGGTCCCTTCCAACCCTTGGGATTCTGTGATTCTGTGATTTACTGATACTGTTTTATTAATTTTTTTCTTTGTTACACTTTGATGCTAGATAAAATTGTGTTAAGGCACACAAGCTAAACTTTATCAAATTACAATTAACTAAGACCTTTATTCCATTATTGGGTTGGTATTTCATGTAGGTATGTATCTTTTACTGCTTCCTTTTCTCTGCATTCCTTTTTGTTCATCTCAAAAGAGAAAGCTCTCAGCCTAAAGTTTCGTGAGTCCAGCTCAGCCCTAGAATACTACTCCATTCAAGCTCTCACTGAGTTAGGGAGAAGTTCAAATGTATAGCCAATAAACTTCACTTAGTTTGCCTATTATGAGAGGTATGTTTAAAACTTTGTAAAGGGTTTTTCGGTCTGAGGAATAAGGATTAAACTATCTCATTCTGATTGCTGAAACAGTGTTTCCAGGTTACTCTATTGACATTTAATGTAATTTTGATAAAGTATTATGAAACTCTAAAGAACTTTTACAGTAGACTAAATGTTGCTAAATATAACCCCTAGCCAAAACTTCTAGTAAAGAAACAACTTGATGATGAGGTGCAGACCAAACACTAGGAAGAGTAATTTTTTTAATCTAATAAATGCACTCCACTCCCATTAAGCATTTGCATACTACTATTTGTATACTAATGATGAAAATAATGGTCTGTCCTTTAAAGTGTTTAGGAAAAAAAGACTAAAGGAAGGCTTACTTCAACAATATTAGCCCTAATGTCTGTTTCCGATCTCCAGCTTGATTTCTGAAGGCTTACATATCAGTGGCAATCACTGGTTTACCACCAAAAGAAGTCAGAGTCCCTGTGGGAAACACCTGCACTTCTACCCATTCTTGTTAGCTGCTTGTTAGAAGTGAGTCGGGGATTTTAATATTACTTCTACCAGCTATTTATTCTTCTTTATTGTCATTGTACTTTTTGGTATTGTAACTTTTCTTATAGCCCTACTAGGGATTTAATGAGCCCGTGTCTGCATTTCTATAGCTATACTGTTAAACATATAATCCTGTTTCTGGATAGTTTTTATTTATTAAAATATAATCAGTCAACAGCAGCAATTGCTCTAAAAACAAATTATTCTAATTTTTACTTAAACTGAAATAAAGCAAACATGCCCATGTTTTACTGTTCTAGAAATTAGACATGTATGTGGAATGTGAAGGAATTACTTGTTCTTAAACATTAATTTTCTAAAATTCTAAAGTATTGAGATAAAAACTCACAATTACATAATTACATATGTAGTCATTAGAAATAATATATACCAAAAGCTAAAAATGTTATATATTGGAAAGAATAATTTAGAAAATGTAATTACATAGAATTATTAAAATTATTGTTGAAAAATAAGAAATGTCCAAATAACTATGTGAAGAGAAAGATTTTTTTTTTCTACTTTCTTGAATAAGCAAGGCTTAATAACTAATACCTACTCTTCCCCATTCCATAATTTCATACTGCTGACTTCCCAACTGCGAAATCTCTTAGTCCAAGGTCAGGTTATTGCCCAAACAATTTCTGTCAGCTGCTTGAACAAACCTCAATCAGCAGATACTTTGAACCTGGAGTGGAAAATTCTGGCAAGTGGGTGAGAAGCTAATAAGAATGGAAAATTGAAGTATGATTTTGGAAAGTTTCAATAT